>NC_056624.2:12724477-13365727 GCF_002870075.4 Lactuca sativa
ATCTTGATAAAATGGAAAATGATGCTGTTGCTTTTTATGAAATCTCTTGTGGAGTTGCTCCTGACAACTTCAACATTATCATAAACTGTAAATCAGCAAAAGAGATCTGGGATGTTCTCAAGAACTTGTATGTGTGACAACCCGAAGTTCGTTTCAAAAGTTGTAACCCTTTCCATTAATAAATTCATCGTTTTCAAATTCATATCCGTTTACGCTATTAAATTAAGTCATTTAATTTGAGGTTCCTATTATGACTTAATGGGTGTCCAAACGCAGTTCGAACTCATATTAACACCCCATTCTAGTAATCGGAATATTTTTAGAATCGACCAAATCGGGTTACGGCAACTTAATCGGGTGCGGCCAAAAGCCACGTCTAACGTCGGTATCGGGTAGAATTCCACTGTGTCCCAAACTTAGAACTTATTTAAAGCTCAAAAGACTTCAATTTGAAGGTTTTGCACTCTCTCACTACTCTCTCTCTAACCTCTCTCCTCAATCCAAACTTAAGGTCCTAAATCATCAAATCAAGGCTCCAATTCATCAAGGTAACCTCCCTAACTCATAGATTAGCATCCTTAGCCTTCAAAATTGTGTTTAATCTATGGAAAAGGACCATGTTGATGTGTTTACGGGCCTGGAACATGCTTGGCCCGTAAACACACATAAAGGGGGGTTTTTGAGCCTTAAAACCCTTCCAAACCACCTTTGGAGCATAGATATGGTTAAATGAATTAAGGGAACGGACTTAGAACACCTTGAATCCAACTTTTGAGGAGTAAACATGAGTTTACTGCCCAAGAACATGCTTGGGCCGTAAAATCATCTTCATGGAGAGTAAACTCAAATACAAGTGTTTAAATGCCACTTAAACACACCAATAGCCCAGGATTAAATTCTAGAACCAACCACAATCGATTTAGGGGCCATAAACATGATGAAAACCCTCCTTTTAGGAGCTTACGGCCGTAAACCCCCCAAGAATGGGTTCCTGGGCCGTAAACTCACATACACAAGTCAAATGATGCCCTAAATTCATTATAAGGCTTGTAAAATTGGTTTGAATCACATGTGATTAATCTAGAGCCACAAAATCATGTAAGGAATTGTCACATAGGATCTTACGGCTGTAAACTCCTAGTTTACATCCGTAAACTCCATTTGGTAATGTTCTTGATGATTAGATCCATTCCTAAGCCTTAGATTTAATCATAGCAACTTTTCCCAAGTGTTATTTGACCATTTGGCACCATAAAATCCTTCATCCATGAGTTCATGGCCGTGAACTCATGTGGAGTTGGTGTTAGGGCCATAAACTCCCTAAGGAGTTTACTCTTGAAGAGCAAACACATTATCCAAGCCCTATACATCCGTAGATGTCACCCGGGTCACTCCAAACACTTAATTTGAAGTGTTATCGCGTCTTGGAGTGTATAATCATATCTAATTAATGATTCAAAGTCTAATTAGATACATTTGTATACCATTTCATATTACATAGGAACCTCGCGAATTATCAAGCCCCGAACCGACACTTAGCATTCAAACCGTCACGTTTTCTCGCCTGGTGAGTTCATACCCCTACCCTTTTTCAATGTTTTTCACTGTTTTCAGGGGGAGAATACAAGCAAAGTATAAGGAATACTTGTACTCGAAAACTTGTTTTACATGTGTTGTGTTCATATTTCATATGCTTTTAACTTTGATAATCATAACAGATAACCGATTGAATTTGCAGAATACATTACCGTATTATTTGTGAAAAACGTTATAAAATGTTGTATTTTATATTTTCACAAATGGTTTTCCACATTTTATCAGTTAAAAGCATAACACTTGATCTTTGAACATGTAACTTAGTACACTGTTTTGTCCTCGGTAACACTCCACAGAGATACGCGAGTGGAGGATCATTGTTTGTAATAGTATCTTTCTGTATTATTACTAGTAAATTTGTTATTCCTATAAATTGGAGACACGTCCTCGGAGAACACTCCACAGAGATACACGAGTGGAGGACCGCACCCGTAACCAAAATCTCTTAGATAGGGAGCGTGATTTGAGTGTATAGATCTATACGGGGCTGACTACCCCACACCTGGCTGCTAGCTATAGCCGAACCAAAAGGTTCAAGGGTGACGAAAGTCATAAGGTGATGTGGACTACTTATTGCCATATCTAGTCTATCGTATGGTTATGGAATTCGCAATTTGGATAATAGAGATTTACTTGATAGTAATAATAAAGAAAGTAACTAGTTTACTTGTACATATTAGTTTTTGTCACACCCCCAAACCTGAACGGCGGAAACGTTCGGGGGCGGATGACTTCATGTGATAACGTAACAAATGAATACATAGTAAAGAAAGCAATACAACCATCATATATATAATTGAAAGTTTACATTTGTCAAAAGTTACATGTTCAAAACCAATTACAATATGATGTCAAAATACGAGATTAAACTGGCGCCGCAGCATCCCTTCATCAAAAGCATAATGAATAACTGAAATTACTGATTTCCTGGGACATACAAGTAATTTTGAAAGAGTAGATCAGCATTTAAGCTGGTGAGTTTCATAAGTATTTAAGTGACAATGTTTGTATGAAATGAAATGTTTTGTCTTTGTTTGTTTGTGTTTAGAAAATCCAATATTTTTTACTAGTATAAAAGTAGCCTTCACTCAAGACCAATGTTTGTTTCTAAAAATGTATGTAAGTGTAAAATAACCAATGTGTTTGAAAACCTTGTAAATCAATGCATTTTTAATACCCCATGTGAGTTTTATAACCATACTATTGACTCGGAATGCCTATGCACAACGTTCTTCAGGCGTTGGAATGTTATGACGTTTGTCACCCCAAACGGTGGACTGCAGCTAACAGTCAGGGCGCGGGTTGTCAAGCCCGTATAGATCTATACACAAACACCATGCTCCCCCTCCATGGGATTCTGGTATATAATACAGGACTTGAAATGTGTACTCGAACGTACATGAAGTTAGTGTCTCACAAAACCGTGGTATAAAAACAGATCTACTTGTTAAAATGTTACGTTTGTTCTTGTATACGAAAGTGACTTCTTGAAATTCATGTCCCTAGTACATAAGAGTTAGAAATTTGTTCGTAAAACTATACCTATTATAGTTTTCTAAAAGTGTGTCTCGTTTGTTTAGAAATACCTAGAAAAGGAATCATTTGTTATGAAAGCATAGATTTTTGGTGTAGAGTCTAAGATAGACAAGTATACATATAATCTAAGAAAAGTTTAGTTTATACATGCATTACAACAATTTATATTTCAAAAGATAGAATGCTATTTTAACATATGTTATATATATGAAAGTTCCTTATAAAGTTTGTAAATCGCATGTGATTTGGATATATAAAAGCATATAAAATAGTTCTTTATGTAACACACGATAATACTCGTGTGTTTTACTTGTAATCCCCCCTTGAAAGCATATAAAAGAATTTATAGAACATTTAAAAGGTAAATTAAGGGGTATGAACTCACTTGAAAGTTTGAAGATAGCGAGATGGAAAACCGGGCAGAGTTTCGTCTCGGGAAACGGATTTTTCTCGGGATTCTCGGGAATCTCGGGAGTAAAATCGACCCTCGGGACTTGAGCAAAAAGACCAAAGCTTCGGGTTTGAACGGGCACGGAAAACGAGGCAAGATCGTGAGAGAAAGGAGAGAAATGAGCCTCTTTTTCGGAAGCCTTCGCATGCTATTTATAGGGGGGTCTGAGAAGCCTCATACACGGGGCGTACGCTCGTACGCAGCGCGTACGCGTACGTCATGCATGACCGAAGCCTCGACTGCCTCGGCTTCGGATGGGACGGATTAGACTGGCGGGTCGGATGGGACGGCGGGTCGGACGGGCGGGTCGGACGGGTCAGTAGCCTCGCATAGGGCGACGTGGACGATCAGAGGCCAAGGCCCTCGGGTACGCAGGGCGTACAGGGGTACGCAGCGCATACCTCGGATGAGGACGCTGACTCCTCTTCGGATAATGCTTCATTTTTTAATTAAATAAATATATAATTTATTTAATAAACTTCAAAAATTCATATCTTCTTCATACGAACTCCGTTTTCGATGGTCTTTATATCCCCGCGTAAGTGAGACTACGCTCTACAACTTTCGTTTAGACTCCGTTGGCAAATTCCGAAATTATTTTTATTATTTATTTTATAACTCATCGTGTTTAAGGAATTTCTTCAAAAATTCATAACTTCTTTATCTGGCGTCGGTTTTTGCTAGACTTTTTACCGCTCAAATACCATTGTCGAGACCTTCGATTCTCGTTTAGGTCATTCCGGCCAAAAGTCTCTCGATCTCCGATTTGAGTTTTTAGCTGTCTGTTGCTAAGCTGAACTTGGAAAAATCATAACTTCAATATACGAAGTCGGATTTAGACGTTCTTTTTACGTATGATCATGGTTTAAAGACATTTAAACATAGAAGGAATTTAAATAGAACTATTTGGAAATTTTATTATGAAAGTTAAATTTTATTACTCAAAAGTGGTTACAATATTTGACCTTTTAGGTCATTACAAAGAGTTGAAATATCGGGTTGCCACATCATCCCCCCGTTAGAGAGAATTTCGTCCCGTAATTTAAAGTAGTAAAGATACTAGTGAACATGAAAGAGATGAGGGTACTTTTGTTTCATCTGATCTTCATGTTCCCATGTGAATTCAGGTCCCCGCTTGGCGTTCGAGCGAACCTTCACGATGAGTATGCGACTTTGTTTGACCTCTCGGTCCATGATTTCTGCTGGTTCTTCCACAAAGTTGAGGCTCTTGTTAATCTCGACCTCGTCGAGAGGAATAACAAGAGTCTCGTCAGACAGACACTTTTTCAAGTTTGAGACGTGGAAGGTTGGATGGATGTTACTAAGTTCGCGCGGTAGGTTAAGCTTGTAAGCCACAGAGCCGATTCTGGCAAGAATCTCGAAAGGCCCTATGTATCTTGGATTTAGTTTCCCACGCTTTCCAAAGCGTATTAAACCCTTCCATGGTCAGACCTTTAATAAGACGTGGTCTCCTGCCTGGAATTCCAAAGGTTTCCTCCTTTGGTCAGCGTAGCTTTTCTGTCGGTCTCTAGAGGCTTTCAATCGTTCACGAATCTGAACGATCTTCTCTGTCATTTCTCGTATGATTTCCAGACCGGTGAGAGTGCTTTCAGGAACTCTTCCTCTAGCTAATTGGGTATCGCCAACTTCAGTCCAGCACAGAGGGGATCTGCACTTTCGACCATAGAGGGCTTCAAACGGAGCAGCCTTTATGCTTGTGTGATAACTATTGTTGTATGAAAATTCGACAAGGGGTAAATGGATATCCCATGCCTTTCCAAAGTCAATCACACAGGCCCTCAGCATATCTTCTAAAGTTTGTATCGTTCTCTCACTTTGTCCGTCTGTTTGTGGGTGGTAGGCTGTACTCATGTCTAGCCTAGTCCCCAGGGAACCATGTAGTGACTGCCAGAATCTTGAAGTGAATCTACTATCTCTATCGGAGATAATGGATATCGGAACACCATGCAGTCACACTACTTACCTTAAGTAAGTTCTTGTAAGCTTTTCCATTTTTTCAGTCTCCTTGATGGGTAGGAAATGCGCGGATTTGGTCAATCTGTCGACAATGACCCATATGGTATCGAGTCCACTTGTCGTCTTGGGAAACTTGGTTATGAAGTCCATAGTAATCTGCTCCCATTTCCATTCTGGTATCTCTGGTTGTTGTAGTAATCCTGACGGTTTCTGATACTCGACCTTAACCTTAGCGCAAGTAAGACATTTACTTACGAAGGTAGCAATTTCTGCTTTCATGTTAGGCCAGCAGTACAGTTTCTTAAGATCCAGATACATTTTATCTGAACCCGGGTGAACGGAATATCTTGAGTTGTGAGCTTCGGTCATGACTACGTTTCTGAAACCACCTTGTTTCGGGGTCCAAATTCGGTCCATGAGATAGTAGGCTCCGCCACCCTTGACTTCTAGATTCTTTTCCATTCCTCGCAGGGATTCACCCGCCACATTTTCAGGTTGCAAAGCTTCCATTTGTGCCTCCTTAAATTGTGTGGATAAGTGGGAATGGATAGTCATAGTCAGAGATTTGACCCTCCGACCAGTGTATTCCTTTCGACTGAGGGCGTCAGCTACTACGTTGGCCTTGCTAGGATGATAACGAATTTCGCATTCGTAGTCATTTAGTAACTCAACCCATCGTCGTTGTCGCATGTTGAGTTCCTTCTGATCGAAATTGTGTTGAAGGCTCTTGTGATCGGTGAAAATAGTACTCTTTGTTCCGTATAAGTAGTGTCTCCAGATCTTCAGAGCAAATACCACTCCTCCTAACTCGAGATCGTGTGTCATATAGTTCACTTTGTGTGTCTTAAGCTGTCGGGAGGCATAAGCGATAACCTTCCCTCTCTGCATAAGAACACAACCAAGTCCTTGATTTGACGCATCGTAATACACTACGAAGTCTTCTATCCCTTCGGGGAGGGATAGTATCGGTGCGGTGCACAAGGCCTGTTTTAGTGTCTGGAATGCCTTCTCTTGTTTCGCTTCCCAGTCAAAGGCCACGCCTTTCTGGGTTAATGTAGTAAGAGGTTTCGCAATGATAGAGAAGTTCTTTATAAATCTGCGATAGTAGCCAGCTAGACCTAGAAATTGACGAATTTCTGTAGGTGCCTTTGGTGCCGACCAGTTCTCAATGGCCTTAATTTTTTAGGGGTCCACGTATATACCTTTCTCGCTAACAACGTGGCCTAAAAATTCGACTCTTCGAATCCAAAATTCGCATTTAGAGAACTTCGCATAGAGTTTCTCCGTTCGCAGTGTTTCTAGGACTTTTCGTAGGTGCTGACTATGCTCTTCCTCACTTCGGGAATAGATAAGTATATCATCGATAAAGACGATGACGAACTGATCCAAGTAAGGACGGCATACCCTATTCATTAGGTCCATAAATACTGCTGGTGCATTGGTTAATCCGAACGGCATCACTACAAATTCATAGTGTCCATAACGAGTTCGGAAAGCTGTCTTTGGAATGTCCCCCTCTAGAACTCGTAATTGGTGGTATCCGGATCGTAGGTCTATCTTTGAGAAGTAGTTCGCTCCTTGAAGTTGATCGAATAGGTCGTCAATACGGGGTAGAGGATAACGGTTCTTGATAGTAAGTTTGTTCAGCTCTCTGTAGTCGATGCACATACGGAACGATCTGTCTTTCTTCTTTACAAACAAGACCGGTGCTCCCCAAGGTGAGAAACTTGGTCTTATGAATCCTTTTTGAAGGAGTTCATTAAGTTGACTGGAAAGTTCCTGCATCTCTGCTGGTGCGAGACGATAAGGCGACTTCGCTACTGAGGTAGCTCCTGGAACTAAGTCGATTCTGAACTCGACTTGGCGTTGCGGTGGTAGTCCTGGTAGTTCTTCTGGAAAGATATCGGGAAAGTCGCGTACTACCGAGATGGTTTTGATGTCCTTCAGTTCTTGACTTGTACCAACGATGTGCGCTAGGAATGCTCGACAATCTTTCCGCAAGCACTTTCGAGCTTGGATGCGCGAAATGATGCGAAGGTTTGTACTTCATTTGTCGCCGTAGATAACTAATGTTTCGTTGTTAGGGAGATTAAGACGGACTGCTTTCTCAAAGCACATGATGTCGGCGCGAAGAAGACTCAACCAATCCATGCCGACTATGACGTCGAAACTTTTAATTTGGACCGGCATGACATTGATTGGAAAAGAATGGCCGTCTAAAGTTAACGTACAGCCCATGTATATGCAGTTAGTGTTTTCGGTTTTTCCATTGGCCATCTCTATAGTGAATGATTTTTCTAACTTGCTAGGTTTAGGTTTAAGTAAATGAATAAAGTTTTGACTCACGAAGCTTCTCTCCGCTCCACTATCGAATAATATGCATGCAAATGAATTATCGAGAAGGAACATACCAGCAACTATAGTTGGGTCAGCTACTGCTTCGCCGTGGCCTATTGCCAAAACTCGTCCCACACTGCCGGTGCCTGCTGCCTTAGGACAGTTCCTCTTGTAGTGGCCCACCTCGCCACAACCGTAGCAAGTCAGCCCTACACCCGCACTGGGAACTTGAGTGATCGGCTTTGCGGGGTCTTTGCAGAAATGGGTTGTGTGTCCCTTTCTGTTGCAGTTGGGGCACTGCATTTCCCGACAAGGTCCATGGTGGTGGTAAGTGCATTTGGTGCACTTTGGGAGGTTACCTACATAAGGCTTTGTTGTGTAGGTATTTGTAGGAGCTGTAGTAGGTACAGTGGCAGCATTCACTGAAACCAGTTGTTTCTTTGCGGATTCTTGGGAAGACCCACCCTTCCCTTTATTCCACACTCTCTTCCTGCTATTGTTGTTGTTGTTGTTGTTGTTGTTGTTGTAATTGTTGTTGTTGTTGTTGTTTCCTTTCTGTGGTTCTAGTGCAGAAGTGGTTGAGTTCTGATGACCTCCGTAGTCAATCAGAGATTGTGCCAGTTCCTTAGCACTTTCAAAGGTGTCAGGTTTGGAAGCTAACACGCTTGATTGTATTTGGGGCGTCAGTCCCCAGATGTACCTTTCTATTTTCTTGCTCTCGAGAGCAATCATATCTGGACAAAGGATTGCCAGCTCGCAGAATCTGTTGGTATAAGTAGCGATGTCGGTACCAACCATTCCGAGAGTCCATAGTTCGTGTTTGAGCTTTTGAATCTCTCCCCTTGGGCAATATTCTCTCATCATCATGGCTTTCAGGCTCTCCCAGCTTATGGAGTTTGCCACGATTAGGGTAAGTACTTTAACGTGGCCATTCCACCAAGCTAAAGCTTTATCAATAAGGGTGAAAGTTGCAAATTTGACTTTGCTGTGCTTGGGATAGGAGCAGATTTCAAAGATTGCCTCCGTCCTTTCAATCCACTGCCTCAGGGCCATCACACCACCAGTTCCATAAAACATCCGGGGCTTGGCATTAGTGAAGTCCTTATAGGTGCATTCTCGAGGTGGTCCATGACTCTCGCCATGGTTGGATGGGTGTGTGCCAGATCCCAAGCCATTAGTACTCGAGTTATTGATCTGTGACATGGCAGCTGCCACCGCTACGGTGACTGCTGCTTGGAACATAACAACATCAAATTGAGGTGGTGGAGGTGGTGGTGGTACAGGTGCTTCCCCACCGTTGTTTCGCCTTGGATTCCTACGCTGAGGCATCCTTCAACTATAGGTTGAAAAGGTAAAGATAAGAAATCCATAGAATAGAAAATGTATGTGTCCCATGAACTAAAACGCTATAGTTCAACAACAGATGATAGTATGAGTCTTAAAATAGAAGAATGAAAGTTATTTGTAAGACTGAAAGTATGAAACAAGTATTTGGTTTCTCAAAGACCTTTCAAGGTTTGAACGAAATACTTAACATAGTAATAATAGTGTCACTTATATTAATATAAAAGTTGTTACAACGATCATGAAAATTTGACCCCTATAAGGGTCTCCGATTACAAAGTTCGAGAAATTTAAAGACTTTTAGCCGAGGTCCTAAGCTATAACAAAATTTGAGTCCTTGACAAGCACTACTTGCGTCGTAGGTTGTGCTTGGAGCTTGACTCCGCATCTGATTGCTTCGACTCCAATAGACGCTTATCAAAAGCGGCTTGTTGTTCCCTCAGTTCAGCGAGGGCTGCAATCATTTGCGCTTGAAATGCTACGGTTTGGAGTTGAGCATTGTCTTGTATCTTGTCCAGCCTACGGATGTCAGAAGTGTGAACCTGCACTTCTACGTTGACATCCCGGAGTCGGCTAGCTTGAACTCCGGACTGATAGGACTGATTGGCTAACTTACCCACCATTACCGGGAGTGCTTGATCAGCCGAACCTCCGCCGCGGACATCATAGAAGTCCCGGCACATGCCGTAGGGAGGGCGTAGGTTTTGCTGTTGGCTCCAATGGTGGAGGTGACTTCCCCAGACGGGAGTCGGTCCTTGAAAGTTCCTTACGAAGACGGGAGGTTGAATGGGTGGTGGATCGATAACTTCCGGCTCTGAGTCGGTACCGGAGTCATCACCCACTTCTATGGGTTCCTTTTCCTCTTCGGGATCATCTTCGATCCATCCTCCGTTGCCTTGGTTGGGAAAGTACGGGTCGCCAGGGTGGTGAAATCCAGCCATTTGACTGTACGAGAAATAGGGTTATAAGAATGGAATAAAGTTGAAACATGCAAAACATGTAAGTTAAACTAGTTTAGATAGCAAATACTCCTATAGTATTTAAATTCTTGTGTTTGATTCTAGTAATGGTTTGGTAAGTTTTGACTTGTTGCTTACTACGATCATTCCTCGATATACGTTGGTCCAATCTTGGGCAAATATAGTTGATCACGCTATATTTGTCCAAAATCTGATTACATACATCGAGTCTCAATCGTAGTGTCAACTTGTCTAAATACTTGTATAGTTGGATAACATGAAAATAATTTGTGGTATGCATGTAATTGTACTTAAATGAACTATCAATTTAAATTGAACGCAATGCTGCTTAAGCGTAAAAAGAAAATTTGTTTTGTCTGAGAGTATTAGTCCCTTAAGCATTTATAGTTTGTATATCTTATGTGGTTCGATATACTTAGTTCACTATAAACATTGCTCTGATACCAATCTATCACACCCCCAAACCTGAACGGCGGAAACGTTCGGGGGCGGATGACTTCATGTGGTAACGTAACAAATGAATACATAGTAAAGAAAGCAATACAAACATCATATATATAATTGAAAGTTTACATTTATCAAAAGTTACATGTTCAAAACCAATTACAATATGATGTCAAAATACGAGATTAAACTTGCACCGCAACATCCCTTCATCAAAAGCATAATGAATACCTGAAATTACTGATTTCCTGGGACATACAAGTAATTTTGAAAGAGTAGATCAGCATTTAAGCTGGTGAGTTTCATAAGTATTTAAGTGACAATGTTTGTATGAAATGAAATGTTTTTTCTTTGTTTGTTTGTGTTTAGAAAATCCTATATATTCTACTAGTATAAAAGTAGCCTTCACTCAAGACCAATGTTTGTTTCTAAAAATGTATGTAAGTGTAAAATAACCAATGTGTTTGAAAACCTTGTAAATCAATGCATTTTTAATACCCCATGTGAGTTTTATAACCATACTATTGACTCGGAATGCCTATACACAACGTTCTTCAGGCGTTGGAATGTTATGATGTTTGTCACCCCAAACGGTGGACTGCAGCTAACAGTCAGGGCGCGAGTTGTCAAGCCCGTATAGATCTATACACAAACACCATGCTCCCCCTCCAAGGGATTCTGGTATATAATACAGGACTTGAAATGTGTACTTGAACATACATGAAGTTAGTGTCTCACAAAACCATGGTATAAAAACAGATCTACTTGTTAAAATGTTACGTTTGTTCTTGTATACGATAGTGACTTCTTGAAATTCATGTTCCTAGTACATAATAGTTAGAAATATGCTCGTAAAACTATACCTATTATAGTTTTCTAAAAGTGTGTCTCGTTTGTTTAGAAATACCTAGAAAAGGAATCATTTATTATGAAAGCATAGATTTTTGGTGTAGAGTCTAAGATAGAGAAGTATACATATAATCTAAGAAAAGTTTAGTTTATACATGCATTACAACAATTTATATTTCAAAAGATAGAATGCTATTTTAACATATGTTATATATATGAAAGTTCCTTATAAAGTTTGTAAATCGCATGTGATTTGGATATATAAAAGCATATAAAATAGTTCTTTATGTAACACACGATAATACTCGTGTGTTTTACTTGTAATCCCCCCCTTGAAAGCATATAAAAGAATATATAGAACATTTAAAAGGTAAATTAAGGGGTATGAACTCACTTGAAAGTTTGAAGATAGCGAGATGGAAAATCGGGCAGAGTTTCGTCTTGGGAAACGGATTTTTCTCGGGAATCTCGGGAATCTCGGGAGTAAAATCGACCCTCGGGACTTGAGCAAAAAGACCAGAGCTTCGGGTTTGAACGGGCACGGAAAGCAAGGCAAGATCGTGAGAGAAAGGAGAGAAATGAGCCTCTTTTTCGGAAGCCTTCGCATGCTATTTATAGGGGGGTCTGAGAAGCCTCGTACGCGGGGCGTACGCGTACGTCATGCATGACCGAAGCCTCGACTGCCTCGGCTTCGGATGGGACGGATCAGACTGGCGGGTTGGATGGGACGACGGGTTGGACGGGTCAGTCGGACGGGGGGGTCGGACGGGTCGATAGCCTCGCATAGGGCGACGTGGACGATCAGAGGCCAAGGCCCTCGGGTACGCAGGGCGTACAGGGGTACGCAGCACGTACCTCGGATGAGGACGCTGACTCCTCTTCGGATAATGCTTGATTTTTTAATTAAATAAATATATAATTTATTTAATAAACTTCAAAATTCATATCTTCTTCATACGAACTCCGTTTTCGATGGTCTTTATATCCCCGCGTAGGTGAGACTACGCTCTACAACTTTCGTTTAGACTACGTTGGCAAATTCCGAAATTATTTCTATTATTTATTTTATAACTCATCGTGTTTAAGGAATTTCTTCAAAAATTCATAACTTCTTTATCTGACGTTGGTTTTTGCCAGACTTTTTACCGCTGAAATACCATTGTCGAGACCTTCGATTCTCGTTTAGGTCATTCCGGCCAAAAGTCGCTCGATCTCCGATTCGTGTTTTTAGCTGTCTGTTGCTAAGCTGAACTTGGAAAAATCATAACTTCAATATACGAAGTCGGATTTGGGCGTTCTTTTTACGTACGATCATGGTTTAAAGACATTTAAACATAGAAGGAATTTAAATAGAACTATTTGGACATTTTATTATGAAAGTTAAATTTTATTACTCAAAAGTGGTTACAATACTTGACCTTTTAGGTCATTACAAAGAGTTGAAATATCGGGTTGCCACAGTTTTATATACGAGTAAAAACTAATACATTTCACAAGGAAAACCAGGTATCCGATATACATCTTTCACATTACAGATTGGTAACCAATTTTCAGGAAAATATAGGATTTTCCTGGGGTAACATTTGTACATAACTAGATTCGAGTAACAAACCAGGTAACTAAACCTTACAATTCACAAGAGTAACCACGTTTTCAGTGTACATCTTTTACATTACATTTCGGATTAGTAACCAACTTTTAAGAAAATATGGGATTTTCTTGGTGTGTAACTTTTTCAGAAACCGTAAGGGAACTTGTACATTTTCAGCAAACAAAACCGCTTATGAACTCACCAGATTTATGCTGATTTTCAAACTGCTTGTATTCTCAGGTCCGCATTAGACATGTACCGGATGATCCTTTTGGCGAAGACAGAGTGCGTAGAAGAAACGTCTTACTTTTGTCTATATATACATACGTATCACACTTGTAATACTTTTTACCTTAGAACAAATGTAAAATATTTATATGTGATGTAATGGTTGTTTACTTCGCTTACTATGTACATTGGATTTGATACTCAACGTGGAGTCCGCCCTGGAAACGTTTCCGCCTTGGGTTTCGAGGTGTGACAGATTGGTATCAGAGCCAGGTTTATAGTGAATAAGTATACCAAACCTTACATGGTATAAGACTATAAACATTAAGGGGCCTAAGTGCTCTGAACTAAAAGTGTACTTTAAAATATAAGTATTTTCAAAAAGTATATAAGTATACCTAACCGTCGAGATCCGTAACTACAAGTAGAACAAAACATAAGTAAATGGGTGTTGTATGCTGCGGTTAAACCGGGGCAGTTATGTAGTCGTGTCTAGGATCAATATAGCCTGGCCAACTATATTCATTCAAGACAAGGCCAACATGTGCTTGGGAGTGACTGTGGTATGCGGCATGCCTAAAATTTACCCAAAACCAAACAATGAGTCGTCGTCACAACGAATCACGAAATACTATGGGAGTATTTCTAGAGCCAACTTCGTTATCGAAATCCTCATTCCAACGTTGCTCCTCGATCATTCTTTTAGCGATAATTTATCGGTTTTGATAACTCATACCTGCTTTATCGCTTAATAGAATTCAATATCTGTCATATCACTTGATCAAATTCAGAGGACTTACCATCCTCTCTTTCCTGATCTTTATAGATCAAGATGCCTCCAAGAAAGAGACCCAGCTCAAAGAACAATAATCCTCCTCCGCCACCACCTCCTCCTTAAATTGATCCTGTGATGTTCCAGGCAGCTGTTACTGCCGCAGTAGCAGCCGCCATGTCTCAAATGAACCCTGGTGGTTCAGGAGGTGGTCCCCGGCCTCAAAACCACGAAGGTAGCCAGGGACACCGAAAGGAGGGTTCCTATAAAGATTTCATGAACGCAAAACCCACGTCCTTTGATGGCACTGGAGGTGTCATTTCCTTCACGCGATTGTTTGAGAAAATCGAATCTATCTTTGAAATCTGTGCTTGTCCGGAGTCTGATAAGGTAAAGTTTGCCGCTTGTACCTTTATCGATAAATCACTGACTTGGTGGAATGGCCAAGTCAAATCCTTGACTCTACCTGTAGCTAATGCTATGGATTGGGAGGTCATTAAAGAACTTCTTCTAGCTGAGTACTGCCCTCGGGGCAAAATACAGAAGTTAGAGTACGAGCTCTGGAACCTGAAGATGAAGGGTTCCGACATTGTCGCATACACTTCGAGATTTGATGACCTGGCACTACTCTGTCCGGGATTGGTTACCCCGGAGAGTAAGAAGATAGAGAGATTTATTTAGGGGCTGACCCAACCGACAAAAGGAAATGTTTTAGCTGCGAGGCCGGATACATATGACAGCGCCAAAAGTTTAGCCCATACCCTGACCGACCACAGTGATGATGTTGAGGAAACAACTGCCACCCTTGAACCGACCAAGAGGAATGGTGAGAAAAGGAAATTTTGGTAGAAGAAGAAGGTTCAATCTTCCCAAGGATCCTCAAAGAAACAACAGACTGTAGCAGTCCATGTTGCTACTGTCCTCGTTGCTGCTGCTTCTGTTGTGGGATCCACAGCTCAAACACCTACTAGTAGATATGTTGGTAACCTTCCCCAGTGTGACAAGTGCAAATACCACCACAACCCTGGCCCCTGCCATGAGCTATCATGCACCAACTGTGGTAAAAAGGGGCATACGGTCCGATTCTGCAAAGCACCAGCCCAATCCGCGAATCAATCTTCTGGAGCAGGCGTTGGTCAAGCCTGCTACAATTGTGGAGAAGTCGGCCATTTCAAGAGGAACTGCCCCAAGAAGACGACATCTGATAACACTGGGAGAGTCCTAGCCATGGGACGAGAGGAGGCAGTTGCCGATACCACCGTTGTTTCGGGTATGTTCCTTCTCGACAACTCTTATGCTAGTATTCTTTTTAATTCGAGTGCCGAAAGAAGTTTTGTTATTCATTCGTTCAAGCATAACCTTAAACCTAATCCCCAACCATTAACCGAGACGTTTACCGTCGAGATGGCTAACGGCGAGAAAGAGAGCGCTAGTGATGTATTCATAGGTTGTACTCTTACCTTGAACGATCATTCATTTCCCATCGATCTTATGACAGTTTCCATAAAGAGCTTTGATGTCATCATTGGCATGGATTGGTTGAGTCCCAATCATGCTGATATCCTCTGTTTTGAAAAAGCTATCCATCTCAACCTTCCTATGGGTCAGACTCTTATAATCTCTGGCGATAAAATCAGCTCCAATCTTCGCATCAAATCTCAGAAACTCTTGCAAAAAGAATGCCAAGCATTCCTAGTCCATGTAATCAATGAAAAATAGGAAGTTAAAGACCTCACGAGCATCCCCGAAGTCTGTAACTTTCCTGATTTCTTTCCCGAAGAGCTTCCAGAAATTCCCCCCGAACGTCAAGTTGAATTTCGCATCGACTTAATTCCTGGAGCTACCCCCGTAGCTAAATCTCTGTATCGCTTAGCTCCAGCAGAAATGCAGGAGTTATCCAGCCAACTCAACAAGTTACTGTTGGGTTTTGAGCAATCTAACACTTCCTAAGTGTGCATGCAACCCTAATAAACCTTGGATCTATGTTTGTCTAAATACATGCAAAATAATAATTTTCCAAGGTTCATAACCTATCTAACATGGCATGGGGTACTTTTAAACATAAAAGAATTAGATAAGATTACATACCTTTTGATGATGAGTTTGATTCCTAAGGAGTTTGAGGGCCAAGCACCAATAGTGTGAATGCCTCAAATGGAATCACAAATCACCACAAACTCTTGGAAAACTTTGAGAGAGTGTATACACACATAAAAATCGGCCACACACACAAAACCACACTAGTGGCTATTTCATGCAACATAAGCATGCTTATATAGTGTGCATGGTTAGGGTGAAACCCTAATAACCCATGAACTTTCCTTTTCCAAGGATCCATGGGTTAATAGCTCCATGGATCATCCATGGACTTCCACATAAGCCTAGCCCATTAACAAATGAGTGTTAGCCCACACCATATAAAACAATGGCCCACAATTTAATTAGTCTTCCTTTTAATCTCTAAATTAATTCATAATTAATTTAAGACTAAGACTAATTAAATAACATGACTTCATATTAATATATTATAACTTATAATATATTAATAAACATATGTGTATAACTCTCATAAAATTATCCATAAATAGTTCGGATGAAATGCAACCCAGATGGACCATGCCGGGTCGGGTCAAGTATATACCAAATAAGTTATGGACTTAGACACCTTATCCAACAGTTACTTAGTAATGGGTTCATCAGACCAAGTTCCTCGCCCTGGGGAGCTCCGTTTTTTTTTTGTAAAGAAGAAAGATGGATCCTTCCGGATGTGTATCGACTACCGTGAGTTGAATAAGTTGACTGTCAAGAACCGATATCCTCTTCCTCGAATTGATGACCTCTTCAACCAACTTTAGAGAGCTAGCTACTTCTCAAATATAGACCTTAGGTCAGGGTACCATCAGCTACGAGTTCATGAAAGTGATGTTTCCAAAACAGCTTTCAAGACTCGGTATGGACACTACGAGTTCGTAGTAATGCCCTTCGGTCTAACCAATGCACCGGCTGTGTTCATGGACTCGATGAACCGGGTGTGTCGTCCCTTCTTAGAAAAGTTCATCATCGTGTTCATTAACGACATACTTGTCTACTCCAGAAGCGAAGAAGATCACAAGCAACACTTGAGGTCAGTGTTGGAAACCCTTAGATCCGTAAAACTATACGCGAAATTTTCCAAGTGTGAATTCTGGATCCGGAAGGTAACTTTCCTTGGTCACGTGGTAAGCGAGGAGGGTATTCATGTGGATCCTTCCAAGATTAAAGCAATAGAGAATTGGTCGGCACCGAAGACACCCACAGAAATTTGTCAATTCTTGGGTCTCGCCGGCTATTATCAGAGATTTATCCAAAAATTTTCAAGAATCGCCAACCCTTTAACCACTCTGACACACAGAAAAGGTGTACCCTTTTATTGGAGTGAAAAGCAAGAGACTGCGTTCCAAACATTAAAGCGAGCCTTGTGTAGCGCACCGGTCCTGTCCCTGCCCGAAGGAACAGAGGACTTCATTGTTTATTGTGATGCGTCTAACCAGGGCTTAGGCTGTGTGCTTATGCAAAGGGGAAAAGTGATTGCATATGCCTCGAGACAACTGAAGGCACACGAGATCAACTATACAACGCATGACTTGAAGTTAGGTTCCGTAGTTTTTGCACTGAAGATTTGGAGACATTATCTCTATGGGACCAAGTGTACGATCTTCACTGACCACAAGAGCCTGCAACACATCTTCAATCAGAAGGACATAAGCATGAGGCAACGACGATGGGTAGAACTACTCAGCGACTCTGAGTGTGAAATCCGCTACCATCCCAGCAAGGCCAATGTGGTAGCAGATGCCCTTAGCCGAAAGGATAGTTCAACCCGAAAAGTGAAGACCATGACGATGACTATCCATTCCGATCTATCCATGAAAATTCGAGAAGCCCAATTAGAAGCCCTTAAACCTGAGAAAGTGTCAAGCTAAGCCTTGAGGGGAATGGACAAGAAACTTGAGATCAGGGGTGGCGGAGTCTATTGTTTCAGGGACCGAATCTAGATCCCAAAGTTCAGAGGATCCAGGGAGATTGTCATGGAAGAAGCGCACAAGACTAGATACTCCATTCACCTGGGTTCTGATAAGATGTACTTGGATCTTAAGAAACAATACTGGTGGCCCAACATGAAAGTTGAGATCGCTACATTTGTGGGCAAGTGCTTGACTTGCGCCAAGGTGAAAGTTGAGTACCAGAAACACCCGGGTCTGCTCCAGCAACCCGAAATACCTGAGTAGAAATGGGAGATGATTACCATGGACTTCATCACCAAGTTACCCAAGTGTCCGAGTGGGTACAACACCATTTGGGTAATTGTCGATCGTTTAACAAAATCTGCTCACTTCATCCCGATCAAAGAATCATTCAAGATGGAAAGACTTGCGTGGATCTACATCCAGGAGGTAGTCTAACTGCACGGTGTACCTATGTCCATTATCTCCGACCGAGATAGCAGGTTTATCTCAAGGGTTTGGCAGTCCCTTTAGAAGGCTCTTGGAACCAAACTAGACATGAGTACGGCCTATCATCCTCAGACCGATGGACAGAGTGAGAGAACTATCCAAAATCTGGAAGACATGCTTAGAGCATGTGTCATCGATTTCGGAAAGTCGTTGGACACACAATTTCCTTTGATCGAGTTCTCGTACAACAACAGTTACCACACTAGTATCAAGGCTGCCCCGTTTGAAAACCTCTATGGTCGCAAGTGCAGATCCCCTTTGTGCTGGGCCGAGGTAGGGGACACACAGCTAGCCAAGAGTCGATTCCTTAACAATGCTCTCACTGGTCCTGAAATCATTCGCGAAACCACTAAAAAGATCATCCAAATCCGGGAACGATTGAAAGCTTCACGAGATCGTCAAAAGTGTTATGTCGTTAATTGACGGAAACCTCTAGAGTTCCAGGTTGGAGACCGTTTTCTGTTGAAGGTCTCGCCCTGGAAAGGCATGATATGCTTCAAAAAGCGTGCGAAACTTAATCCGAGGTACATTGGACCCTTCGAGATCCTCGCCTGGATCGGTCCGGTAGCCTATAAACTCCGATTACCCCATGAACTCAGCAACATCCATCCCGTCTTCCATGTCTCTAACCTGAAGAAGTGCTTATCCGACGAAACCCTAGTGATTCCCTTAGACTAGATCGAGATCAACAAAAACTTGAACTTCGTGGAGGAACCAATCGAAATCATGGATCAAGAGATCAAACGCACGAAACAAAGTCGCATCCTGATAGTGAAGGTTCGCTGGAATGCCAAGCGGGGACCGGAATTCACTTGGGAGCGTGAAGACTCGATGAGACAGAAGTATCCGCATCTCTTCCCAGATCCATGATTTGTATCTTAATTCTGAATTTCGGGATGAAATTCCCTCTAACCGGGGGATAATGTGACAACCCGAAGTTCGTTTCCAAAATTGTAACCCTTTCCATTAATAAATTCATCGTTTTCAAATTCATTTCCTTTTACGCTATTAAATTAAGTCATTTAATTTGAGGTTTCTATTATGACTTAACGGGAGTCCAAACGCATTTAGAACTCATATTAACACCCCATTCTAGTAATCGGAATATTTTTAGAATCGACCATATCGGGTTACGGCAACTTAATCGGGTGCGACCAAAAGCCACGTCTAACGTCGGTATCGGGTAGAATTCCACCGTGTCCCAAACTTAGAACTTATTTAAAGATCAAAAGACTTCAATTTGAAGCTTTTTCACTCTCTCACTACTCTCTCTCTCTAACCTCTCTCCTCAATCCAAACTTAAGGTCCTAAATCATCAAATTAAGGCTCCAATTCATCAAGGTAACCTCCCTAACTCATAGATTAGCATCCTTAGCCTTCAAATTCGTGTTTAATCTATGGAAAAGGACCATGTTCATGTGTTTACGGGCCTGGAACATGCTTGGGCCATAAACACACATAAAGGGGGGTTTTTGAGCCTTAAAACCCTTCCAAACCACCTTTGGAGCATAGATATGGTTAAATGAATTAAGGGAACAGACTTAGAACACCTTGAATCAAACTTTTGAGGAGTAAACATGAGTTTACTGCCCAATAACATGCTTTGGCCGTAAACTCATCTTCATGGAGAGTAAACTCAAATCCAAGTGTTTAAATGCCACTTAAACACACCAATAGCCTTAGATTAAATTCTAGAACCAACCACAATCGATTTAGGGGCCATAGACATGATGAAAACCCTCCCTTTAGGAGCTTACAACCGTAAACCCCCCAAGAATGGGTTCCTGGGCCGTAAACTCACATAAACAAGTCAAATGATGCCCTAAATTTATTCTACGGCTTGTAAAATTGGTTTGAATCACATGTGATTAATCTAGAGCCACAAAATCAAGTAAGGAATGGTCACATAGGAGCTTAGGGCCGTAAACTCTTAGTTTACAGCCATAAATTCCATTTGGTAATGTTTTTGATGATTAGATCCATTCCTAAGCCTTGGATTAAATCATAGCAACTTATCCCAAGTGTTATTCGACCATTTGGCACCATAAAACCCTTCATCCAGGAGTTCACGGCCATAAAATCCCTAAGGAGTTTACTCTTGAAGAGCAAACACATTATCCGAGCCCTATAAGTCCATAGATGTCACCCGGGTCACTCCAAACACTTGATTTGAAGTGTTATCGCGTCTTGGAGTGTATAATCATATCTAATTAGTGATTCAAAGTCTAATTAGATACGTTTGTATACCATTTCATATTACATAGGAACCTCACGAGTTATTAAGCCCCGAACCGACACTTAGCATTCAAACTGTCACGTTTTCTCGCGTGGTGAGTTCATACCCCTACCCTTTGTCAATGTTTTTCACTATTTTCAGGGGGAGAATACAAGCAAAGTACAAGGAATACTTGTACTCAAAAGCTTTTTTTACATGTGTTGTGTTCATATTTCATATGCTTTTAACTTTGATAATCATAACAGATAACCGATTGAATTTGGAGAGCACATTACCGTATTATTTGTGAAAAACGTTATAAAATGTTGTATTTTATATTTTCACAAATGGTTTTCCACATTTTATCAGTTAAAAGCATAACACTTGATCTTCGAACATGTAACTTAGTACACTGTTTTGTCCTTGGTAACACTCCACAAAGATACGCGAGTGGAGGATCATTGTTTGTAACAATATCTTTCTATATTATTACTAGTAAATTTGTTATTCCTATAAATTGGAGACACGTCCTCGGAGAACACTCCATAGAGATAGGCGAGTGGAGGACCGCACCCCTAACCAGAATCTCTTACATGGGGAGCGTGACTTGAGTGTATAGATATATACAGGGCTGAGTACCCCACACCTCGCTGCTAGCTACAGCCAAACCAAAAGGTTCAAGGGTGACGAAAGTCATAAGGTGATGTGCACTACTTATTGCCATATCTAGTCTACGTATAGTTTTGGAACTCGCAATTTGGATAACAGAAATTTACTTGATAGTAATAATAAATAAAGTAACTAGTTTACTTGTACATATTAGTTTTATATACGAGTTAAAATTGATACATTTCACTTGGACAACCAGGTTTTCGGTATACATCTTTCACATTACAGATTGGTAACCAATTTTCAGGAAAATATGGGATTTTCCTGGGGTAACATTTATACATAACCAGATTCGAGTAACAACCCAAATAACTAAACCTTACAATTCACAAGACTAACTACGTTTTCAGTGTACATATTTTACATTACATTTAGGATTAGTAACCAAATTTTAAGAAAATATGGGATTTTCTTGGTGCGTAACTTTTTCAGAAACCGTAAGGGAACTTGTACATTTTCAGAAAAGAAAACCGCTTATGAACTCACCAGCTTTATGCTGATTTTCAAACTGCTTGTATTCTCAGGTCCGCATTAGACAGGTACCCGATGATCCTTTTGGCGAAGACAGAGTGCGTAGAAGACACGTCTTACTTTTGTGTATATATATATATATATATATATATATATATATATATACATATGTATCGCACTTGTAATACTTTTTACCTTAGAACAAATGTAAAATCTTTATATGTAATGTAATGGTTGTTTACTTCGCTTACTATGTACATTGGATTTGATACTCAACGTGGAGTCCGCTCCGGAAACGTTTCCACCTTGGGTTTCAGGGTGTGACAGTATGAAGGCTCAGAACAAGCTCAAGATAAGAAGCTCACAACTGCACTCAATGAATTCAACAACTTCAAAGCTCATGCTGGTGAAAGTTTAGAGGACTCCTTCAAAAGGTTCAATATGATTGTTACCAAGTTATCAAATGCCGGCACCATCCGCAGTAACCATGAAACAAACCTTCAATTTCTCAACGGGTTAGGAAGACATTGGACTACTGCTAATATGATAGTTCAAGGAGATAGAAAGATTCATTCCCTATCTCTTTATAAGCTATATGGGGAGTTGCAAGCACAAGAATCCACCGTACTCAAAGACTGTGCTGACTTCGGAGGACCACTTGCTCTTATAGCACAAGATCCTCACAACCAGTCATACTCACCCTCATATGACACTACACCGTAGTCATACGAAGCTGACTCAAAGTATGATGATGAAGATAAATTTTAGAAAGCTATTTCTCTAGTTAGTAAACAGTTCAACCGACTACCACCTTACTCCTTTCGAAAGAATCAACATTTCATTAAACCTCCTTTCAATCGTAACTTCAACCGACAAAACAATCACTCTCAATATCCTAAAAGTTTAGACCCACAACCGCAATCTTAAAACACCCAACCAAAGGAGATATCGCAGTCCATGCAAACCTCTGACTCCGGTACCCCTTCAGAAGACAAAAGTGATGTTGTAATATGCCACAAATGCAACAAAGAGAACCATTTTGCAAAGGATTGCAAAGCCAACATAGTGAAAGACAGAGCATTCTACCTTATAATGGCTCAAGAGCTGGAGGAAAAGGGAAATGGCAGGGCATATGTGGCTCATGTTAAAAGAGACCATCAAGTTTGGTCATCCGGAGAAGAAGAAGAAAGCATCAGCAATATCATAGGGAAAGGCAAGATCTGCATGCTAGCAACTGCTGATGATGATGGTTCTACAAAGCTGGAAAGGAACTATTGCTACATGGCAAAGGATTGAACTCTAAGCATCGTCGACCAGGTAAAACTCATGTTCCAAACTCTAAACTATTACATGCATGATTTTCAACCTTTAACAGACAATATTAATTACACATGTCCTTTCAGACTACAACAAAGCCTTACATGAGAAGAACATAGCCTCCTAAGATATGTTCCATGTAAGAGGACTACTGGACAACAAAAGATTCAAAATGGCTATGTTAGAAAGAGATTTTGAGTTAGAAAAAGATGCAAGAATGTTGATTGAAACCCAACTAGAAATAGCTTTGAACCAAACAGATTTAGCTCAGAGTGAGATTGTACGTTGAAATCTTTTAATAGAAAAATTGTTCAATGAAAGTGAAACTATTGAAAATTTAGTTAATAATGCAACTGTGGAGAATACATACAATTGGGTTTGGTCCAATGGATATCCTACCGCAGAGGATTCCTCACCCCGGTTTAACAAAGATCGACTTTATGTCCCTCCAGAACGAGAATTTCATCTTCCAGTCAATGAAAAGACTTTTCCCGAAGACATCAGAACACACTTCGGTAGACTTCATAATCTAGGTAATAATTGTGTCATTGAGGAAATTGTGCCTAAGGCTTTGGATCACACATGTGATCAACCTCTTATCTGTGGCACAATCAGTTCAAACTCTTAGACCTCATCTATTGTTGATGAAGAAATAGTCATAGAAAGTCCCAAAGTCTCACAGGACTTTCCACCCTTGTCCTCAGACCGCAGTGCTTCTCACTGCAGTCATGATTCTTAGAAAAATTCCACACCAGTCACAACCCAGACTTACGCTATGGTAGCTAAGTCTTCCTTACCAAAATCCACAATCAAAGGTTATGTGACTCTTCAACCAGTAAATCATGAACTACCCATAGAAAATTTTGAAGTAGGTCAATGTTCTCAAAATCCTGAGTTTTCAAGTTCTGATGAGTCAAGCCCTAGGTGTCAAAATTTTTCAAAGACTTCCAGGAAACCGCAGTTAAACATTAATGACTGCGGATCTCCAAAAACTTTAGCAAAAAAGGCTTTCAAAGAGGATATTCGATCTCGAGGCACAAATCGACAAATCTTTTCTAAACACAAAAGGCATATCATATTTCCAAAGTCTAAGAGTCCAAAAAAATTTGTTTTTGCACACCATTTTTCAAAAAACTCTCCCATCAAGAAACCATGCAAAAAGGAATGTGCAGTTTCAAAATCCGTTCCTAACTCATCTTACAAAACTCAAAAGAAAGAAAGGTCTTTTAAAAAAAAATGGTTTTCAAATCTATTCCTTAGATGATCCAAAATAGAAGGGTATCTTACCTACTCCATCACTTTTAAAATCACCTCAAAGTTTCAACAAATGGAAAGGCATTTTACCAAATCCCAAGAATAAGTCCAAAGTGTCTACATGTGCAACACCTTCTTCAAGACACACTTTTTCTAAATTCAATAGCTCTTATGTCAAATCATACCAACCTCGGACCAATCAAAAATCCACCACACCCTTCAGACCGCAGACCAAACAAAGAACCAAAACAAAAGACAAAATTTCAGCATGTCAATGTCAATGTAGTTGCTAGAAAAAGTTTTTTTTATGACAAAACTAATCTTTTTCAAAAACCTCGTAACTTTTCAAAAAGGCACTACGCTCCAAAAACTCACAAACACCCAGGACTAGGATTAAAAGTTGACACGAAACTAGTCCCTGCAACCTCTTTTCATGCATCAATCAGAAGCTCATCTATTGTCCCAGGCTCGAAACTAGTTTGGATGCCTAAACTAACCATGTAATTTCCAGGCCTTGTGCAAGGAGGAACACGAAGAAGAATGGTAAACCAATAGTGCCTGCTCCTTTCACGTGACGGGAAGGTTAGAATACCTTCAAGATTTAAGGCCAATTTGCAATGGTAGGAATGTCACATTTGGGAACAAGGCTAATGGGATTATCCGAGGTTACGGTGTTCTCACTACGGGAAACACAATCTCATCAGTATTGGTCAACTATGTAAAGCCAGCCATCGTGTTGAATTTGATGACTAGTTTTGCTATGTATTGACAAGCGATAGAAGCACTTGTCTGATCAAGTCCAGATCTGAAGGTACTATGTACCCTCTGGATGTATCTTTGATCATAGGCAAACCGCAGTTATGCTTCTTATCCAAAGATGTATCCGAAGTCAGCTGGCTATGGCACCGCAAGCTAGCTCATCTTAACTTTAGATACATTAACAACCTGGTCACAGGAGAACTAGTCAGAGGTCTTCCAAATTCTCAAGTTCAGCAATGATACACTCTGTCCTGCATGTGAATGTGGAAAGTAATTCAAGGCAAGTCATCCCACCGTGATTGATTCCTCAATCTCTGAACCATTGGAACTTTTCCATATTGATCTCTGTGGTCCATCTACCGTAGCTAGTCTTCACCAAAAAAAATACATACTGGTTATTATGGATCACTTCACTCGTTTCACATGGGTCTTCTTTCTTCGACTCAAGTCAGAAACACCGTAGGTGTTGATCAACTTCATCAAGGAAATAGAACTCCAGATCAAGTTACCAGTAAGACGTATCCGAAGTGACAACGGAATTGAGCGTACTGATCATCTTCTAAATAGTTTCTTGGTCTCCAAAGGAATTACACACAACTTCTCAGCTCCTTACACGCCATAACAGAATGGCATAGTAGAACGAAGGAATCCCACTCTAGTAGAAGCTGCCAGATCTATGCTCAATTTTGCAAATCTTCCTCTCTACTCCTGGGCCAAAGCAGTGGCCACAACCTGTTTTGTTCAAAATCGAACCATTGTATGAAAACGCCCTAACAAAACTCCATATGAAGGCCTCAACAACTGAAATCTAAATGTTCGATTCTTTCATATCTTTGGGTGTAGAAGCTTCGTAATAAACAACAGAGATCACCTCAATAAATTCACACCGAAGTCTGACGAAGGCATCTTCCTCGGTTATTCCACTAACAAGGTTTCTTATCGAGTACTCGTTAGACGCATAAGGTTGATAATTGAAAGTTTCGATGTAAAGTTTGATGATTATCGCATCCGCAACTCCGCTCCATTAACTGAAATCACCGCGATTCTAGAAAGTGATATTCCTGCCTCTTCGGGTCCATTAAATCTAGTTGAAATAAACTATGATGATCTCTTTTATCCTGTTGATACAGCCAAGCTATCCGAATTTCTCATGTCTCAAGAAGCTCAGCAACAACATGCAGATGTATATGGTCCTACAACGTCCGAAGAAGTATCGCTAAATACTTCCACCTTGCCAGTTGAGGGAGAAAACTCCACTCCGGACCATACAACAACCATCGAGGTTCCAGTATCAGAAAATGAAGCTCCAATCCACAGAGAGTTTCAACCATCAAACGTTTCTTCGGATTCGGATGATGAAAACATAGAAAACATTGATACAAGAACAGATTCAAGAATTATCACATTCCCATCCACAATCCAGGGGGAATCTTTGCAGGTTCAAGGCGAACTCCCTTCTACACTCTAGGGGGAACCTTCTCCATCTACCCAAGATAAATCTAATCCCGCGTTCCCAGTTCAAGACACTCCAGCAGGATGTTCTCAAATCCAGGCGGAACTGCCGCCTCCAACTGCTGAGTCTTCTGATATTGAAGACATTCCCTCCACCGCAGCTGCGGATCATCTGATACCTCGTCTACATGTATGGATAAGAGACTACCCACCAGGTCAAATTATTGGCAACCCATCCGCAGGAATCCAGAATCGGTCATCCAAAGACTTATCTGATCACTTCCACTACACATCTTTCTTGTCCTCAGTCGAACCTCGATCGATCAAAGAAATGTTACTTGAACCAGACTGGATTTCTGTAATTTAAGAAGAGCTAGAAGAATTCAAAAGGAACAAGGTATGGCAACTCGTTCCTAAACCGCAAGGCCACACCATTGTTGGCACAAGATGGGTGTTCAAGAATAAGTTAGATGAATCTGATGCGGTCGTAAGAAACAAGGCAAGACTAGTTACCATGAGATATAGTCAACTTGAAGGCATTGACTATGATGAATGTATGCTCCGGTTGCACGAATGGATGCCATCTAAATCTTCTTAGCATACGCAGCACACAAAAACATCAAAGTTCATCAAATGGATGTAAAAAGTGTTTTTCTCAATGAGGAATTAAAAGAAGAGGTTTATCTTCAACAACCTCCAGGTTTCGAAAGCATAGAATTTCCAAACCACTGGCGCAAGCTTGAAAACGCAGTCTACGGTCTAAAACAAGCCCCTAGAGCTTGGTATGAGACTCTATCTAAATTTCTTGTCTCTTCAGGTTACAAAAGAGGAGTGATTGATCCCACTTTATTTCGAAAAGAAAATGGTGATCATCTAATGCTTGTACAAATATATGTGGATGATATCATTTTTGGCTCAACTGATCAAAAGATGGTGGATAAATTTGTTAAGATCATGACCAACAACTTCCAAATGAGCATGAATAGAGAGATTAACTTCTTTCTAGGACTTCAAGTGAAACAAGTCCATCAAGGGATATTCATTCATCAAGAAAAATACACCTCAGAACTATTGAAGAAATATTCAATGGATAATTGTTCTTCAGCTAAGGTCCCCATGGGCTTTGGATATAAGATTTATGTTGATCCCTAAGGTGAATCTGTTGATCACAAGTCTTATAGAGGTATCATTGGCTCTCTGATGTATCTCACTGCTAGCTGACCAAATATAGTCTTTGCTATGGGTGTATGTGCAAGGTACCAGGCTGACCCAAAAGTGTCTCATATGAGAGTAGCCAAACAAATCCTACGGTACTTGAAAGGTAGCAAAATTCTTGGATTATGGTACCCCGCAAGAAATGATTTTAGTCTTCAAGCATTTACCGATGCGAATCATGCCGGATGCAAACTTGATCGTAAAAGCACCTCAGGTGGATGCCAATTTTTGGGTGGAAGACTAGTCAGCTGGTCCTCATGAAAACAAAATTGTGTATCAATGTCTACCGCAGAAGCTGAATATGTGGCCGCAGCCAGCTGTTATTCTTAAGTCTTATGGATGAAAACAGAACTGCTAGACTATGGATACAGAATGCTGTGGATACCAATCTATTATGACTCTGAAAGTGCCATAGCGATTTCTCATAATCCTATTCAGCGCTCCAAGACCAAACATATTAAACTACAGTATCACTTCATCAAAGACCACATTCTGAAAGGTAACATTGAACTAATTTTTGTCCATTCTCATGAAGATATTGCCGATGTATTTACAAAGGCAGTTGACTCTACAAAACTCAACACTTTCTTACAAATGTTAGGAATGATGAATCCGGACCCACATTTCTTTTTGAATTGATAGGTACTGCAGACCATCCATGGTCTCCGTTGCGGTTCTAGTTGAAGTTATTTATGTTAGATTGATTTGGTATAATTCTATGTACTGCAACCATATATCATACTTATACTTCAATAGTCCTTATTGTTTGTTATTACTAATCTGTGCTACCGCAGTCACCCATCTGACGTCATATGATCCATCCGCAATGATGTGTTCATCCGTAGTCACTTTAATTGATTTTCAGACCGTTACATTTAAAAAAAACATGGTGTGCTATTTAATGATCCTTCATTAAACATAGAAAACATTAAAAAAAGAAAACATTCTTTGTGCATCTGTATCATTCTTTTGAATAAACCTTGTGTCAGACCTATTTTAGGTATGATGACAAAAAGAAAGATTTTCCAAATCAAATCCCTTTTAAATCTGTCTCTTCCTATTACCCTAAAACATCAAATCCGTTACAACTTCCCTTTACCCAACGAATTGATCTCACCCTCGCCACACGATCACCAGATGTGGTCACAAATCTGACATTTCATTAAATGTAAACCTATTTTTTGGTAAACCCCAAATTCAGATTTAATCCTTCTTTTCTTAATTTGTGGCTGAGATTAATGCTCATTATTCAAAATAAACTCCCAAATGTTTTTGTTACCCAAATTCACTTAGAGAAAAAATGTTTCCCCCCACCCTTAAGCCACTATAAAACACCTTTCTTTTCCACAAAGAAAAGTTTATGCTCTCTAAACCATAAACCCTCTCTTGCATTCTACTTTTCTTCTCCAAAGCTTTCTCAGAAACTCAACAATGGTGAAATCTGGTGTATCCAAGAAACCTTTCAAGGCATCTGGATCAGTAAACCCCACTCGTTCACCCTCTGCCTCAAAACATCCGACACCAACGATTGCATCGAGCAACTTCAGAGCCGTGTTTCAAGAACAGTCTTCATACAATGCTCCCACAAAACTGATGATCAAGTTCTTGTCCAATCACCCACTGTTTGGACCCTTCGATTCATTCACTGACGTTGTTCCTCTCTCAACTCTCTTCAAGTGCGCCTTTTCAGCTAATCGACCGCTTGAAAACCCTCATGAAGTACATCTCAATCTTGTCAACAATTCTCCGGTCATCTTGACCAAGGAAAAAATTCTTGCTACAATAAATATCCTGGTTCATCCATCCATCAAGGTTTTCACTCCATCAATGGCTGATATACTGTCTGCACTTTACCAAATGGGATACCAGAAGAAAATCAAGGGAATTGGGGAATTCAAGAAAAACCAATTTCTTGTGGTCTGACAATTCGTCTGTCACTTCATCATCTGCAGTCTATTTGGCAGAACCGGAGGCACATACAACATGGGACTAAAACTCCTAGAACTCATATGGAGTATCTTCACAGGGCATGATCTCAACTACGGACATGTCCTATGGGAAGATTTTTTGCAGTACATCCCAAAAGAAAGCCCACGAGAGAACCCTACCGAACTCACATGTGCAAGGTTTTGGTCTCTCTACATCTCCGACCTCCATGCGGATGCAGCAATCAGCATCGGCAACGACACCAACCTCTTTTTTACTAAGGATCATAAAAGGTACAACCCCACTTTTGATCAAACTGTTTTTGGACTAGCCATATGCATGACCGGACTGATACCTCAGCTTCTCAACAGGCTCTAGTAGTCCTTGGGATGGCCGCACATCCATTCAATACCACCATCCTATACAAAACAGACGCAAGCAGTACGTCTGATTCACCACAACTGTAAGGTCCAAATTATGATCTTTACCAGCAATCAAACAACAAACAATAACAGAATAAAAACAAGATGAAAAGAAACCGAGCTGGCACACATTTATATTCAATAAATCGTCAGGTACAACTCGAAATACGGCAGTGAACTGCTAGGCATCAACAACCACAAAAGACCTACTCCTCCACTATTTATACTAGACTGGACTGCGGCCTAAGTGTGCGACCATAAATAGAGTTTATGGCCATAAACGTGTTTACGGCCATAAACCCTGTTTACGGTCGTGAACACACAAAAAAGCCAAAATGCGATAAACAGCTCATAAACAGTATTACAGACTCATGCCAAACAAAATACACTGATAGCCTAGACCAAACCGTTAACTAGACTCTTCAATCTCCCCCTTGGTTTGGTGCTAGCTTGGACTCAGCTCTTGTCGACCACCAGCACATCAGACCTTCCCATCGCTCCGTTCCACATTCTCTTTTCTATAATTATAGCCACCATCGAAGTGTATTCTTTTGCAGTGGGCTCAAAGAGAGATTCAGCCACCACAATCTGATGAGCCGCAAGACAATGTATGTCCCGCTCGTGAAATTGAAGTAAATCCCTTTTGTCATACAAACGGATGCAATCTTCCTTAAGCTTGATGACAGCAGCATCTGAGGATTCATCATACACCCAATATAGCATGGATGTGAGAGAACCATCTGAGTAATTTGGAAGAACAGGAATGTGCTTAACTTGAGCAGTAGCAGGCCACATCACTGACCGAAGTGGTTGACTGGTTTTGAGATCAATAACCTTTTTGTGGACTTTGACAAAAGATTCTGCAGTCTTCATTGACGGGAAGCCCTTGGCCACTTGATCTTCCAAAAAAGATTTGAACTGACTCGCCCTGGGATTGTCTGATGGATTTGAGAAGGGAGCTTTGGACAACTCAATAAGATCAATCTTGGTAAACGAATGAAAGTCATGAGCATCTTTGTATAGTTCTTTATTGCCACTCTTTCTTCTCACCAAACACATATTCATGGCGTCATGGAATCCTCACGAGATGATTCCTGACCTATCACCATAGAGGTGTCTGAAACGCTGCACGCCCAGATCCGTAATGGTGATCTGTTGTTTATCCCAGGGAGCCTTATGATCAACGCTCCTTTTGAATAACAGTTGACCTTTGTCATCAGACTTGTCCAATTTGACGCGTTTTAGTGCTGCTACACTTGGAGCTTGAGTCGATTCCTTTTCTAAACGGTTCACAACAGTGGTGGTTCTGGTAGGTCGAGGAACAATGGGAGCATCTTGATTGGGAAGATAAATCTGTGGCTCGTCAACAGATGACTTGAATTCATCACCAATTTTATCTTCCATCTTTTTCTTCAACTCATAGTAGCTGGCAGTCAACAAGCCAAAATGTGTTTGAAGGTCAGTAATCTGCTATGTCTTCAGAACATTATCTTCATTAAGATCGGCCACTTGAGTACTGAGCTTTGTGTTTTTAGTTTGAAGGTATGCGACCTTCATATCCAGCTCAATATTTCTTTGATTGAGATCAACATTCTTCTAATTCAGAGAGTCGATCTATTTCTGGTGTCCAAGAAGTGAGGGAATCTCTTCTTCTGAGCTATCACACCCTATAAAAATTCCTTTGCCGCGTGGGGGTGGCGTAGAGAATTGTTCTTCTGCCAGGAGCCTAGCTAACCTAACCGAGGCAGCATCATTCTCTGGCCTGGGAGGAGAGAAACCCATTGGGGATGAAGAACCACCAGCTTCATAGAAGGTACTAGGACCTTCACTGACTGGTTCAGCTGAGACTATGACAGGTGTGATTGTTGGTGGAGCTGTAACACTTTGAGTCGCCAGTCTAATTATGAGTCTGCGTCTTTTACTCTGAGGAGAGGCTTGTGTAGTGGTATGATCACTTTCCACTGGCTTATATGAAGGTAAGGCGTCATCAGGGGGAGGAATCCCTGATACTGTCACCATAGGAATTGCTATTTCCGCCAATGGATTGGTAAGAGGAGGTGTGGCTTCAAAAACATCTTCTTCTTCCCTTGTCTCTGTTGCCGGATTAGCAACTTCGTCGACATTTTCAAGCAGCTTTTCGATGTTTTCTCCGATCATAAAATCTTCATTGCTACCGAAGTTCAAGGGAATTTCATCATTATCAAATCCTGTGGGATCGAGATCTTTGTACAACTCAGTCTCAGTCCCCGACCCGTCATTGTAATTCCAATGAACAGGCTGTAATCCGTGTTCCTCAGCGACTTGGGCATTTGTAGCTGGAGTTTCATCGTCATCATTATCTGAAACTGTGATGACATCTTCAGAAACAACCCTTTCAGAGGAGGTGGGCTTAGATAAAGCTTTATCATGTATTCCATGAGACTCGGAAGATTCATCAAGCTCAGTAAATTTCCTGAACTTCACCAAAGGATGTAATCCTTGAAAAACGACCTTGCCCTTCCGATTTTGTTTAATAAGACCAACAGTGTGAGGACCCAAGGATTTTATATCCAGATTGTCACCATCCTTGATCATCTCTGGGAATTGATTCTCGATGAACACTTGAACAAACCTTGGATATAGCAAAATGGCATCTCTGGTTCCCGGGTCATGGCATTTATGTTCACCAGGAACTCATCAAGAATATACTTTGAGAAGTTGAATTTTATGCCAGCAGCCAAAGAGACTATCGCCCCTGTGTTCCTGAGAGAGATTTCATCAGCTCCTGGTCTCCTACCTGAGATGCATCTCACGAACACGTGTGCCAGGAATCGCCAGTAAGGAGGCAAGAGCTTTTTCACTATGGGAGGAAAGGTACCCTCATATCCTATTTTCCCAAGAACCCGTTGTACATCATCAATTCCAATTTCAGTGGGAAAATTGGATTCATCATTGATCAGCAGAGTAATTCTGATTTACTGCTCCGTAATCTTGATCTTGCACCCTTTAACCACAACTTCAATTGACATTTCTCCATTGACTTTTGACATCTTAGCCGTCTGCCAGAACTCCCGGACAATGTTCTGATAAATGATGGGATTCACTGCAATGGCACAAGACAAGCGACACTCTCTCAGTGTTTAGATCATTGATTTGAATTCTGCATGAGCGACCGAAGCATCATCTAAGACAATCGCCAGGTTGTGCATATCTGCAAACTTAAGATACGCCATTGATCTGCACTAAACAGGCCAAGTAAGAAAACAAAGTATTTAACAATTTAAAGCTTTAAGTTTTCTTAATTAAACAATTTTATTTTGGCCTTTAAAAAATAGTTTGACTACAAAAAAAATTAGAGTTCACGGTCAAAATTAGTCAAATAGGGTTTACGGTCAATGTTCGTCATCTGACCATAAACAGAGTTTACGGTCGAAAGTCCAAATCGAGTTTACGGTCGTATGGCCAAACCAAGTTTATGGTCATAAGGCCAAACCGAGTTTACGGTTCTTGAATATCCCCAAACCGTAAACCCCTCAAGAACAATAAACGCCGACGAACTTTTAAACTCAAATGACTCCTTCAGTTTTGGTCGGATCGATGAACAGTAAGCATATTCCCAGTCGGTTTTGGCGTACCTGCATAGTGAACTAGTTGATTTCGCAAATCAAAACTCTAAAAAGTTTCCGAGGAGAGAGAGTAGAGGGAGGAAGCTTGCCGCTGTAAAAGGGAGAAGTGGGAGAGGAAAGGGTTTACAGCAGTAAACTCTTCCTTTTATACTCCCTTAACTTTTACTTGTCTCCCACACAGTTAAAATCTCAGTCCCAATCCCAATTAAATTTTTTTTGAAAACAAAACCTTTTGAGGATATCTAAAAAAAATAAAAATAAAATTAACATAAAACAAAACAATAATAATAAACTAATTTCTAAAAATTTTAGAATTAAAATATTTAAAAATTAAATCTTTAACAATTATAAAAATAAAAATAAAAATAAAAATGAAAGAGAAATTTAAATTTTTAATAAGCATAGACAAAATTTATCTCAACATAACTGACAAACTCTTGTGACATTGAGATCAAAGTTGTTAGACAGCCTTAATCAATTTGTCGGTACCGTTCATCTTCACGTCTTTGTCTGGTCGATCGTCAGTATTCTGGTCCACTTAAATACGAAAAATTGTGACTAATTTAGGAACACTATCAGTGACATGACAGATTGATCCTAAGTTACTATATAAAAATTACTAAGGACCATTTATCTGACGACGACCAAGGATATTGTTGTCCACCTAAATTGAGCAGCGAGATCTACATACAATCTTGAATTGTTCAATTTTAGATGTACTAGAACGTGTTACCCGTTTCCAGATATACCCCAATAATCTAGAATTTCCGAGATACTCCTTACTTTAGGTGAGCAGACTATTATTCATAGAGAGGATAGATTTAGATTATTATTAATTATAGTTATTTGAGGGAGTGAGAAGTAGAAAGTTGCATATGTTGTGTACCAGGTCGGATTGTTAATCACACAAAGGAGACAACATATGACTAACAAATAAGAAGAATTTCATAGATATAATATTCAGAGAAATAGATTTGCATATGTTGCAGTCCAGGTCGGATCTCTTCCAATCACGTAGAGGAGGCAACATATGACTAACAGTAAGAAAGAAAGAAAATAATTTTCTACAGACCTACTTTATCGGAATTCCCCAGTCGCCCTATCAATACCGGAATTAAGGACAAAATCCGTACATCGAGGAAAAGTTAAACCACAGTTCTAGATACGGGTTCTTAAGTGTGACTGATGGATTCTCATGTATATCTCCCTGCTCAACCTATCCGAGCGTCGTATACTCAGGCTAAATGGATCTAACTATGTCAAGATTTGTCAAGTCTATAAATTTCCTAAGTACAACTCTGCCTAGTCATGTCCATTTAGAATCTTTCGTGCCTATCGATGCATCAAACCCAGAGCATAGACCCTTCAACTTTGGGTACGTACTTAGATTTACACTGCCTGTTATCACTTGATAATATCACTTCCCTGTCCATTATCAACAAGCAAAATTTTATGCAACAATTTTTTGATTTTTCTTAATTTTTAATGTTTTTGGATTTTTGTTTGTTTTCTGAAAACAAATAAAACAGAGACAAAATGTTTTTGGATTTTTTTTTTTAATTTTTTTGTTTGGTTTTGATTATTTCTCCCCCTAAATTTCTGCATGGGAGAGAACGAAATGACTAAAATGCTCAAATTGAAGCTAACCTAATTAAAAAAATTAATCCTCAAAACAAATCATTTTCAAAAATTTCACAAGCACATCGAATCGAGCTTTTTTAAACGGCTTAGTGAACAGGTCGGCCACATTATTGGCAATGGGAACCTGTTCTAGCTGGATGAGCGAACGTTCATAACAATCTCTGATAAAGTGAATTTTGATGTAAATGTGCTTGGTTTTGGAATGTTGGACTAGATTTTTGGCAATTTGGATCGCAGCCTCATTATCACAAAATATAGGGGTTTATTGAAAATTCAAACCGTAGTCCAACAGCTGATGTTGGATCCATATCACTTAAGAACAACAGACAGACGCATCGACATATTCTACTTCTGATGTTGAGGTTGAGACGGTATGCTGCTTCTTGCACTGCCATGAGACCAGTCTATCTCCCAGAAATTGGCATCCTTCTGAAGTCGATTTTTTATCAAGCTCGCACCCACCATAATTGCTGTCTGCAAAAGCATAAAGATCAAATTCTGGATTTATCGGATACCAAAGACCCAGTTGTGGGCAACCTTGAGGTACCGAAACATCCGTTTAACAGCAATTAAATGAGAAAGTTTAGGATTAGCCTGATAGCAAGCGCATTGACAGACCGCAAACATTATGTCTGGGCAACTAGCTGTTACATACATGAGTGATCCGATCATTGATCGATAGTACGTCTGATCTACGGATTCACCTTCAAGATCAGGAGCCAGTAAAGGTCTCCCCGCCATGGGTGTAAGAGCAGGTTTCGCATCTCGGAACCCGAACTTCTCCAGCACGTCATCCACATACTTTGCTTGGTGAATAAGGATTCCGGTTGAAGATTTTTGGACCTGAAGTCCCAAAAACGTGGTTATTTCCCCAAGCGAACTTATCTCGAACCGCTTCTTCATCACGGCTCTGAAGTCTTTGCAAAGCTGTTGGCTTGTTGACCTGAAAATAATGTCGTCCACATATATTTGAACAAGAATTTGATCCAGACCTACATGTTTGATAAATAAGGTTTGATCAATGGTGCCTCGGGAATAGCCGTGATTAAGCAAATGCTATGTTAAGGTAGCATACCAAGCTCTAGGAGCTTGATGCAGCCCATACAAAGCTTTGTCAAACTTGTAAACATGGTTGGGAAACTTTGAGTTAACGAAACCAGGTGGTTGATCAACATAAATCTCCTCCTTGACCTTGCCATACAAGAAAGCTATCTTGATGTCCTTTTGGTATACTGTAAAGTTCATATAGGAAGCATATGCGAGGAAGATACGAATAGCCTCCAATCGCGCCACCGGTGCATAAACCTCCGTATAATCAAGACCCTCATTTTGCCGAAACCCGCGAACCACTAATCTCGCCTTGTTATGCACAATGACACCTGAGTCTTCTTGCTTGTTTCGAAAGACCCATCTAGTGTCGAAAGATTTCTTTCCTTTTGGCAGCTCCAACAACTTCCAAACCCCGAGCTTCTCGAATTGATTAAGTTCTTCATGCATGGCGTTAACCCATATGGGATCATTCAGAGCCATTTTGACATTTTTGGGCTCAATCTAAGAAATAAAGCAAGAGTAGAGACACACATTAACGTCTCCACTCTGACTCCGCATTTGAACACCATCTCCCAGTTGTCCAATGATGTTCTCTATTGGATGGTCGCGCTGAATGCGTGCATGGATCTCGTAGCTGATGTCATTGATAGAGACTGGAAAATTATGTATGTTAACTGCTCCATCATTTGCTGTATGATCCATGGTAGATGAACTAGGTTTGTTTGTTAGATCCGCTACAAACTCTTCAGCAATTGTTTCCGGAAAGAGGAGTTCCATCAGATTTGAAGTTACAGCAGAAGTCTCTTGGCTCATGAACTCTCTTTCCACCGGAGTAAGAGGAGTAGCAATAGTATTAGGAGAAGGTTGTTGAGGAGAAGATTCAAAAGAATCAGTGTGAACAGAGGACACCATTGGAGGATCAGAAGAGACCAGAGGTGGTCTGTAGACAACTTCCTCCTCTTCGTCTTCAATAAGGATCTTCGAACTAGACGTAGACCGTGCTTGATTATCTGACGAAACATTGAAGGATTTGAAAAGAGATGTGTAATCAAATAGCTAGTCTGGACCCACTCTAGCGTTTGTCTCATTTTCTTCAAGCCAACGAACGTCAAAAGACTCCACAATCTGTTTTGTCTTCTTATTATAAACCCTGTACACAGTTCAAGCAGCATATCCAACAAAATAACAATCATCGGCTTTTGCATTAAATTTGGGGTTGGATTCCAAGTGGAGAAGGGTGCAAGGACAGCTAAACACTCAGAAATGTCTGACAGATGGCTTGTGTCCATATAGAATTTCGTACGGTGTTTTCATTTTGGCTTTGTTGATCAGCACGTGATTCTGAACGTAGCACGCCGTGTTAATCGCCTCCACCCAAAAGAACACAGGAAGTTTGGAGTCACAAAGCATCATTCTTGTTGCGTCTTTAAGAGTTTGATTCCTGCGTTTGGAAACACCATTTTATTGTGGTGTGCGAACAGAACTGAATTGATGCACAATCCCTTTCCCGGCGCAAAGATGGTCAAGAATCGCATTCTTGAGCTCGGTTCCATTATCAATACACAGTGCTTTCACTCGGTTGTTGGTCTAATTCTCGATCATTAAAATGAACTTTTTGATGAGGTCAGTGATCCCAACTTTGTTGGACAGAAAGAAAACCCAAGTGAACCGAGAATAGTCGTCTATCACAACCAGACAATATGAATTATGATTGATGCTGAGAACGTTAACCGGACCAAATAAATCCATATGTAATAGCTCGAGCACATGACTAACGAAGTTGATCTGCTTTGGAAGATGTGGTTTCCGATGATGTTTTCCTTGAGCACAGGAAACAAAATTTTCAAATGTAATGAAATCTCTGACAGGTAGACCTCGGACCAGTTCGTTCTTTGCAAGCCGATTTAAGTTCTTTCCATTAGCGTGACCGAGACGACGATGCCACAACATCTCATTTTTTTCTGAGACTTTGGAGAATAGGCAAGTGACTTCGTCGGGGATATTACTGTTCATGTCTATGACGTAGGCATTCCCATCCCGCTTAGATTTTACAAGAATCCACTCTTCCGGACTGACAACGCCTAGCTTTAAGATCATACATTCCTTATCTATGAAATGAGTTGAATATCCCTTGTCGCAGATCTGAGACACGCTCAAAAAGTTGTGTATTTATTCAGGGGCATAGTTAACATTCTCAAAATTCAGCACTCCATTTGAAACTGTTCCCTTTTGAGTTATCTTTCCTCCTTCGCCTCCCGCAAAAGAGACATATCCCTCATTGAATGTCTGAATGTCGTGCAATTGGGCTATATCTCCGGTCATGTGTTGGGAGCAGCCGCTGTCGACATACCAGGGTCTGACAATACTCCTCCGCAACTATCCCTGCACGATGAGCGGAATTATTTAGATTTGGGGACCCAGGTCATCACAGTCCTGGGTTGACCCTTCACTTTCACAGATTTTTCATATGATTTTTCCTTTACATGGGATTTCGAGGTAAATGTTGACTCCTCTGAATTCAGTTTTGGTATCCACTAAAGGGTTAGGTTTTGAAAATTTGTTAGTTTGCTTCGAGCAGGTGGATTTTCTACTTGAAGAGTTTGAAGATCCGTTCCTGCTTTTTGACGAAATCGACTTAGGCTTAGCCTGAGTGGATTTTGGCAAACTATTGTTGAATTTTTGAAAAACCTGTTTATTCTTTTGAAAATTAGCCATTTCCTTGTTTGATTTTGTGTTTAAGTCACCATTTTAAGAACGAATTCTGGGGAATGTTCTAGTTAAAGACCGTCCCTGAAATTCATTCTCTCCTCTTCTTGATGTGTGAGATACAAACATTCAGTTCAAACAGTTTCTTGCAATATGTCCTGCAGTGCCACTGTTAAAACAAGTTTTTTCTTATCAATGATTTTGGCACTACTATTGATAGATTTCTGTCTTTTATTTTTATTTTCAACACTTTCACATTTCCAAGAATGATCATAAGATTTTGAAGCGGACGTGGAAGGTGTAGAAACATTTGAATCAGACATAGAAACATTAGCATACACATCATTATCAGTTGCAGTCTTATCATCAAAGTAAACAATACCACCAGACAAAAAGTTGTCTAATTTCGAGTTTAATGTGGACTCAGTACATAAACTAACACCAAACTTTGACACATCGTTATCACTAGACTCAAAAACATCAAACTTTTCATCTCTTTCCTCCCTTTGAGCTATGGACATATCTGCACTCAAATTTGAAACGTTAGTACTTAAAACCTTATCATTTGACTGTATTGCTTGCTCAGAAGCTGACTTTCCATAAACCATATAAGATTCTCTGTTAATTTATTCTTGAGGCAAGGGAATAGCAATGTAGTTATGATTGAATGGAGGAGGGAAACTCTCAAATCCTAATCCAACGTTTATCTGATTTCCATGAGTGATATCTCTCCATTCCATTTTTCCCTCAATCATTTTTTCAATTGTTTCACTTGACCCATCATATTTTTTAAAATTAAATTCAACATTTTCAAAACGTGTTTTCAATGAGTCAAGTTCGGTGGACACAACTTCAAATTTTTATTTGAGATGGTCATAGTTCTCACATTTGTTGCTGTAGTCCTCTTGCAACTTCCTAAAGTCCTTTATTTTATTTTCTATTTGAGTTTTTAAGGGCTTTTGGTTTTTCCTAAGGGTGTATCCCTCATATTTCATGTCCTTGTTCTCTATCTTAATTAATTCTATGGATTCTCACAAATATTTAATAGTTTTAGTACAAGATGAAGAGCAACCAGATTCACTTACCTCGGGCTTGGATGGCTCAGAAGTAGTCTGCACCATAAAGGCAAATAGGAGGTTCATCATTTCTTCTTCGGGATCTGCCTCTGTCTCTTTCTCCTTGCAATCCTTGATCTGGGCCAGAAAGGTATTTTCAGGTCCTGAGATATCCAGGGCTTGAATTTGATCTTCCTAATCAAAGGATTGGGCCACCATTGCCAGATTCGCAGGTTGGTTGGTAGATGAGGATCCTTTGTTGTTGTTATGGACATAGGTAACTGACACCACTGTTCGATCGGCATTTTCCCTTTTGTTAGGCTTTGGACACTTCCTAGCAAAATGCCCTGGCTCATGGCAATTGTAGCAGCGAAGTTTGCCTTTGTTAAACCCAACCTTTTTGTCAGATTTCACACTCCAGTTGTTTTTGCCAGTTTTCTTGTAGAACTGCTTTGCCCTGAACACAGCCATGGCCATTTGCCAGGTTATATCCATCTCTTCTATGTCTTCAGGATGAATTTGATCAAGAACGGCAAACGAAAGTTGTGGAGAGAGTTCTCCAGCCATGAAAGCACTGTAGCAGTTTACCAATCCCGTAGCAAGAGCCATATTTTCTTCCTTTTCATTCATGTTTGACATTTGAGAGCTAAAAGCATGAGACTAAGGAGGTACACCATTAGATGATCCAGCATTAAGATTAACTTGTTGAGACATGATCTGTGGTTGAGAGACTTGAGCTTGTGGTTGGGAAAGGGGATCATAGGATGTAGATTGACTCGATTGATGAGTCATGAACGGTTGAACTTGTGGAACATGTGTAGTTAGGGTAACTTGAGGATCTTGTGCAACTGTGAAGCTTGAAAAAGCATTGTTTTTTGAGGTTTAGATACCTAGATTTGCAGTGGAATAAGAATTAACATGATTAATCTCCCTCTGCTTGTCATCAAGATCACAAGCCTTGATGATAGCCATTGTTTCTGCCAAACTCAGTCAATTTAAGTCTTTTTTTTTCTTAATCACTGAGACATTCATGTCCCAGGATTTTGGAAGAGAGTTTTAGAATTTCTTGTTGATTTCTGATCTTGTAACCGAAACACCTGCATACCTCATTTCTATAGTGAGAGTAATGAACCTTTGAAGCTAATTCTCAAGAGTTTCGCCCAGGACATAGTTAAACATGTTGAACTTTTGTCGAAGCATGTCCTGACGACTCTGCTTCATAACCTCATTACCCTCATAGACTTCAATTATAGCTTCCCAAAGTGCCTTCGCAGATGTATACGCACGGAAACCTTGAGTAATTTCTGGAGATAATGCCATTGTAAGCGTAGGAAGGGCTTTTTCCTGTTCTTCAACCCTTTCGAAATCCTCATCCGTATAATTTTCAATTTGTTTTTCGATAATGACTTAATCCACTATTGTAGTGATTTGAATTGGTCCTCTAAGTATACTGCACCAAATCTTGAAGTCTTTCATTTTAATATACTTTTCGATTCGGTATTTTCATTACGGAAAGCCTTCAGCATTCAAGAGTTGAGGAATCTGAGAAGTTGTTCCCATGATGGAGTCAAGTTCTTGATGTATTGTCATGTTTTGAGATTCCATGTGAAATTAAAGCAATTAAAAAGTCACAAAGGTGTTTACGGTTGATAATGATTAAAATCAGATGACTACGACCGTAAACAGGGTTTACGGTTGATGAGTTTACGACCGTAAACTAGGTTTATGGTTGATGTATTTGTGGTTTCTGAGTTTACGGTTTTTGCGTTTACTGTTCTTAGATTCCTGAAGCCTTTGTTTACGGTTTTTGTAGATTCACAGATTACGGTTGATGAAGATCTTGAGTTTAGAACCGTAAATAGTGTTTACGATTGGCAGTAAACTCCCAAAAAGCTCTCAAACACATGTTTTTTTGCTATAGATTCCGATCCTTTAACCCCTAGAACACCAAAACCAATGTTCAAGTAATAAGAGTATCAGCTTAAGCACCCTAAATCTCGATTGAATGAAGTTTGACACCGGTTACTTCTTTGATACCAATTGTAAGGTCCAAATAACGATCTTTACCACCAATCAAACAACAAACAATAACAGAATAAGAACAAGATGAAAAGAAACCGAGCTTGCACACATTTATATTCAATAAATCTTCAGGTACAACTCTTAATACGAACGTGAACTTCTAGGCATCAACAACCACAAAAGACCTACTCCTCCACTATTTATACTAGACTGGACTACGACCTGAGTTTGCGACCGTAAACCCTGTTTACGGTCATGAACACACAAAAAAGCCAAAATGAGATAAACAACTCATAAACAGTATTACAGACTCATGCCAAACAAAATACACTGAAAGCCTAGACCAAACCATTAACTGGACTCTTCAACAACGAGGAGAATCCCCCTAGGTCAATCCCAAGAGGATGGCTCAGGCTCCTGTCCTAAAGTCTCCAGGACTTCCCGTCTTCATTTCTTTTCCCCTGAGGAGTTGCACTCCATTCTTTTGTCTGTCACCCAAACACTCAAAACACCATCCCAACCACAAGGCAATTCTTCAGCCTTTTCCAGAACTGAGCCGAGGCCAGACTTGACTTTAAGTCAAGGATATCCTACTCTGCTTACATCAGTAACAGGTGGTTTAGGCACGATGAGCACAAATGTGCAAGGATCCGTGACCTCGAGGGACACCTCGGTGCGCTTTCAAGGAATTAATGATATTGATTTAAATAACTCATGGAGTAAGTATCAGCCATCCAACGACGTCGAAGCCAAGAAATATGTCACTTTTCGTAGGGTATTCCAAGCTCGAAAAGCAAGACAAACCAAGCAGCTTCAGCAAAAACAACAGGAAATTCTCTCTGTGGCTAAGTATTGGGCAGATGCAATAAACAATGCCAATACTGTAGCTACCTTTTGCAAATTCCATGCCCTGATGGACAACATGGCTGATACCATCCACAAGGCTCAAGAGGTAATTGTTGATCAGATTCCTTCACAACCTCCTCCATCTCCAGCTGCTGATCAGACTCCCTCAAAGCCCCTCCATCTCTAACTGCCCAAGACTCTCAAGATGCAGGCACCAAAATCGAAGTTAGCTATGCTCCTACCTTCAGTTTTGACGATGTTGATCTTCAAGAGGTCAACGAACCAAGCCCTTCGGATGATGAACTAATGATGTATGTTGAAGAAGAAGAATCGAGTGGCTTTCAACACTCCACCTCCAAGCAAGGGAGAAGAAAAAGAATAAAAAGATGGTCGTATCACGAAAAGAATTTCTCAATCTCCAATCCAAGGTTGATCAAATCCTAGCCGCAGTCAAGTCTACTCAACCGCAGTCTGATGACAATTCTATGCCACAATCCTTAATTGAAAGGATTGAACGACTAGAAGCAAGAGAACGAATGGCTGCAGAGAGAATCTCTCTCATAGTTGAAATGGGGATAAGGTCCCTTGACAACAATCGTCAAGCAGATCACAAGGAGTTTATGGCTGCTGCGGAGCGCCTTATATCTGAGGTATCCACTATAAAGGACAATTTTCAGGCAGCCGTTGTGGATCAATCTTCTCGGTCTCAGAAACTGATAGATGAGACTCACACTGCATATGAGTCCACTATTTCAGTTCTCCATGCTACCATCAACGAACTTCAACACTCATTATCATCCAACTTCCACGGCCCAGAGATTCTCCAATTAACAAAGGAGATACATCGATTGTTCTTCAACGCTTCCATTCCTAACAATCAGCAACTGGCTGACGTTCTCAAAGCCCAGTTCCAGGAAGTTTGTGCTATGGTCGACGGCCTTAAACAATGGCTTTAGGCATCTCCAGGTCTGAACTCCTCAAGAGGGGGAAGTGAAGGTGAAGATCATAAAGAAGAAGAATTTGAAGAAGAACATCATTCTAACACTGCTTCTCCGAAAGTCCCCTCACCTCACCCCTCACCGCAACACCACTCTCCACCAACGCAACAACCAATCATCCCTTCCCCTGAAAGACCTGAAACTCCCCCACACTTCAAGAATCTTGTGGATCACATGTCTTCTTTGATCTCAAATGACTCTCCCGTAACAAAGCAGAAGAAAGCTGATTGGAAAGCTGCTAAACTTCAAGAGCTCATTTGGAGAGAGTGTGGCTTTGACACTGTGATGGATGAATCCTTAATAAACTCCTGGATTAATCCCAACTGCAGACTTCTTAACGAAGACTACAAACCCTTTCTTACATATGTTGAACCTCCTTCGGATAGATACTGCGATGTCCCTATCTCCCCAAATGCTAAATACTTCACTGTATTTGAGTAGTTTGATGGCAACCTTCCTGACCACAACAGACTGCCAATGGAGTTCGAGAGACTTAACCGTTTTTATACCAAGCATGTGTCTTCCATTGAGAAGATATGGTCCAACGACAGACCTTCAGCAGTCAAGAACATTAAAACACGTATATTTATGAAGGCTGAGTTTGTGCAATACACACTCACAAGAAGGAATCAGGACTGCGTCCGCACCCAAGCTGACTTCCCCTGCATGAACCCAAAAGAATTCTTCCTGATAGCAAAGGTGTTCCAAAATAAGTGTGAAAAGCATCCGAAGATGAAGATAGCACTTAAAAGAGCAAGTACTTATCTCAAAGAAATTTTGTGTGACTTTGCTAAGATCGACGCGGAGATCCACCCAATCCTTGCCAAAAAGATTGATCTACCTCCTCTTGATCTCGCACCAATGCCAACCGAAGACTATGAGCAAAACAACCCTTGGTGCTACCAACTTACCTGAACTTGGAGTCATCTTCAAAAGGAAGACTGAACAAGTCAAGTACTTCATCTCCATGGCCTCCATGAACTGCCTCACGAAGAAACAACTTGAAATCTGTCGAACCGCAGTGGAAAAATCAAAGCATACAACTGCCAAAGTCAAGTTCGAGATTTTAAGAAGGATCACCTGGTTGGAAAATGTAAGGAAATCTTGGTGGATCATGATCAAGTTCGTTAAACTTGATAAGTGAAGAAAATTAGAGGTCACTTAGGGGGATATTGTTGATACATGAAGTGACCCTCCTAATTTGTCTACCGCAGTCTTCAGCTCTCCGCAGTCAAAGTTTCTTCAGCCATCACATCCGAAGTCATCAAGCAACCACGGTTTTTATTTCTGTACTTAGTCTATTTTATCTATTTCTTGTAATAATCTCTATTGTCCAGTATGCCTTGCATGGCTACTCTTAGAGAGTGAATCTCTTGTATTTCTGATTCTCTATAAATAGAGCTCATTTCTTAAGAATCAATACAGATCTCGTCTTACTGATCTCTAGATCATAATTATCTTCAAGTTATTCTTACACATCTCATATGTTTCTTACCCTCTGAAATCATCTCGAACACAAATGATTAACACTTCTCTTCAGAGCAAGTCATCCGTGACTTTATCCTTAAGATTGATCTCACTCGTTAACTTGGTTTGAATGCATTCCATGTTATGAATCATCTTATGTGTTTACTTGATATATCAAGTGTGTCTCAAGTTATTTCTCTCAACACAAATAACATGTCATGAAGATGTCATCATTAGTAGGAATGAAAATTTAGTGACATCAAAAAAATAATTTTCCGCAATGAAGTTGAGTCTTGGAATTGGATGAAGTTTTCATATTTGATGTAGAATGGTGCAATTTACAAAACTCACAACTTCGTCATGACATACGGTGTTTTTCGACTATTCGTGTCACACCCCAAAATCGGAATGGCAGAAACATTCTGGGGTGGAGGACGTCATGTTTAGTATCACAAGACATGCATCATAGTAATCAAAGTAATAAACAACCATTTCATTAGAAAGAAAGTGTTTACAAAGTATGTGTTCATAAAACATAGAATACATATGTAAATAACAAAATAAGACATGAAGCTATACTGCTCCATCTTCTGAATTCCCAGCGCGAGTACATGTCTACTAGATTCCTGAGAATACAAGTTATTTTGAAAGAGTTGATCAGCATTTAAGCTAGTGAGTTCATAAGATTTTAGCGATGTAAGTAAGTTGTAAGAAAGATGTAGTAAGTTGTAAGTTCTGTTTAGAAAAGTTCGCCTATTCCGCCAGAAAATCCAATATTTCCTGCTTTGATGAAAGGTAAGTAAAAATGACTCTACAATCCTTTCTATGAGTACTACGTGGATACGAGTTATATAAAAATCCAGAGTAAACAAACAGCCGGTTGTGTGTATCTTCCCTAAGCCCACAACAAAACAAGGAATAGGAAATCAGGCGGAAAGCAAACATCCCATTGCTTGTTAGATCATTGTTGTATATATAACCCTGGCGTATTCACTTGGTTCTCAAGGAGTTAACGGTAATAGTTCCTTTATAATTAATGAAGAGATTCTTTAAGAAAACCCTTATTTCTTATAATAAATATAGTGACCACAGTGGTTCCTTCTATAGTCACCTAGTTTATACTAGCTATATATAATCTAATATTGAACAGATAGTTAATTGTGTTGATCTGCCCTAAGCCCACAACCAAACAAGGAACAGGAAATGAAGTGGAAAACACACATACAACAACCTATCGGGTATTAATTGTATATAACCCTGATGTATAAACTAAGGTATTATAGAATTAACCACCTAAGGTACTTTAAAATGACATCATGATGTACTGATTTCCTTAAAACATGTTTGTTTTATTAAGGTCATAATGTGAAGGCTAGTACCCACACTATACGCTCTCCCTGTCAAAAGATTCTAGGAACCAAACGTGACTTTAGCAAATAATTGCAAGGCCGTGTAAACTCACAATAAGGTCATGCGATCGTGTATACCCAATTTAACTATCACCTTTTGTTTAGAACAATGAGTTAGTGATTCAGTGGTATAATTAGATCTTGTAGTTTTTCTCATGTTAGAGCATCTTAGTATGTTCGTTCTGTTATAGTATCTTAGTATCTTCTTTCTGTTATAGTATCTAGGTATGAACTGAACCCCTAAACTATACCTCTTATAGCTTACTAGTATGTTACTTGAACTGTTATTGAAAAGACTCATTTATCTACTAAGTTATGCTGGTATATTAAAAGTAGAGTTTTGTTAAACTATAAAGTAACATAAATTTAAAAGAGTTTTTGAAATGTTTTGATCACTTATAAAAGACATAAGCAATCTTTCGAAAGAAGTTGATAACAAACATTTACACAACTATCATTGTTTTCAACTTGTATCCCCCCCCCCCTTAAAAGCATTTAAAACAGTTAAAAGATTCATTATAGGGGTATGAGCTCACCTTATGTGGGTGAGTCAAACGAATATGTGCGTAAGGATGAGAAGTTCCACAAATGAAGTCCCGAAACAAAAACGAGTCCTAACTGACATATATGGAAAGTATTTTCATGAATATAGTGTTTATAAGCAACCGACATGCAAGGATACATCCTTAGGGACATGTACTAAGTGTTGAAATTACATGTGATTGATCAAAGGGATATTTAAGGCCACCAAATGGAGTTTACGACCATGGGTTTACAGCCATGAATTTTACGTCCGTAAACTCATGGTAAAAGGTGCATAAGAGGGTGTTTGAATGCTAGGGAAACTTGTGGGACCATTGCTCTATAATACGATGAGCAACACTAACTTATTGTGAGGTGTTGAGGTGTTTATGGCCACACCAAAATTGTATGGCTATAAAATCTCCAAATGGTGTCGTTTTGGGTCCTAGAGGAAAGGGTTCTCAATGGTTCATGTGCTCCAAAGGATAGATAGTGTCTAGAAGTGTTTAGGGCTCAATACTTGACCCAAAGGATAGATAGTGTCTAGAAGTGTTTAGGGCTCAATACTTGACCCAAACTAAGGTTTACGGCCAAGGGAGATTGCTCATGGTCGTAAACTCTCATTGATCTTGGAGATTGGTTGATTTCAAGGATGTAAATCATGGACTTCTACTAGATAATAAGTGTATGTAAGGAATACTCACTTTTTGAGGGCCTTTAAGTAGTTTACAGCCACCAAAAGCTAGTGTGTGTTCTTGGTGTTCTTGGTGAAAGATGAAGATCTAGCCAAAAGATGTTTTCATGGATGGAATCAAAGGGTGATTCATGAGTAAGAAGGGTAATAAAAAATTAAAGGGAAGAATCACTTACATTTGGATGATCCGGAATGAAAATCTCGATGATACTTGAGTGAGAAGTCAAGTGTTTTTGAGTTGGAAATGTAAGAATGAAAGGAAGATGAAGGCAATGAGGCTTTAAGGGGAGTTTACAGCCATCCTTGAGTTTACGGCCGTAAACTCAAGTGTCTTGGCTGTGAAATCCTTTTTAGTGGTTTTAAGGCTCGGATGTGGCACAATGTCTCTAGCAGGTACTTCCTATCACCCGTTATCGCGTTATAATATCATAGAATACTCCTATAGTATTCTAACTCTATGTACTTGATCTAGAATTCTCTTGACTGGTGTTAGGTAAGTTTTAAGACCATTGCCACACCACATCACTCCCAAACACATGTCTGTCACATCTCGAATGAATATAGTTGATCAGACTATATTGATCCTAGCTATGATTACATAACTGTCAAGGTTTGACCACAATGTTCAACCTTTAACTTCTTCTGTTTTGTTCTTCTAGGGATACTTGTTCTAGTATGAATACATGTATAAGCAAGTAGGTATATTTTTATAACTTATTGTTATGTTCTTAAAATATATTATTATATAGAGCACTAAAGTACCATTTTATTTATAGTTGTATATCTTTTATCGGTTGATATACTTAGTTCACTATAAACAATGCTCTGATACCAATCTATCACACCCCAAAACCGGAACGACGGAAACGATCTGGGGTGGAGGGCGTCATGTTTAGTATCACAAGACATGCATCATAGTAATAAAAGTAATAAACAACCATTTCATTAAAAAGAAAGTGTTTACAAAGTATGTGTTCACAAAACATAGAATACATATGCAAATAGCAAAATAAGACATGAAGCTATACTGCTCCATCTTCTGAATTCCCAACGCGAGTACCTGTCCACTAGATCCCTGAGAATACAAGTTATTTTGAAAGAGTTGATCAGCATTTAAGCTGGTGAGTTCATAAGATTTTAGTGATGTAAGTAAGTTGTAAGAAAGATGTAGTAAGTTGTAAGTTTTGTTTAGAAAAGTTCGCCTGTTCCTCCAAAAAAATCCTATATTTCCTGCTTTGACGAAAGATAAGTAAAAATGACTCTACAATCCTTTTATGAGTACAAAGTAGATACGAGTTGTATAAACACCCATAGTAAACAAACAATCGGTTGTGTGTATCTGCCCTAAGCCCACAACCAATGAAGGACCGGGAAATGAGACGGAAAGCACACATCTCATTTTTTGTTAGATCATTGTTGTATATATAACCCTAGCATATTCACTTGGAACTCACGGAGTTAACTATAATAGTTCATTTATATTTGATGAAAAGATTCTTTAAGAAAACCCTTATTTCTTATAAAAAAAAATAGTAACCACAGTTGTTCTTTCTATAATCACTTAGTTTATACTAGCTATATATAATCTAATATCGAACAGATAGTTAATTGTGTGGATCTGCCCTAAGCCAACAACCAACCAAGGACCAGGAAATGAAGCGAAAAGCACACATGCAACTACCTATTGGGTATTAATTATATATAACCATGATGTATAAACTAAGGTATTATTGAATTAACCACCTAAGGTCCCTTAAGTTATTATGGTTTAATAAAATGGATTAAACCCTTTACTGGTAAGTTTCTAGTGTTGTATATCAAAAGTTCTATTTAAAAAGTATGTTTTGTACTAGAAAACTCTTCATTGAATTAGTATTCTATGACCTGGCCCATACCTGGTACCCCTTATGATTACTTAGTGTATACAGAACATATATATATATATATATATATATATATATATATATATATATATATATAGTTAAGATCGAATAGATAGTAGACGGGGTGAATCTACTCTAAGCCCACAACCAAACAAGGAATAGGAAATGAAGCGGAAAGCACACATCCTACTACCTGTCGGACCCAATTAATATATATCTCTGAATCCATACACTAAGGAATCATATAGTTAGCAATATAGCCCCCCCCCCCCCCCCCCCCTTTCTATTGAATGTACTAGACTCGACTGTTATGTTTGTCGTTTGTAAAATGTAAGTTTTCCCTTGTTTATAACTATCCTAACTCGAAAATAGTTTGTATTAACTTTAAAGTGTAGCTGTCACAATATGAAAATAAGTACAGAGTTGTCTTTTAAAATGACATCCTGACGTACTGATTTCCTTAAAACATGTTTGTTTTATTAAGGTCATAATGTGAAGCCTAGTACACATACTATACGCTCTCCTTATCAAAAGATTTGGGAACCAAACGCGACTACAACAAATAATTGCTAGGCCGTGTAAATTCACATTAAGGTTATGCAATCCTGTATACCCAATTTAACTATCACCTTTTTTTTAGAACAATGAGTTAATGATTTATTGGTATAGTTAGATCCTGTAATTGTTTTCATGCTATTGCATCTTAGTATGTTCCTTCTGTTATAGTATCTCAGTATGTTCCTCCTGTTATAGTATCTAGGTATGAACTGAACCCCTAAACTATACCCCTTATAGTTTACAAGTATTTTACCTTGAACTGTTATTGAAAAGACTCATTTATCTACTAAGTTATGCTGGTATTTTATAAGCAGAGTTTTGTTAAAATATAAAGTAACATAACTTTAAAAGAGTTTTTGAAATGTTTTGATCACTTATAAAAGACATAAGCAATCTTTTGAAAGATGTTGATAACAAACATTTACACAACTATCATATCATTGTGTTCAACTTGTATCCCCCTCCCCTTAAAAGCATTTAGAACAGTTAAAAGATTCATTATAGGGGTATGAGCTCACCTTATGTGGGTGAGTCCAACGAATATGCGTGTAAGGATGAGAAGTTCCACAAATGAAGTCCCGAAACACAAACGAGTCCAAAATGACATATAGGGAAAGTATCTGCATGAATATAGTGTTTATAAGCAACCAACATGCAAGGAAACACCCTTAGGGACTTGTAGTAAGTGTTGAAATCACATGTGATTGATCAAAGGGATGTTTAACGCCACCAAATGGAGTTTATGACCATGGGTTTATGTCCATGAATTTTATGGTCGTAAACTCATGGTAAAAGGTGCATAAGAGAGTGTTTGAATGCTAGGGAAACTTGTGGGACCATTGCTCTACAATACGATGAGCAACACTAACTTATTGGGAGGTGTTGAGGTGTTTACGGCCACACCAAAAGTGTATGGCCGTAAAATCTCCAAATGGTGTCATTTTTGATCCTAAAGGAAAGGGTTCTCAATGGTTCATGTGTTCCAAAGGATAGCTAGTCTCTAAAAGTGTTTAGGGCTCAATACTTGACCAAGACTAAGGTTTACGGCCAAGGGAGATTGCTCCTGGCCGTAAACTCTCGTTGATCTTGGAGATTGGTTGATTTCAAGGATGTAAATCATGGACTTCTACTAGATAATAAGTGTATGGATGGAATACTCACTTTTTGAGGGCCTTTGAGTAGTTTACGACCACCAAGAACGAGGGTGTGTTCTTGGTGGAAGATGAAGATATAGCCGAAAGATGTTTTCATGGATGGAATCAAAGGGTGATTCACGAGTAAGAAGGGTAATAAACAAATAGAGGGAAGAATCACTTACATTTGGAAGATCGGGAATGAAAATCTCGATGATACTTGAGAAAAAGTCAAGTGTTCTTGAGTTGGAAATGTAAGAATGAATGGAAAATGAAGGTAATGAGGCTTTAAGGGGGATTTTACGGCCAACCTTGATTTTACGGCCGTAAACTCAAGTGTCTTGGCCGTGAACTCCTCTTTGGTGGTTTTAAGGCTCGAATGTTGCACAATGTCTCTAGCAGGTACTTCCTACCACTCGTTTCTTAAGTGTACCAGGATTAAAACCCATTAAGATGACCCTTAACAAGGTTAGAAGATAATAAATTTTTGGGTTGTCACATCATCCCCCCGTTAGATGGAATTTTGTCCCAAAATTAGCTTTCTTCGTAGCACTACAAGGGTTGTGCTCCTCTTATTGGCAGAATACTCACTCGTAGACCTAACAACTCTGCCCAATTTTCCATCATAGGATTTATACTTGGTTCATCTATCAATACCTCATGTATACAAGTCATATATAGTTAGGACTAGTAAGACATCAGATGTGAGATTCTGCCCTAGGTCCACAACCAAACAAGGAACAGGAGGTAGGGCGGTAGCACACATACTAAATCTGTGTAATCATAATCATATACCATCGTCGTTATTACACTGAATAGTGATAGGTGGGTTGTATTTGTCCTTATCCTCTGTGCTCGAACTTGATCTGTTGGACGAGTGGTATTTCGTGGTAGTCTGCTGAATATACGGCGACAAGGTTTCGGAGGGCAAAGTACTATTCGCATGAGTACTTCGGGGTTTAGAATACGAAAGAAAAAACTGAGGTTTAGGTCGGACTGTCGATACGAATGACAAAGTTTTTGTGAATTTGAATGTCAAAGCGATAGAAATATATGAACTTAGTATAATGAGGACTGTGCCAACTCATGATGAATGATAGAAACAGACTCTTTACTGAACAAAAGTTTGGCTGATTTGAACGAAACGTCTGTTATACGATGATGTACTCCTAGTGTGTTCGACAATGTTCTCTTTGTAACTGTTCTAGTGCTTTCTGTTTTCCACTTAATGTTAACACTTCTACATATCATGCCGCGATGAGCGAGTACATACAATGAAAGTGCTTTGATAACTAGTGTCGATACATTATAGTACGATCCTCCTTGGTACCACTATGATCGCTTGTCATATACAAGTTATGAAAAATTATGATGGATAAGACCGTTGACTGAGTAAATCTGCCCCAAATCCATAACAAAACAAGGAACATGAATTAAGTCGGAATCACTCACTCTAAGTCTGCAAAATCTTAGCTATGCACAACTCTGATGTAGATACTAAGCCATCATAGCTTTTCTGAACGGATCTTTTAGTTTTCTTGAGTATTGTGACTTATTCCGATAAGTGAGTTATTATAATTACTTTTAAGTGTTTTCCCCCATGTTTTAATCTTATATAAATATAAATTAATTTTTAAAGTAATTACTATTTCGAAAACGTACCAACTTCAGTAGCGGGGTTCCTTGTTGCTCACTTATGTCTTATCGTTAGATTCCTCCATTTCCTACGTTACGTCCCTCTGTTAGGCAGTCTCTCTTGCCATGCCCCGTTTCACCATAAGCATGGTATACCTATACTATCCTAACATTGGTGGTTGAAGTGATGTGCCGAGTCGGAGCTTCACAGAAACGGACTCCTTCGTCTTTCCTCTTTGTTGGACAATCCCTCTTAAAGTGTCTAGATTTTCTGTACTTGTAACAAGCCTCGTTTTCTTGGGGAGTTGGTCGTGCCAGCTTCAGGCAGAAATTGGAAAGGTGCCCTTTCACGTTGCAATTGGTACACTTCATCACTCGGCAAGCTCCGTGGTGGTGGTAACTGCATTTTTCGCATCTTGGGAGACTCCCAACATATTGTTTAACAGAGGTTGTAGTGGCAGATGAAGTGCCAGATGTTATGACTGTTGTTGTGACTACAACGGTAGTCACAGGCTGTCGCCCCTGGGTAAAACCTTTAGTCGACTTATTCTTTTGTTTGTCCCAATATTTTCGCTTCTTGTTCGTAGGCTCATTGTCTGGGGTGTCCTTGACAGCAGCCACTCGTGGGTTCCCTTGATTACTATTGTGATTAGAGAACTGGCACTACTTCCGCTTACGCTAGCGTTATTTTTATTGAACTGTGCCAAAACGGCTGTCACAGCAGCTGTGACCGCAGCCTGAAAAGTAGCAGAGTCTATTTGCAGTATTGGTGCTTCACCTGGTGGTCGGTTCCCTCGTTGTGAAGTTATGAATCTGTCGCATGGCAAAGGATGATCTCATGAGTCTAAAGCAGTGGATTTAAGCCAAAAGCTGAAAGACAATGTCATCCAAGTTCTGAGTGTATCGGGTTCTGGCTTCCACAGGTTTCTGGAAACAATTCATAAAAGAGTCTATACTAAATAAACTTTATGAATTTGGAATGTTTATCCTCGAATGAATTTTTGTTACCTGAAGAACTATTACCAGTTGCATGTAAAGAAAATAATCCCAACACATAGGGTGAGCAGTGTTTCCACTAACTCATTAAGTTAACCAAGATTATTATATGTTAGTGTGACGTATTAAGGCGTTTTGGTTACTTTGGTTGATCCTTCTTTGCAAGCTTCTCATGAACTTGCTCTTGTTCTTCCTTGACTCATCTGTAGACTGCTTTGAGGAAGTGGTTACATCTATCTGGGTTTGTCGTGCGAGAATGGAAGTGACTAGAGAATCTACGAGATTTAAGTGAAACGTTATGGGGTGATCCTTACAGAGTCCTCCTATAATTGTACAATGTATACAAGTTGTATATAATTTAATATTAAATAGACCTTCGAATAAATGATCCTACTCCAAAACCACAACCAAACAAGGAACAGGCAATGAAGTGTAGATTACAAATTCAAATCTATAAAATCTCAATTATATATAACCTTAGGAGTATACATTGCAAGATTATAGACCTATCCGTAACGGTCTTTTAAGTTATCACATAATTATTTATATAGTGCCTAAAATACTCCTACAATACTTTAATGTAAGGTTGGTATGTTTTAAACTTGTTATCGCGTTATAGTATCATAGAATACTCCTATAGTATTCTAAATCTATGTGCTTGATCTAGAATTCTCTTGATTGGTGTTAGGTATGTTTTAAGACCGTTGCAACACCACATCGCTCCCAAACACATGTCTGTCACATCTCGAATGAATATAGATGATCAGACAATATTGATCCTAGCTACGATTACATAACTGTCAAGGTTTGACCACAGTGTTCAGCCTTTAACTTCTTCTGTTCTATTCTTCTTGGGATACTTGTTCTAGTATGTATACATGTATAAGCAAGTAGATATATTTTTATCACTTATTGTTATATTCTTAAAATATATTATTATCCTAAGCACTAAAGCCCCATTGTATTTATAGTTGTATGTCTTTTAACGGTTGATATACTTAGTTCACTATAAACAATGCTCTGATACCAATCTATGACACCCCAAAACTGGAACGACGGAAACGATTTGGGGGTAGAGGACGTCATGTTTAGTAACACAAGACATGCATCATAGTAATCAAAGTAATAAACAACCATTTCATTAAAAAGAAAGTGTTTCCAAAGTATGTGTTCACAAAACATAGAATATATATGCAAATAGCAAAATAAGACATGAAGCTATACTGCTCCATCTTCTGAATTCCCAGCGCGAGTACCTGTCCACTAGATTCCTGAGTTTGAAAGACTTGATCAACATTGAAGCTGGTGATTTCATAAGATTTTAGTGATGTAAGTAAGTTGTAAGAAAGATGAAGTAAGTTGTAAGTTCTGTTTAGAAAAGTTCGCATGTTCATCCAGAAAATCCTATATTTCCTGCTTTGATGAAAGATAAGTGAAAATGACTCTACAATCCTTTTATGAGTACTAAGTGGATACGAGTTATATAAAAACCCAGAGTAAACAAACAATCGGTTGTGTGTATCTGCCCCAAGCCCACAACCAAACAAGGACCAGGAAATGAGACGGAAAGCACACATCCCATTGTTTGTTAGATCATTGTTGTATATATAACCCTGGCGTATTCACTTGGTACTCATAGAGTTAACTATAGTAGTTCGTTTATATTTGATGAAAAGATTCTTTAAGAAAACCCTTATTTCTTATAAAAAAATAGTAACCACAGTGGTTCCTTCTATAATCACTTAGTTTATACTAGCTATATATAATCTAGTATCGAACAAATAGTTAATTGTGTGGATCTGCCCTAAGCCCACAACCAAACAAGGAACACGAAATGAAGCGGAAAGCACACATCCAACTACCTATTGGGTATTAAGTATATATAACCACGATGTATAAACTAAGGTATTACAGAATTAACCACCTAAGGTCCTTTAAGTTATTCTAGTTTAATAAAATGGATTAAACCCTTTACTGGTAAGTTTCTAGTGTTGTATATCAAAAGTTCTATTTGAAAAGTTTGTTTTGTACTAGAAAACTCTTCATTGAATTTGTAAAAGCCCGAAATTCAGGTTCGACCATTTAGCCCTTCATCTTTTCATAAAATGTCATGTTGGCTCTTTTGTGTTGGTCGAGTACGTTGGGCGTACAAAGAGTACGTTGCACGTACTCGCGCGATTAATTTGAACGCGTTGTCACCCGCGTACGCTGGGCGTACCAAAGGTTACGCCGGGCGTAACCGGTCCAGACCCAAAACCATAATATGGCTTGATGGCTATAAAAGGAATGAGATGGCCTTGTCCCTCAGCCACCATCCTTCAGAAAGAAACCCTAAGGGAGCTTTTCCTTCGTTTTTATCTGGAGTGTGAGTGTTCTAAGCCTCAAGGTGTCATTTCAAGGTAGCAAAAGAGAAGAGGAGTCCATTGTGGAGGCTAGAAGTTGGTGGACAAGTGTAAATCCGAGGATAACAAAGGTTGGAGCTTCTTCCTGAGGTAAAAAGTTCGGATCTTGCCATGTAGTTCTTATGGTGTGCTTGTTGGAACAATTTCTAGGGTTTTGGTCCCAAAGATGGAGACTTTATGAGCAAGTAGTCTCCATTGGCCTAGATCTATCATATTCCAGGACTATTTGAGTTGTATGTTCATAAAAATGTAATCTTGGACGTAAATGTTGAGCCATGCATGAGATCAAGATCTTTGGAGGAGAAAAGAAAGTTGTTAGAGGGTGTAGCAGCCTTAATAGCCATACCAAGGCTTAAAGGTTCTGACTTTATCCGATAAGAGGCTTAAGGAGAGCTAGATCTGGAAGTTGAAGGAGTGTCTTAACCATTTAAGACCAAAACTCATGGTATGGCTGAAACTGGGACTTACGTTGGGCGTAACTCTCAGTACGCGCAGCGTAAGGGGTTGAGACCCCCGATTGTAGCTCATCGACGTACGCCCTACGTAGAGAAGCTGGTACGCCCTGCATACTGTTGTCTGTTGACTTTTGTTGACTTTTAGGGTGTTGTTCAACATGTGGACTTTGAGTCAAGGAGGGGTGAAATGGTCTTTTACCCCTCTGTGGGATAATGAAAAGGGTGTAGCCTAGCCTTGGAAGCCTATATTAATTAGAATGATATTTCATTGTGATTAGGCGGGGTTGGGTCGTCATTTTGAGATTTGGAGATATCGAGCACGTGAGATTCTAGACTTCCTACGAGGTGAGTCTTCTGACTATACTGTACCCGAAAGGGTATTTATGTGTGACCGGAAGGTCGGATATGTTATGAGTTGTATGCATTGTATATGATTACGCTAACCGTTTATATGTGCTATGTATGCCATGCTTGATATGGGCCGGAAGGCATTATGTTATGGGCTGGAAGGCATTTTATGTTATGGGTCGGAAGGCATTGTGATGTGGACCGGAAGGTCGATGCGGGTAGGACCGGAAGGTTTACCGGGTCCGGACGGAAGTCCCCTGAGACACATGGACCGGAAGGTCATGGCCTGGAAAGGTGTATGCGTGTAAGTAGTATTTTGGGGAATTCACAAAGCATTTATGCTTACAGTTGTTGTGTTATGTGTTTCAGGTACTAGCGAGGACCGTGGGAAGGCGTCGGCGTGATCTGTACACACTGATGGAAGCTTTATGTTGTGATCTTGGGATTTGACATATTTATATTATGATTATGTGACATTGGATTTTATGGTCTGTTTGGATGATAACATGTTTTAGGAAATATTTGTTTGAAATTTTACGTTGTTACAAGTTGTTATCAGAGCCTTGGTTTGAGGGATTCGGGTGCGCATAAAATTTTATAAGATATTTTGTGATAACCAAGGATGAAGCAGTGTGTACGGTCAGCCAGCGCCCGAACGGTAAAATCCCCAAAATACCCTTACAATATATGCTATGATATGTTATGCATGATAGAGTAGACTAGGTATTGATATTAGGACTAGAGTGGCCTGATTTGTGATGCCTTAGTCTAGGGGAATCGTGCAGCTATGAGATGGTTTGAGAGCAAGTAGGTAGCCTATGCATAGCAAGAATAGAGTACTCGCGTTCCGGGGTCCAAGGAGGAGGACTTGGGGTGAATGCTGATGCGGTGTAATCAGTAGTATAGGGCCCGCACTACTGAAGACACCGGATCAGTGGGCAACCCAAGTAAGAATCTTTTGGGTATCGGAGGCCGAGTAGGGTTGCGTTATCGAGTGTGAGTATGCTCGATCGAGTCTATGATATTTTTATGTTGTATTTCAGAGGCATTATGGTTGGGACACGCCACAGGCCTGGGACGAGCGGTGTGAGAGACGAGGAGCTTCGTCATATGATCCACGATGAGGTGGCTGCAGCAATCCGGGCCGAGATTCCGGAGATGTTTGGGTCTATCAAGACTACGCTTTTGGAGACTTTTCATGAGCGGTATGCCGCGGTGACTGAGGCCGCAGCTGCTGCAGCTACAGCAGCTGTGGTTGCTGCCAGACCTCAGGGAGGTGACTCGTTGTTGTTCCGGGAGTTCAACAACACGAAGCCATCCAAGTTAGATGGGACGCAGGACCCGATCGCTGCGATGAGATGGATTGCTGATATTGAGGGATGCTTCTATACGTGTTCATGTCCGAAGCATCTAAGGGTACGGTTCGCTTTGAACCAGCTCCGCCAAGGAGCGAAGGATTGGTGGAAGTTCGTGACGGCGAACTTCACTCTTGCAGAGATTTCAGCAGTGACTTGGGAGAGATTCACCACCATGTTTAGAGATGAGTATGTTCCCCCGGTGGAGAGGGAATGGCTGATTCAGGAGTTCTTGACCCTCAAGCAGGGTAATGATTCAGTTGCTGTGGTCACCCGGAAGTTTCATGAGAGGGCGATGTTCTACCCTGAGCAGGTGTCTTCTGAGCAGGCACGGATGAGCCGATATTTGGGTATTCTGAGGAGGGACATTCGGGAGTTCGTATCGAACTCGACGTACCGGAAATTTGCTGAGCTCCAGGAAAATGCCCAGAAGAGGGAGATTGAGTTGGAGACTCAGGCCAGGGAGGAGGCCGTGTCCCAGAGGATGGATAGGCGGCCGGCTCAGTCTCAACCGGTAGCCAAGCGGACCAAGTCCGCCGATTCGAGGATGGGAGGCCAGAAGGGCCGCACTTGCGGAAAGTGCGGCAAGGGTCATGAGGGGCCTGCTGATCAGGTGCTTGCTACAATTGTGGCAAGGAGGGGCATATCGCTAGGGATTGCCCCAATGGGTTTACGGTTTGCTTCCATTGCAACCAGACCGACCATCGGAAGGGCGAGTGTCCTCAGCTTCACCTGGGATCAGCACAGGGATCTGCGCCTGCTGCTAGGGTTACCGAGACTCGACAGGTGAAGACCGAGGCTCAGAGGGCTCGTGGGAGAGCTTTTCCGTTGACTGCGAAGTAGGTCCGTGCGACACCCGATGTTGTGGCTGGTATGTACTCTTTCGTGTATTTACTTTTATGCTGAGATATTATGCTTATATTATGATATGCGTAGGTACTTTTCTTGTGAACTCTGTACCTGCCTTGGTATTATTTGACTCGGGTGCGAGTCGGTCTTTTATATCTCTGGCTTTTAGTCAGCACATCTGTATTGATCGGGAGGTGATGAGTCGACCCCTGAGGGTTTCCATAGCTGATGAGAAAGCGGTATATGCCACCGACGTGATTCGAGGATGTGTGCTTGAGATTTTGCTGTCAATTTCCCTATAGATCTAGTTCCTATCGCGATGGGAGATGTCTGTGTCATCATGGGCAGGGACTGGTTGAGTAAGTTTGGAGCGGTCATTGACTGCGAGAAACAGATGGTGACCATACGAGACCCTAATGGGGGAGTGCTTACTGTATATGGCGATGGGACCCGGTGTGGGTCAGCGTTTTGTTCGGCTGCCAGGGCGAGACAGATTTTGCAACAGGGCTGTAGTGGATTCATAGCCTATGTGATGGACACACGAGTGGCCGCGGGGAGGCCAAGTTCGGTTGATGAGGTTCCGGTAGTGTGCGAGTTCCCGGATGTTTTTCCCGAGGAACTGTCAGGCGTGCCTCTGGAAAGACAAGTGGAGTTCCGTATTGATTTGATTCCGGGAGCAGCACCTATCGCCAAGGCGCCTTATCACCTCGCGCCGCCAGAGATGCAGGAGTTATCCTCGTAGCTTCAGGAGCTGTTGGGGAAGGGGTTTATTCGACTGAGTAGCTCACCTTGGGGAGCACCGATCCTTTTTGTCAAGAAGAAAGATGGTTCACACCGGATGTGTATTGATTACCGAGAGTTGAACAAGTTGACCGTCAAGAACCGGTATCCGTTACCTAGGATCGATGATCTGTTTGATCAGTTGCAGGGGGCATCTTGGTTCTCCAAGATAGACTTAAGGTCGGGTTATCATCAGATGAGGCTTCGGGATGAAGATATCTACAAGACTGCATTCAGAACTCGTTACGGACATTACGAGTTTGTGGTGATGCCTTTTGGGTTCACCAATGCCCCAGCCGCGTTCATGGATCTCATGCACAGGGTGTGCAAGCCGATGTTGGATCGGTCGGTGATCGTATTCATTGATGATATTTTGGGATATTCGAGGTCTAGAGAGCAGCATGAGGAGCATTTGAGGGAGATCCTTGGAGTTCTGAGATCGGAGAGGCTGTATGCTAAATTCTCCAAGTGTGATTTCTGGTTACGAGAGGTCCAATTCCTTGGGCACCTTGTTAACCAGAAAGGGATATTGGTCGATCTGGCCAAGATTGAGGCAGTGATGAGATGGGAGGTGCCGAGATCACCCACTGAGATCAGGAGCTTTCTGGGATTGGCCGGTTATTATCGGAGGTGTATTAGGGATTTCTCCAATATTGTCGTGCCACTTACCAAGATGACCTAGAAGGGTGTTGCATTTTCATGGGGTCCGGAGCAGCAATCCTCATTTGAGACACTTCGCCAAAAGTTATGCGAAGCCCCGGTATTCGCACTCCCAGAAGGGATGGAGGATTTTGTGGTATATTGTGATGCATCAATATCTGGGTTAGGGGCAGTGCTTATGCAGAGGGGGCACGTTATAGTGTATGCATTGAGGCAACTGAAGCCTCATGAGTCGAGATATCCCACCCACGATCTGGAGCTGGGGGCTGTGGTGTTTATCCTCAAGATCTGGCGGCACTATCTCTATGGGTTCGGTGTACCATATACACAGACCACAAGAGTCTGGAGTATTTGATGGATCACCCAAACCTAAATATGCACCAGAGGAGATGGTTGGATGTGGTGAAGGATTATGATTGTGAGATCCTGTACCACCCGGGCAAGGCTAATGTCGTAGCCGATGCTTTGAGCCATAGAGCGTAGAGCGCCCTGATCCGAGATGTTTGTATGAGGTTGAAGGTGATGACTCCGGTATTGGACACCATCCGAGGGGCCCAGGCCGAGGCTGCGAGACCAGAAAACCGCAAGAGAGAGTGGGTTGTTAGCCAGGTATCGGAGTTCGTTACCGATAGTCGGGGACTTATGACATTTCAGGGTCAGATTTGAGTACCGTTTATGGGCAGGACGCGTTCCATTTTGATGGAAGAGGCACATCCGTTGAAGTTCTCGATCCATCCCGGGGCCACTAAGATGTTTTTAGACCTAAAGAAGGAGTATTGGTGGCCCTGTATGAAGAGGGATGTTGCATGGTTCGTCGAGAGGTGCCTAACTTGTCGCCAGGTTAAGGCCGAGCACCAGCGTCCGCATGGTAAGCTGCAGCCGCTGGAGATTCCCGAGTGGAAGTGGGAACAGATTACCATGGAGTTTATCACCAAATTGCCAAGGACTACGAGAGGAGTTGATGCAATTTGGGTGATTGTGGATAGGTTGACGAAGAGCGCTCATTTTCTTGCTATCAGTGAGAGCTCTTCTGCTGAGAGGTTGGCAGAGTTGTATGTGAGGGAGGTGGTATCGCGACATGGAGTTCCGATCTCGATTGTTTCAGATCGAGACGTACGATTTACTTCCAGATTTTGGAAGAAGTTTCACGAGGAGTTGGGTAAGAGGCTGTATTTCAGTACCGCATACCACCCACAGACGGACGGACAGAGTGAGCGGACGATTCAGACGCTCGAGGATATGCTCCGAGCGTGTGTTTTGGATTTTGGAGGGAGTTGGGACACCTATTTACCCTTGGCGGAGTTTTCGTACAACAACAGCCATCATTCGAGCATCGGTATGCCACCCTTTGAGCTGTTGTATGGGAGGAGGTGTCGGACCCCCATCTACTTGGGTGAGGTGGGGCAGTGGGTAATGGGTAGTATGGAGATTGTGCTTCAGACGACAAAGAAGATTCAGCAGGTGAGGCAGAGATTGTTGACCGCTCAGAGTGCCAGAAGAGTTATGTGGACATGCGTCGGTCCGAGCTCGAGTTTCAGGTTGGTGACCTTATACTATTAAAGGTCTCATCTTGGAAAGGAGTGATTCGATTTAGGAAGAGGGCAAGTTGGGGCCTCGATATATTGGACCTTTTAGGGTAACCGCGAGGGTAGGCAGGGTAGCCTACCGTTTAGATCTACCTGCGGAGCTGGGTCAGATTCACGACACCTTTCATGTGTCGCAGTTGAGGAAGTGTATTACCGACGAGTCAGCAGTGGTACCATTAGAGGATATTCAGGTGGCTGCGGGCTTGAACTATGTTCAGAGACCGGTGGAAATTATGGATCGAAAGGTTAAGTTTCTGAGGAACAAGGACGTGCCCTTGGTGCAAGTGCAGTGGCAGCATCGGAAGGGGTCCGAGCTGACGTGGGAGTCCGAGTCGGAGATGCGGGAGCAGCATCCGGAATTGTTTTCGGTATAAGACTTCTGGGACGAAGTCTGGTTCTAGTGGGGGAGAATTGTAACAGCCCAAAATTCAGGTTCGACCATTTAGCCCTTCATCTTTTCATAAAATGTCATCTTGGCCCTTTTGTGTTGGGCGAGTACGCTGGGCGTACAAAGAGTACGTTGCGCGTACTCGCGCGCTTAATTTGAACGCGTTGTCACCCGGGTACGCTGGGCGTACCTAAGGTTACGCCGTATCCAGACCCAGAACCATAATATGGCTTGATGGCTACAAAAGGAATGAGATGGCCTTGTCCCTCAGCCACCATCCTCTAGAAAGAAACCCTAAGAGAGCTTTTCCTTCGTTTTTAGCTTGAGTGAGAGTGTTCTAAGCCTCAAGGTGTCATTTCAAGGTAACAAAAGAGAAGAGGAGTCCATTGTGGAGGCTAGAAGTTGGTGGACAAGTGTAGATCCGAGGATAACAAAGGTTGGAGCTTCTTCCTGAGGTAAAAAGTTCGGATCTTGCCTTGTAGTTCTTATGGTGTGCTTTTTGGACCAATTTCTAGGGTTTTGGTCCCAAAGATGGAGACTTTATGAGCAAGTAGTCTCCATTGGCCTAGATCTATCATATTCCAAGACTATTTGAGTTGTATGTTCATAAAAATGTAATCTTGGGCATAAATGTTGTGCCATTCATGAGATCTAAATCTTTGGAGGAGAAAAGAAAGTTGTTAGAGGGTGTAGGAGCCTTAACAGCCATGCCAAGGCTTAAAGGTTCTGACTTTTTGGGATAAGAGGCTTAAAGCGAGCCAGATCTGGAAGTTGAAGGAGTGTCTTAACCGTTTAAGACCAAAACTCATGGTATGGCTGAAACTGGGACATACGTTGGGCGTAACTCTCAGTACGCGCAGCGTAAGGGGTTGAGACCCCCAATTGTAGCTCATCGACATACGCCCCGCGTACTGTTGTCTGTTGACTTTTGTTGACTTTTACGGTTTTGGACAACATGTGGACTTTGAGTCAAGGAGGGGTGAAATGGTCTTTTACCCCTCTGTGGGATAATGAAAAGGGTGTAGCCTAGCCTTGGAAGCCTATATTAATTAGAATGATATTTCATTGTGATTAGGCAGGGTTGGGTCGTCGTTTCGAGATTTGGAGATATCAAGCATGTGAGATTCTAGAGTTCCTACGAGGTGAGTCTTCTCACTATACTGTACCCGGAAGGGTATTTTTGTGTGACCGGAAAATCGGATATGTTATGAGTTGTATGCGTTGTATATGATTAAGTTAACCATTTGTATGTGCTATGTATGCCATGCTTGATATGGGCCGGAAGGCATTATGTTATGGGCCGGAAGGCATTTTATGTTATGGGCCAGAAGGCATTGTGATGTGGTCTGGAAGGTCGATGCGGGTAGGACCGGAAGGTTTACCGGGTCGGGACAGAAGTCCCCTGAGACACATGGACCGGAAGGTCATGGCCTGGAAAGGCGTATGTGTGTAAGTAGTATTTTGGGGAATTCACTAAGCATTTATGCTTACATTTGTTGTGTTATGTGTTTCAGGTACTAGCGAGGACCATGGGAAGGCGTCGGCGTGATCTGTACACACTGATGGAAGATTTATGTTGTGATCTTGGGATTTGACATATTTATATTATGATTATGATACATTGGATTTTATGGTCTGTTTGGATGAAAACATGTTTTACGAAATGAAAAATTTGTTTGAAATTTTACGTTGTTACAGAATTAGTATCCTATGACCTGGCCCATACCTGGTACCCCTTATGATTACTTAGTGTATACAGAATATATATATATATATATATATATATATATATATATATATAGTTAAGATCGAATAGATAGTAGACTGGGTGAATCTGCTCTAAGCCCACAACCAAACAAGGAACAGGAAATGAAGCGGAAAGCACACATCCTACTACCTGTCGGACCCAACTAATATATATCTCTGAATGCATACACTAAGGAATCATACATTTAGCATTATAGCCCCCCCCCCCCCCTTTCTACTGAATGTCTAGACTCGACTGTTTTGTTTGTCGTTTGTAAAATGTAACTTTTCCCTAGTTTATAACTATCGTAACTCGAAAATAATTTGTATTAACTTTAAAGTGTAACTGTCAGGATATGAAAGTAAGTGGAATATGTAAGTACAAAGTTGTCTTTTAAAATGACATCCTGATGTACTTATTTCCTTAAAACATGTTTGTTTAATTAAGGTCATGATGTGAAGCCTAGTACACATACTATACGCTCTCCCTGTCAAAAGATTTGGGAACCAAACGCAACATTAGCAAATAATTGCTAGGCCGTGTAAATTCACATTAAGGTTATGCAATCATGTATAACCAATTTAACTATCACCTTTTGTTTAGAGCAATGAGTTAGTGATTCATTGGTATAGTTAGATCCTATAGTTGTTTTCATGCTATAGCATCTTAGTATGTTCGTTCTGTTATAGTATCTCAGTGTGTTCCTTCTGTTATAGTATGTAGGTATGAACTGAACCCCTAAACTATATCCCTTATAGTTTACTAGTATTTTACTTGAACTGTTATTGAAAAGACTCATTTATCTACTAAGATATGATGGTACTTTAAAAGCGGAGTTTTGTTAAACTATAAAATAACATAACTTTAAAAAAGTTTTTGAAATGTTTTGATCACTTATAAAAGACATAAGAAATCTTTTGAAAGATGTTGATAACAAGCATTTACACAACTATCATATCATTGTGTTCAACTTGTATCCCCCCCCCCCCCTAAAAGCATTTAAAACAGTTAAAAGATTCATTATAGGGGTATGAACTCACCTTATGTGGGTCAGTCAAACGAATATGCGCGTAAGGATGAGAAGCTCCACAAATGAAGTCCCAAAACACAAACGAGTCCTAAATGACATATAGGGCAAGTATTTGCATGAATATAGTGTTTATAAGCAACCAACATGCAAGGAAACACCCTTAGGGACTTGTACTAAGTGTTGAAATCACATGTGATTGATCAAAGGGATATTTAAGGCCACCAAATGGAGTTTACGACAATGAATTTTACGGCCATAAACTCATGGTAAAAGGTGCATAAGAGGGTGTTTGAATGCTAGGGAAACTTGTGGGACCATTGCTCTACAATACGATGAGCAGCACTAAATTATTGGGACGTGTTGAGGTGTTTACGGCCACACCAAAAGTGTATTGCTGTAAAATATACAAATGGTGTCATTTTGGGTCCTAAAGGAAAGGGTTCTCAATGGTTCATGTTTTCCAAAGGATACCTAGTGTCTATAAGAGTTTAAGGCTCAATACTTGAGCAAAACTAAGGTTTACGGCCAAGGGAGATTGCTCCTAGCTGTAAACACTCATTGATCTTGGAGATTGGTTGATTTCAAGGATGTAAATCATGGACTTCTACTAGATAATAAGTGTATGGAAGGAATACTCACTTTTTGAGGGCCTTTGAGTTGTTTACGACCACCAAGAACAAGGGTGTGTTCTTGGTGTTCTTGGTGAAAGATGAAGATCTAGCCAAAAGTTGTTTTCATGGATGGAATCAAAGGGTGATTCATGAGTAAGAAGGGTAATAAACAAATAGAGGGATGAATCACTTACATTTGGAAGATCGGGAATAAAAATCTCGATGATACTGGAGTGAGAAGTCAAGTGTTCTTGAGTTGGAATGTAAGAATGAAAGGAAAATGAAGGGAATGAGGCTTTAAGGGGGAGTTTACGGCCAGCCTTGAGTTTACGGCCGTAAAGTCAAGTGTCTTGGCCATGAACTCCTTTTTTGTGGTTTTAAGGCTCGGATGTTGCACAATGTCTCTAGCAGGTACTTCCAACAACTCGTTACTTAAGTGTACCAGGATTAAAACCCAATAAAATGACCCTTAACAAGGCTAGAAGATAATAAAATTTTGGGTTGTCACATCATCCCCCCGTTAGATGGAATTTCGTCCCGAAATTAGCTTTCTTCGCAGCACTACAAGGGTTGCGCTCCTCTGATTGGCACAATACTCACTCGTAGACCTGACACCTCTACCCAATTGTCCATCATACGATTTATACTTGGTTCATCTATCAATAACACGTGTATACAAGTTGTATATAGTTAGGATTAGTAAGACGTCGGATGTGCAATTCTGCCCTAGGTCCACAACCAAACAAGGAACAGGAGGTAGGGAGGAAGCACACATACAAAATCTATGTAATCATAATCATATACCACCCTCGTTTATACACTGAATAGTGATAGGTGAGTTGTATTTGTCCTTATCCTCTGTGCTCGAACTTGGTCTGTTGGACGAGTAGTATTTTGTGTCAGTTTGCTAAATATACGGCGATAAGGTTTCGGAGGGCAAAGTACTCTTCGCATGAGTACTTCGTGGTTTAGAATACGAAAGAAAAAACTGAGGTTTAGGTCGGACCTTCGATACGAATGACAAAGGTTTTGCGAATTTGACGGTCAAAGCGATAGAAATATATGAACTTAGTATGGTCAGGAACGTGCCAACTCACGATGAATGATAGAAACCTACTCTTTACTGAACAAAAGTTTGGCCGATTTGAAAGAAACGTTTGTATATGTTCTTGTGCTTTCTATTTCCCCCTTGATGTTAACACTTCTACGTATCATGCCACGATGAGCGAGTACATACAATGAAAGTGCTTTCATAACTAGTGTCGATACTTTATAGTACGATCCTCCTTGGTACCACTATGATCGCTTGTCATATACAAGTTATGAATAATTATGATGGATAAGAACGTCCACTGAGTAAATCTGCCTCAAATCCACAACAAAACAAGGAACATGAATTAAGTTGGAATCACTCACTCTAGATCTATGTCTGCAAAATCTTAGCTATGCACAACTCTGATGTACTTACTAAGCCATCATAGCTTCTTTGAACGGATCTTTCCGTTCTCTTGAATATTTTGACTTATTCCGATAACTGAGTTATTATAATTACTTTTAAGTGTTTTCCCCCAAGTTTTAATCTTATATAAATATAAATTAATTTTTAAAGTAATTACTATTTCGAAAACGTACCTACTTCAATAGCGGAGTTCCTCATTGCTCCCTTATGTCTTGCAGTTAGATTCCTCCATTTCCTACGTTACCTCCCTCTGTTAGGTTGTCTCTCATGGCATGCCCCGTTTCACCACATGCATGGCGTACCTGTACTATCCTGACATTGGTGGTTGAAGTGATGTACTGAGTTGGAGCTTCACAGAAACGGGCTCCTTCATCTTTCCTCTTTGTTGGACAATCCCTCTTAAAGTGTCTAGATTTTCTGTACTTGTAACAAGCCTCGTTTTCTTGGGGAGTTGGTCGTGCCAGCTTCAGGCAGAAATTGGAAAGGTGCCCTTTCACGTTGCAATTGGTACACTTCATCACTTGGCAAGCTCCGTGGTGGTGGTAACTGCATTTTTCGCATCTTGGGAGACTCCCAACATATTGTTTAACAGAGGTTGTAGTGGCAGATGAAGTTCCAGATGTTATGACTGTTGTTGTGACCACAGGGTTTGTATACCACCCGTTCGTTAAGTTTACCAGGATTAAAACCCAATAGAATGACCCTTAACAAGGCTAGAAGGCAATAAATTTTTGGGTTGTCACATCATGCGCCCGTTAGATGGAATTTCGTCCCGAAGTTTGCTTTCTTCGCAGCACTACAGGGGTTGTGCTCCTCTGATTGGCAGAATACTCACTCGTAGACCTGACAACTCTACCAAATTTTCCATGATAGGACTTATATTTGGTTCATCTATCATTACCTCGTGTATACATGTCGGATATAGTTAGGATTATTAAGACGTCGGATGTGTGATTATGCCCTAGGTCCACAACCAAACAAGGAACAGGAGGTATGGCGGAAGCACACATACTAAATATGCATATTCATAATCATATACCACCGTCGTGTATACACTAAATAGTGATTGGTGGGTTGTATTTGTCCTTATCCTCTGTGCTCGAATTTGATCTGTTGGACGAGTGGTATTTTGTGGTAGTCTGCTGAATATACGGCGATAAGGTTTCGGAGGGAAAAGTACTCTTCACATGAGTACTTTGAGGTTTATAATATGAAAGAAAAAACGGAGGTTTAGGTCGGACCGTCGATACGAATGACAAAGGTTTCGCGAATATTACGGTCCAAGTGACAGAAATATATGAACTTAGTATGGTGAGGACCGTGCCAACTCATGACGAATGATAGAAACCGACTCTTTACTGAACAAAAGTTTGGCCGATTTGAAAGAAACATTTGTTATACGATGATGTACTCCTAGTGTGTTCGACAATGTTCTCTTTGTAAATGTTCTAGTGCTTTCTGTTTTCCCCTTGATGTTAACATTTCTATGTATCGTGCCGCGATGAGCGAGTACATACAATGAAAGTGCGTTGATAACTAGTGTCGATACTTTATAGTACTATCCTCCTTGGTACCACTACGATCGCTTGTCATATACAAGTTATGAATAATTATGATGGATAAGACCGTCGACTGAGTAAATCTGCCTCAAATCCACAACAAAACGAGGAACATGAATTAAGTCGGAATCACTCACTCTAAGTCTGCAAATGTCTTAGCTATGCACAACTCTGATGTACATACTAAGTCATCGTAGCTTCAATGAACGGATCTTTTAGTTCTATTAAATATTGTGACTTATTCCGATTAGCGAGTTATTATAATTACTTTTAAGTGTTTTCCCACAAGTTTTAATCTTATATAAATATAAATTAATTTTTAAAGTAATTACTATTTCGAAAACGTACCAACTTCAACAGTGGGGTTCCTCGTTGCTCCCTTATGGCTTGTCGTTAGATTCCTCCATTTCCTATGTTACCTCCCTCTGTTGGACAGAGTCTCTTGGCATGCCCCATTTCACCACATGCATGGCATACCTGTACTATCCTGACATCGGTGGTTGAAGTGATGTGTCGAGTCGGAGCTTCATAGAAACGGGCTCCTTTGTCTTTCCTCTTTGTTGGGCAATCCCTCTTAAAGTGTCTAGATTTTATGCACTTGTAACAAGCCTGGTTTTCTTGGGAAGTTGGTCGTGCTGGCTTCAGGCAGAAACTAGAAAGGTTCCCTTTCCCGATGCAATTGGTACACTTCATTACTCAGCAAGCTCCGTTGTGACGGTAAGTAGGGATGAGAATTTGGCCCGAAAATCCGAACCGAACCGAAAACCAGACCGAATTGAACCGAATTAGACTCGAATAGGCAATTCAATTCGGTTTTCGGGTATCTATATAAGGCTTATTCGGTTTTCGGGTTATTCGGTCCGGGTTACCCGAATAAGGGCTTATTCGATCCAAAACGACCGAACCGAATATGAAAAGTCATATTTTTTTTTCCACTTGCACGATTTCTTATTCGGTCTTGTGTTATATCGATCTTTACCCAAAATACCCGCGTAATGTTTAATGTTTAACTTATATACTTATAGATAGATCTTTGGATGTTTTAGATGTTTAATGTTTAGTGTTTAATATGTTGCTTAATAACTATATCTTAAGAATGTGGTGGTTGGATTTTACATTTTATATATCAAGAATAGTTAATCCATGTTATTTGTGTTTATCATAAGCTACAAAAGTCATACAAAATACAATATTTATAATCACATTGTAAATGTTATTTGGGTTATTCGGGCTATTCGGCTCCTTAATCATCTTGTAGATGTTATTTGGGTTATTCGGTCAAGAACCGAACCGAATCGAATAATACCCGAACCGAACCCGTATTGCTTATTTTGTTTGGTTTCGGTTCATATAATTACCCTTATTCGGTTTTCGGTTTATTCGGGTTCGGGTCGGGTCGGTTCGGTTCCAACCCGAATAACATCCCTAGTGGTAAGTGCATTTGTCGCATCTTGGGAGACTCCCAACATATTATTTAATAGAGGTTGTAGTGGCAGATGAAGTGCCAGATGTTATGACTGTTGTTGTGACTACAGGGGCAGTCACGGGTTATCGCCCCTAGGTAAAACCTTGAGTCGACTTATTCTTTTGTTTGTCCCAATATTTTCTCTTCTTGTTCTTAGGCTCATGGTCTGGGGTGTCCTTGACAGCAGCCACTCGCGGGTTCCCTTGATTAATATTGTGATTAGATAACTGGCAATGCTTCCACTTCCGCTAGCGTTATTTGTATTGAATTGTGCCAAAACGGTTGCCATAGCAGTTGTGACCGCAACCTGAAAAGTAGCAGAGTCTATTTGCAGAATTGATGCTTCGCCTGGTGGTCGGTTCCCTCTTTGTGAAGACATGAATCTGTCGCTTAGTGAAGAATGATCTCATGAGTCTAAACCAGTAGATTTAAGCCAAAAGCTGAAAGACAAGGTTATCCTAGTTCTGAGTGTATCGGGTCCAGGCTTTCACAGGTTTCCTGAAACAATTCATAAAAGAGTCTATACTAAATAAACTTTATGAATTTGGAATGTTTATCCTCGAATGAATATCTGTTACCTGAAGAATTGTTACCAGTTGCATGTAAAGAAAATAATCCTAACACATAGGGTGAGCAGTGTTTCCACTAACTCAATAAATTAACCATGATTATTATATGTTAGTGTGACGTATTAAGGCGTTTTGGTTACTTCGGTTGATCCTTCTTTGAAAGCTTCTCATGAACTTCCTCTTGTTCCTCCTTGACTCATCTGTTGGCTACTATGAGGAAGTGGTTGCATCTATCTGGTTTTGTCGTGCGAGAATGGAAGTGACTAGAGAATCTATGAGATTTAAGTGAAATGTTATGGGGTGATCCTTACAAAGTCCTCCTATAATTGTACAACGTATACAAGTTGTATATAATTCAAGATTAAATAGACCTTCGAATAAAAGATCCTACTCTAAAACCACAACCAAAGAAGGAACAGGCAGTGAAGCGTAGATCACAAATTCAAATCTATAAAATCTCAATTATATATAACCTTAGGAGTATACATTGCTAGATTATAGACCTATCCGTAAGGGTCTTTCTAGTTATCACATAATTTATTTATATAGTGCCTAAAACACTCCTACAATATTTTAATGTAACGTACTTGGTATCTTTTAAACTTGTTATCGCGTTATAGTATCATAGAATACTCCTATGGTATTCTAACTCTATATACTTGATCTAGAATTCTCTTGACTGGTGTTAGGTAAGTTTTAAGACCGTTGCAACACCACATCACTCCCAAACACATGTCTGTCACATCTCGAATGAATATAGTTGACCATACTATATTGATCCTAGCTATGATTACAAAACTGTCAAGGTTTGACCACAGTGTTCAACCATTAACTTCTTTTGTTTTGTTCTTCTTGGGATACTTGTTCTAGTACGTATACATGTATAAGCAAGTAGGTATATTTTTATAACTTATTGTTATATTCTTAAAATATATTATTATCCAGAGCACTGTATTTATAGTTGTATATCTTTTATCGGTTGATACACTTAGTTCACTATAAACAATGCTCTAATACCAATCTGTCACACCCCAAAACCAGAACGGCGGAAACAATCTGGGGTGGAGAACGTCATGTTTAGTATCACATCAAATGCATCATAGTAATCAAAGTAATAAACAACCATTTCATTAGAAAGAAAGTGTTTACAAAGTATGTGTTCAGAAAACATAGAATACATATGTAAATAACAAAATAAGACATGAAGCTATACTGCTCCATCTTTTGAATTTCCAGCGCAAGTACCTGTCTAATAGATTCCAGAGATTACAAGTTATTTTGAAAGAGTTGATCAGCATTTAAGCTGGTGAGTTCATAAGATTTTTGTGATGTAAGTAAGTTGTAAGAAAGATGTAGTAAGTTGTAAGTTCTGTTTTGACAAGTTCGCCTATTCCTCTAGAAAATCCTATATTTCATGCTTTGATGAAGGATAAATAAAAATGACTCGAAAATCCTTTTATGAGTACTAAGTGGATATGAGTTATATAAAAACCCAAAGTAAACAAACAATTATGTGTATCTGCCCCAAGCCCACAACCAAACAAGGACCAGGAAATGAGACGGAAAGCACACATCCCATTTTTTGTTAGATCATTGTTTTATATATAACCATGGTGTATTTACTTGGTACTCATAGAGTTAACTATAATAGTTCATTGATATTTGATGAAAAGATTCTCTAAGAAAGCCCTTGTTTCTTATAAAAAAAAATAATAACCATATTGGTTCCTTCTATAATCATTTAGTTTATACTAGCTATATATAATCTAATATCGAACATATAGTTAATTGTGTGGATCTGCCCTAAGCCCACAACCAAACAAGGAACAGGAAAGGAAGCGGAAAGCACACATCCAACTACATATTGGGTATTAATTATATATAACCCTGATGTATAAAGTAAGGTATTATAGAATTAACCACCTAAGGTCCTTTAAGTTATTCTGGTTTAATAAAATGGATTAAACCCATTGCTGGTAAGTTTCTAGTGTTGTATATCAAAATTTCTATTTGAAAAGTATGTTTCGGAGTAGAAAACTCTGCATTGAATTAGTATCCTATGACCTGGCCCATACCTGGTACCCCTTATGTTTACTTAGTGTATACAGAATATATATATATATATATATATATATATATATATATATATATATATATATATATATATATATATATATATATATATATATAGCTAAGATCGAATAGATAGTAGACTGGGTGAATCTGCTCTAAGCCCACAACCAAACAAGGAACAGGAAATGAAGCGGAAAGCACACATCCCACTACCTGTCGGACCCAATTAATATATATATCTCTGAATGCATACACTAAGGAATCATATAGTTAGCATTATAGCCCCCCCCCCCCTTTCTACTGAATGTACTAGACTCAACTGTTCTTTTTTTCGTTTGTAAAATGTAAGTTTTCCCTAGTTTATAACTATCTTAACTCGAAAATAGTTTGTATTAACTTTAAAGTATAACTGTCACGATATGAAAGTAATGGGGAAATGTAAGTACAAAATTGTCTTTTAAAATGACATCTTGACGTACAGATTTCCTTAAAACATGTTTGTTTAATTAAGGTCATAATGTGAAACCTAGTACACATACTCTACGCTCTCCCTGTCAAAAGATTTGGGAACCAAACGAGGCTTTAGCAAATAATTGCTAGGCCGTGTAAATTCACATTAAGGTTATGCGATCATGTATAACAAATTTAACTATCAACTTTTATTTAGAACAATGATTTAGTGATTCATTGGTATAGTTAGATCTTGTAGTTGTTTTCATGCTATAGCATCTTAGTATGTTCGTTCTGTTATAGTATCTCAATATGTTCCTTCTGTTATAGTATCTAGGTATGAACTGAACCCGGAAACTATACCCCTTATAGTTTACTAGTATTTTACTTGAATTCTTATTAAAAAGACTCATTTATCTACTAATTTATGCTAGTACTTTAAAAGCGGAGTTTCGTTAAACTATAAAGTAACATAACTTTAAAAGAGTTTTTAAAATGTTTTGATCACTTATAAAAGACATAAGCAATCTTTTGAAAGATGTTGATAACAAACATTTACACAACTATCATTGTGTTCAACTTGTATCCCCCCCCCCCTTTAAAAGCATTTAAAACAGTTAAAAGATTCATTATACGGGTATGAGCTCACCTTATGTGGGTGAGTCAAACGAATATGCGCGTAAGGATGAGAAGTTCCACAAATGAAGTCCCGAAACACAAACGAGTCCTAAATGACATATAGGGCAAGTATTTGCATGAATATAGTGTTTATAAGCAACCAACATGCAAGGAAACACCCTTAGGGACTTATACTAACTGTTGAAATCACATGCAATTGATCAAAGGGATGTCTAAGGCCACCAAATGGAGTTTACGCCCATGGGTTTACGGCCATGAATTTTACCGCCGTAAACTCATGGTAAACCGTGCATAAGAGGGTGTTTGAATGCTAGGGAAAGGGTTGAGGTGCTTACGGCCACACCAAAAGTGTATGGCCGTAAACTCTCCAGATAGTGTCTTTTTGGGTCCTAAAGGAAAGGGTTCTTAATGGTTCATGTGTTCCATAGGATAGCTAGTGTCTAGAAGTGTTTAGGGCTCAATACTTGACCAAAACTAAGGTTTACGACCAAGGGAGATTGCTCATGGCCGTAAACACTCATTGATCTTGGAGATTGGTTGATTTCAAGGATGTAAATCATGGACTTCTACTAGATAATAAGTGTATGGAAGGAATACTCACTTTTTGAGGGCCTTTGAGTAGTTTACGGCCACCAAGAACAAGTGTGTGTTCTTGCTGTTCTTGGTGAAACATGAAGAACTAGCCAAAAGATGTTTTCATGGATGGAATCAAAGGATGATTCATGAGTAAGATGGGTAATAAACAATTAGAGTGAAGAATCACTTACACTTGGAAGATCGGGAATGAAAATCTCGATGATACTTGAGAGAGAAGTCAAGTGTTCTTGAGTTCGAAATGTAAAAATGAAAGGAAAATGAAGGGAATGAGGCTTTAATGGGGAGTTTACGGCCAACCTTGAGTTTACGGCCGTCAACTCAAGTGTCTTGGCCGTGAACTCCTTTTTGGTGGTCTTAAGGCTCGGATGTTGCACAGTGTCTCTAGTAGGTACTTCCTACCACTCATTCCTTAAGTGTACCAGGCTTAAAACCCAATAGAATGACCCTTAACAATGCTAGAAGGCAATAAATTTTTGGGTTGTCACAACTCGAGACTGTTTAAGACCTCAAAATGGCGTTTTCTATTTGTATAATTTTCCGAGAAAAAGTTATCATTTATTCACAAATGTATATAACATTAATAAAAAATATATATATATATATACTTATATGATTATTTTATTAACCTAAAAAGATTAGTTGTATGTGAATAAATATATATTCTTATCAAATACTTTTTTATCTTTTATTTTATATATTTTATAGTTCTCAGTTTTATTGACATTTTTATTCATTTGTGAATTATACATATATATTCACATTTGATTATTACATATATATATATATATATATATATATATTCATTTGTGTATATTATATTCGTTCACATGTGGATATAATTCTTATATGTTATTCACATATGAATTACAAACTTGTTTAGAACCTCAGAACGATATATTTTTTTCAGAAAAAATACGTTATCATTTATGAATATTACTTGTATTCATTTGTGAATATTACATGTATTCGCATGTGAAAATAATTTTTATATGTTATTCCCATATGAATTACATAGTTGCTTTGTGTTTTTAAAAAAACATACATTGATTATCGTGTAAAGGCATATTCACTTGTGAATATTATGAGATATATTTAGTTTATGTCTTTCATCGAATAGTTGGCGTGCAAATAAATTAACTTATGTAATTATGGTAAAAAATTAACAATTGATGTAATACCCATAAATTTCGAGCCAATTTAAAACTTTAAAAATCATTTGAAACCATTCAATTATTACAATTTGTTTTCAAAATAGTTTATACATTATAGTTCCAAGAAATCATAATCATCAATCGAGGAAGTGTACAGTCACGCCTTCACCTTCCTGCAGCCACTCGCTAAACCTGAAACACTAAACTGAAACTGTAAGCCCGAAAGCTTAGTGACTTACCCCCCATGTAACATCCCAAAATCCAAGTCCAAAAATTTCATTTTTAATTAATTAACTCATAAAACATTCATTATAAAATATTGTATAAACACGTCATTTCATAAAATCAAGTATCATGTTTGAAACCCACAACATAAACAAATATCATATCAGAGTATAATCCCAGAAAACACCGTGCGGAGAATTAGATGTGTGTGTGTGATGCCATGCTACGCCATCGGCTCTTTCCCCTTAGACGAAGAGGAACTGGAAACCAAAAACTGAAACCATAAGCACAAAGCTTAGTGAGTTCTCTCATCATACCACATACCATACATTACCATCGGTATCTTTCAACCGGTAACTGGGGACTATTCCACCCCTTACCACTAGCATACAATAACAAGATATAAGCATACAGTCAGGCGTATCTGGGTACTGATCTACCCCTTGGTCCTAAGGACCCCCATCAGGGAAACTATCCCTATCATGCATGTAACATATCATACAGATATAACTCACAACCAAGCACATACTAGACCAAGATAATTATCACAAAGACAATCATCTTCTAAATAATCCTCATTGGTGGGCCGACTTTGTGGCCTTAGACCCACCCCTACTGGAAGGTAACTCACCTTGTACAGGTAGCTGCTGATAATCAGTGCGGGAAACCTCCGTCCGCTGCTGCTCCGGAAATCCTCCGGCTACAAACCCCACAAACACTCAGTTAGAAACTGATTTCTATACTCTTAGGGTAAAATGACAATTTTACCCCCAACCAAGTCAAGTCAAAGTGAAAGTCAACTTCCAGTTGACCCGACTCGCCGAGTTGGGACAACAACTCGCCGAGTCCCTCATTCTCTACTTGTCCTCATCCGCAACCCTACTCATCGAGTTGGGTCGTCAACTCGACGAGTTCTTCTCTCATCCGAACGCCCCATGAAAACTCATTCCACTCGCCGAGTTGATGAACAACTCGTCGAGTAGGCCTTCATCTGATGAACCAGATATGTCCTCAACTCGTCGAGTTGATGAACAACTCGTCGAGTTCTAAGGAGATTGCCTTGGACTCGCCGAGTCCAAGAATGCACTCGCCGAGTCTAGTCTTGACCAATTCCATACAGTTGATTTAAATGAGATCTAACACACCAAAACCATAGATCTGGCCTCCTAATGTCCACTTCATACGTAAAGTTCCAAAATTGATGCACATGCATGGGGTTTTTAGCTCAAAAATCCTCATAAGGTGTCCTACAATGTGCATGGGGCTTTCATGGCCCTAAAGTTGGCACCTTTATGCCATGAAAGCCCTCTTAAGGCCTAGATCTGAAGTCAAAACCCACCCCACACTCCTAATATCGAAATATGACTTAGCAATCAAAAGAAATCCCAAGTTAAAGATGAATAAACACATAGATGAGCCAAGACAGGGGCATTATACATTGAAGTTGCTGAAGATGAAGTAAACTCCCTGAATCTACTGTCCCCAACTCAAGTTCCAAGCTCCTTTATTCCTTCCAAGCTTTACTATCACACAAGAACAACAAAAGTGGCCTCAACAAAGCACAAACGGGTAGGGTTTCGATGAGAAGTGTTTGGGAGCATAAATGAGGAATGGAGGCTGCATAAGGTTGTTTAAATAGGGTGAAAACCCTTGGATTAGGGTTTTAGTCCAGACAGTAGCTACTCGTCGAGTCCGGGACCTGACTCGACGAGTCCATGACTTAAACTCCGCGCCTCATCCCGCTTCTACTCGGCGAGTTGGTCCTTCAACTTGCCGAGTCCAAGAGCAAAAATGCAAAATAATTAAAGATTTAATAATAGAACACCTACCAAGAACCAGGTGCTACACCCCAATATACCAACCTCATATAACCATAATCATATCATATCAATTGTAACAGCCCGAATTTCCAGGTATCTTTATTGATTTGATTATTTTGTGTTTTGAGAGGGGACTCGGCGAGTTGGAGCCCAAACTCGCCGAGTAGGGTCGCGATTTTTGGACGCGGGATTCGTCTGGACTCGGCAAGTCCAGGATATGGACTCGGCGAGTCTGCGCTGTTTAATGAAACCCTAATTTCCCGGTCCTAAGCCCTATTTAAAGGACCTTATGGCCCTCATTTGCGGCCACCTTGAACCCTAAGAGCCCCCATTCGTCTGTGAGCCCTTGTGAGTGTATTTGGAGGCCATTTGTTCACTATTTTGTGTGTTATTGCAAGAAAGGAGGGAGAGGATCAAACTTGAGGAGTTGGGGAGCGTGGATCTGTTGCTAATTCATCAAGGGAGCCTTCTTGAGGTAACTTTCAGAGCCAAACTTCGTGTTTTGTGTTGATGTGTCAAATCTAGGGTTTCTTCTTGTATTTCTTGGCTTAAATTGGAAGTATGAAAGGTTCCATGGAGACATGGAACCTAGATCTGGGCTTTAGCAGGTCTAGGAGACCCCATATGACTAGCTTTATGTCCATCCTTTTGAGTTAGAAGCTAGGGTGGTCATATTAGAGGTTGTTTCCCCAAAATAAGCCTTGTACGCATTGCATGGCAACCAAGACTGAGACTTTACGTGACAAATAAGCTTGGGAAGGCCAGATCTATGAATGGATGGAACGGATCTGACCGCTAAGGCCAGTTTTAGCTGGTGCATGGCATGGACTCGCCGAGTCTGATGAACAGACTCGAAGAGTCGCTTGAAGATTGTCCTTGAGGACACCCAGTGTGTAGTCCTGACCGAGTTGTGGGCGACTCAGTGAGTCGCAGAGAGTTGGAAAGGTTTTGGCAGGTGGTCGAGTCAAGCTGGGACTCGCCGAGTTGTTCTTGAAACTCGGCGAGTTGAGTCGGGGTGGCCCCGCGACTCTCCCAGGTGGAACTCGTCGAGTTCGGGGAAGCACTCGACGAGTAAGAAGGGAATCCTATGGAGTCGGCGAATACGTCCAGACTCGCCGAGTTACCCTTGTGCACTCGCCGAGTCCGGTCAAGTTAACCGTTGACCGTTGACCAGAGTTGACCTATGTTTGACTTCTTAGGGATAGTCAAACTTAGAAGATAAAGTGTTAATAAGAGATGTACGATGTTATAGGGAGATTGTAGCTCGGCGGATCGAGCACAAGTGACTTCGGGATTTGCTAGCTTTTGATATTCGCGAGGTGAGTCTTCTCACTATACTTTACCTTGAGTAGGTAATCAGAGTTATGTGTTAGTGTATGTATGCTATGTGTATGCTGCGTGTTATACTGCATTATTTCTATGAGAATTATGTTGTGCATGATTACAGAGTTGGAACCGGAAGGTTCCTAGAGTCAGAACCTGAGGGTTCACAGAGTTGGGTGCACGTACCCATAGAGTTATAGCCACGAGTGGCTAATATGTGTTTGATGTGTAGTATTTTGGGGAACTCACTAAGCTTCATGCTTACAGTGTTATTGTTGTGGTTTCAGGTACTAGCGATGACCGTGGGAAGGCGCCGGCTTGATCTGTACACACGCAGGGGACTTTTGATATGTTTATGTGATCTTGGGATTTGTATGATACAGATTGGAATTTGAAACTTAATGCTTTTATGAAATTAAATGGGAAATGTTCTTTTTATATTGCGAAAAATTATTTTGAAATTCACGGTGTTACATCAATATATACAGAACACCATGGATAATGAGCCTTCAGCATGACTGGACCGCCTTGGAGGGCCTACAACTTATCTGGACCGCTTCAAGCCTTCGGTATGGCTGGACCGCCCTCTCGGGGCCTTCAGCGGTCCAGCCTATCCGGACCGCTCGTCGGGCCTTCCGCCTGACTAGGTGCCCTCCTAGGCCTGCAGTCTATACGGTCCGCCCTGGCTATGTTGGCATACATCACGAAGCAGGACCCGCCCTAACCCAACCCCCATAGTAATCAAACAATCATGTGCACATCAATGTCATACGCTAGCATGCACACAACAGATAATCATACTGATCTAACAGATCACTAAAACAACAACCATCCTATAACTAGGATACCGACCTAACCGGTCACTAACATAACATCATCCTATATACCAGGATACCGATCTAAACCAGGTTACTAACATAATTTCATCCTAACTACCAGGATGCAGATCTAGCAGATCAATAAACATATCAAGCAAATACCCGAATACAAATCCGATAAAGGTCCGGCTTTGGTGCCATAGACCCTTTTGATATAGTGAGGATAACTCACCTCACAACTGGCGTGCTGAAGTGATAAGCTCCACTCTCGGATCGTTGTCACAACTCCACCACCTATATTCACCATAAAACCATATCCATAAATTTCCAATTTCCCAAAATGCCCCCAGAAGTCAGCTAGTCAAACCTTGTTCAAAGCCTAAGTCAATGGTCAAGGTCAACAATCCATGTTGACCTCAACTCGTCGAGTACAACTATCTACTCTTCGAGTTCCTTGAATAACTCTTCAACTCGTCAAGTCACTTGAGTGACTCGTCGAGTTCCTAATGTTTGCGGCTGAGTCACTTGAGTGACTCGTCGAGTCCTTTGCAACTCGCCAAGTTCATGCATGCCAACAACCGGGAAAACCCTAACTGACTCGGCGAGTCACCCCACTGACTCGCCAAGTCCACGACAATATTCATCGGACTCGCTGAGTTAACCATACAACTCGCCGAGTCCCTTCAGTCCATTTTCTATTCTAATGTTTTTTAAGCCATCTTAAGGTTCCATATTGCAGATCCAGGTTCCCAAGGTATGTATATCATGTAAAGTTGCAAACTTTACGTGCATGCAAGGCTCTAAAGTCTTATAATCACAAAACCAAGCTTGAAATGGAGTTTTACACTTAAGGAAGGGTTCATACTTGCCAAAACTGATAGCTTTATTGACTTACAGACCAAAGAGAATTATGATCTGAAGTTACAACTTCAGATCTGAGCTTATGCCCAAGAATAGCTTCATAATATGCTAGAAAAGACCAAATCTTTATCGAAATGAGATCTAGAATGAAATGAGGTCAAGGTAATGACTTGATACCTTCCAAAAGATGCCAATTGAGGTATATATCAGATCCCTACATGTTCCTTACTCCTAGCCACTTGCTCTCCAAGCTCTTCTTACAAAGGTCCTCCTTCCAAAGCTTAAAACACACAGGAATGATGCACACACATGGATTAGGGTTTCTAAACTACTAAGAAATTGTAAGGGGAGGCTGAGGAGGCTAATATTCTTTAAATAGGGTGCAAAACCCTAGAAATTAGGGTTTTATCCTCCAGCTCCTACTCGTCGAGTCCCTTCTTGGACTCGGCGAGTTGGTCACTTAAACACGTGGACTAACCCGCTGCTACTCGACGGGTCAGGCATCCAACTCGTCGAGTAGACCTTGAAATCATGAGAATTTATAACTGTAATATCATACTCGAGACTCAGGGTGTTACAATTCTCCCCCACTTGAAGTAGACTTCGTACTCGAAGTCTGCTACGGTGAACATCCTCGGATAGTGCTCAATCATCTCTGCCTCCAGCTCCCACGTCCACTCGGACCCTCTTTGGTGCTCCCACTGTACCTTTACCAAAGGTACCTCCTTGTTTCATAGAACCTTTACCCTTCTCTCCATAATGGCCATAGGCCTCACAACATAATCCAGGCGCTCACCGACCTGAATGTCATCCAATGACACTACCACCTCCTGATCCATGACACACTTTCGCAACTGCGAAACGTGAAAGGTGATGTGAATCCCAATCAAACATTTTCATAAGGTCTATCCTTCATGCCACTTTGCCAATTTGACAAACCCTGATGATCCAAAGTATCGGAAACCCAACTTTCCCTCTTCCTAAAGCGAACCCTTTTGTGCTGATAGGATATGTGTCCCAAAAGTATCATACCAAACTTATCCACTAAAACATGAACACATATGCCTGGCCCAAATAGCCTCGGGCTGGAATACAAAACATATCAGGTCCAATAAATCATAGGGTCCGGTCATCCTCAGGATGGAATACCCTAGATTGGAATACCTCTATGAACATAACTCGGGTCTACTCATAACTTGAGATCCAAGGATTTATCCTTGCGTCTCATCCACCATCCTCAGATTCGTTACAACCGAGTGCAACTCCCCCGAAACTTCAACAATTCATCCAATCCGAACGCGCTCCTACAAAAGACATAACCAACACAATCTCTATGCCTACAACCTATGACTGGAATACCCTTATGTGATAGTCAGCATAGGTCTGGATTGCCTCTGAGCCCACAACATGAGTCTGGTATGCCCTCTCCGGCCCTCAGCTCATGACTGGAATGCTCCTGATGACTGATCGACACTACTATCGTCACTTTAGTTGCCTAACACGCCAGCCTTGAGGATATCCACTTTCCTCTGCCGCTCGATGGGCCTGATCGACGCTCCTCTAATCAACGAACAACATAACTATACAAAACTACTACTAAACATGAATCCCAAATCATAAATCCACTATAACTCTTCCTTCTACCATATGATGTTTCTTAGGTGAAGTCGAAACCTCCTTGGTGCCAACTTGTCTTCCCACTACCCGAAACATCGGACACCTCACCGATTACTGAACCAAAAGACACACACAAACAACAGTCCCACGCGTCTGCCGAAAAGAAACTGAGTGGCTAGACTTGCTTCCATGCCTTGTCAACATAATGAACATTACATGACCCATGTCAGCCTTACATCCTACCTGGTCTTCAGCGACCCATCTTCTCCTTACTTCAGACATGCTATGGATCTTTCACAGATGAAACCAACCCAAGACAGATCACAATAACATAAACCATCATCAACATACCTACCACTACCGGCCAACCAGTACAGCACTCGTGTCTAACCCATATCACCCCCTTCGAGTTGCAATACCAACATGTCTAATCAATCCAACTATAGAGTTGAAATTCTCAGGGTTTGTTGGCCTACTGCGTCAACCCTACCGCTCCCCTTGAGCCTCCGTGCCTACGACTTTCAGTCGGCCCGCATCAGGTATCTTGGCCTACCACATAAAGCAGGATCGCATCAACCCAAAACAAATACCATAGACAATCATGAGAAAGATCTTACCCGGTTCTCATAACCAGAATGACAGGATATTCTAATCCCAAGCCTTCCTAAGGCTGACAAATACCCAATCGGAGCTACTTCCCAATCCCCAACTGGAGTATTACCCAATCAAAGAAGATTTATCATTGAGGTACTCCGAACTAATGAGATAACCAAGATCCTCTATACTCCATCCGATCTGTACTAACAAGTTCTTATCAAACCCAAAAATACATCGGAGTCCTCAACCTACTCCAACATGTTCAATACCTGGGGATAGACCTATTGATTGCTATAGCATAGCAGCATACTCAATACCCGCACATAGATCTACAAACATATACAGAGTCTTCAGTACGAATGGACCGCCTCACCAAGCCTTCAACCTATCTGGACCATTCTAAACTGTTGAGTATCTCCCTGGACTACCCCTTTGGTGATCCTTCCCATGCAAACTGTTCTCACCCACTTGGGGTTCCGAACTCCTGATCCATTTCATGGACTCAAATTCCGGCCTTACCCTAGGCCTCATGTCGGTCGTCCACCCTTTCAGAAATCCGTTGTCTACCCCCCGACCCGTGTGTCTAACACATACACTGAATAACCCACACACCCCGTGCTGAATGGACTATCGATCCCTAGCAGCTAACAAAACCCTCAATCTACCAATCCAAAAACCATCAGAGTCGAGCACCCCCTTGACCGGATACTCGAACTGAACTCAATTCCTAACTAGAACTCCAACTTGGTTCCCCAAATTCTTATATCAAGCACCAAGAAGACGTGTTTCTTATGCTTGTAAGTTTTGCTGAACCCCCAATCAACACAACCCTCAAACCAAGCAACCATTAAGGCCTCCATTCTCCCTGTCGGGTTGTAAAATTTATCCTCGTTTCTAAACCTCTCCTGATCTACATCCCGAGGTAACTCTCCCCCAATTAGATTCGACTAATCCTTCATAATACATGAAGATTGGAGGATTCCCAATCCTTCTCACTTCCCAACAATCGAACCAATGACAACCAACTCTTTCCCTCTAGTGCTCCATCACCAGCCAATCCCAGTTAATCACACACTTCTTAAGAGACAGATGAACACTTCCTGAACCCCAATGAACCAAAAGTCACTAATGCTTGAATGACCTCACACTCAAGTCCTGAAGACTACAAGATGGATGCTCCAATTAATACCTCGGCAATGAGCTACTTCTCTTGGCGCTTTAGTTCGTCAATCACTAACGGTGGCTAACCACTGAATCCTGAAAATGATGAATAACCCTTCTGTGGGACCCTATCCGCAGACCTCCCACATAACACCCCTTTTCTAAAGGTGTTCCAAACAAGCTTCCAGCTCTCAGGATCTAGAAATCATTCTATTCAGGGTTCGCACCCTGACTCACTAACCAGCACAAAGGTCTACAGCTGAACTGCAGCAGCTGAAAAAACCTTTGCCCTAAACCAGGCTACAAACTACTCCCAAGACAGTCTACAATCCCAAAAGTGCAATAGATCGCACAATCTATCCTTACCGTCCGATACAAGAGATCCAAGGATTACCGGACCTCACAAATACTTATGTCACGTCGACCCACCTGCGCTCACCGGCACTGAAATAATGTTGCCTAATCCTGCAACCTACTTACCTCGAGCTGGAATACAACTTGATCCTGTGGTCACAAGTCTGCTCACTCCTTCGAGTTCGAAAAACTGAGAGGGTACAATCCTTGCTCTACAAAACGACAATCCAATAACTCAATAAACCATTCCCCTTCCAGCTGCGAAACCCTAGCTGAACATAATCGTCACTCCCTTCCAGAGTTCCCGCGATTCACATTTCGAAATCGAGCAAAACCCCTGAGCCTCAAATCTAGAAACCCAGGTGCAAGCCTCTCCCGCTCAACCCGCAAAAATATAAAGAGTACAGATCATCTTCCTGGTCCCGAATAACTGCAACACTCTGCTCATTAGAATACGTACCAGTGACAAGTCTCGGTAACGGAAAGCTCGACCAGCTCCACTCCCTTCCGTCGTTACAGCTGTGGAAGCTGTTGCGGCAGTCGTCTCAGCAATGGCTACATGGCGCTCGAAAATTTTGAAAAAATGTATAAAAAATGAAAAATTTAAGCCTGAAAAGCAATTTTTAGAAAATTCTTCAAACATATGGTTATGTTGATGCACTTTCGATTGCTATCTGCTGTTTGATGTTTGTGAATGTTCGATTGATGAAGTTTCGATGACTGGTGATTGCTAAATGATGTGACATCCTTACATATGGATTATGTTTAACGATTTTGCTTGACATCAACGAAACTAGACAATTTTGAATCACGACCTACTCTTAATAGTACGAATAAATTTTTTTGATGATGAATCACAACATTTTGATGAAACAGCAAATATATCTTTTTTTATAGAGAATTGATGTTTTTATGAAATGTTGATGTTTTTTTATGATGAACAGAAGACGTTGATGTTTTTTTTGATGAATAACAGATGACGTTGATTTTGAACATATGTGTTGAAGGAGACTATATGACGTTGATGAAGAATAGAGGAACGATCCAGATGATTGAATAACACATGGTATTGAAGAAGAACAAATGAACGATTTAGCAGAACAACATATCCTTAATGATTTAATCTAAATGTGTTTTACATATATAAAAATGATTGTTGAGAATGATTATTCTATTTTTAACCTTTTATTTTTTTATCAATTGAACTTATCTCTCTCTCTCTCTCTCTCTCTCTCTCTATATATATATATATATATATATATATATATATATATATATATATATATATATATAGGTAAAGGTTCCAATGAGAACAAAAAAAGATTAAGAACCCTAAGAACTACTCTAAATCACTTAATATATATCGGTAGCATTATTGTAAATAAATTGAAATTAATTTATTTAAACTGATCTTATATGTTTGATCTCATTGGTTCTGTTTCTTTCTCTTCATCTTTCCAGAAAATCTCAAATCCCATCCTTCCCCTTTGTTGCGCCAATATCCACAACCGTAGCCTTTCTCTGTCGGTCGCGACCTCCATTGCGTTTGCTCTTCTTATTCACCGTCGTCTCTCTCCTCCAACAAATTGGATCTAAATCGAAGTTTAGATTGAGATTTATTAGCCGTCGGGAATTACTCTTAGGTTTGGTCAAAATCCATCACCACCGCCCTTCTCCTCCAGTCGCAACCTCAACTATTGTCAATCCTCTTCTTCGCCACAGTCTCCATACTCTTACAGATCAGATATAAATGGAGGACTAAAGTGGATTTTATTTTCTATTAGGAATAACGATCGGATCTTGCTGCCTGATACTTTACTACAATTTTGAAAGAGAAGAAACGACAAGTAAGTAATTCGATTAAACTCTTTAACTGTGATGTAATTGACATATATATATATATATATATATATATATATATATATATATATATATATATATATATATATATATATATATATATATATATACTTGAATTGTTTATTAAATAAAAATTCTCAATAGAATGTTTACGTAAGTGTTAAATGATGCAATGGAGTATTACAAGAAATAAAATAAGAAAAATAGATCAAGTTTCTAGATCATGAGCACAAGTTATTGTGTTTAATTTTTTTACTAATTTTCAATCTAATTTATTATGAATTTAATGGCTCATGATTTTCTGCATCCTCAAACTGTTATTATAAATACTTCCATTTTTATTGGTAGGATTTGGCTTATGCTTTTGTTAGCTTAAGTTATAAAGAAATTAGTACAAGTGTACTTAACCGGTGAGTGACACTAGTTAAATAAAGAGTTCATTAATTTATATTTTTTACAAAATATTTCATTTGGAAGTTATTTAATTAATTAATTGGCCACTTAAATAGTCAAATTCATTTATGTCAATTTAATTTGGAGTATTTGTGAGGGATTATTGAGAATTTGTTGAAGTAGAAGAGGTTATTAAATCATATAGATACAATGTGTTTGTTGAAATGCCTAATGAGATAAGTAAGAACTAAGACGTTAAGTTGTGAATATTATGAGTGGCTATCAGAACCGATGTATTATATTGTGAATAAATGTTAGAACTGGTGAATTAAACTGTGAATTAATGTTTGAACGGGTGTATTCAACTGTGAATTAAAAGCAAATTGATATATTGAACTAAGAATTAGTGTATGTATGCTTGTATTAAATATCCAAATATGATTCTTTTTATCTAAATATGGTTTTTGGCGTTTGCTAGAGTGAATGGTGTTCAAATTTTTGTATTAAATTGTGAACGACATATAAATTGGTGTATTAAACAATGAATGGTATATGAATTGATGTATTAAGCTCCAAATTAGTATTTGGATGTTGAACTATATTGTAAATTCTATTTTTTTTTGTATCCATATTTGATTTTTAAGAGAAGGATGTTGGCGGTAGTGGCACCAATGGTTTGTGTTATAGTCTTAGATCTAGAAACAAGTTGCATTGAAGGTGTTTGACGAAATGTCATAATAAAACGAATGTATGTTTTTAGTTGTGAATGCTATGAATAAGTGTCTAAACTAGTCTATTAAGTTGTGAATGGATGTTTGAACTTATTTTTTAAGCTGTTAGTGAGTGTTTGAAGTAGTCTTATTAAGTTGTGAATATGTAAATGAGTGTCTAAACTCTAAAATGTTGTATTAAATAGTGATTTCTATTTTTTTTTTAAATCCAAATTTGACTTTTAGACTTTGCTACAGGTGAATGTAACTTTTTTCTTTATTAAGCTGTGAAAATACTTTTTTTATTAAGCTGTGAATGTAGTTTTTTTCTTTATTATGTTGTGATTGTTGTGTTTTAAGCTGTGAATATTTATGCTGTAATTTGTGAATTTTGTATATTAAAATATGAATAGATTGCTTTAAGTTATGAATTTTATATCAATTTCTATTTTGAAATATGAATGAGTGAATTAATATATTTATTTAAACTGTGAATATGATATTTTGAACTATAAATATATTTTATAAAAGAATACTTTTAAAGAGATCTAAATTTAAGAAAGAATTGAATTTATCAAGATATAGTTCTCTTTATTTTATTAAATTTTTGTATATTTGGTTGCAAAAACGAAATGATTTTTGTGTTCAAAGTATTACTAGAGAAATTGAAGTTATAGTGTTTGTTCTGTTAAACTGTGAATACGAACAAAAAAATATAATTGAATTTATTGTTAGTCCGACAACATTCCGGTGATAGTCTGGAGGTGGCCCGACGGCAGTTGTTAGCAGCCGATTGTAAAGTTGGGAAAATGAGAGTTTTCTTCGTATAAAATTAATGTTTGATATATCCAAAATGTCTTTAATAATAAAATAAAAGAATGGTTCTTATAGTTTTTAATCTTTTTTGGTTCTTATTTGAACCACACCGTATATATATATATATATATATATATATATATATATATATATATATATATATATATATATATATATATATAATACGCGAAGAATTTAGAATGTCGTACATGCTAGGGATGAGAATTTGCCCCGAAAACCCGAACCGAACCGAACCGAATTAGACCCGAATAAGCAATTCGATTCGGTTTTCGGGTATCTATGTAAGGCTTATTCGGTTTTCGGGTTATTCAGTCTGAGTTACCCGAATAAGGGCTTATTCGATCCAAAAGGACCGAACCAAATATGAAAAGTCATATTTTTTTTCCACTTGCTCGATTGCTTATTCGGTCTTGTGTTCTATCGATCGTTACCCAAAATACCCACATAATGTTTAATGTTTAACTTATATACTTATAGATAGATTTTTGGGTGTTTTAGATGTTTAATGTTTAGTGTTTAATATGTTGCTTAATAACTATAGCTTAAGAATGTGGTGGTTGGATTTACATTTTATATATCAAGAATAGTTAATCTGTGTTATTTGTGTTTATCATAAGCTACAAAAGTCATATAAAATACAATATTTATAATCACATTGTAAATGTTATTTAGGTTATTCGGGCTATTCGGCTCGTTAATCATCTTGTACATGTTATTTGGGTTATTCGGGCCGGAACCGAACCGAATCGAATAATATCCGAACCGAACCGAATAATATCTGATCCGAACCGAACTCGTATTGTTTATTTGGTTCGGTTTTCGATTCATATAATTACCCTTATTCGGTTTTCGGTTTATTCAGGTTCGGGTCGATTCGGTTCGGTTCCGACCCGAATAACATCCCTAGTACATGCAAGCTAATAGTGGACTTTGTGGTCTTTTAATTAAGATTGTGGCCAGGCAGCTGTCGAGCGCAAATTACATCATTTAGGTTTTTGTTATGAATGTGTGTTATTAATTACGTTCTTGATATTCATAAATGGTGTGAAATCAGTGATTCTTAATAATCGTGTAATATATTAGATATCGATATTCAATTGCGAGAAGACAGCCAAAAGTGTCTTCCAGAAGCAATATTGATGTCACAAGGATGATAAAATTCATACCAAGGAGCAGCTACGTAAAGCATTCACATTAATACTAGTTAATACTAGTTAATTAACCCAATTGATATCTTCAAGTCCATTGCCAACAATTAATACAATTAAGTAAACAAACATGGCAAATCATATCCACTCACATTGGGAGATTTTTTAGATGCCACGTTACTTTATTTAATATTATATTAATTTGTGTGAGATGAATATAATACTAAATTTTGGTTATTGTATAAATCCCGCAATTACTAACAAATAAAATATTTGTATGAATATACTCTACATATAATCTTCATTTTCATATATATATATATATATATATATATATATATATATATATATATATATATATATATATATATATATATATATATATATATATATATATGTGTGTGTGTGTGCGTGTGTGGTGAGGTTCAATAGAGAACCATAATTAACCAAGGAACCAATCGTGACAATCGGAAATTATAACGATCAATGGCCAAGGAAATAGATGTACAATTTTACATTAGACGCATACACACCAAAAAATCCACCTTTACAAAAAAACTCACCCGTTTTTTTCGTTTAAATTTCTTTTAGGCAATGTTTTTTATCAAACCCCCCCCCCCCCCCCCCCCCCCCCCCCGAATATACCGTTGTTCACGATTTTTCGTCAAACGAACTTTTTTTTTTCGAAAAAAACTCACTTCATTTTTTTTAATGAAAAAAATTAAGGTCGATTTTTTATAGAAAAAAAATTAATAAATATATCAAAATTAATATTTTTTGTACTTTTTAAACATAGATTCATATTCATGTTAAAAAACAAAAAAAAAATGATATTTCAGTTCAGATTCACATTGTGAACCTCCTCAAATTCACAGTGTGTATAATAATAAATAAGATTCACAATGTGAATCTGAACTGATCGGAGCTTTTTCACATTTGTAAATGTTAAAATTTGAAATATTTACAGTTTAGATTCACAATGTGAATCTACACTGATCGACGTTTTTTTTTATTTATTTTTTGTAAATCTTCTCAAATTCACAGTGTGCATAATAGTAATTCAGATTCATAATGTGAATCTGAACTATTCGAGATTTTTCATATTGTGAATATATATATATATATATATATATATATATATATATATATATATATATATATATATATATATATATATATATATATTAGTTGTGAGATCTATCTATTATATGAGTTTATTTAAAAAAAAAATTAAAAAAGCATTAATTAAGATCTAAGATTTTAGAAAATTTAAATTTAAAGAAAATATATTAATTATTAAAATTGAAGTGTTTATTTATCTTGTAAATTTAAATTAATAATTTAAATAAATAAAAAACTAAAATAATTAGATTCAATTTATAAGTTTAAAATTATTAGGAAAGTTGTAGTAATAAATTGGAGATACATTTATGGTTACATTTATTACATTTAAAATTTATATGAAATCAAATAAAATAAAAAAAAACCACAAAATAACATATGGATATAATTTCATCTAAATTTACCATAAAATGAAGGGAAATAGACTTAATAAGGTAATTAACTTTTCGGTTTGTTCACATCTCGATAGCTATCTTTTTTTGTACACATCTAGGTAACAAACTTTTTGGAAGTGTTTACATATGACCATTATGACCGACTGTAGCAGGTTACATCCGGTCATAACTAGTCATAATGATCATAGGTGAACACTTCTAAAAAGTTCGTTATCTAGATGTGTACCAAAAAAAAGAGTTAACCAGATGTAAACACACCGAAAATATAAAAGTAAATTACACGAATGGTCTCTGTAGTTTGGGTAATTTGTGCGTTTGATCCCTGACTTATTTTTTAACTTGGATGATCCATACTGTTTATTTTTGTTGTGTGTTTGGTCTTTGTCTTACCTCAAAAGACTATTGTGCCATTTTTTAATTTATTTTTTAATTAATTTTCTTATTTATGTATTTATTTTTTTATATATTTTAAAAAATTAATAGACCCCACATATTTGTATCTCCTTACGCTAAACCAGAAACAACATTCGAGAAATTTAAGCTTGATCCAACCAGTCACCATTCTATTTGTCATCCTCTTCAACTTCTCTTTCCTTTCCATCTTTAATGATATCAACGTCTTCACTATCCCTTCTTTTTTCGGTCCTTCAACTCCGGCGAACCAACACCATCACCCTTCTATTGGGTTGTGGTCGTGGAAAATTCAATGAAGAGACAGTGGTTTGTGGGTTGGTTCGTCAAAGCTGAAGGACTAAAAAAAATAAGGGATGTTGCAAACGTCAATATCACTAAAGATGGAAACGAAATAAAAGTTGGGGATGATGAGATATGAGATGGTGACTAGTGGGACCCAACTTAAATTTCTCAAATGTGGTTTCAGGTGTAGGATGAGGAGATGCAGATATGTGGGGTCTATTAATTTTTTTAATATATAAAAAATAAATACATAAATAAGAAAAAAATTAAAAATTACACAATAGTTTTTTGAGGTAGGACAGGGACCAAATGCATAACAAAAATAAATAGGATGGATCATCCAAGTTAAAAAATAAGTTATGGACCAAACGCACAAATTACCCAAACTACAGGGAACGTTCATGTATTTTACTCTTACCTTTTCGGTTTGTTCACATCTGGTTAACTATCTTTCTTTGTACACATCTAGGTAACAAACTTTTTAGAAATGTTCACATATGACCATTATGACTGGTTATGACCGGATGTAACCTGCTACAGCCGGTCATAATGGTCATATGTGAACACTTCCAAAAAATTTGTTACCTAGATGTATACAAAAAAAAGATTGTTACCCAGATGTGAACACACCGAAAAATTTATTCCCTTATTAAGTCCATTTCCCTATAATGACATGTGACATAATGCATAAAATGATGACAAGTGACATAATTATATTTATTTATTAGGAAGGATTTTCATTTTATTCGAATATACCCTACATATATATCTTCATTTTATTTGAATGAATATACCCAAAATATATATCTTCATTTTCATAACTACCATTTTACTATCTTCCAATATGCTAATCATCGTGTAAAATATATACCATCATTATTATCAACTAAATCTGCTCTTTGGTACTTAAATGGAGAACTGATTCCTACACCATAAAATTTCGCCAAACACATTATTTTTGCTTTAAAATATTGTATTGTACAACTTTATTAAGCATAAAATGCTTTGTACGGAAAAAAACTACTGTGTATCAATCACTTTCTGTATATCATTTGAAAATGAGTAGTTCAAATAGAATCGAAATTTTTATCGGTCCATGCATTTAGGAGCCTACGGATGAAGACATGGTCTCTCTAGATCCCATTGAATTTCATTCGGATGAGGAGCCTTATGAAATTCGTATCGATTCTTATAAAAGAAAGACATGATTAACCGAGGCTGTTTGAACAGGTAGAGGGAACCTAAACGGTATTACTTGTAACGACCCAAATTTCACGTCCAAAAATTTTGTTTTTAAATCAATACTTTAGAAAACATTTGTAAATAAAACATTTTCTGATCAAACCAATTCATAACATACATCGTGTCTGAAAACCGAAACATGCAAACAATCAAATATCAGAGTACAAAATCCCAGAATGACTCATGGTGCGGAAATCAATGTGCGTGTATGATGTGCCGCTACCGCGCCAACTCTTTCCCCTTCGATGAACAGGTACCTGAAACAAAACTGTAAACCGTAAGCACGAAGCTTAGTGAGTTCCCCCACCATACCACATACTATCTAACCACATAACATACATATATTGTCAGACATATCTGGGTGTCCGACCTACCCCTTCGGTCCTCTCGACCGGATACTGACTAGCATATCTGAGTGATGGTCTCCCCTTCGGTCCTCTCGACCGGACACTGACTAGCATCACTGGGTACCGGTCTCCCCTTCGGTCCTCTCGACCGGATGTTGGGGACTATTTCACCCCCTACTACTACCACATAGCATGTATCACAAAATCTATCTAGCATGGTTGGGCATGACTGCCCCTTCGGCCCTCTCGACCGGTACTCTGGGGACTATCTCCCCTACTATCGCTAGCACATAACATCATATCTTACTAGCACATAAACATATCACATGTAGTAGCAACCCTAGATGAATATCACAGAGACAATCATCTAATCATACAACTCCTACTAGTGGGCCAGCATTGTGGCTGTAGACCCACTGCTACTGGAAGGTAACTCACCTCAAAAAGTAGCTGCTGAAAGTCTGCTTGCTAAGCGCCTGACTGTTGAACCGGTAATCCTCCAGCTGAATGGAAACCTCTTGCAGAGTAGATGTCGGATCTACTTCCCCTCCTTGCACTCTTCCACCTCCTTCTTCTTCTCTTAAGCTTCAAACTTCCTTCACAAGGCCAAAATCACTCACAAGGACAAAAAGGGGCTAGGGTTTCGCTCTACAGCTCTTCTGGAAGTGTTAGGGACAAGGGAGGCTGAGTTAGAGTGTTTAAATAGGGTGCAAACACCCAGGTTAGGGCTTGTACCCAAACAGGGCCTACTCGCCGAGTCCGGGAACCGACTTGCCGAGTCCAAAGCATAGAGCCCCTGTCTCATCCCGCTTCTACTCGGCGAATTGGTCCTCCAACTCGCCGAGTCCAAGGAAAAATGTATTATTTAAGAAACATTAGATACAAGGAATACGTTCCAGGAACCAGGTGCTACAAATCTCCCCCACTTATTTTAGACTTCGTCCTTGAAGTCTGCTGCTCGATCCTGAAACAGCTCGGGGTAGTGCTGCATCATCTCTTCCACCGGCTCCCAAGTCCACTCCGATCCCTTCCAGTGCTGCCATTGCACTTTCACGAGTTCCACCCTCTTGTTCCTCAGATCCTTCGACTTCCTGTAGAGGATTGCCACAGGTTGCTCGATGTAATTCAGACTGTCATCGACCTGAATATCCTCCAAAGGCACCACTGCCGAGTCGTCCACCAAACACTTCCGCAACTAAGAGACATGGAAAGTGTTGTGGATCTGGCTGAGTTCGGCTGGCAGATCCAACCTATAAGCCACCTTGCCCACCCGGGCTACAACCCTAAATGGCCCAATGTACCTTGGGCGCAACTTGCCACGTTTTCTGAATCGGATGACGCCTTTCCATGGCGACACCTTCAGAAGAACTATATCCCTGACATGGAATTCCAAGTCTGAACGGCGCTTGTCGGCATAACTTTTCTGTCGACTCTGTGCAGTCTGAAGCCTGCTCCGAACTTGCTGAATCTTCTCGGTCGTCTTAAGCACCACTTCGGTGCTCCCCATGACCCTTTGGCCAACTTCACCCCAACATATCGGGGTCCTGCATCTCCGCCCGTACAACATCTCGAAGGGAGGACGTTTAATGCTCGCGTGGTAGATGTTGTTGTATGAGAACTCAGCTAGAGGAAGATAGGTATCCTAACTACCACCAAAGTCTAGCACACATTCCCGCAGCATATCCTCAAAAGTCTGGATGGTCCGCTCACTCTGACCATCTATCTGCGGGTGAAAGGCGGTGCTAAAATGCAGACGAGTGCCCAACTCGTCATAAAACTTCTTCCAAAACCTGGAAGTAAAACACACATCCCTATCTGAAATCACTGATACTAGCACCTCGTGCCGCACCACTATCTCCTTGATATATATGTCGGCCAACTTTTCGGCCGATATGCTCTCTTGAATTGGAATAAAATGGGTGCTCTTGGTCAATCGATCCACGATGACCCATATCGAATCCACTCCTCGTGCGGTCCTGGGAAGCTTAGTGATAAAATCTATCATAATATCTTTCCATTTCCACAACAAGATGTCCAACGACTGCATCTTGTCGTGCGGTCTCTGATGCTCGGCCTTGACCTTCCTGCAGGTCAAACACCGATCAACATACCAAGCCACATCACGCTTCATGCAGGGCCACCAATAGTCTAAACGAAGATCCATATACATCTTCGTTGCCCCGAGATGAATGGAGAATTGGGATTTGTATGCCTCCTCCATCAAGACCTGGTGCATGCCTCCGTGATACGACACCCACACCCTCTGGTGTAGTGTCAATAATCCTCGGCTATCATAATCGAAGGAGGTAACTTGACCTACTATCCGCTCAGTCTTTCGATGTTCCTCCTTTATAGCCTTTTGTTGAGCTTCCCGAATCTGCTCTAATAGGGGAGTCACCACTGTCATCCTCAAACAGACATCCCTGATCGGTGCTGGCTTGTGGCTAAGCGCATCGGCCACCACATTGGCCTTTGTCGGGTGATAAAGGATCTCGCAATCATAATCCTTTACCACATCCAACCACCGACGCTGCCTCATGTTTAGATTCGGCTAATCCATGAGGTATCTCAAACTTTTATGGTCCGTGTAAATGGTACAACAAAGCCCATAGAGGCAATGACGAAATCTTGAGGACGAACACAACAGCCCCCAACTCCAAGTCATGCGTCGGGTAATTCGCCTCGTGAGGCTTCAGCTACCTCGACGTGTAGGCGACGACGTGCCCTCTCTGCATCAATACCGCGCCCAAATCTGAGATGGACGTATCACATTACACAACAAAATCCTCCATGCCCTTTGGCAGGGCTAAGATTGGCGCCTCGCACAATCTTTGACTCAGTGTCTCGAACGCTGCCTGCTGCTCAGGCCCCCAATAAAAGACCACGACCTTCCTTATTAGCCGGGTCAATGGTACGGCTATCTTGGAGAAATTATGGATGAATCTCTGATAATAGCCCGCTAAACCCAGGAAACTCTAAATTTCAGATGGAGATTTCGGAACCTCCCATCTCATCACGGCCTCCACCTTGGTCGGGTCTACTGAAATCCTGTCCTGGTTGACAAGGTGCCCAAGAAACTGCACCTCGCACAACCAGAACTCACACTTGGAGAACTTAGCATATAAGCTCTCTCTCCCCAGGGTCTCCAACACCTTTCGGAGATGCCACTCGTGCTCCTCCTGTGTCTTGGAATAAACCAAGATGTCATCAATGAAAACTATCACAGACCGATCCAGCATCGGTCTGCACATGCGGTTCATGAGGTCCATGAATGCGGCAGGAGCATTGGTGAGCCCAAACGACATCACCATGAACTCATAATGGCCATAGCGCGTCCGAAACGCGATCTTCTGCACATCCTCCTCTCTGACCCTCATCTGATGATAACCTGAACGCAAATCGATCTTAGAGAACCAAAATGCTCCTTGTAACTGGTCAAAGAGATCATCAATCCTCGGGAGTGGGTAACGGTTCTTCACTGTTACCTTGTTCAGCTCCCGATAATCTATACACATCCAATGCGACCCATCCTTCTTCTTCACAAACAGAATCGGGGCTCCCCAGGGTGAACTGCTCGGTCTAATAAATCCCTTGTCTAACAACTCCTGCAGCTGTGCAGACAACTCCTGAATCTCGAGAGGAGCCAACCGGTATGGTGCCTTGGCTATCGGAGCCGCACCAGGGATTAGGTCGATCCTGAACTCTACCTGTCGCTCCGGAGGTATTCCAGGAAGCTCCTCTGGGAATACATCAGCATAGTCTCGTACCACTGGAACCTCGCTCACCGTCGCCTTACCCGCCTCCCAGGTATCCATAAGATATGCGACAAATCCCACGCAACCCTACTGAAGGTAGCGCCTAGCTCTCGCTGTTGAACATACTACGAGTCCACGCTGTGGCCTCTCGCCGTGGATCAACAACTCTCCCCCACTTGGGGTCCTGATTCGCACCAGCTGCTGTGCGTAATCTATCACCGCCCTATTGGGGCTCAACCAATCCATGCCTATAATCACCTTGTTCCCACGCAACGGAATAGGAACCAAATCCACCAAGTAGCGCTCCTCAAACAACTTTAGAACACAATCTCTGAACACTGTTGATGCTCGCACCGATCAATCATCGGCAATCTCTACCTCTAAAGGGCAATCCAACATGCCTGAAGGCTCAGTAAACCTCTTGCTAAGCGCAAGAGAAACAAACGATCGGGTGGCACCCGAGTCAAACAACACCTGAACTGGGATACCTTTCACATGGAACGATCATAATGCATATAAACAGAGCACATATCAATACCATAACATCATAAATTAAAATAGAGAGAAAGAATCATACGCGTTACCACATCGGGTGTGGCGCGTGCCTCCTTGGTAGTCAGCTGGAATGCCCGAATCCTCACCATTGGAACCTCTAACTTGACCTGCCTGCCGGCCATCAGTAATCCGCAGGGTCATTGGAGCTGGCGCCTTCACTGGCGCTGCTGCTGTCAATTGGGGGCAGTTGGCCTTCTTGTAGCCCCTCTGGTTGCAATGGAAACATAGCAACTTAGATGTCTGCATCACAGGTGCAGGGGCGGTACAATCCTTGCTGAAATGCCCCAACTTGCCGCACTTATAGCAGCCCGACGATCCCAGCTTGCACGCTCTATCGTGCGTCTTGCCGCATTTCTTGCAGCGGCCTCGCCCCTGTTGGCCTTTTGGCTCAACATCTGATCCCTTGGGGTTCTTCCCCGAAGCCCCTGTGACCTGTCCCTCCTCTGCCTTCCTTTTCCAGATATGCTCCAGATCAATCTCCCTCTCCCTAGCCCTGGAAATCACGGAATCTAGGTTAGGGCAAGCTGAAAAACTAACATGCTCCCGATTGTCAGCTCGTAGCATGTCATGATAGCGGGTCCTCCTCATATCCTCATCTCCCGTATACTGGGGCACCAACAATGCCCTCTCCCGGAACATGGCGGTGCTCTCCGCCACAGTCTCCGTAGTCTGTCTCATGTCCAAAAACTCCCTGGCCAGCTGCTGAAGCTCTACCGCTGGCACAAACTCTACTCGGAACTGGGTCACAAAATCCGACCATGTCATAGCCTCAACAGCCGAGGCTCCCAATGAGTCACCAACAAACTCCCAACAGTCTCTAGCTCTATCTCTCCAACACACTATTGCGTATCTCACCTTCGACCCCTCGGGGCAGAAGCTGGTCAGCTGTGCAGACTTAATGTCTACAATCCATCGTCTGGCAGCAATGGGGTCCTTCTCCCCATGGAAATCCGGCGCACCACTTCCCCTGAAATCCTTGATGGACAGTGTGCGAGATCCTGACTGACCAGATGCCATGTCACTCCTGAACGCTCTGAGGCGGTCCTCAATCAGCTCGACTATCCCTTCCTTGATCGACCCGAAAATTATGGGGGTCGACTCAAGGATGCCTCTGGTGATCTCTGACGCGATGAACTCGCGTAGCCTCTCATCTACTGGCTTGGAACCTGATCCCGAACCCGATCCCTCTCCAGAACTGCCACCTGTTGGCCTCTGATGCAGTACCACCATTCTGCAATACACACAGGCAATCATTAGTGATACTGATACCTCTAAAGGGATCACATCTATTACAAGTTCCCTGGTCTTGCCTTAGCCTTCCTTAATTCGGGTACAGATCCTCTGCTTTCAGTAGTACGGACCCATACTACCTTCCACATCTATCCCTACCTTCCTCAAGGACTGCCTCGATTCCACCAGATCCCTTTTACCACTGCTGATCTCTGCTACTCTTATCCTAGGCTTACCCTAGGAAACCTATGACTCAACTCAAACCAGTCCTCAGCTACTGAAGGCCTCCTTGTGATGCCAATTAGCCATCACCTGAATACCATCGCATGTGACGAGGCTCAGATAATCCGTCGAGTAGAAGACTCGTCTCTATAACGGTTAGACTCAGACGAGAGCTGCGCAATAGGGCCAAATCCAGCACTCTGAGATTATTCAACCCTGATCACATGTGAAGTGACATATTCACCTAATAGCTAATTCCCATCACTCAGAATCCGACAATGCACAAAGCAAGCATCATTCGGACAACGTAAAAAACTAACCAAACAAATCTATCCTCAACATGAGAAGCTGAACTAGCACATAATGCTAAGCTCATACTACCATGCATAACCTAATTAGGCTATCCTACCACTGTTTACCCAATACTAGCATGCAATTCACATAAGCTGAAGCACATAAAGCAGGCACATAAGGCATCACTCCTAGATCCTTAGTCCTATTCTAGCATGTTGTTCTACTGAAACTGTTAAACATAACATAAACCTGTGTGGGTATTTTGGGGAATACTTACTTGAGCTTGGCCAGTCGCGCACATCACACACTTCGTTCTTTCTTAAAACTCCTTACTTAATCCTTTAGAAAACTTTTTCTTTTTTGAAACTCCTTAATCCCTTGATTTGAATTTAGACACTCCCGAAGGTGTGTCAGAATCCCTTAAACCAGGGATCTGATACCAACTTGTAACGACCCAAATTTCACGTCCAAAAATTTTGTTTTTAAATCAATACTTTAGAAAACATTTGTAAATAAAACATTGTCTGATCAAACCAATTCATAACATACATCGTGTCTGAAAGCCGAAACATGCAAACAATCAAATATCAGAGTACAAAATCTCAAAATGACTCATGGTGTAGAAATCAATGTGCGTGTATGATGTGCCGCTACCGCGCCAACTCCTTCCCCTTCGATGAAGAAGTACCCGAAACAAAACTGTAAACCGTAAGCACGAAGCTTAGTTAGTTCCCCCACCGTACCACATACAACCTAACCACATAACATACATATATTGTTAGACATATCTGGGTGTCGGACCAATCCCTTTGGTCCTCTCGATCATATACTGACTAGCATATCTGGGTGCTGGTCTCCCCTTCGGTCCTCTCGACCGGACACTGACTTGCATAAATCGGTACCGGTCTCCCTTCGATCCTCCTGACCGGATGCTGACTACCATATCTGGGTGCTGGTCTCCCCTTCGGTCCTCCCGACCGGATGTTGGGGACTATTTCACCCCTTACTACTACCACATAGCATGTATCACATAATCTATCTAGCATGGCTGGGCATGACTGCCCTTTCGGCCCTATGGACCGATACTCTGGGGACTATCTCCCCTACTGTGACTAGCACATAGCATCATATCATCCTAGCACATAAACATATCACAGGTAGTAAGCAACCCTAGATGAATATCACAGAGACAATCATCTAGTCATACAACTCCTACTAGTGGGCCGACATTGTAGCCGTAGACCCGCTGCTACTGGAAGGTAACTCACCTTGAAAAGTAGCTGCTGAAAGTCTGCTTGCTAAGCGCCTGACTGCTGAATTGGTAATCCTCTGGCTGAATGGAAGCCTCTTGCAGGGTAGATGTCAGATCTACTTCTCCTCCTTGCACTCTTCCGCCTCCTTCTTCTTTTCTTAAGCTTCGAACATCCTTCACAAGGCCAAAATCACTGACAAGGAAAAAAAGGGGCTAGGGTTTCACTCTACAACTCTTTTGGAAGTGTTAGGGACAAGGGAGGCCGAGTTAGAGTGTTTAAATAGGGTGCAAACACCCGGGTTAGGGCTTGTGCCCAAACAGGGCCTACTCGCCGAGTCCAAAGCTTAGATCCCGTGTCTCATCTCGCTTCTACTCGGCGAGTTGGTCCTCCAACTGGCCGAGTCCAAGGCAAAATTTATTATTTAAGAAATATTAGATACAAGGAGTACGTACCAGGAACCAGGTGCTATATTACTGTAGCAATTGGGGTTATGGATTTTCAATTCATGGGAGGTTGTATCTGATTCGTAGTCGGGGAGAAAACTACCCGTTTGATTGAATAAGCTACTAAAGAATTTATCTCTCTTATTATAGTGTGTGCATTATCTCTCGTTCTCTTAAATAGTCTAACGCTCGTTCTCTTCAACTCTTTGTCATATGCTAACCAACAACAAACATGTATGTCTTTAAGATGTGTCGTCGTTTTTCCTATTTGTTATCCATTAAATTCCTTAATTTGCCTAAGACATAATGTGACAGTATAAACATTTTAAAAATATTTATCATAATGTTTTAAAACACCACAAAGAGTTTAAGTCCAAAGGTATAATCGGTCACTACTAAAAAAAGGGAAATATTGTCGACAAAAGTTGTCAGTAATGGCATTACCGACGGATTTCTGACGGAATCTAGTAGGGGTGAGCACATTATACAAAAACCGAACCATAACCAAATTAATTAGTATAACCGGACCATTACTAAAAGATATGGTGTGACTTCTAATTTTTATTGAACGAATACATATGATTCGATTATCATTTTCATACAAAACTGAACCATTATAAACCGAACCAAACCAATAATATTAATAAATGTTTTTAATATGATATAATATTAAATATATGGTATGTAATTATATTCTAAATTGAAATTTTAAAAGGTAATTATTTGGAATTAGATATGATAAATAGTTTTCTATCAATATAATTATATTTACACAACCATTCACCTTTTTATAACGATAGACTTTGTGTTTTTCAATTTCTATTTGTATATTAGCTTGGAAGATTTTGGTTAAACGATATTAACCAATAGTCATAACTATTAACCGACTAAAATCGTTAACCAAAACCAATATTAATCGGTACCCAATGGTTATCGAAATATATTAACCATTTGTAATGGATAGTGAAGACGTTGATATTATTAAAGATGGAAAGGAAAGAGAAGTTGAGGAGGATGACGAATAGAATGGTGACTGGTTGGATCAAGCTTAAATTTCTCGAATGTTGTTTTTGGTTTAGCGTAAGGAGATGCAAATATGTGAGGTCTATTAATTTTTTAAAATATATAAAAGATAAATGCATAAATAAGAAAATTAATTAAGAAAATGGCACAATAGTTTTTTGAGGTAGGACAATGACCAAATGCACAACAAAAATAAATAGTATGGATCATCCAAGTTAAAAAAATAAGTTATGGACCAAACGCACAAATTACCCAAACTACAGGGACAATTCATGTATTTTACTCTTACCTTTTCAGTTTGTTCACATCTGGTAACGGACTTTTTAGAAATGTTCACATATGACCATTATGACTTGTTATGACCGGATGTAACCTACTACAGTCGGTCATAATGGTCATATGTGAACACTTCCAAAAGGTTTGTAACATAGATGTGTACAAAAAAATGATAGTTACCCAGATGTGAACACACCGAAAAGTTTATTAACTTATTAAGTCCATTTCCCTAAAATGATATGTGACATAATGCATAAAAGGATGACAATTGACAAACTTATTTTTATTTATTAGGGAGGATTTTCATTTTATTCGAATGAATATACCCTATATATATATATATATATATATATATATATATATATATATATATATATATATATATATATATATATATCTTCATTTTATTTGAATGAATATATCCAAAATATATATCTTCATTTGCATAACTACCGTTTTACTATCTTCCAATATGCTAATCTTCGTGTAAAATATATACCATCATTATTATCAACTAAAACTGCTCTTTGGTACTTAACTGGAGAATTGATTCGTACACCATAAAATTTCGTCAAACACATAATTTTTGCTTTAAAATATTGTATTGTACAACTCTCTTAAGCATAAAATGTTGTGTACAGAAAAAAAACTGTTGTGTATCAATCAATTTCTGTATATCATTTGAAAATGAGTAGTTCAAATAAAATCGAACTTTTGATCGGTCCATGCACTTAGGAGCCTACAAATGAAGACATGGTCTCTCTGGATCCCATTGAATTTCATTCGGATGAGGAGCCTTCTGAAATTCATATCGAATCTTATAAAAAAAGACATGATTAACCGAGGCTGTTTGAAGAGGTAGAGGGCAACTAAACGGTATTACTGTAGCAATTGGGGTTAAGGATTTTCAATTTAGGGGAGGTAGTATGGGATTCGTAGTCGGGGAGAAAACTACCCATTTGACTGAATAAGCTACTAAAGAATTTCTATCTCTTATTATAGTGTGTGCATTATCTCTTGTTCTCTTCAATAGTCTTAACTCTCATTCTTTTCAACTCTTTGTTATATGCTAACCAACGACAAACATGTATGTTTTTAAGATGTGTCGTCGTTTATCCTATTTGTTATCCATTAAATGCCTTAAATTGCCTAAAACATATTGTGACAGTATAAACATTTTAAAAATATTTATCATAATGTTTTAAAACACCACAAAGAGTTAAAGTCCAATGGTATAATCGGTCATTACTAAAAAAAAAGGGAAATATTGACGACAAAAGTTGTCGGTAATGGCATTACCGACAGATTTCTAACGGAATCTAATAGGGGTGAGCACATTAAATGAGAACCGAACCATAACCAAATTAAACAGTATAACCGGATCATTATTAAAAGATATGGTGGGATTTCTAATTTTATTAAACGAATACATATGATTCGATTATCGTTTTCATATAAAACTGAACCATTATAAACCGAGCCAAACCAATAATATTAATAAATGTTTTTAATATGATATAATATTAAATATATGGTATGTAATTATATTATAAATTGAAAATTTAAAAGGTAATTACTTGGAGTTAGATAATATAATATAATATTAAATATATGGTATGTAATTCTATTATAAATTGAAAATTTAAATGGTAATTATTTGGAGTTAGATATGATAAATAGTTTTCTATAAATATAAATATATCTACACAACCATTCACCTTTTTATAATGATATACTTTGTGTTTTTCAAGTTCTATTTTTATATCATCTTGGAAGATTTTGGTTAAACGATATTAACCAATAGTCATAACTATTAACCGACTAAAACCGTTAACCAAAACCAATATTAACCGCTACCGAATGGTTATCGAAATATATTAACCATTTGTAATGGATATGGTTCGGTTCTGACCAATAACCGAACCAAACCACCTCATACAAACCCGTAGAATCTAGGTTGTCGAAATGTAGGTCGTGGGTAATCTTTACTGACGGATTTCCGATGGATTTTCTAAAGGATTTCAGACAGGCCTGATCCAAAATTATTGATGGAATACCAATAACATATTATCACCAACAGATTAACGCCAGGTTAGCGACGAAACCTGGTTTGACAAATTTACTGACGGATTTCTGACATAATCTTTTACCGATGGTACATCCACCTGTAAGTTGTCACAAAAATTAGTACAAAAGGATTAAAAAAAGTCCATTTTTTTTTGCCTTAAATGAAAAAGAAAAAAAATACATAAAATATATAAGTAAATTTTTATTCAACCACGAATAATAAACATTATAATAAACATTTTTGATATTAACGTTGTACTTTGTCGATATTAACATTGCCTGAGCCCTCCATACCAGACGCCACATCTGGTTTCTTCTTCCTCTCCATCTCTAAATCTCTCTCTCTTTCTAGATTTGGTAATCATATCCTCCAGCGTTTTGCAGCTGGATCGACTCATAAACTGCCGAATGTCACTCCTCAACATCTCATGATATTGGTCGTTTTTCACCTCCTCGTCCGCCACATACTGCAGAACAAGAAGGTCCCTCTCCCTGAACTTGGTGGTAATCTCTACCACTGTCTCTGTCCTCTGCTAGAGATCTTGGAACTCCCTAGCAAGCTGTTGCACCTCTATCATAGGTGTAAACTCGGTTCTGAAACTAGCCGAGAAGTTGCTCCAAGTCATAGCATCAAGGGCTGCATCATTACCAATGGCTCGTCCGACCTCCTCCCACCAATCACGTGCCCTGTCCTTCAGAAGATAGGACACAAGTCGAACCTTGTCCCCATCGGGACATCTGGTAGTGTGGAATGCATTGGTGACATCCTCCAACCATCTAGTGGACGCGATGGGGTCCCAAGCCCCATGGTAGTCGGGAGCTCCACAAGCTCTGAACTCCTTGAATGTTAGTGTGCGCGAAGCCGTCATGGCCGCCACCTCGGTGCAAAAAGCACTCAATCTCTCATCTAGAAGCTCCAAAAGACCCTCTTTGATCATGCCAAAGATCACAGGAGTCTGATCCAGGATACTGCGCGCGATCTCAGAGGAGATGAGCTCCATAGTCTGGTCATCTAGTTGCCCAACTTCTAAGCCTGATCTCTCACTGGCGCCTGAACTACCGACTGGTCTATTGCATATTGTCACCATACTAAAAACACACCGCAACAAACAATAGAATACTCATCATAACTTGAGGGATCATATATACTCCAAGTTTCCTCATTTAATCTCAGGCTTCCTTGATTCGAGTACGTATCCTCTACTTTCAGTAATACGGGCCCATACTACCTTCCACATCTATCAGTACTTTCCTCAAGAACTGCCTTGACTTCACCAAGTCCCTTCTGCTACTAATGCTTCACGCGCTACTCTCATCCTAGGCTTGCCCTAGGGTAATCACCATCCCACTCGCCGCCATCAGCTGCATAAGAAGTCCCTATAATCTCCCTTAACTAACTCACGAATACGATTACAAACCACTAAGACTAGATCATTCTTCGAATAAGAGTTTCTACCCTACAATGGTTGGACTCAGACAAGAGCTGCGAAATAGAGCTAAACCTAACCTTATGAAATTATTTAGTCCTCACAATATGTAACTTAACATATTTGTTTACTAGTTAGTAAAAGATAACTAGAACTCCTAAAAGCACAAAGCAAGCAACATTCAAGCATCGAGTACACTTAGTCAAGTATATCCTAATCAGGCCATCACTGACTAATCTATACTAGCATGGAGTTCATAAAGCTGATACACATATAACAGGCACATAAGGCATCCTTCCTAGATCTGTAGTCCTAATCAAGCATGCGGTTCTCATAAACATATCATAACATAACTTGTATGGGTAATTTGGGAGTACTTACTTGAGCTTGGCCGAATGCATGCACCCTACCCTTTATTCTTTTCAAAAAAAATTTCCCTTTTCAAAGTTCATTATATAAAAATGATTATCTTTAGAAAATTTTGATACAAACTCCTTAGTTTGACTTCATACACACCCAAGAGTGTGCCTGAATCCCTCAAACCAAGGCTCTGATACCAACTTGAAACATCCCAAAAATACGGTTCAAAAGTTCGTTTTCATTATTTATAAAAACAATAATTACCATTTTCATCTCATAGAAAGAACATAAGTAATGTATCTCAAATCATCATAATAAACTACCGTATTAAAATCATGTGTAAAATATCAAAGTCTAAACATCCCAGGCTGAATCAATGGTGTGTACACAACAATCATCCCGGGCTCTTCCCCTTGCTACTGGAAGTACCTAAAACCAAAACTTAAAACTATAAGCACGAAGCTTAGTGAGTCTCCCCACATTACCACATACCATACACGCATAACATGCAACTAGGAGAGATATGAGCCCCACCCACACTCATGGTGATACGTGCCCTGCCCACTGTAACGACCAAAATTCTCATTTTTAATTTCATAAAAACATATGTCATGTCATAAGTTATCAAAAATCATTCAACAAGTTTTCAAAACAAGTATTCAAATCCAGGATCATGACTCCGTCTCGATGCAGGTGTATAATCACGTCGGTGCCTTCCCACGATCCTTGGAAGTACCTGAAACACAAAACACATAACATGGTAAGAATGAATGCTTAGTGAGTTCCCCAAAATACCACATATACATATTAGCCACTCAAGACTATCACTCTATAAGACCTTCCAGTCAATATGTCTCAGTGGGACCTTCCGGTCCCACAACTTTCATAGACCTTCCGGCCCTACCATGACTTGCCTTCCGGACCCAACTCTGATTCCTTCTGGCCTTAACTCTGTTGAGCTTCCGGTCCCAAACATACGACATATACATATCACATAAAGTCACATAACTCATATCAATACATAAGACCTTCCGGTCACATATCACATCAAGTCTCATACATACACATAGTTACCGTTCCAGGTAAAGTATAGTGAGAAGACTCACCTCGTGGAATAACTAGTAAAATCTCGTCCTCGAAATCCTCGATCTTGCCCCTGCCTATTATAAAGATAAAATTCTAATTAATATTCTCCTTACACTCTTAGCCCTAGAATTAGGTAAGAGACCATTATGCCCCTCATTGATCTCCCTTACACATCTTGACCAAACGCTAAAGTCATAAGAAGTCAAACTCTAGTCAACAGTCAAATTTTGTCCAGACTCGCCGAGTGCACTTGAGTGACTCGCCGAGTCCCATCGATTCCTAGTGACCTCTGAAAATTCCCCACTCGATGGGTCAATCTCCTAACTCATCGAGTTACTATGCGACTCAGTTACTCGGGACAAAGCCTAGACTACTCGCTGATTCAACCAATAGGACTCATTAGTCACATAAAGTCATTGACTTTACGTCCATGCATGGCATTTAGAGCAAGAAATGCCAAAACCATCAGCTAACAAGGTTATACACACATAGAGCTTCACCAAAATTGATTAAAACATGGTCTTTAAGACATTTGGGACCTCCTAGGGTACAGATTTGGGGTTTAAGCCTCCTCACAACTCTCAATCCATAAAAACCCCAAAAGAAATGACAAAGAAAGCCCTAATTTCCACAAAATGAGAAATCTACACAAAGGAAAGGATAAGAGTCGAGATTTATACCTCTAATGATGTCTTGATTGTGAACCTAGCAGATCCAACACTTCCTTTTGGTCCTCTAGCTTGAATCCTTCGTCCTTCTTCAAAAATTACCACAAAAGCTTCACAAAATCCTTCTTCCTCACTCCAATCTCTCAAAAATGATTTAGGGGTTTCTATCCTGAAGGGTAGCTGCAATAGGAGGCCTTAAGGTCCTTTAAATAGGTCATAGGCCCAAGAAATTAGGGTTTCCCTCGTCATTGCAGACTCAGCGAGTCACCTCTCTGACTCGTCGAGTCCATTCATTTTCCACGTTACCAAGTCGCGACCCTACTCGATGAGATAAAGCACCAAATCGTCGAGTCACTCCACTACAAACAATTTAAATAATTAAATAATGTACCTGGGAAAACCGGATGTTAATAATTCTCCCCCACTAGAATCAGACTCCGCCCTTGAAGTCATGCTCGGCAAATAGATCAGGATCGTGCTCCCATATCTCCGACTCCGGCTCCAAAGTCAATTCCAACCCCTTACGATGTTCTCACTGGGCCTAAACCAGGGGCACTTCCTTGTTTTTCAGAACCTTCACCTTCCGATATAAACTACAATCGGCCTTTCAATATAATTCAGGCTTGCATCAACCAGAATGTCCTCCAGCGGCACTATTGCCGACTCTTTGGCCACACACTTCCTTAACTGAGACACGTTGAAAGTGTTATGAATCTAGCTCAACTCCCCAGGTAGCTCCAGCTGGTATGCTACCTTGCCCACCCTGGCGATCACCATGAAAGGTAAAATGTATCGAGGCCCCAACTTGCCCTGCTTCCTGAACCGGATCACCCTTTCCATGGGGAAACCTTCAGGAGCACAAAATCTCCAACCTGAAACTCAAGCTTGGATCATTGCCTGTCCGCGTAACTCTTCTGACGACTCTGGGTCGTCAGTAACCTCTGTCTGACCTGCTAATGTTCGGTCGTCTTCTGCACTATCTCAGTGCCGCCCATAACTCTCTGCCCTACTTATCCAAAAAGATGGGGGTACGACATCTCCTCCCATACAATAGGTCAAAGGGAGACATACCAATGCTCGAGTGATAACTGTTATTGTAGGAGAACTCAACCAGGGATAAATAAGTGTCCCAACTTCCTCTAAAGTGCATGACACAAGCGCACAACGTATCCTCGAGCGTTTGAATTTTCCGCTCACTCTGTCCATCTGTCTGTGGGTGGTATGCAGTACTGAAATGTAAGCGCGTACCCAACTCCTCATGAAATTTCTTCCAAAATGTGGAAGTAAAATGCACGTCTCGATGTGACACAATTAAGATCGGCACTCCATGTCGAGATACCACTTCTCTCACATAAATCTCAGCCAGTAATGGCAAGAAAATGATCACTCTTGGTTAATCGATCCACAATCAACCAAATTGCGTCAACCCCTCGTGCCAGACTCAGTAACTTGGTGATAAAATCCATAGAGATCTGTTCCCACTTCCACTAGGGAATCTCAAAAGGCTGCAATGGACCGTGCGGACGCTGGTACTCGCTCTAGACCCGACGGCAGGTCAAGCACCTTTCAACTACCCATGCAACATCCCTCTTCATGCAAGGCTACCAATAAACTCTTTTCAGGTCCAAATACAACTTAGTGGCCCTGGGATGGATTGAGAATCTTGATCTACGCGCCTCCCCCATAAGTATGCTATGTGCTCCACCCATATCGGGTACCCAAATCCGCCCTCAAAAGGTCATAAGTCCTTGGCTATCCGTCACAAACTCAGATACCTGCACAATCACCCGCTCCCTTTTGCGGTTCTATGGTCTCACGGTGTAACGCCCGTGTATCTGGGCTTGTCATTAATAGCAATGTAATAGTCAGGTTAACCTTTGTAACCCATTTTGAAATAATAAGAAGTTATGACGTGTCAAAGTTTCGCGACAGAACCGGCACGACACTGAATAACGTAAATAGTGAATTTACGATAGAGCGATATTTAGCCTTAGTGATTTAAACGAAAGTCGTAGAATACGTTAAACCGAGAGCTTCGATTAAAAGAACGTCTAAATTTCACTTTGTATGATAAAGTTATGATTTTTCGAAGTTTTGACTCAGCAGTATGCAACCCAAATCATGAAATTGAGATCGAGTGATATTTGGCTGAAACAATCTAAATGAGAATCGAAGAGCTTGTCGATAGTAGTCCAACGATAAAAAGACAGATGAAAACGGACGCCCAATGAAGAAGTTATGATTTTATATTGGAGTTTTCCTGTCCCAGCCTACTAAAAATAATATAATAAAAATAAAGTCGAAAATAGCCAATGGAGTTTAAACGAAGATTGTAGAGCATAATCTCACCTACGTGTGTATATAAAGAACGTCGAAAACGGAGCTCGTATGCGAAAGATATCAATTTCCGAAGTACAAAACACAAACTTCGAGGTCTGTCTGAACTCACGATGTGAGCACGGTCCTCACGATGTGAGCAGCCAAGTTGCAATGACGCACTTGATGATGATCGAGCTCACGACGTGGTTATAAGAGGCACACGATGTGAACATAACATTTTTTTCCATATAAGTAGAAATCAAAGGGGCATCCGGGTTTGGTTGTTCCTTTCTCACTCTCTCCCTCCGTATTACCTCGTTTTGTGTGCAACTTATACCCCGAAGCCCCGGTATCATTCCTGAGACCTGAAGCGACTCCCGAAGCCCGTAGATCCCGAGAAGAAAAGAGTTTCCGAGCCGAAGCTCTGCTTGCAAGAAGACCGGTGTTTGAAGATCTTCCAGTTTTATCAAAAAATACTACTTCATCGATATATATATTTATATATATATATATATATATATATATATATATATATGTTATCCTTTTATTTGGAATGAGTATTAAATGACTATCTTATCAGTTTTTAAGTTGCATATGAATGCATATGTATGTTGTTATCTACAAAAATGTTGGGTAGAACTAGGGTAGATAGTTGACGTGTGATAAACTGGTGAGAGGCCTCGATGTGATTGTGATCTAGTTGTGCAGTAGAATATGGATGACGACCACAAACTTTTCTAGACAGTTCAGTGGAACGCTGGCAGCCTAATCACCTGTAGGTGTAGTGAACTTGGGTGTTCATTGGTTGTATTCTATCCGTCTCATTGTTGCCTTTAGGACATTTATTGTTGAAAAAGCCCCTTTGCAGTAATGCCTGTCCTGATGAAAATTCCAAGACTAGGTCCCTTATGATAGTTGTAATTTTAGGGATGTAAAGTGAGGATAACGGGAATGGGTAATCGGGTTATTGTTGGTTGGTGAAATTAAATATAATTAGTTATTTGGGTTGAAAACCCTATATTTTCACCAGGCTACCAAGACTGACCCACTCAGTTTCATTGTATTACAGGTAGTGGTGCGAGAGCATAAGTTGGAGAACTTGTGGCGATGTTTTTCTTTATAGACCAGTAGTTGTATGTAACCATGTATGGTCTATGTTTTATTGGTTATTCTTTTGTGTCTGTATCAGAACATGACATCCCGAGTTTTGATAAATAATGAAAATACATTTCCTTACGAAATGATTTGGTAAACCTTATTTTATCATGTTTTGTTTTGGGGACAAATTCCGCAACTCTTTTAATAAAAGGATTACTCTGTAATTTATATAAAAGCATAAGTTAAACCGATCTTTTTTGTCTGTGATTTTGGGGATGTCACAGTTGGTATCAGAGCATTAGTTTAAGCGGACTAGAATTTGTAGGATTTCTAAACTTAAACATAAAGTGCTAAGTGAAGTTTGTAAGATGTGTGTTTGTATCTTTTAGACACGAGCACTAGTTTATTTTAGGAAAAATTGCCTAAAATGCTTTTATTTGCTAAATGTTATAAGGTTTCCATATATGATGTTATTTGTTGGGATCTACGGTTTGTTGCCAACTGGATTTGGAAAACTTATGTGTTTAGGATTCTAAGCGTATGTATACGATATTAGAACTAGCATGTAACCGTTTGGAGTAGTAAGGATGATTTGAATATCTATCATGAATGAGGATCCAATTTCACCTTATTCGGTGTATAGATCAAAAATGGTGATGAAAACAGGAATCAAATACCTGTGATAGAACAAGTAGTTGTTGCAGCAGCAACACCCGAGCCAATGACTATGGCCGGTATGCAAGTGATGATTCAAACTATGTTAGATCTCCAAATGGACGAAACAAGGTGTCTGCTTCGAGAAAATCGTGAAGAACTGTCAATTCACATGGAAGAGCCCGAAGCTAATGGAGAGTAGTCTAAAGGAGAGAAATTTAGTGGGATAATTGGCTAAGACAACCCACCGACAGTTCGACAAAACAACCAAGATGGGGGGAATAATGAACTGGGATGCAAGTACATGGACTTTTTGACTTGCAAACCATCGACCTTCACTGGAAAGGAGGACCCGATCGGAGTGATGGATTGGATCTCCGAAATGGAGTTAGCCTTCATGACTTGTGGCTGCAGAGGCAAGTTATAGACCACGTTCGCAGTGCGTCAGTTCAGGGGTGGAGCCGTTCGCTGGTGGAACACTCTGGGGAAGACCCTAAGCCCTAATGAATCACTGCAATTGACATGGGCAAAGTTCTTGGTGCAGTTCAAGTGCAAGTTCTGCTCGGCCCAAAATCTATTTGAGTTGGGGAACAAGTTTCTAACATTGAGAAAGGGCAACATATCAGTTGATGAATACACAAACGCCTTCACAGACAAGATGGAGTTTGCTTTGCGCATCGTCCTAGATGAGTTGAAAAAAGTGGACCGGTACGCAAAAGGACTCCCATGGGAGTATGAGGTGCCAGTACGTTAGGCACATACTCTAGAGGCAGCTATCTGGGTTGCCAAGTCTGTTGAGAACATTATCAAGTGGAGAACCGCCAACAAAGTTGAAGTTGGTGAAAAGAAAAAGTTTGAGGGAACATCAGTTTCAAACAAGAAAAGAATTTTTTCGAAGTCTGATTCGAAAAGGTTTGGAGGAGGAAAAGGAGGTGAAGCAAAATGGTGTGAAAAGTGAAAGAAGAAGCACTCGAGGAAATATAGTGAGTATGTGACTTGCTACAACTGTGGGAAGACGGGGCATTATGCCAATGAATGTCCGTCTAACAAGAGAGTGTGTTTTGGATGTAACGAAGAAGGGCACATTTTGAAAGAATGTCTGAAGAAGAGGGAGGCATCTAGACCCAATAATCCCCCAAAGCTGAAGGCGAGAGCAATCCAGATGACATTGGAAGCTGCAAAAGATGAAGCTGATGTTGCTTCGGGTAGCTTTCTCGTAAACGAATTTCCTGCCCAAATTTTGTTTGATTTTGGAGCCAATTACCCCTTTATATCACATGAATTTGATAGAAAACTAGCTTTGCCTGTTGATAGACTAGATAATGCCTTATTAGTCGAAGTCGCTAATGTCACATTTATATCTATTAGCCATCGCATGAGAAACATCTTCATTGATTTAAATGGGAATATGTTCCATGAGGAATTATTGCCTATCGAGCTTAACGGTTTCGACATCGTGCATGGAATGGATTGGGTTAGCGCCAACAACACCGAGATATTGTGCAAGAAGAAGATAGTCAAAGTAAACCCGCTTGGGAAAGAGTCGTTTATGGTGTATGGAGATAAACGTAGGGTAAATTCTGGAATCATTTCATTGATGAAAGCCAGAAAGTGTTTGGTCAAAGGATGTACATCGTATCTAGCATTCGTAATTAATGCTAAGAAAGAGAAGAAGGAGTTGCAGAGCATTCTGGTGGTGTGTGATTATTTGAAAGTGTTTCCCGAAGATCTTCCTGGATTACCGCCTGATCGGCTAGTAGAATTCCGTATTGACTTGTTACCCGGAACGACGCCAATTGCAAAAGCACCTTATCGATTAGCACCAACAGAGATGAAGGAGCTTATGATGCAACTGCAAGAGTTATTGGACAAAGGTTTCATTAGACCTAGTTCATCGCCCTGGGGAGCTCCGATGTTATTTGTAAAGAAGAAGGACGGGAGCATGAGAATGTGCATCGATTACAGAGAGCTGAATAAGGCAACCATAAAGAATAGATATCCGTTGCCAAGGATAGATGACCTGTTCGATCAGCTGCAAGGCTCAAGTTATTTTTCAAAGATCGATCTGAGGTCAGGATATCATCAGCTAAAGGTGCAAGAGCAGGATATAAAGAAGACTGCTTTCAGAACGTGATATAGACACTATGAGTTTTTGGTTATGTCGTTTGGACTAACCAATGATCTAGCAGCCTTCATGGATTTATTGAACATAATTTGTAATCCGTTCCTTGATAAGTCTGTGATAGTGTTCATAGATGACATTCTGATTTATTCGAAGAGCCAAGAAGGGCATGGTAGACACTTGCGAGAAGTGTTGGATTCGAGAAGTCCAATTCTTGGGTCACGTTGTCAACCAAGAGGGGATAATGGTTGATCCAACAAAGATTGAAGTTGTGATGAAGTGGGAACAACCAAAAAGTCCCACAGAGATCCGAAGCTTTCTGGGATTAGCCTGATATTACCAAAGGGTTATCCAAGGCTTTTCTTCGATCGCTACTCCACTAATAGCTTTGACCCACATGGAGCCGCTTATGCATGGAGTGATAAGCACAAATAAGCGTTCGAGTTGCTAAAGAAGAAGTTATGTGAGGCACCAATTTTATCTCTAACCAATGGAGTTGAAGACTTTTCTGTTTATAGCGATGCGTCTGGGGTTGGTCTGGGTTGTGTTGTTACCCAAAGAGATAAGGTGATCGCATATGTGTCTCTACAGTTGAAAGAGAATGAAACGAACTACCCGAATCATGATCTAGAGTTGGCAGCGGTAGTTTTCACTCTTATGATATGGAGGCATTACCCCTATGGCACGAAGTGAAAACTGTTCACTGATTATAAGAGTCTTCCATATCTCTTTAGTCAGAAAGACTTGAACATGAGGCAGCGACACTGGCTAGAACTACTTAAGGACTAAGACTGTGAGATACCTTACCATCTTGGTAAAGAAAATGTTGTCGCTGATGCTCTCAGTCGGAAAGTCAATCTTAAGAAAAAAAGCCAAGAGCGTTGAGGATAGAAGTTGTCTCGACAATTGTGGAGAGTATAAAGAAAGATCAAGAGGAAGCTTCTAAGAGAATGACTGGAAGGACTGAAGGTATTCCAAGATCGGATTTGGGTACCTAAGTCAGGAGGAATAAGAGATATTTTGATGGAAGAAGCCGATAAAACCATGTACCCAATTCATCCTGGTAGCACTAAAATGTATAGAGACCTAAAACCCTATTACTGGTGGCCGACGATGAAGCTTGATATTGAAAAGTACCTGGCGGAGTGTGTGACATGTTGTAGGGTTAAGGCACAGGATCAGAAACCATACGGGAGTTTAGAACCTTTACCTGTACCTATGGGTAAATGGGAAGACATTGCTATAGATTTTGTCACTAAACTGCCTAGAACAAAGAATGGTCACGACATGATTTGGGTAGTCGTTGATCGATTCACTAAGAGTGCGTATTTCATAGCAGCCAATGAGAAATGGTCTATGGATAAGCTTGCAAATTCTTACATGAAAGAAATTGTGAGGCTTAATGGTGCTCCTTTAACGATTGTGTCGGATCGTGATAGCCGTTTCACCTCAAGGTTTTGGAAAAGTCTACAAGAGGAATTGGGTACCAAGTTGTGTTTGAGTACAACTTATCATCCACAGACTAACGGTCAGAGCGAACGAACGATACAAACGCTTGAAGATATGCTGAGAGCATGTACCCTAGAATTCCAAGGTAACTGGGAAGAATATTTACCTTTGGTAGAATTCTCATAAAATAATAGTTTCCACTCGAGCATAAAGATGGCACCTTATCAAGCTTTGTACTGACAGAAGTGTCGTACGTCGTCTTGTTGGCTCAAGGCTAGAGAAAAGTAGTTTATGGGACCTGAGATAGTCCATCAAACTGCTGAAAAGCTGAAAATAACCAGGGAGAGAATGTTAGTAGCTCATGATCATCAAAAGAGCTATGCTGACAAGAAAAGAAGAACGATGACTTTTGAAGTTGGGGATTCGGTTTTGCGTAAAGTCTCGCTGTGGAAAGGACGTATAAGGTTTGGAAAAAGGGGAAAGTTAAGTCCAAGATTTATTGGACCATTTAAATTTCTTCAGAGGTTTGGGAACCAAGCTTACAAGCTCGAATTACCTGAAGAACTGAATGGAATTCATAACACTTTCCTAGTGCGTTTTCTAAGAAAGTTCACGGGGGAAGTTCCCGACATGATTCCACTTTTGGAATTAAGAATTGATGAAAACAGGAGGCTGATTGAAGAACCGGAGGCAATCGTTGACCGAAAGAATAAGAAGTTACGACACAAAATGGTAGAGTTAGTGTTTGTCCGTTGGAAACATACGAATGGGCCAAATCTCACATGGGAGACGGAGAGTGACATGATGAGTTGCTATCCGCATTTGTTTGTTGATGTGTGATTTTGGGGACGGAGTCATAATAAGGTGGAGTAAAATTGTAACGCCCGTGTTTCTGGGCTTGTGATTAATAGCAATGTAATTGTCTAGGTTAACCTTTGTAACCCATTTTGAAATAATAAGAATGTATTATTTGAGTATTACATGTTTTATGCTTAATTGCTTAAGTGTGTGGCTTAAATGAATTAAGAATAAAAATATCAGTTAAAAATGAATTGTTAGATAAATCTGATATCTATGAAGGAAGTTGTAGTGGTCGTGACGAGGTTTCCGAATATATATAGAATGCCGAAATCCGAGTTATAACGAAGAAGTTATGCCCTATGGAAGTTTCACGATAGAACCGACACGACGCTGAATGACGTAAATAGTGAATTTACGGTAGAGCGATATTTATCCTTAGTGATTTAAACAAAAGTCATAGAATACGTTAAACCGAGAGTGTCCATGAAAAGAATGTCTGAATTTTACTTCGTATGAGGAAGTTATGATTTTTCGAAGTTTCGTCTCAGTAGTATGCTGTCCAAATCTCGAAATTGAGATCGAGTGATATTTGGCCGAAACAATCTAAATGAGAATCAAAGATCTCGTCTATAGTAGTCCAACGATATAAAGACAGACAAAAACGGACGTCAGATGAAGAACTTATGATTTGATAACGGAGTTTTCCTATCCCGACCTACTAAAATAATATAGTAAAAATAAATTCAAAATTAGCCGACGGAGTCTAAATGAGAGTTGTAGAGCATAATCTCACCTACGCTTGGATATAAATAACGTCGAAAATGAAGCTTGTATGAGAAAGATATAAATTTCCAAATTTCGAAACAAAAACTTCGAGATCTGTCAGAACTCATGACGCGAGCAGGGTCCACACGACGCGAGCAGGGTCCTCACGACGTGAGCAGGCAAGTTACAATGACACATTGGATGATGATCGAGCTCACGCCATGAGTATAAGAGGCGTACAATGTGGGCATAGCATTTTTTCCTTATAAATAGAAATCGAAGGGGCGGCCGGGTTTGGTTGTTCCTTTCTCCTCTCTCCCTCCGTATTACCTCGTTTTGTGTGCAACTTATACCCAGAAGCCCCGATATCATTCCCGAGACCTGAAGCGAGTCCTAAAGCCCGAAGATCCCATGAAGAAAAGAGTTTCCGAGCTGAAGCTCTGCTTGTGAGAAGTCCGGTGTTTGAAGATCTTCCAGTTTCACCGAAGAATACTACTTCTACAAGCCGTAGTGTTGCCCGATCATCTTCTGATCAGGTGAGTGTATAATCTCTTTCTTCTAACACATAGATATGAAGTATCTACTTTAGAATACATGTTATGTGTGTATAAATATATGTGTATGTGTGTGTGTGTGTGTGTATATATATATATATATATATATATATATTATCTTTTTACTTGGATTGAGTGTTGAATGAGTGTCTTATCAGTTTTTAAGTTGCATATGAATGCATATGTATGTTTTTATCTACAAAAATGTTGAGTAGAACTTGGGTAGATAGTTGATGTGTGATAAATTGATGAGAGGCCTCGATGTGATTGTGATCTAGTTGTCCAGCAGAATATGGATGAGGACCACAGACTTTTTTAGACAGTTTAGTGGAACGCTGGCACGCTCATAACCTGTAGGTGTAGTTAACTTCGGTGTTCATTGGCTGTATTCTATCCCCCTTATGGTTGCCTTTAGGATATTTATTGTTGAAAAAGCCCCTTTGCAGTAATGTCTGTCCCGATGAAAATTCCAAGACTAGGTCCCTTGTGATAGTTGTAATTTTAGGGACATAAAGTGAGGATAGCGGGAATGGGTAATCGGGTTATTGTTGGTTGGTGAAATTAAATATAATTATTTATTTGGGTTGAAAACCCTATATTTTCACCATGTTACCAAGCCTAACCCACTCAGTTTCATTGTATTACAGGTAGTGGTGTGAGAGCATAAGTTGGAGAACTTGTGGCAATGTTTTTGTTTATAGACCAACAGTTGTATGTAACTATGTAAGGTCTATGTTTTATTGTTTATTCTTTTGTGTCCATATCGGAACATGACATCCCGAGTTCTGATAATTAATGAAAATACATTTCTTTAAGAAATGCTTTGATAAAACTTATTTAATCATGTTTTGTTTTGGGGACAAATTCCGTAACTCTTTTAATCATAGGATTACTCTGAAATTATTTTAAAAACATAAATTAAACATGTCTTTTCTGGCCGTGATTTTGGGGATGTCACACACGGCCTCCGCCTGGGCCTCTCGAATGGTATCCAACATTGGAGTCATCACTTTCATCCTCATACATACATCTCGAATCGGGATACTCTCTGTCCTGCGACTCAGGGCATCGGCTACCACATTAGCCTTGCCCGGATGATACAGAATCTCGCAGTCGTAATCTTTTACCACATCCAACCACCTCCTTTGGCGTATATTCAGGTTGGGCTGAGCCATAAGATACTTCAAGCTCTTGTGGTCCGTGAATATGGTACACCGAACCCCATACAAATAGTGGCACAATATCTTGAGGGCGAATAACACCGCCCCAATCTCCAAATCATGGGTAGGATACCTCCTCTCATGAGGCTTCAGTTGCCTCGAAGCATATGCTATTATGTGCCCTCTCTGCATAAGCACTGCACCCAACCCCGATATGGATGCATCACAGTAGACCACAAAATCCTCCATCCCCTCATGAAGGACTTGTTGGATATAGTGTCTAAGTCCATAACTATATTCGGTATGTACTTGACCCGACCCGGCATGGTCCATTTGGGTTGCACTTCACCCGAACAATTTATGGATAATATTTTGAGGATAGTACAAGTTATGATTTATTAATATATTATAAGTTCTAATATATTAATATAAGATCATATTATTTAATTAGTATTGATCTATAATTAATCTAGGATTAATTTAGAGATCAAAGATATTACTAATTAAATGTGGGCTTCTATATTTATATAGTGTGGGCTAATGCTTATTTGGAATGGGCTAGGCTTGCATGGAAAGTCCATGGATACTCCATGGAGCTTTAACCCATGGATCTCTTGGAAATGAAGAGACATGGGTATTAGGGTTTACATGGATGTATCCCTAATCCACCACACTATATAAAGGAGGCTTTGGTTCTTGAAATCACACTAGTTGAGGTGAGTAAAGCAAGAGGGCCGATTTCAAGATAGTTGTATCAGAGCCTAGTTTTTTTGTTTGATGCTTGATGCAAAATAGTTGAAAAAGTCGAAAAACTTGTTGTCTGCCTCATGAACTCACCGAGTCCATTGGGGGACTCGCCGAGTTCATGTCTATCTTCAACCTACTCGCCGAGTAGGTTCATGCACTCGGCGAGTAGAAGCCACAGAGTGCATATTTTCGACTTTAGTTGCTGGAAATGGACTAGAAACATTACCCTAAACTGTTTTGGTACTTGAAAACTTGTTTTAGATGGTGTAATGTCTTTGCTAATCCATTTACAACAACTTGTTATCAAAATTACAAAGTGTTACGTGTAATTTTTGATTCATGAAAGTGTTCATATTCATGTTCTTGATCTTATGATGTTTAGATGATCATAGGAATTATTTGTAACCTATGTGGTAGTTTAATTCTTGATCATAATGTGTTTTAATGGAGTCCATAACTTGTCCTCAAGTTATGGAAAACCAAGAGTCACACTTGAATTAAAACCATTAAAAGAACACAGGAGTTAGAAAAATGAAGAGTCTTCATTTTTATTACTCTATTTAACTCATAAATTACAAGAAATGAGTAGTTTTGAAAGTTTACAAAACTTTCCCTCAAGTTTTGGAACAAGTAAAGTCATATTAAAAACTTTAGTTCCAACCCTTAGAATTTTAAAAGTTAAAATTCAACCCTTATACTTATAATATTATAAGTTAATAATAATATATATATGTATAAGATTAAAGTCGTCTTACCGCTAGTACGCCTCATTCACGAAGCCGATCTATAAGGTGGGTATAAGGTTGTTGCCTATAAAATGGCAACTTAATGGGTGTCCACTCTCACCCACCGCTTGCTTGACTGGTGGAGGGTAGTTAGCCGAACGGGTAGGACAAGGACTTATAAATTCTCATTAAAAGTATGATGAATATTATAAAGTAACTAAATGTTTTATTAAATCCCCAATCTTAGTTACTTTAGGAAAAATGTGAATAAGGTGCTAATCCATGAAATTACGCTTTACACTTTGTCTAAGTCGTTAGTGGAGCGTGTGTGGTTAACCGACACACTAACTTGGACTTAACAAGGTAGGTAAAGGGTGACTTAATATTTATCATAGTATTGATGGAGCGTGTGTGGTTAACCGGTACATCGATTGAGGGGTAATTTATTAAGCGTACCAAGTAATTTGCATGGTTACTTTACACCTCGTTTTGTGATCCTCGGCATCCCAGTCACAAAACTTGGAGGGCAGACTCGAGATTGAAACATGCCTTTGAAAAGTTCATTGAATCTCAAAAGAATCTAGGAGTTTCTAAAAACCAAATTAAATATTTTTAATATTTCGACTTTGGTAGAAATTGGTGAATCGTCATTCACTTACCTTTCAAATATGTTATTACTTAGATTACGGCATACCTCTTCTAAGTATAATATATTGTGATTAGGTCCTTGCCTTAATACTACATTTGGGTGTTTTATTAAGGACTATCTCTATATCTAAACTAATCCTTCTTTCTTCTCTTATCAGATGTCTGCAAACAACGCTGCTTCTGGCTCTAATCCTAGTGGCTCCTTTTCTCTTATGAACTTGTGTGGGAAAGTCACTTTTAATGGATCCAACTTTAATGAATGGATCAGAAACATCAGAATGATTACTCGCTATGAGGACAAGGAATATGTCCTCGATAAGGAGCTTAAGAAGGTTGATGAGACAGTTGCTACTCCTCTAGAGATCGCAGAGTTTAGGGCACATGAAAGGGATGCCACCAAAGTGGCATGCATCATGATGGCCACTATGACCGCGGATCTCCAAAAATCCTATGAAGATTTCTATCCCTATGAGATGCACCAAGACTTGATGGAAAGATACCATCAAAGTGCTCGTCAAGAGAGGTATGAAATCATCTCCTCCATGATAACAGCTCGCATGAAGGATGGCGAACCCATCATGGGCCACATGCAGAAAATGCAAAGATTTGTGGACCGTTTGCTGAAGCTAAATGTGAACTTCCCTGAGGAGCTTGCAATAGATATCATTTTGCACTCCTCACCTTCATGTTATGATCAATTCCGCATGACATACCACATGAACAAGGAAGAGGTCACACTCAGCAAACTTCAAGGACTCTTAAAGACCGCGGAAAGTGGTCTTAAGGGTAAGGCGATTGTTACTTCTATTCCTACCAACACCGCCCCTGTCTTGGAAATCGGGAAAGGACGAGGGAAGAAGAGAAAGAGTTCTTCGAAGGGTACCAAGGTTAGGACCCTTGATGGCTCTTCTTCAAGTGGAACCAAGAAAGGTTTCATCACTCCTTCTTCTGACCCAAAAGAGGCTGAATGCATCTATTGTCATGAAAAGGCACATTGGAAGCGGAACTACCCAAAGTACCAGCAAGATGTGAAGGATGGGAAAGTTAAACCCAACCATGCAGGTATTTACACTATCATTTCTAATAACTCACCCAATTCTAACTCTTGGGTCCTTGATACCGGTTGTGGTATTCATATTTGTTGTGACTTGCAGGGACTAAGAAGAAGTGAGAATGTTGAGCAAGGAAGGATAAACTTAATCATGGGGAATAGGAAAGTTACACCTGTCACCAAGATTGGAGTTTATACTTTGTCGCTAAGTAGTGGGTTAAATTTAGATTTGAATAAATGTTGCTACTCGCCAGAAATGGTAAGAAATATTATTTCCTTTCATGCATTGTACAAACAAGGGTTTACCTTTTCATTTAATAATGAAGTTGGTTCTATTGATGCTTTCTTTAATAGTGTTCTTTATTTTAAAGCATTACCTTGTGATGGTGTGTATGAAGCTGTGTCTGTTGTAGATAACCTAGGAAATAATGTATTGTGTATTGCTTCTATTAATAATAATAACTTGGATAAAGCATCATTATGGCATTGTCGTCTTGGACATATTAGCAAGAAACGCATAGGCCAAATCCAAAAGGATAGAGTCTTGGAGTTGTTTGACCTAAAGTCAGATAATAGTTGCGAATCATTCTTACTTGGAAAAATGACAAAGTCACCCTTCACAGGATCTTGTGAGAGGGGTGAAGGTTTGTTGGACCTTGTACACACGGATGTGTGTGGACCATTCAAACATGCGACAAGGGGTGCTAATCGTTATTATTTGACTTTTACTGATGATTACAATAGATATGGATATGTCTACTTAATCAAGCATAAGTCATAGACTTTCGAAAGGTTTAAGGAATTTAAAAAAGAAGTTGAATATCAATTGGGCAGGAACATTAAGATGCTTCGATCCGATCAAGGTGGTGAGTATCTTAGTTCAGAGTTCCTGGACTATCTTAGGGAATGTGGGATTGTATCACAATTGACACCTCCCAAGACACCACAGTTGAATGGTGTAGCTGACAGGCGTAATCGAACCTTGTTGGATATGGTTCGTTCCATGATGAGTTGAGCTTCGCTACCAATCTCATTATGGGGGTATGCCTTAGAGACTGCCGCCCATATTCTTAATCTAGTCCCTACAAAGAAAGTTTCCAAAACTCCTCACGAGATGTGGACTGGTAAAGTACCCAACCTAGACCACATCAAGATTTGGGGTTGCGAGGCTTTTGTGAGGCGCGAGACTCATGACAAGCTAGAACCCCGAAGCGAGATGTGTATTTTCATCGGCTACCCACAAAGATCCTTTGGTTACCTCTTCTACAGACCTAGTGATGATGTGGTCTTTGTAGCAAGAAGAGGAGTCTTTCGAGAGAGAGAGTTTATAAGCCAAGGAGACAGTGGGAGGCAAATTGATCTTGAAGAAATTCAAGAGTCAAGCGGTGAAGGAACTTCAAACCCTAGCCCTCAACTTGAGGAGGAAACTCCTGTTGAGCCAATTGATGAGTTTGTACCTATGAGACGTTCCACGAGAGTTAGGAATGCACCTGAGCATTACTATGGTTTCCATATTACTGCCGAAGGTGAGACACTTATTAGTGATGAGACACTAGTAGGTTTGGATGAACCTAACAGCTACACGGAAGCCATGGTAGGCCCTGAGGCTGCTAAATGGAAAGAGGCTATGGATAGCGAGATACAATCCATGTATGACAATCAAGTTTGGAACTTGGTTGAGAATGTACCAGGTCATAAGACTGTAGGGTGCAAATGGATCTTCAAGAAGAAGACCGACACGGATGGTAATGTACACACTTATAAGGCATGACTGGTTGCAAAGGGTTATTCTCAAACTCTGGGAGTTGATTATGATGAAACCTTTTCACCAGTGGCCAAGATAAAGTCTATTAGGGTTCTGTTAGTCATTGCTTCATTTCATGACTATGAAATATGGTAAATGGATGTCAAAACCGCTTTCCTTAATGGAAAGTTGGCTGAAGATGTTTACATGGTTCAGCCAGAGGGTTTTGTCAGTACAGACTACTCCAATAGAGTGTGTAAACTCGAGAAATCCATTTATGGATTGAAACAGGCACCTCGCAGATGGAATATTTGCTTTCATGAGAAGTCAAAGAATTTGGCTTTTCAAGGAGTGAAGATGAATCTTGTGTCTATATCAAGGCTAGTGGGAGCATAGTCAGCTTTTTGGTATTGTATGTGGATGACATACTACTCATCGAAAATGACATCCTAACCCTGCAGGAAGTAAAGTCCTGGCTTGGGAAGTGTTTTGCTATGAAGGACATTGGTGAAGCTGCCTATATCCTATGGATAAGAATTTTGAGAAACAGGAGTAAAAGACTAATTGGACTTAGTCAAAGCACCTATGTGTGCAAAGTGTTGAAAAGATTCAACATGTATAATTCCAAGAAAGGTGAGTTACCCATTCAGAGTAACGCCAGATTGAGTAAGACACAAAGCCCTAGTACTGAGGCTGAGATAGCAGAAATGAGTCGACTACCTTATGCTTCAGCTGTAGGATCGATCATGTATGCTATGACATGTACTCGACCTGATGTAGCTTTTTCTTTGAGCATGGTTGGCAGGTATCAGGGGAACCCTGGCAAGGCACACTGGACCGCGGTAAAGAATATCCTCAAGTACCTGTGGAGGACTAAGGACTGGGTCCTTACCCTTGGTGGGAGTGATAGCTTGAGAGTTGTAAGGTATAGTGATGCTAGCTTTCAGACTGACAGGGATAATTTCCGCTCTCAGTCGGGCTGGGTCTTTACCCTAAACGGAGGGGCAATTACTTTGAAAAGTTCCAAGCAGGAGACAGTGGCTAATTCCACTTGTGAATCAGAGTATATAGAAGCAAGCGAGGCAGCAAAAGAGGCTATATGGCTAAAGAACTTCACCGGAGACCTTGGAGTTGTACCAGGTATAAATAAGCCAATGGAGATTTTCAGTGACAGCAATAGTGCGGTTGCCTTAGCCAAGGAACCAAGAGATCATGGGAGATCTAGACACATTGACAGAAAATATCACTTCATCAGACATCGAATAGAAGAAGGAATCCTCGTGGCAAAGAGGGTATCATAGGATAAGAACCCAGTAGATCCCCTCACGAAGGGACTGAGTAGGGTTAATGTCACACCCCCAAACCTGAACGGCGGAAACGTTCGGGGGCGGATGACTTCATGTGGTAGCGTAACAAATGAATACATAGTAAAGAAAGCAATACAACCATCATATATATAATTGAAAGTTTACATTTGTCAAAAGTTACATGTTCAAAACTCAATTACAATATGATGTCAAAATACGAGATTAAACTGGCGCCGCAGCATCTCTTCATCAAAAGCGAAATGAATACCTGAAATTACTGATTTCCTGGGACATACAAGTAATTTTGAAAGAGTAGATCAGCATTTAAGCTGGTGAATTTCATGAGTATTTAAGTGACAATGTTTAACTGAGATGAAATGTTTTATCTTTGTTCGTTTGTGTTTAGAAAATCCTATATTTTCTACTAGTATAAAAGTAGCCTTCACTCAAGACCAATGTTTGTTTCCAAAATGTATGTAAATGTAAAATAACCAATGAGTTTGAAAATCTTGTAAATCAATGCATTTTTAATACCCCTTGTGAGTTTTATAACCATACTATTGACTCTGAATGCCTATACACAACGTTCTTCAGGCGTTGGAAATGTTATGACGTTTGTCACCCCAAACGGTGGACTGCAGCTAACAGTCAGGGCGCAGGTTTGTCAAGCCCGTATAGATCTATACACAAACACCACGCTCCCCCTCCAAGGGATTCTGGTATATAATACAGGACTTGAAATGTGTACTCGAACGTACATGAAGTTAGTGCCTCACAAATCCGTGGTATAAAAACAGATCTACTTGATAAAATGTTACGTTTGTTCTTGTATACGAAAGTAAACTTCTTGAAATATGCGATTTCTAGTACATAAGAGTTAGAAATCTGTTCGTAAAACTATACCTCTTGTAGTTTCCAAAAAGCGTGTCTCGTTTGTTTAGAAATATTGAGAAAAGGAATCACTTGTTTATGAAAGTATAGATTTTTGGTGTAGAGTCTAGGATAGACAAGAAAATCTAAGAACAGTTTAGTTTATACATGCATTACAACAACATTATATTTTAAAAGGTAAAATGCTATTGTGACATATGTTATATATATATAAAAGTTCCTTTAAATGTTTATAAATCGCATGTGATTTGAATATATAACAGTATATAAAAGAGTTTCTTTATGTAACACACGATAATACTCGTGTGTTTTACTTGCAATCCCCCCCTTGAAAGCATATAAAAGTATTTAGAATAATTAAAAAGGTTGATTAAGAGGTATGAAACTTACTTGAAAGTTTTGGAGATAGCGAGATGGAAAACCGGGCAGAGTTTCGTCTCGGGAAACGGATTTTCCTCGGGATTCTCGGGAATCTCGGGAGCAAAATCGACCTTCGGGACTTGAGCCAAAAAGACCAGAGCTTCGGGTTTGAACGGACACGGAAAACGAGGAAATGTTGAGAGAGAGAGAAGAGAATTGAACCCTTTCTTTGGAAACCCTCGCATCCTATTTATAGTAAGGCTGGTCTGCCTCGGTACGCGGGGTGTACGCCCGTACGCAGCGCGTACGCGTACGTCATGCATGACTGAAGCCTCGACTGCCTCGGCTCAGATGGGACGGGTTGCTGGGTACGCGGGTCGGATGGGACGCCGGGTCGGATGGGACGTCGGGTCGGACGGGTCGGGGCTTCGGACGGGTCGGTTTCTTCGGATAGCGCGACGTGGACGATCAGAGGCCAATCCTCTTGGTTACGCGAGGCGTATAGGGGTACGCAGCGCGTACATCGGCCAAGAACGCTGAGTCCCCTTCGGATAATATCCGAATTTTGATTTAAATAAATAATTAATTTATTTAATAAACTTCAAAAATTCATATCTTCTTCATACGAACTCCGTTTTCGATGGTCTTTATATCCTCGCGTAGGTGAGACTACGCTCTACAACTTTCGTTTAGACTCCGTCGGCAAATTCAATAATTATTTTATTATTATTTATTAAAAATCCATCGTGTTTAAGGAATTTCTTAGAAAATTCATAACTTCTTTATCTGATGTCGGTTTTTGCCAGACTTTTTACCGTTGGAATACCATTGTCGAGACCTTCGATTCTCGTTTAGGTCATTCCGGCCAAAAGTCGCTCGATCTCCGATTCGAGTTTTTAGCTGTCTGTTGCTAAGCCGAACTTGGAAAAATCATAACTTCGCTATATGAAGTCGGATTTGGGCGTTCTTTTCACGTACGATCATGGTTCAAAGACATTTAATCATAGAAGGAAATTAAGTAGAACTTATTTGTACATTTTATTATGAAAGTAACTTTTTATTATTCAGAAGTGGTTACAATAGTTGACCCATTTTGGTCGTTACAAAGAGTTGAAATATCGGGTTGTCACAGTTAAGCATCTCCAGCATGCTCGGAGCATAGGGCTGAAGGATGATATAAGTTTTAGCAGTTAGATAAATTATGAAATTTGTAAAGTGTAATTGACATTAGATGATGAATAAAAGGAGTTTTATTTATGAGTAAAGTGTTGCTATCTCTTGTCGATCGTTTACTATATTTCTTTTGCATGTTTTGACTTCCAGAATAATTATGTTTGGTATATCGTATTATTCAAACCTCCACATTCGGTCATATGTCGGAAGTAGATATGAATCAAGACTGTCATGATTGGTTGCAGAGGTATAAGGTGTTGGACATGGCTACAACAATCATGAGTGCTCATAAGTTCTGAGCATTGGACTCAACCCACGCTTACTGGAATCACTTCATGGAATTTATCTCGAGTGATCGTGAGACGGTAATATCATATAAGTCTTCAAACCTAGAGATATGAGTTGTTACTTACGAGTTAGTTATGCCTTGATTGTACGAAAACGCATTGGTAACTCGATGTTATAAAACGTGCCTTTGTGTATAATTCAATGAGTGGTAGAACAAACATATGAGTCGAAGTTTATCTGTTCCTTCTAGGATTAGAAGCGATATATGGGCCTCTTGATGATTTTGTTTTGACCTATGTACTGGGCCCGGTCAGAACTAAATTGATGTGTTCAGGTAAGTTCTATATCAAACAAATCGGAAATCGGGAAACAAATGTTGGACAATAAGTAAGACCATGTTCCATATATTTGTCCGGCCGATATATAGAACAGAGGATTATATGATCACTTATCTAAAATGGTGCGTTCTAGTTCAACAGAGTTTAAAGAGCTACGATTGCTGATCGGTTCCTGAAGTCATACTTGCAACTATAGTTATTAGACTTATCCAAGTGGGAGACTGTTGGATATAGTGTCTAAGTCCATAACTATATTTGGTATGTACTTGACCCGACCCGGCATGGTCCATTTGGGTTGCACTTCACCCAAACAATTTATGGATAATCTTTTGAGGATAGTACAAGTTATGATTTATTAATATATTATAAGTTCTAATATATTAGTATAAGATCATATTATTTAATTATTATTGATCTATAATTACTCTAGGATTAATTTAGAGATCACAGATATTACTAATTAAATATGGGCTTCTATATTTATATAGTGTGGGCTAATGCTTATTTGGAATGGGATAGGCTTGCATGGAAAGTCCATGGATACTCCATGGAGCATTAACCCATGGATCTCATGGAAATGAAGAGACATGGGTATTAGGGTTTACATGGATGTATCCCTAATCCACCACACTACATAAAGGAGGCTTTGGTTCTTGAAATCACACTAGTTGAGGTGAGAAAGCAAGAGGGCCGATTTCAAGATAGTTGTGGCTGTTCTCTCAAAGTTCCAAGTTTGTGGTGATTTGTGACTTCCATTTGAGGCATTCACACTATTGGTGCTAGGCTCTAAAATTCCAAGCAATCAACTACTACTACAAAGTAAGTATTTCTACTAGCTTTATTTGATTCATGTTCCCCATGCCATGCTAGTTAGGATATGAACCTTGGAAAAATAATTATTTGCATGTATCTTAGACAAACATAGATCCAAGGTTTATTAGGGTTGCATGTACACTTAGGAAGTGTTAGAATGCTCAAAATCCATCAAGACTAACAATGGAGCTTCGCAAAATCTCTGGCGATGAGTGTCGAATGAGGTCTGCTGCTCGGGACCCCAAACAAAAGCAACGCCTTTCTGGGTTAACCTAGTGAGAGGAACAACAATCTTGGAGAAATCCATGATAAACCTCCGATAGTAACCGGCCAACCCCAGAAAACACCTGATCTCGGTGGGGGATCTCGACACTTCCCAATTCATCATAGCCTCAATCTTGGCCGGATCGACCAAAATCCCATTCTGGTTAACGAGATGCCCTAAGACCTGAACCTGTCGTAACCAGAAATCATAGTTGGAGAATTTGGCATAAATATTCTCCGATCTCAACATTCCAAGAATCTCACGTAAATGATCCACGTGTTGCTCCCTAGATCTCGAATATACTAATATATCATCAATGAACATGATCACCGATCGATACAACATAGGTCTGCACACCCAGTTCATGAGATCCATGAACGCTTCCGGTGCATTGGTGAGCCCAAATGGCATCACCACAAACTCGTAATGACCATAATGAGTCCTAAATGCTGTCTTCTGAATATCCTCATCATGCATCCTCATCTGATAATATTCAGATCTCATGTCGATCTTGGAGAATTAATATGCACCCTGCAACTGATCAAACAGAGCATCAATCATTGGAAGCGAATAATGGTTCTTGACTGTCAGCTTGTTCAACTCCCGATAGTCAATACACATCCGGTGAGATCTATCCTTCTTCTTGACAAAAAGAATCGATGCTCCCCATGGTGAGCTACTCGGGCTGATAAAACCCTTCCCCAACAACTCCTGAAGCTGTGAGGATAACTCATGCATCTCTGGCGGCGCAATACGATAAGGTGCCTTGGCGTTAGGTGCTGCTCCCGAAATCAAATCAATATGAAACTCCACCTGCCTCTCGGGGGGCACCCTGGAAACTCCTCGGCGAACACATCTAGAAACTCGCTCACTATCGGGACGTCAGAAATAGAAGTCGGTTGCTCAGCGGCAAAACGAGTACCCATAACATACGCCATAAATTCTCTACAACCCTGCTGTAGACTCTGTCTCGCTATGGCAATCGAGCAAAATGCTGATGCAGATCGGGTAGCCTTGCCATACACTATAAGCACTCCCCCACTAGGGTCTCGTATCGTCACCATCTGACACTCGCAGTCAATCATAGCTCTGGATCGACTCAGCCAATCCATGCCCACAATAACACAAACATCACCCATCGCGATCGGTACCAGATCTATCAGAAACTCCACTCCGAAAATTTCAAGCACACATCCCCGGATCACATCAGTCACAAACACCGCATGCTCGTCAGTTATGGAGACCCTCAAAGGTCGACTCAACGCCTCCCGTCGTATACTGATGTGGTGACTAAATGCTATAGATATAAAAGATCGACTCGCACCCGAGTCAAATAACACCAAAGCAGTATAAGCATAACATAAATCTAATGCCATAAGTAAGACATCACATAACAGCCACTACATCGGGTGCTGCACGAACCTCCTCCGATGTCAACTCAAAGGCTCTCCCGCGAGCACCTGACCGACAAACCTTCTAGCCTCCAGACCTCGAATCAGCGGGATTTGCCCGCTTGGCTGCCGGCTGAGACTAATCCGGTCACTTATCCCTCCTCTGACACTTCGACTCCTCCCTGGCCTTGGTCTCCAAATCTATCTCCCTCTTCCGAGCATATTCCTAAAGCTTAGCAAATGTCTGGTATGACGAGTTCGCCATGAACTAACGAATATATCTCCTCAGTATGCTCAATTATCGACTCATGCGTGCCTGTTCAGGAGATATGTGCTCAGGGAAAAACAGCGCCCTCTCATGAAAAATCCTCATAATCACCGTCACAGATTTGGCCCCCTGCTTGAGGGACAAGAACTCCTAGGCCAACCGTTCCTTCTCCACTGGGAGAGCGTACTCATTTAGAAACATAGTGGTGAATCTCTCCCAAGTCATCGCGGTAAGCTCTGCAGTAGAGAAATCAGCTGTCACAAACTTCCACCAGTCCTTCACCCCTAAGCGAAGCTGGTTCAGTATGACAACCCGAAATTTCCATTCTGAACAAACCATATCAAGCCAATAGAAGTAGAACAGTTACAGTGAAAATTCAGACTTCGAGTATAGGTTTGGCAGTTTTTAGGATTTACACTTAAGGAGATATTAGGAGAGTGGATGCACTAGGGTTTTGTGCAACACTGTTATTCCAATACTCTAGGATATTGGAGTTCATTTCGGGAATAAAAGTATTTTCTGCCAAAAATCCCAAGACTATATATAGAAATCTGAAACAAATAATTCATTAGTTACATTTCCAATTAGAGAAAAGCCAAATTCTCTCTCATGGATCTTCGGGTTTTTATCCCAAATTGTGAGTACTTCAATCTAGTTATGTTATATAGCTTAGGTTGTGTTTAGAAACATCAAATTCGGACCAAAACCCCAAGATTTGGGAGTTTACCGCCCAAGAACACGCGGAGAGTAAACTCCATTTTAAGGGCCAAGAGTGTCCCAATGACCCCTAAAGCTTTATAACTCAAACTAGAAGCCTTCATTACAATGTTTAGTCCTGAAAACAATTAAGAATTAATGATGAAAGTGAGTTCACGGCCAAGGAGGTTCTTGGGCCGTGAACTCCATGTTTAGGTGTCAAAATGCCTTGAAAATCTTCCTTAAGCCAAAAGACAAATTAGGACAAGTACCCTAGTGTATTTGGAGCAAGCAAACACCATTAAAACAACAAGAAAAGGGTGTTCACCGCCCAAGATGTTCCAGGGCCGTGAACTCCAATAAATGGTGCCAAATGGTGCCATAAATCCTCCTAAAGCCTTGAACAATTGCCTTGATGCATTCCTTGATAATATAGGGACTTGAAAGCACCATAAACCTTCCCCCAAGGGAGATTACGGCCGTAATCTCCATGGGATATAGTCCTAAGGCCGTAAACCCCTATAAAGGGGGCAAATGTCACCCAAACACTTGGTTAAGCCTTGAAACAATTCACCAAACTAGTTGTATAAATGATAGGCTTCATTTAGAGACCTCATTGAGAGTTTACGGCCAGGAGTTTACTCCCCTGGGCCATAAACTGCAAATCATATGGTCATTTGACCATAAACCCCCATAAGAGGCCTTGCACTCCTTTGTTACAACCCATTTGTCTCCTAGCACTTGACCAAAAGTGTTTTCCTCGCATTTAAATGCTTATACTTGTATAATTAGTGTTTTAATCACTTCTTATTTATATACATATGTCTTCATATGTAATTAGGATCATTGTGTGTGTCTAAAGTCTTTACTTGACACCAAGCACTTGTCCGATCCTTCCTTTCGATAACAGTCTGTTCAATTCCAATCACTTACTGCAGGTGAGTTCATACCCCTTAATCAATGTTTTAAACTATTTTTAAATGTTTTATGGGGGGATACAAGTAGAATTATGCTAATTATTATATCAATCACCTGTGATTTATAAGCAACATTCAAATGATTGGCTACTCATTAGCCGTTTTACCAAACAGTTTCCTTCAAATATTTTTCATAAACACTTTATGTGTTTTAAACTCTTTATTACACTGTACATTTTACTCTGTATATTACATTTCAAACTTATTTACAATTGTGTTTCAAACAAATGTTTCCTTATACTAAATTGTTTTATCAAACCCATGCCTTCAAACCGTTTTGTAGATTGACATCAAGTCGATCTTTTCTTAAGATAATAATTATGTTCAAAGGTTTTACAAAACTTATTTATGCTTTTATATTATAAATTGCATGCCTCTATATGTATAGTCATATAAGAGATGTTTAAAAGACTTAGGAAGACTATCCACCCTATTTCCTTTTCGCATTTGAGATGTAGTCTGGTGGGATGTCGGGTACTCGTCCGAAGGTTGTTTAAATATTAGTTATATAACATATGTACATATATAGTCTTAAAGGTCCTTCCAGTTCATCCCATGCCCTTGGGTAGCAAGGGTATACATCCATGTCCATATGTACCAGTTAGATTACTAGTAAACTACCATATGGGTAGTTTAGGAAGATACTAGAAGTATTACTAGAACACAATATCATACTATGAGTCAGTTCATTCATGAGTCAATACTTACTACTAGAAGAACATATAAAACTATTCTAGGAAGGGAACATATAAAACTATACTAGAGAAGAACATATACAACTATACTAGAGAAGAACATATACAACTATACTAGAGAAGAATATATACAACTATACTAGAAGAAGAACATATACAACTATACTAGAACAATTCATTACATTACATATACATGAATACGTTAATTATTGTGATATGAATCGGAGCGTGACTTAAATGTCATGACCTGAGTTGTAGCCCGAGTCTCTTGAAGGGAGAGCATGAGTTTGCGTATAGATCTATACTGGATTGACTATCCTACACCTTGCTGCTAGCTACAGTGGGACCTACAGGTCTGTGGGTGCCAAACGTCATACCTTTTTACGACCATTCTTATGTCGTTGTTACCAGTCAATAGTATGGTACAATTAATCACATGATGCCTTAATATAACTCCGGTTTAAGGTAGTTAGTACAGCAGTAGTTCTTATAGCGCTACATTTTAAGTACTACATTAATTTTCCCTATACATATATTTAGTGATCTATTCACTTAAACTATAAATGTAAGAACTATATTTTGTTAATGATGGTTACACTTGGGAAAATTACACACTTTTACATGAAACGAACATTTAGAACAGTTAGGTCTTGGTAGAAGACTACATTGAGAACAATTAGGTCTTGGTAGAAGACTACATTGAGAATAGTTAGGTCTTGGTAGAAGACACCCTTATATAATAGTAAGAATCATAGGGATTTCTAGAGTTTTTCAAACGTTTATAGTTGGTTTACAAACATTTTTATACTTACAGTTCATTTAGATTTTCCATACTTACAGTTCATAAACTTACAAATTATTACATACAAATTAAGACACTAAAATACTTATGATCTCACCAGCTTCAAAGCTGATACTCGCTTTCAAAATTACTTGTATCCTCAGGTCATCATAGATAGGTACCGATGCAAGGAGAAAGGAAGATGGAGCTCGTTCAAGACTCATCTTTCATTTTGATTTATGCTTTAGTGTTTATCAAAATTTGATAGAACACTTGTATAATAATTATATTATTAATGCAATGGATGATATTGTTACTTGTTTACTACTTTTCATTGTTGTGATACTATACATGACGTCCTCCGCCCCAAAACGTTTCCGCCATTCTTGGTTTTGGGGTGTGACAGATTGGTATCAGAGCATTGTTTATAGTGAATTAAGTATATCAACCCATAAAATATATACTAACTATAAACACATAAGGCATTAAAAATAGTCTGACCAAGAGTTTATACTTTAAATATTGAAATATTTAATAAAGTATACGTGCCTGCATTCATACTAAAATCAGTGTCACTAGGACAATACAAAAGAATTACGATTGTTGGGCAACACAAGTGGGCTTAGAGACATATGGTCAAAACTAGGAAGATATAGCCTGATCACATATATTATCCGAGGGCTGACTAGCATGTGCCTAATTTTAATTGTGTGGTTGCAACAATGCTAAAATCTTACCAACCCTACCACAATGAGAACAATAGAACATAACATTAAAATTAAAATACTATAGGAGTATTTGGTGTTATTATAAGTACTTTATACTTGAGAACTAAAACGGGATCTTCATTACTAAGTTGATAGTTGCTAAGTGGATACACTAAGGCTATATGTAATTAGGATGTTATAGACTTAGAATCTGTGAAAATTTTACTTCACCCCTATTCTGTGTGAATATGGAGTTAAGGTCACTTATTCGAAGGTCTATCCTGTTCAGATTACACATAACTGGTATGCACTTCACAAATAGCAATGTAACTAATGAAGGTTTTCTAAATAATTATCTGGATAGTTCGTCTAATAATTATTCTCTTACCCTAAATTCTCGCATAGAAAACATAGCTGGACTCCATCCCCACAGCAACCAGTAACTTCCGAACGAAGTCATTGCTGGTTGGTTTGGAGAAGAACTAGGGAATGATCATCCTATCCCTGTGAATGATCACCATGATGAAAACCCTTCAGACGGTGCTAATTCCGAACCAGAGGTTGAGAACCTACCCCGAGCAACTCCCTTTCCAATCCCTAACCCTCGTCCGACTTTCCATGGCCCGACCCTGAGTGGGTGGAATGTTTGGAAACAAGGAGCCAAGGACAAGATCAGCCCATGCCATTTAATGGCGACCGAAGCTTTTACGACCTGAGCAATGGGGGCTCAGCATACAGAATCTTGCCAATCTTGGTCCGCAGAATGGCCCGAAATGAGATTCAAGGGAGGAAAGCCCTACATCAGATGTCCGAAGTTGTCACCGATGATAGAATGCATACCCTACGCTCCATTCGTCTAGAAGATGCTCGCGAGAGATCAGAGAGAAACCATGAAACCCTGCTGCAAGCACTGGCTGAATCATGAGCCGAAGTCATAGAGCTCCGAGTAGGCCAAAGGGTGTACGAAAGACACCTACTTGATGTAGAACGTCAATTGGCTGAACTGAGAGTTCACCTGAGGGATGACCGTCGTCAGTAGTAGATTCTTTACCTTACTTCCCTTGTTAGAAAGTAATCGTTTTCTGTCTTTGCCCGATGTGGCATTTTCTATGAAATTACATTGTATTGTAAGTACTTTAGGTTAGGTCTTTATGCTGTCAAGAACAATCTTCTCTGGATATGATGTAAGACCTTTACAAGGTCATTTTCCTGAATCTTTACGTTGTCAATATCAAATATATTGACAGCCGACTAACTTCTGTGTCATTCTTCATTCAAAGTACTCTTATCATACTTTCATTGGAGTCTATCTGAATCATGCTTTAGTCAAGTCATTGGACTATAGCAAGTTAGCTCCGGAGACATTTCCAAGTCTCTTTTAATGGTTGGATCTTGTTATTCACCAACCAACGATACCTCGACTTGAACGACAAACGTCTTGAGACCGTTCTACAACCTCACTTCCATTCCGTACTAGGACTGCATCATAGGGATGTAGGTCAAATTTTTGAGAACATAGTCGTACTCTTTACATGAACAATCTAAGTACATCAAGGGTCAACCAGAATCGCTCACAAAATCCTTATCTTTCGTGTTACAGAATCATGTCGTCATCCGGAAGCAATCAGTCGAACGACGAAATCTACGCCTTTCCTATGGACGCCACTACCTTTCAAACAGCAGTTACAACTGCCGTGGTGGCTGCCGTAACTGTGGTCCTTGCGCACCGTAGCGCTATCAACACATTCAATACTGCTGATGGGAATGAAGTTTCCAATCGTGGTATCCATCCAGGAAGTCGTCAAACGGTAATAGTCACAGGCTCGCAAAGCCGAAAAGTAGAGAACAAGAAGCGAAAGCATCAAGCGCGGAAAGAATGCAAGAGATCCCAAAGGCTGGCTATGCAACATCAGCAGGTGGAAACTCCTGCCATTCCCGTACCGAGCAGGCCAGACGAGGGAAAACTCCCAAAGTGTGATAAGTGTAGTTTCCATCATCATAGGGCTTTCCATGAGATGCAATGTTGTAATTGCCTAAACATAGGGCACCATGCTCGTGGATGTGGAGCACCGGCACGACCCATCACTTAAGTCCCTTTCATCGGGACTAACCCTACACACGAGAGTACTTATAAAGCCGAACGCTTTAGGAAGCAATTTTCAAAGTGGAGTAACGAGGAAGGCACTTGTGTCCACATAACGCTGGCTAAACACCGTAATCCCGTCACCAAAGCTAGTACTAGCCAGTCATGCCACCAATACGGGGAGATAGGGCACTTCAAGAAGGATTTCCCTGTAGCAAAGAACTCTGGCGCAGATGGGAGAATTCTCAGGATCACAGCTGCGGGAGAACCTACTCCGGAACCCACGGTAATCTAATTAAGGTGTTTCGTTGTAACAGACTTATAAACTATCTCGTTATAGTGCAACTAGAGTCTTACCTTTTGTGAGATCCTGTCAGTATAAGGATGCTCGTGCTGCGTATACTTGTCTTTTGTAGTATTCCCAATATGCAGCAATAGTCTTGTAGTAAGTCTAAAGTATTGTAACTCTGTTGATGGTTGCACGGTTGTGTTTTGTCTGTAAAACGTCTTATATTCAAATCTAATGTCTTTAAGTTTCAGTATGATTCTGACATTATCATACAACTCGATTCAGTTTGATCTTCACGAAAACAGCTTCAAGCGTACATCTCTTTCTTTTAGATCGCTTTCCAGCGAAGCTGTCATGTCAGAAAACCGAAGTACTCATGCCAGGAGTACCTCTTAGTTATTTTCTTTCCGAAGAAATCCCCGAAGTACCACTCGTACAGTACGTCAAGTTTAATCCAAGGATTCATGCGATTGATCTATCACTGACGAATGTATACATAAGAGTGATATATAATCAAGGTTCTACAGGTTTAGAATTGATGATTCCACTTTAACTTCTTTTTCCCCGATGGGATGTGAGCTTAAAGAAGAATCAGTTATTCGACTACCTTTTCAATCTTAATTATATACGACTCGTATACACGAAATTGTGATTATGAGACCATGTATGAATTCTAATATGAACTTCAGGACGGAGAACTGCTCAAGACTACGAGTAATCACATCTTCATGTGAACAAACTTAGAACCCAGTACGACTTCTGTAAACGGATCGCCCTACAGCTTAAACACCTACGGAGACACAAGAACAGCCCGGACAACTTAGCGAACTACACAGAAAGAGAATTAGAAGACTAGGCTTCTCACCCTGGAGAACCCCAGTCTTATTCTCCCAGAGATCGACGGATTGTATCGTATGTACCTCGGATATCGAGGACTCCGTCAAGATTCTTCATTAGAAATCGTTATCTCTGCCTCGCATAGATGAAATGGTTGAGAAAACGCAAGGAATGAATTACTTTCAGAAATGGATCTGAGATCCGAATATCACCAGTTCCACTGTTAGGCAAGGATGTCCGGAAGAGTATCTTCTGAACTCGATGCGGACACTTTGAGTCCGTAGTGATACCCTTCGGATAGGACCAATACACCCATAGCTTTCATGAGCTAAATGAGTAGAGTACGTCTTTCTTACTTGGATCAGTTCGTCATTTCTCCATGTAACGACTTACTTATCTACCCTCGTGGTAAGAAGGAACCTCTGGAAACATCACCCTCGGAAATACTTTTCGCAAAGTTCTCTAACCCCAAGTTTTGGAATTGCAGAGTAAAAATTTCCTAAGACACGCTATTAGTGATGTGGAAATTTTTGAGTACTCTTGCAATTTGTCAAAACTGTTAAGAATTTGTTGACACCAGAGAAACCGACAGGCATTCGCCAAATTCTAGGTCTTACAGACCTACTGTCATAGTTCGTCCATAACTCCTTGTAGATTACAGAAACCCTTTCGTCCTTGACACAGCAAGGAGTGGCCCTTGACTGGGAAGTTAAACAAGAAAAGGAAACTTTGGAGATTCCAAGTGAGAGACCAAACTCTTTAGGAAGTCTCACTCTGGGAATGGCTTAATATGCTTTGTAAAGCATGGAAAGCTAAATCCAAGATAGATAGGACCTTCGAGATTCTTACCAAAATCAGTCCTGTATCTCGCAGACTAGATTTACTCCGCGAACTCAGTAACGTAGATTCTACTCTTCGCGTCTTGATCGTGAAACCATACCTTTCTGTTAGGACTCTTGTAAGTCCACTCGTCGAGATCCTCGCCTTCGTATTAGAACCGTAGTGACCCTCGACCGAGAGGTCAAGCGGACGAAGCAACGCCATCGCCCAATAGTGAAGGTTCGTTGGGATTCCAATCGAGAACCCGATTTCACTTAGGTGCGCTAGAACCAATCGATTAGGAAGTTTCCTCCTCACGACTCGATCATTCGTTCCTACTTCCTTGCCTAAATTCTAATTTCAGGATGAAATTCTCTTCAACAGGGGGATGATGTGACAACCCGAAATTTCCATTGTGAACAAACCATATCAAGCCAATAGAAGTAGAACAGTTACAGTGAAAATTCAGACTTTGATAATAAGTTTGATAGTTTTCAGGATTTACACTTAAGGAGATATTAGGAGAGTGGATGCACTAGGGTTTTGTGCAACACTGTTATTCCAATACTATAGGATATTAGAGTTCATTCCGGGAATAAAAATATTTTCTGCCAAAAATCCCAAGACTATATATAGAAATCTGAACCAAATAATTCATTAGTTACATTTCTAATTATAGAAAAGCCAAATTCTCTCTCACAAATCTTTGGGTTTTTATCCCACATTTTGAGTACTTCGATCTAGTTTTGTTATATAGCTTAGGTTGTGTTTAGAAACATCAAATTCGGACCAAAACCCCAAGATTTGGGAGTTTACCGCCCAAGAACACGTGGAGAGTAAACTCCATTTTAAGGGCCAAGAGTGTCCCAATGACCCCCAAAGCTTTAGAACTCAAACTAGAAGCCTTCATTACAATGTTTAGTCCTCAAAACAATTAAGAATCAATGATGAAAGTGAGTTCACGGCCAAGGAGGTTCTTGGGCCGTGAACTCCATGTTTAGGTGTCAAAATGCATTGAAAATCTTCCTTAAGCCAAGAGACAAATTAGGAAAAGTACCCTAGTGTGTTTGGAGAAAGCAAACACCATTAAAACACCAAGAAAAGGGTGTTCAGAGCCCAAGATGTTCCAGGGCCGTGAACTCCAATAAATGGTGCCAAATGGTGCCATAAATCCTCCTAAAGCCTTGAAAAATTGCCTTGATGCATTCCTTGATAATATACGGACTTGAAAGCACAATAACCCTTCCCCCAAGGGAGATTACGGTCGTAATCTCCATGGGATATGGTCCCAGGGCCGTAAACCCCTATAAAGGGGGCAAATGTCACCCAAACACTTAATTAAGCCTTGAAACAGTTCACCAAACTAGTTGTATAAATGATAGGCTTCATTTAGAGACCTCATTGAGAGTTTACGGCCAGGAGTTTACTCCCCTGGGCCGTAAACTCCAAATCATATGGTCATTTGACCATAAACCCCCATAAGAGGCCTTGCACTCCTTTGTTACAACCCATTTGCCTCCTAGCACTTGACCAAAAATGTTTTCCTCGCATTAAAATGATTATACTTGTATAATTAGTGTTTTAATCACTTCTTATTTATATACATATCTCTTCATATGTAATTAGGATCATTGTGTGTGTGTCTAAAGTATTCACTTGACACCAAGCACTTGTCCGATCCTTCGTTTCGATAACAGTCCGTTCAATTCCGATCACTTACTGCAGGTGAGTTCATACCCCTTAATCAACGTTTTAAACTATTTTTACATGTTTTATGTGGGGCTACAAGTAGAATTATGCTAATTATTATATCAATCACATGGGATTATTAAGCAGCATTCAAATGATTGGCTACTCATTAGCCGTTTTACCAAACAGTTTCCTTCAAATATTTTTCATAAACACTTTATGTGTTTTAAACTCTTTATTACACTGTACATTTTACTCTGTATATTACATTTCAAACTTATTTACAATTGTGTTTCAAACAAATGTTTCCTTATACTAAATTGTTTTATCAAACCCATGCCTTCAAACCGTTTTGTAGATTGACATCAAGTCGATCTTTTCTTAAGATAATAATTATGTTCAAAGGTTTTACAAAAGTTATTTATGCTTTTATATTATAAATTGCATGCCTCTATATGTATAGTCATATAAGAAATGTTTAAAAGACTTAGGAAGACTATCAACCCTATTTCCTTTTCGCATTTGAGATGTAGTCTGGTGGGATGTCGGGTACTCGTCCGAAGGTTGTTTAAATATTAGTTAGATAACATATGTACATATATAGTCTTAAAGGCCCTTCCAGTTCATCCCATGCCCTTGGGTAGCAAGGGTATACATCCATGTCCATACGTACCAGTTAGATTACTAGTAAACTACCATATGGGTAGTTTAGGAAGATACTAGAACTATTACTAGAACACAATATCATACTATGAGTCAGTTTATTCATGAGTCAATACTTACTACTAGAAGAACATATACAACTATTCTAGGAAGAGAACACATACAACTATACTAGAGAAGAACATATACAACGATACTAAAGAAGAACATATACAACTATACTAGAGAAGAACATATACAACTATAGTAAAGAAGAACATATACAACTATACATTAATTTTCCCTGTACATATATTTAGTGATCTATTCACTTAAACTATAAATGTAAAAACTATATTTTGGTAATGATAGTTACACTTGGGAAAATTACAGAGTTTTACATGAAACGAACATTTAGAACAGTTTGGTCTTTGTAGAAGACTACATTGAGAACAGTTAGGTCTTGGTAGAAGACTACATTAAGAACAGTTAGGTCTTGGTAGAAGACACCCTTATATAATAGTAGGAATCATAGGGATTTCTAGAGTTTTTCAAACGTTGACAGTTGGTTTACAAACATTTTTATACTTACAGTTCATTTACACATCTCCATACTTACAGTTCATAAACTTACAAATTATTACATACAAATTAAGACACTAAAATACTTATGATCTCACCAGCTTCAAAGCTGATACTCGCTTTCAAAATTACTTGTATCCTCAGGTCATCATAGACAGGTACAGATGCAAGGAGAAAGGAAGATGGAGCTCGTTCAAGACTCATCTTTCATTTTGATTTATGTTTAGTGTTTATCAAAATTTGACAGAACACTTTTATAATAATTATATTATTAATGCAATGGATGATGTTGTTGCTTGTTTACTACTTTTCATTGTTGTGATATTGTACATGACGTCCTCTGCCCCTGAACGTTTCCGCCGTTCTTGGTTTTGGGTTGTGACATTCAGCATGAACCGTACCCTCAGGTGTTCCCGACAGGAACAAGTATAGAAACATCCCTCAATGTCCGAAATCCACCTCATCGCTGCAATTGGATCCTGAGTCCCATCAAACTCTGGTCACTTCGTGATGTTGAACTCTCGGTACAACAACGAGTCATCCCCCTGTGACCTGGCAACAACGACTGCTGCGGTGGCTGTAGCAGCAGCTGCTTGAGTTATAGCAGCGTATCGCTCATCAAATGTCTCAATCAACATGGTCTTAATAGACCCAAACATCTCTGGAATAGCCTCCCAGATGGCTGCGGCCACCTCCTTGTGAATCATCACATGAATCTCATCATCACTGGCTCTGCTGCTCTTTGGGTTGTGGCGCGTACCCACTATGATGTCTCTGAAATAAAACATAAATAGTCAAAGTCTCGATCTTTTGCACATACTTGTTCCTTAGTACCCTCAGGATTCTTACTTGGATTGCTATTTAATCCGGTGTCTCAAGTAGTATAGGCCCTATACTACCTTCCACACCACATCAGTTTTCATCCGAAGCCCTCCTCCTAGGGTCACAGTTCACAAGCAGTCTATGTCTCACCGAAAACAGGGTACACCCTAGTAGACCTCTCATAAACACTTCTCTGCTACCTTCTCACACTCGAAGAAATTCACAGTAGCAATATCTCCTAGGCTAAGGCATCACAAATCAGGCCTCTCTAGTCCTAGATTATGAAGTACCTAGCCTACTCTCTAGCATGCATACCATATCTCATATTATCTCATAATACATAAAGTAAGGGTCTTTTGGGAAATCACCGTTCGAGCGCTAGCTGATTGTACACACTGGTCTTTTATGCTCTTTCTGGAATCCTTTACTCTTTTCAGAAAAATTGTTTCTGTTAGAAAAATTTTCTCAAATCCTTAGTTTGAGTTCTGATATGCTCAAAGGTGTATCCGAATCCCTCAAACCAAGGCTCTGATACCAACTTGTATCGACCAAAAATTTTCAACCAAAATTTTCATTTTTAACTTCATAAAAACATATGTCATGTCATAAGTTCTCAAAAATCATTCAACAAGTTTTCAAAACAGTTCTTCAAATCTAGGATCATGACTCCATCTTGATGTAGGTGTACAATCATACCGGTGCCTTCCCGTGATCCTCGGAAGTACCTGAAACACATAACACATAACACGGTAAGCACGAATGCTTAGTGAGTTACCCAAAATATGTGACAACCCAAAAATTTTTATTCTGTACAACCATCCACTTCAATATGAGTCAAAACTATTTCTGCTAACTTTCAAACTTTTTGGAATAAGTTTGAGTGTTTTAAAGTTAGTGCTTCAGAAGATATCAGGAGAGTGGATACCCTAGGATTTATTATGTAGCAATAAGTGCCCAAAACTTCAAGAGTTTGGAGTTTACGGTCCAAAATGGAATTGAGACCGTAAACCCTAAAGGCTATATAAGTGAGACTTAGATAATTTATTCACTTTTTCACATTTCCAAAGACTAAAGCTATTTCTCTCTCAAGTATCATCCCGTTTTTTTTCAAGATCTTCAACTTGTAAGTGTTCTAGCCCTAATATGTTTAGATCAAGTGTTAAACGTCAAGAAATCACTCAAAAATCCCAAGGACAAAGTGTTCACGACCCAAGATCTTGTTGGACCGTGAACACTAAAAATGTGGCAAAAATGTGCCGACTGTCCCTCTAGACCTTTGAAACAAGCTTAGAAGAAACCCTTGACATGTCTAGACCTTAAGAGCATCAAGAAAAAACCCAAATATCACAAGGAACTAGTGTTTACGGTCCAAGAATCTCCTTGGACCGTAAACCCTAAAAAGGGTGCTAAAGGTTGCCAAAGTGCCCCTAAACTCTTGCCAAACCTTAGAAACAAACATAGAACCTTCGTTGGATGTGTTTAGCACAAGAAAACCACAAAAATGTCCCATGTTTATTTGTTTATAGTTTGGGGAGCTCCCAAAACCGTAAACACCCCAATGAGGGTTATAATGCCCCATAACTTTTTCCTTAAGCTTAGAAACTAGCCTAGACCTTTACCCGGAAGTGTTTAGGACTTGAAAACATCATTTGACCATAAACCATATGGGTTTACTACCGTAAACCAAAAGATATATGGTCCAAAAACCGTAAACCCTATAAAGGGGTGATATGTTGCCATAATCACTTCTTTAGGTTAAGAACTGAAGTTAGGATGCTTCAAAATGACTTCTAGGACTTCAAACCACCAAATGGTCAAAGTACCATGAGTTTACGACCGTAAACTCATGGGTTTACAACCGTAAACTCAAGTGGAGTTGGTTACAAAACCGTAAACACCAATTAGTGCCATTTCACTTCCCTTTGTTGAATCACATGTGATTCCAACACCTAGCCAAGGTGTTTCCTAGTCCCGAAAGGTGTTTCCTTTCATATAGTTGTTTATAAACATTATATTCATGTCAATATGTGTCCTTATATGTCATTTAGGACTTATTGTGTCACAGGAATTCATTCGTGGATCTTGTCATCCGTACACGCATACCCGTCTGAATCACCCACATCAGGTGAGTTCATACCCCTTAATGAATCTTTTAAACTATTTTAACTGTTTTAAGGGGGGGATACAAGTTGAACACAATGATAATTGTGTAAATGTTTGTTATAAACATCTTTCAAAATGTTACTTATGTCATTTATAAGTTGTCAATAAATTTCAAAACTCTTTTAAAGGTTGTGTTACTTTATAGTTGTACAAAACTCCGTTTTTATAATATAAGCATAACTTGGTAGATAAATGAGTCTTTTCGGTAACAGTACAGTTAGAACTTTAGTAAACTATCATAGGTATATTTTAGGAGTATGCTATTCATTACTTCTAGTACAATGAAGCACACAAAGAGTCAGTTCAGTTCAAGTCTATACAAATACAATACGCTTACATGGAATACATTTACATAAATACGATATCAATACACGATAATAGAACAAAACATAATAAGGTGCTATAACATGGAACGTTTTCAGGATCTAACTATACCAATGAATCACTTCTGCATTTATGATAGTTATATTGGGTATACATGATCACAGTAATGTGGATGTTCGCGGCTTGCACTCATGCAGGGGTCGCGTGTAGTTCCTACAATCTCTTGACAAGGGAGCGTCTAGCATAGGATCTAGCCATGACATTATGCGTTAACCGTCAAATAAGGCACAATAGTACTAAAAGTAGTCCCTTATTTCAAATACTACTGTACTTACACTGTCAACATGAAAATTACAGAAGGATATAAAATTTCAGTTACAATATTATTAATACCTTTACCATGTGTCTTGTTCACATAATCGATGAGGTAAATTAGATTTAATTAATAATTGTCGTACAGTCGAGTCTTGGTAGAAGACTACTTTCAAAACAGTCGAGTCTTGGTAGAAAACTACTTTCAAAATAGTCGAGTCTTGGTAGAAGACTACTTTAAAAACAGTCGAGTCTTGGTAGAAGACTACTTTCAAAATGGAGAGACTTGTAGCTATTTTGGAAAGGAAGAAGAAGATTCTGCGAAAAAAGGAAATACCATTAGTAAAGGTACAGTGGGTACATCGGAAGGGATCCGAGTGGACATGGGAGCCGGAGGCAGAGATGCACGAGCATTACCCGACATTGTTTATTCCAGCGGACTTCGAGGGCGAAGTCTAGTTCAAGTGGGGGAGAGTTGTAACGCCCCGATTCTCCGGTATGGTTAATATGAGTTTTTTGATTAGGCCCAACTCGACGAGTTGGTTTACCTACTCGTCGAGTAGCAGTGAGAATGATCGTGAGTTAAGTGACCTACTCGGCGAGTCCATATTGGGACTCGGCGAGAAGGAGCTGGCAAGTGAAACCCTAATTCTCGGGGTTTGCACCCCTATTTAAAGGGATGTTAGCCTCCCTTGGACCTTATTACAGCCCCAAAGAACCCTTGAGAGCCTTACTCGTGTGTGTGTGCCGTGTGTGTGTCTTTGAAGATTGAAAGAGAGTCCTGGGAGGGAGAAGACTTGGAGGAGAAGAAGATTGAAGCAATTGGAATGTGGGAATCAACACTCATCTCAGATATCAACTTCAAAAGGTACCCAAACCGTTATTCTCCTTATAAATCTTCTTTATTTGGTGAGTTTAGGGTTTTCATTGAATATAAAGTTGGTATGATGAGCTATGGGCTAGATCTGAAGTTCTAACTTCAGATCTGGACTCTCTTTGGATTCTAAAAGCATAAAGTTGCATCTTTAGTCATGATTGAGGTCCCCTTTGTGCATAAAGACCCATCAATAGCTTAGATTTGCCATTTTGAGCCTTTAAAGCCATGCATGCACGTAAAGTTGGCAACTTTATGTGATAAGCATTCCTTAGAAGCTTGGATCTGTGATTTGGAGCCGCTGCATGGCTCAAAATGGATTTATATGAGAAGAGGACTGAATGGACTCGGCGAGTCGCATGAAGATGGCCCTTGAACTCGACGATTTGGTTAAACAACTCGGCGAGTCCGATGAAGATTATCATAAGACTCGACGAGTTGAAGAACAACTCTGCGAGTCGGATGAGTTTTAACCAAGAATATGTTCATGAGTATATCCATCGAGTCAGAGGGTGGGAACTCAACGGGTGGCCTTAAGGTCTGATCGGGATTCGAAAGAACTCGACGAGTCACCTCGATGAATTGGCGAGTTGGATTGTGCTTCAAGGGACTCGGCGAGTAGCTGGGTGTACTCGGTGAGTTGAGGTCAACATGGACTGGTGACCTTGACTGAGGACTTGGACCTTGATTAGGAGTTGACTATTGGGTTATGGAGTAGCTTATAAGGTTAAAGACTTATGCGTATATTGAACTGTGGTTATAGGTGGTTAGGCCTGTGTCGAGTGATCCGAGAGTTGGAGTTTACCTTCTGAGTCGACATCTGCGAGGTGAGTTATCCTCACTATATCGATAGGGTTTACAACACCAAGGACGACCCTTTAGTTGTTATTGTTATGGTATGCTACATGTGGTTATGATCTCGTAGATCGGAATCGGGGTAGACAGTATGTTATGCTCTTATGATCCATAGGGATTGGTATGTTAGTGACCTGCTAGGTTGGTACTCTAGTTACAGGAGAATTCGATGATTTATGATATGTGTGACAGATATATTTGATGTTTATATATGCCTGTATATGATAGTATGTGCACATGGTTATTTGCTTGTGGCTGGGTTGAGGCGGTCCTGCTTTGTGTTGAAGGCCAATATACCCTATAGGCTCAGGATGGATTCAGATAGACTGTAGGCCCGATAGGGCGGTCCAGTCAGGCCGATGGCCCAGTATGCTTGTTGATTTATTCATTGTTAATGTTATGGTATTGTCAGTGTGGTGTTGGTATTTTGGGGTAGCTCACTAAGCCCTCGGGCTTACAGTTTTCAGTTTACTGTTTCAGGTAATTCAGGAGATCATGGAAAGGCGAAGGCGTGACCGTATTGCTCCTCATCCTTATGTTATGATTTTTGGGACACTCTGATGGGAAAAAAATGATTTGAAAACATTTTGTACACAATGCTATGTGGTTTTTATTAAGATTGAAAAAGTTTTAAATTGGTGTGAATTTTATGGATGATACAACTTGTGTTAAAGAATTAATTTTTTCTAAACTTGCAAAATTAGATAAAACCCCTTCCTTTATTAGAAATTAGGTTAATTTAATAGTAGGTAGATTAATTATTTAAAACTGTTCCCTGAGATCGACACCCGACTTATTCAAACTATTCTATAATTTGACTAGGTACACTGCCAATGCGCACTTTAGTTAGGTTATAATTTTTGAAATAGGTGTAGATATTTGCACACACCACTCATCCTAGGCTCATCCTAGGGCACTCTCCGCCATCAGCTACACAAGGAGTCCCTACCACCCTTCCTTAACTAGCTTCCGAATACTATTACATATTCGCTTACTAGTTAGTTAAAGCTAGCTAGAACCCCTATAAGCACAAAGAAAGCAACATTCAGGCATTGAGTAACCATACCCAAGCATAACCTAATCAGGCTATCCTACTCCTGACTAACCAGCCCTAGCATATAAATCAATAAGCTCATACAATAGGCATATAAGGCATCCTTCCTAGATCCTTAGCCCTAATCTAGCATGCAATTCTCATAATAACATAACAGGCAAATATGGCATCCTCCCTAGATCCTTAGCCCTAGTCTAGCACGTAGTTCTCTAAATCATATCATATAATCTAACATACCATGCATGGGTATCTTGGGGAGAAACTTACTTGAGCTGGCCGGTCGCACGCATCACACACCTAGTTCTTTCTCAAAACTCTTTATTTTTAAATTTTAGAGAACTGTTTTTCTTTTAAAAATCTTTCAATCCCTCGATTTGAGTCCATACACCCCCGAAGGTGTGCCCGAATCCCTCAAACCAAGGCTCTGATACCAACTTGTTGATGGGTTTTGGTCATAAGACATCCTATGTGCTCATACAAACCCTAATGCTTGGATCTAGGTTTCTCTATTGAACATGCAAGTTATCCAAGACTATAAACCCTAATTCTAGCATTCAAATAATCATATTAACATGAGAATAGGTTTATAATGTTACCTTGATTGTTATGTAGCAATAACAATCCCAAATCTCCTTGTATTGACTTTGGAAGGCATAGAGTCACAAGTGTCACTCCTCTAATGGTTCACAAGCACCATAAGCAAGAGGATGAAGAGGAGAGAGGATGGAGGTTGCCCAAAACGTGTTCTAACCCTAGCAAGAAGCTTTTCCACGTTTTTGGTCCTTAAGGGATCTATATATAGTGAGGCAATTAGGGTTATCTAACAAGGAAACCCTAATTTGGATGCTTAAGCCCTAAGCAACCCATGGAGCCCTTTCCATAAGGCCTTGGACGATTTCATATGGGCTTCCCCCATAGAATTCGTCCACCTTATAATATAAGGCAACCCATGGCCCAAATTGCAATTATCTTATAATTACAATTCTAGTCCCTTAAGTTTAATTAATCTCTTTTAGTCACAAAACTAATTACTAATTAATTCTTGACTAATATTAATTAAAAATATGATTTCTCCGTTAATATATTATTCCCATGATATATTAATAAATCATATTTAATCCTTTCTCTCCATAATTCATCCTATCAAGTTGCCTTGGTGAAGGCAACCCAAAAGGACCATGCACCATCGGGTCAAGTACATACCAAAATAGTTATGGACTTAGACACTAATCCAACAGTCTCCCACTTGGATAAGTCTAACAACTATTCTGCGTATGACTTCAGATCCTGATCTGCAATCTTAGCTTTTCAAAGCCGCTGTCAACTCTGATCCTATAAGATACGCGTGTCCTTAGATAAGGGATCATATACTCCTCCATTCTAGATATCAAATGAGATATGATTTCAAATCATTCTCTTTGTACTATATCTCGATTCCCGATTTATGACGACTGACTAATTGAACAAATCAAATTAGCCCTAGCCCGGCCGAGCATTTACGTTTGTCATCACTAAACCATCGAGGGGCCCAAAGATATCGCTTTTATCCTACCTTGAATAAAAGGAACGGATAAACTTTGATACAATTCTTGCTTGCACTCACTCACCGAATCACACACAACAATATGTTTTATAACACCAAGTTACTGGTGCGTTTACATATTATCAATGTGCAACCGATTTGCAAGATACAACTCACACATCTCGGTTTCAAGAATATAAGATGTTATCGTCTCACCAATCACTCGTGATACAATTCATGGAGTGATCCAAGTGAGCGTGGGTTTAATCCAATGCTCAAATTCATATTCATAAGCACTCATGAACATTGCAGCAAACATTTGCTTATGTCTAATACTCTTTTAGACAATCCACACACCAATTCACGACAGTCTTCATTCATACCTACTTCCAACATATGAACGACTGTGGCCCGTTTGAATAATTCGATTATTCTTAATAAACTCAATTATTCTGGAAGTCAAAACATGCAAAGTGAAACACAAGAATAATACTAATCCCATATGGCCTCAAACCTTTGAGTATAAATAAAACACCTTTTATTTATCACCATATCGATTACTCATTATTTGTCATTTCAGGTAATCAACTTCTTACTTGAATTATTACACTTGTCCCATGCTCTTAGCATGCACACAATGTTTACCTATGGTTCTTACTTTGTGAAATAGACCAAATTGAGCATATTTCCAATCATTCTCATTTCACAACTCCAAATCCTTTTTCATAAGTGAAAGAATATCAAATTCTTGCTACTTATAGAATATGCTAGATTCTAACATTTTATGCAATGATCCTTTCGTGATATCACTGCACCAAAGTCACAAAGACTATTGCCAATGATATTACAAAGTCCTCTATCAGAGATTGTTACAATACAATTCCTTAGATATGATGTCTCTCACTCAAAGAACATTCCTTTGAACATCCTTTTGCATAAAGGTTTCTAATCTAGTCATAGATTTTTCAATATTCAATTTCCAATATAGATACATTTCCACATTTTCCATATGACAACTTATTCTTAATAGAATCTTATCTATTCATAATAATGTCGATATGGTCCATTCAATACCATGCTTCCAACTACTCACAAGCAACCAATCCTCGTCGAACTTTGGATTGCCCTTTGATAGTTGTTTAATTATTTTAGTCAAAACCGATTCTAGTCCTTTTTCTCTCTAAATGTGCTAGACATTTGGAAAATTTTAGAATGGTCAAACATTAAGGCATTTGCAATCGATCCTATACCTGAAGCGTATGGGACATGACGCATAATGTTTTATTTGCTATGTTCTTAAAATTCGAATTGTGAAGAGGAATGCCATAATCATAATCGAAATTTTAAGAACACACTATGTACCTTTGACTAAATTTATTAACATTTCTCAACCTAAGCCTTTAGATTTGAAATGAAGCACAATATTCTCTCCCTTAATTATAGCAAAACATCTTTTCAACTGTTACAACTTGGCAAAGTATGACTCTTGTTTTGCTATAATTAATATTGCCAAATTGCAATACGTACCTTAATAATCATACAATCATAACATTTATGCTCCCACTATCATGATGATTATTATAAAACATAACACGTATGCTCCCACTAGCTTCGACATGTATTCATAAACATCTTAACTTTCAGAAAAACAATGCTTATTGAATATCTTAGGTTCATGTTTCTAATACTTAGTGCTTTGATAATCTTTTATCAAGGCTTCTTGAACTTATACACCTTTGCCTTCGATAGTTCATATGTGTGTCTAAACAATTAAGACTAATTGTCAAACCTCACAATTCAAATTATGGAAAGGGATACCATAACCACGATTGAATTCGAGAATGCAATTTTACTATCTTCTTAAAATCTTTCTTAGTGAAAGCATTTCCTCACAATCATTTTCATGAAGGAGGAAATCATATGACACTTAGATTTAAACGGTGTATGTGTTCCTATCCACGTGAATTTGTTAAAACCAAAGTTTATGACAAATTCAAACTCATATGGACCGAACTTTCTTAATCTTGACTTCTTGCCTTATGGTAGCACAGCTGCCCACCATGTCTTCCAAGAAGTTAAGAAACTCACCCTTTCCTATCAATGTACCTTTAATTGATTAAGGTGTTTTGCCTTTTATGCGTTCAAAATGAGAACTCGTAGAACTTACATGCATAATTAACTCGATTGGATTGGCACAGAAACAAAATAATGTCATCACGATAGGTTGTAAACCTCAACTCGTGTGCTAGTGATGATCGATAAGGTTTATTTGATTTGTTCTTGAAACCTTTCAAGACCATTAAAACTCCCACTGACTTCTTGACATATAAGATTCTCTTGTCAATAACCATTTCTTGACAAACAAATATTCAAGAGTTAGTGTAGCTTTTATCAAAACACTTCATAAATTGGTCCTAGTTGGTCTTTGTCTTATCCAAGACATCACAACTTTCCACATTTAATGAATGTTATAAACCTTCTTTATACTTATCACTCAATGTCACAATCTTAACTCTAAGACTTGTTTTGGAACGAAGTATGATTGACCTCTTGATTTAACCATTTCTCCAATCCTTGATTCCTCTTCTTAAACATACAACTATACTAAGACTCACTTAGAGGATCAATTGAGATATAATTCTTAATCATTAAGACTTATCATAAAGCATAAAAGGTACTCTCCCTTCTTCTTAGAACGGAGAAACTTTTATTTTTCTGCCTACTTGATTCTTCTTATTCGTTTTGCTATTGATTTAAACATTTTTAATCAATTCTGAATTATACTTAATCTTATAAGTATGATCATATTTATTGAACTTTTAGTAAATTATGACGAATATCTTGTTACTATTATGGTGGACTTTGACCAACACACAAATTTGTGTACTCGATCTGCTAGTCCTTCACTTGACACTTTGTCAATGAATTAGTCTAATTTCCAAATATGAAATTTCTCATTCATCGTGCAACCAAGTTGCATGATTCCAAGTTTCTATCCAATTGAAACTTGGGTGATGAGAAACTCTCCCTATTTGGTAAATTCTCGACTTTCCATAAACAACATAATTAAGAATCAACTCCATTATTGCTAACAATAGAAACATTTTAACATCAATTTTTCATACACGCCATTGCAAGGATAATATAAATAATATAAAAATCAAAATTTATTTTATTGCGGAAAGATTTGTCCTTACAATGCAACTTATTCAAAACTATGCTAATATATCTTTCATAGCAATCTCATTCTAACTCTAAGTAGTAGCTCAAGAATCTAATCTTCAAGTAATGCGATCGAAATCCATTTCTTCACGGTTAGATTCTGCTCACTTCTTCCCTTAAGCTTCCTTTCTTTTCTTCGATCCTACAAAACATCAATTGTAATCTTATCACATTATGTATTAAGAATCTAGAATAGAAGCTTAAAAGAGTTAGTTAATGGATTTTACCTATATTAGAGCCATACGTTTCAACTCTCCCATCTCTTAGATCTCTTAGGTAAATGGGATAGCTTCGTCTCCAATGCCCTTTCTCTTGGCAATAAAAGCAAATTGACTCTTTTGGAACATGACATGGAACTACTTCAGACACTGCCTTTCTCTTATGATCAAACTTTTCGATCATAGCATGTCTTTCGTTGCCATTGTCTATATCCATAGAGGTCTTGAAGGCTGATTCACCAATCAACATTGCTTTTCTATTGCGCCAAACCATTGCTGATTCAGCAACAATAAGCATATAGGTGAGATCTATAAGGGTCACATCGCGGTTCATCGTATAGTACTCTCTTATGAACTCACTATATGCGTTAGGAAGTGACTGAATAACCCAATCAACAGCCATTTCCTCACAGACAACGGATCCCAACATTCTTAACCTATCAATGTGTGACTTCAGCCCTAGGACGTGTGCACACACCGACTTTCCTTCTTTATGTTTACTTGCCAAAAGGGCTTGAGTGATCTTGAACTTTTCAAGCTATTGAACTTGTGGGTTAGGGAGAATAATTGGAGGAGGTGGAGGAAGTAAAGCATGATTTCTTGTTCCTCGATCGAATCGTGGAATACCATCTTCATGTGGAATGCTTGTTCCACGGGATTTGGTAAAACCATAGTTGTCGAACTTTGACATCTACAAAAATGGGAGAAAAACGAATTCAAGTTAGTTGATAGATTGAGTCCTTAGTAAATCACTCAAATGAAATACTAAGGCTAGGACCCAACACAATATTCTACAACTCGGGAGAGGGATGCCGTAACCCTAATTGCAGAATATTTGAAGGTAAGTGAATGACGATTCACTAATTTCCACCACGAAAAACGAAAAGCAAAATTAAGTTTCAAATCTATGAAGACTCCTAGATCCTTTGAGATTCATTGAACTTTCAATGGCATGTTTAAATCTCGATATGCCCCTCTAGTTTGTGACTGGGATGCCGAGGAGCACAAAGCGGGTGTGAATAACCATGCAAACTTACATGGTTCCCTCACATGTTACAGTCACCTATTTGATGTGCCGGTAAACCACACATGCTCCACCGAACTATGACAAACATTGAGTCACCCTTTGCTACCTTTGCTTAGAACCATTTAATATGTCGGTAAACCACACACGCTCCACTAACGTCTTTGCAAGGGTACAAAGTGTAATTTCATGGAGTTGTATCAATTCACTTTTGCCTAAGTAACTAAGATTGGGAATTTTATGAAAACATTTAGTTACTTTTATACTTTATTATACTTTTAATGGAAGGTTTCGTCATATCCTACCCGTTCGGCTAACGACCCTCCACTAGTCAAGAGTGCGGTGGATAAGAGTGGATACCCATTCAATCGCATTTTATAGGCAATTTCCTTAAACACCCCTTATAGACCAGCTTCGTGAATGAGGCCTACTAACGGTAAGACTGACTTTTACTCATACATATATATAATGTTAGACTTTTAATTTTATATATATAGTATAGGGTGTATTTTAACACTTTTAAAAATACTTGGTGGTCTAATTTAACAATTATACTTTTAATTCAACTAAATTGTAAACCTAAACTTTTATGGATTTATTAAACCTCTTTTAATTATACACCTTAATTAATTAATAAAACCATAAGGGTGTGATTTGAACTTTTTCAAAACAATACTAGAGTTTTAGAATTTAACATTCCTAATTAAACTTTTAATCAACTTTTAAATTCCAAAACTTGAGGACAAGTTTTGAAACATTTCAAACATTAGGGTTTAGAATTTAAATATACATCAAAATTAAACAATTAATCAAAATTTAAATTCCAAAACTTGAGGGCAAGTTTTGAAACATTTCAAAACATTAAGGTTTTAACTATTTAAATTTCAAAACAATAAAACTTTTGGGTTCAAATTTAAACTATAAAACCTAAAGGGGAAAATATGAAACATTTCATAACAACAAGGATCAAATAAAAATTAATCTAAATTAACAATTAATCACATATTTATCCATATTTGATTTATTTAATGATTTCTTGCAAAACAGTTTATAGTCAAATATATCATAAAATCGAATTTATATTGATCTAATATGATAAGGTAAATATCCCAAAGCAAAAACAGCAAGAAATCTCGAGATATACTCCATCTGACGAGTTGACTCGTCGAGTTAAGCTTGGACTCGTCGAGTCTGCATGGACTCGGCGAGTTCAGCTATGGACTCGGTGAGTCCAGCCTCCAGAACATCAAAAATCGAATTTTTTTAACATGTAATGCATCAATACAATTGAAACCAGTCTAGGCTCTGATACCACTGATGGGTTTTGGTCATAAGACATCCTATGTGCTCATACAAACCCTAATGCCTGGATCTAGGTTTCTCTATTGAACATGCAAGTTATCCAAGACTATAAACCCTAATTCTAGCATTCAAATAATCATATTAACATGAGAATAGGTTTATAATGTTACCTTGATTGTTATGTAGCAATAACAATCCCAAATCTCCTTGTATTGACTTTGGAAGGCTTAGAGTCACAAGTGTCACTCCTCTAATGGTTCACAAACACCATAAGCAAGAGGATGAAGAGGAGAGAGGATAGAGGCTGCCCAAAACGTGTTCTAACCCTAGCAAGAAGCTTGTCCACGAATAGTTATGGACTTAGACACTAATCCAACACTTGTAACATCCCAAAAATCGAGACCAAAAATTTTTGTTTTAATTATATTTCTTATAAAATTTGTTTGAGGAAAACATTACTGATATCATATGAATTCATAAACCATAGTTACATGACTCAAAACCATATCTTTAAATAGTAATAATGTCAAAGTACAATACGATAAATCTCAAATGCGGAGTCATGTGTGTGCAATGTGCTGCTACCCTGCCGACTCTTTCCCCTTTAACGAAGAGATACCTGAAACCAAAACTGAAAACCGTAAGCTCAAAGCTTAGCGAGTTCTCCCATCATACGACATACCATACAATCATACATACTGCCAGGCAATTCTGGGGTGCCCAACCTACCCATGTCAAGCCATTCTTGGGTGTTGACCTACCCATGTCAAGCCATTCTAGGGTGCTGACCTACCCGTGTCAGGCCATTCTAGGGTGCCTGCCTACCCACTGGTCTATCTCAACCAGCCACAAGGACTGTTTCACCCCTACCACTATCACATAATAACATATCATAATCAAGTTGTCAGACATATCTTGTAACACCCCGTTTATTTATTAAATAAATTAATTAATTAATGAACGAATAGTAGCCTTAACATAAAAAATTGTATATAAAAGGATGGTCTCGAAAGCTAATTGTCACAATTTTAGATGTCGGGGGTCACAAAATGCATGTTTCGGACTGAAATTTATATATATTTATGAAGACGGGGGCTCAGTGGTAATTGTTTTGATTTAATTTAAAAGGAAAAGAGGTGGGAGGGATGAATAGGTCATAATTAAGATATTGGGGGCTATTTGGTAAATTTTGTACCAAAGTTGTAAGGGATTTTAATGCTGAGGGTTAAAAGAGTAAATTATGGACTTTCTGTGAAAAGCATCCTATGGGGAGGGACTATTTATGACATTATGGAATGAAGTTTGAGTGGGTGTCGGGTGTTTAACTGTTGCATTTCCCTAACCCTAAAATAACCACCAACCGCCACCTTCACCTTTATGCCTCCCACCACCGACGGCCATCCTCCTTCACCTCCCGACACCGCACCACCAATTTATGTTGATTTCGACCAGCCGAGCCGTCACGGTCCCTATCCTCCGGTGAGAGCAGTCAACTACGTGATTTCCATGGGTTTCCGTTGCCACCCTTTCCGCCGCCTCCTCCTCGTCTGTGAAGCTAGAGAAACAAGACCATCGTGGCGCATCCACTGTTCTCGGTCGAATGTGCACCGCTTTTCACCATCGAACAACCATCGTTGCGCTGTTCCTATTGAAGACAAGGACCGCCGATGAGAGCTTAGATGGAAAGCAATCGGAAGAAGGAAGCTTTCGGATGTCGAGTCGTGTTTCACGGGTGTTCCTACTTGTGTTTGTGTGAGTGCGTGTACTGCTGCATCATGTCGATTTTTTACGTGTGTATAGAGTGTTTTGTTGCTGGAAATGCTTTTCTACTGCCACTAGCCATTGTGAAAGGTGGTTGTGTGCATATTATAATGTTTGTGCTCGTTTTTTGTGATGGTATAAGGCTACTGGAAGGGATTCTTGGTCGGAAATTCAAAGGAAAACCCCCCGCCACCGCTTGCCACCGTCGGCCACCACAAGGTGGTTTTGTGTGTGTATTTTGCATTAGTGTGTGTGTTTATTTTGGAGATTGGAATTTTAAATTGTAACAAAAATGGAATAATGGAAAGAAATTCAAAACCACCACCGTGAGGTACAGGTTGCCGCCATCGGCCACCGTGTCGAGTGACGGTGTGCTTCACCTTGTTGTGTTTGATTCATTTGAGGCGATGGAAACCCAAATGGGCCTAATACACCCTAATGGGCCCAATAAAGCCCTAATTTACCTAAAAGCCCAAACATGTGACTAATGGGCCTAGTGAGACACTAATGGGCCTAATGAACCTTAATTGATCAAAAGACCTAGCTATTGGGCCTACTAGCTAAGATTGGGTTGGAAACCCAAATTAGGGTTTAGAAAACCCTAATAGATTTATGGGCTTTTGACTTATCGGGACCCACGTTTGACCCATTGGAATAGAATTATGTGATAAGCCCAATCACACCATATGATTTATTTAGTAAAGTGATGGACTTAATGGATTAAGTCCTTAATGGCCTAAGTGAGAAGCACTTAACCCTAATTATCATTTTATATGAAACCCTAATTTCACTTGGGTTTATAGTTGGGCCTTTCTATTGAGCCTTGATGATTGGATTATTGATGGGCCATCAAAGATCAGGCAAATGGACTAGAATAATTAATGGGTTTTAAGGTAAGGCCCATATGAGGATTTGGGCCCAATTTGGAAAATTGGGCCATAGATGGGGTCTTTATGATTATATGATATTGGGCCATTAGAATGTTAAATGTTGGACTGGACTAAATGGTTGGGCCTTATGGTAAGACCTTATAAAGGTTTGGGCCCAATTTAAACAGACAATATGCACACATAGCACGTAGTAAATACTTCATATCTATGTGTAAGCTGAAGGGGACCATGCACTCACCTAAAAGGCGGTGACTTAGCACTCAGACATCGCTTCGATACTCTCAAAACAATTTCCTTCAATAAAACCTAGTATCAATACCACTAGGGTTTAGTCTAACGATAACCGCGACAAATTAATAGTCTGACTATTAGTATTATTATATAAGCGTTAAATAACACTCAATATAACTCATAATAATAGCCCAAATAATTATTTTAAGGAACTAATAACATTACTATAATTATTTGGAAACTATATTAAAAATTCCGTAAGCATAGCTCACTTACAACGAATTTTATCGAAAACTGGAACATTATTTGGAGTAGCATTTTGAAACCAAAAGACACTTTTTCTCGGGACTCCAGGAGCCTCGGGGCTTCCTTCGGGTGCTAGGGGATTTACCTAGGGTTTAGGGGTCGTTTGGGGTCTTAGAGAAAGAAAGAAACTAGAGAGAGAAAGAGAACTGGTGAGAAAATGTGTGAAAAGCTCGGACCCTTCGCATGCCTTTTATAGGCGCCTGATCTCGGAATTATGCTGGGCGTCGGATTCAGCTACGCTGGGCGTAGCTCGGATAAGGCTCCAGCTCGCGTACAGCTAGCTCGCACTCGGAAGAGGACCCGGATAAGACGGAAGGTATGCAGGGCGTACAGGACCTCGTACGCAGGGCGTTATGTGAAGGCTACGTGGCATGAGCCAAAGCAAGGTCTGATTAGCGATGGAGGGTCCAGATGTTGCCACGTCATCTTAGTTTCGCAATTTTCCTTCTCGACTTCTAAAATTCATAACTTTCGCATACGAGCTCCGTTTTCGACGTTCTTTATATCCACGTGAAGGTGGAAACATACTCTACAACTTTCTTTTAGACTCCGTCGGCTAGTTTTGAACCGATTTTAAATTTTATATTATTAACTGGCCGGTACAGGATTGGTCCGTTAAATCCTCAAAACTTCTTCATCCGACGTCTATTTTCGCCCATCTTTTTCTCGTTTCGCTACTCTTAACAAGATCTTCGATTCTCCTTTAGATCGTGTCGGCAAAAATCACTCGATCTAATATTCGAATTTCGGGCTGTACACCACTAATCCGAAACTTCGAAAAATCATAACTTCTTCATACGAAGTCAGATTTGGGCGTTCTTTTTATCGATGTTCTTAGTTTAACATACTCTAAGATTTTTGTTTATATCGCTAAGGCTAAAACTCTCTCTATCGTAAATTCACAATTTACGCTTCCTTGTGTCGTGCCGGTTTTGTCGCGAAACTTCGACGGGCCATAATTTCTTCGTTATAACTCGGATTTCGGTGTTCTTTATATGTATGGAAACCTTGTGACATATACTACAACTTGTTTCAAACTATTTATTCCAAATAATATTTTGTCGAAAAGTCGTTTTAGACCCCTATTATCTCTAAATTGATTAGCCCGGATCTACGGCCGTTACAATTATCTCCCCCTTAGGATGATTACATCCCAGAATCATCAACGAAACAGGGCTCACATGAGGACTCCATACGTTATCTCTTCATCCTAAGTAATAATCGTAAATTGATGTTTCTTTGAACGAGTATCTAAATCTAAGACTTCCTAACTGCAGGCGGTGCCCGATATTAGACCCGCTCTCTATCTCATGTTAGACTTTCAGTCATGATCTTCATGTCACAATCTCAATCTTTATTGGAGACTCCTTCAAACTTGAGATAAGTTTCTTCCTTCGATTATCATAATAGACCGATGGGTCATGTTCTAATGACCTTTCATCATATGTTGCAACGCTCAAACTCAAGTCTCTTAGAGTCAAATTCCAAAAGAGAGTATACCTTCCTTCATGTTCTAATGTGATACAACCATATTTCAATATGTAGCATTTCTAGCTACCAACTTCTTTAACAATCATCGCGATACTTCTACTAATCACCTTGGTTAGCTTTCATTTCAATCTTTTTTGGTTTAAGTCAGATGCTACATCGAACTTGATTTTCTAAATCACATAGCATACTCAGCGTAGTCGGACTGAATTCGATATGACCACTAGGGTCGGAATATCAACAATCTTCTTAGTCATTACCGAAATGATGGTAACAACACACTTGAATAAAACGAAATCAATTACTAGTTTCTTGGTAACCTTGTGGCTTTCCCTGATCCAAGCGTGAGTCATGTGCTTCCGGTAGTATATGCATCTACTACCTTTCACACCTACTGATACTCGTCCCAAGTATTGTCTCGCAGTTTTCCTGGTCACTATGCAAGAAAATCACATAACAGTTTAACATATCAGATAACAAAACGAAGGTTTTATTATTTCTTGAAACTATTACATAGGTGTTCAATTTCACCCTAGTCTATGCCTCTAATAGGCTACATCATACGATACTATGGCTACTGCATAACTTGATCTTCGGTATGAAGTCTTCATCCTTGATTCCTCGCATGGTTTTCTGATTCGTCGAGAATCATGTGGAATGCTCGTGGTCTTGGTGGTGTGTTTGGCCTTGTTGCCTCATTTTTCTTTGGGCAGTCCCTAGAGACATGACCTTCTTTGTTACATCCATAACACACCTTTTTGTTGGACGTACACTTGCTGGCGTAATGCCCTGTCTTTCTACATCTGTAGCAAGTCACCTCCTCGCCACATTTCCTGAAGTGCTTCTTTTTACACATCTCGCACCACTTGGATTCACCTCTTCCTCCTTCTTCCGTTTTTAAGAATTTTCTTTCTTTGTTGGATTTTGAAGATCCTTCATTCTTCCTTTTTTCTCCTGCCTTGTCTTTTTCTAGACCCTTTTCTCTTATCTGGGTCTTTACGTTCTTAGCTGCCCTAACAGTTGTTTTCAAGGTAGTTGCCATTTTGACCATTGGGCCTAAGTCAGTGGGAAATCCGTTAGCAAACCTTTCAATCTTGGAGAGTTCAGTAGGAACCAAGTAGGGAAATAGTTTCATCTTCTCGGTGAATGCGGTGGTGTACTCATCAACACTCATCTTCCCTTTCTTCAGGTTATGAGACTCGTTGTTCAGGTCTATCAGATCTATCTCTGAGTAGTACTACATTTTCAACTGTTCCAAGAACTCCTCCCATGACATCCTTAGGGCTTCTCCTCGTGGCATCATATCTGCCAATAGCTTCCATCAACTCAAGACTCCAGTTTTCAGCTGTCTTACTACGAAGACAGTCTTCTGTTTTCTCGCTACAGCTGCAGCTCTCAAACACCATCTCCATCTCAGAGATCCAACCCATAATCTCAACCGGCTTCGGGCTTCCTGAGAGACGTGGTGGTTTCACACCCAATAAATTCTTTTACATTCGCCCTTCCTTGTCGTTTCTCCTCTCCGAGCCATCCCTTTGTTCACCTTGAGTCCCCACTTGACTCACTTGGCGGCTGTAGTTCCCTTCCTCCGATTTCTCAGGAATCAGCTCGGGTTGCTCAATGGGCATAGTAGGTTCGTCCCTATTCAAAATCTGCCTCATTTCTTCCCTTTGTTCAGCCAACATAGTTCGAATCATGGCTTGTATTCCAGCCATGGTGATTGGCTCGGGTGCATCTTCTACTACAACAGGTATTTGTTGAATCACCGGGGGTTGGTTCCTATTCTCATTTGCATTCATGTTTCCGCTACGGGTCCTTGCCATCTTGATCTATACACCGAATAAGGAGAATCTAGACCTTTATTTAGGATTGACGTTTAAATCATCCTTATCCCTCCGAAACGTTTATATGCTAGTTCTAATATAGTATTCGTACGTTTAGAATCCTAAACACATAAGGTTTCCAGATCCAGTCGGCAACAGACCATAGATCTGATCAAACTATAGCATAACAAATCATTTAGCACATAAAAGCAATTTAGGCATCATTCCTAAAATAAGCTAGTGCTCACACCTCACAATAATTGCTTAGCATTCTAAGTTTAAGTCTAGAAATAAATCCATATTCCTAGTTCACTTAAACTAATGCTCTGATACCAACTGTGACATCCCCATTTTCACGGCCAAAAAAGACCGATTTTGTTTATGCTTTGTTTAAAAATTAGAGTAATATTTTAAATAAAGTGTTGCGTAATTTGTCCCAAAACAATATATGATAAAGATTTGTCAAAAGCATTTCCAAAGAAATGTATTTCATTAAAACACTTGGGATGTCATGCTCGATACAGATCAAAAGCATAAACATAACTTACATTTATTTACACTAGTGATCTACATCTCTTTAAATCTCTCAGTGTAATGTGACATCATATCAACACCTGTGATATAAATTAGCTAAGTGGGTCAGGTTGGGAAACCTGGTGAGTACATAGGGTTTTCAACCGACAATAATATAATTATTATGTTTAAACAATGAAGCATTTAAACCCCATTGCCCATCCCCATTATATTCTCTATTCTTAAGGATCTACCCTAAGAATCGGCTATTCCTCGTTCATTCATTCCTAAGGATCATCTAAAGGAATCGGCACGAAGTCCATCGTTGCCATGGTTTACTCATCGGGCACTAAGTCTGCATAGTTGCCAGGGTTTAGGCACTAAGTCTGCATAGTCGCCATGGTTTGGGCATCAAGTCTTCATGATCACCAAGGTTTAGGCACCAAGTCTGCATGGTCACCAAGATTTAGAGTACACCGGGTGAACACATCATTCACAACACCTACAGTTTGCGAGCCTGCTAGTGTTCCACTTGACTGTCTAGAATAGTCCGTGGTTGTCATCCATACTCTGCTGAATGACGAGGACATCGTATGGGAAAAAGGCTTCTCACATCATACACCTCTCACCTATACCTCATGGTTTATATCACCTCTCAACTCATCGTCCAACTCATATTTCATCTATTATATCTACCCATGTTTTACCCCAACATTTTCGTAGATATAAAATACATATATAGTTTAAATCATTTAAAACATGTATAAAATCTTTCACCGAGCATAGATAGCAAGTAAACAGACAATATACACACATAGCACGTAGTGAATACTTCATATCTATGTGTAAGTTGAAGGGGACCATGCACTCACCTGATAGGTGGTGACTTAGCACTCGGACAGCGCTTCGATACTCTCAAAACAATTTCCTTCGATAAAACCTAGTATCAATACCACTAGGGTTTAATCTAACGATAACCGCAACAAATTAATAGTCTGACTATTATTATTATTATTATATAAGCGTTAAATAACACTTAATATAACTCATAATAATAGCCCAAATTATTATTTTAAGGACCTAATAACATTACTATAATTATTTGGAAACTATATTAAAAATTCCATAAGCGTAGCTCACTTATAGCGAATTTTTTCGAAAACCGGAACTTTATTTGGAGAAGCGTTTCGAAACCGAAAGACACTTTTTCTCGGGACTCCAGGAGCCTCGAGGCTTCCTTCGGGTGCTAGGGGATTTACCTAGGGTTTAGGGGTGGTTTGGGGTCTTAGAGAGAGAAAGAAACTAGAGAGAGAAAGAGAATTGGTGTGAAAATGTGTGAAAAGCTCGGACCATTCGCATGCCTTTTATCGGCGCCTGATCTCGAAATTACGTTGGGCGGCGGATTCAGCTACGCTGGGCGTAGCTCGGATAAGGCTCCAGCTCGCGTATAGCTGGCTCGCACTCGGAAGAGGACCCGGATAAGACCGAAGGTACGCAAGGCGTACCGGACCTCGTACGCAGGGCGTTATGCAAAGGCTACGTGGCATGATCCGAAGCGAGCTCTGATTAGCAATGGAGGGTCCAGATGTTGCCACGTCATCTTAGTTTTTCAATTTTCCTTCTCGACTTCTAAAGATGATAACATTGGCATGCGAGCTCCGTTTTCGACATTCTTTATATCCACGCGAAGGTGGGAACGTACTCTACAACTTTTGTTTAGACTTCGTTGCCTAATTTTGACTCGATTTTAAATTTTATATTATTAATAGGCCGGGACAAGATTGGTCCGTTGAATCCTCGTAACTTCTTCATCCGACGTCCATTTTCGCCCATCTTTTTCTCGTTACGCTACTCTTAACAAGATCTTTGATTCTCGTTTAGGTCGTGTCGGCTAAAAATCACTCGATGTAATATTCGAATTTCGGGTTGTACACCGCTAATCCGAAACTTCGAAAAATCATAACTTCATCATACGAAGTCAGATTTGGGCGTTCTTTTTAACGATGTTCTAAGTTTAACATACTCTAAGATTTTCATTTATATCGCTAAGGCTAAAACTCGCTCTATCGTAAATTAACTATTTACGCTTCCCGGTGTCGTGCTAGTTTCGTCGCGAAACTTCGACTGGCCATAACTTCTTCGTTATAACTCGGATTTCGGCGTTCTTTATATTTATGGAAACCTTTTGACATATACTACAACTTGGTTCAAATTATTTATTCTAAATAATCTTTTGTCGAAAAGTCATTTTCGACCCCTATTATCTATAAATTAATTAGCCCGGATCTACGGGCGTTACACAACCTCTAGATCTATAAGCTTCAACTTGAACTCCCAAGCTCATTCTTCCTTCTCAAGCTTCACAACCACCAAAAATGCACAAAAAAGGCTCAAGAATCACTCAACAAGGTTATGGTTTCAATTTAGGGTTGTTTGATTTGGGAGGGACGATGGGGGTTGGGTTGAGGCAGAATAAGTCATTTAAATAGGATGCAAACCCTTAATATTAGGGTTTCATCCAGACAGCTCCTACTCGTCGAGTCTGTCGCCCGACTCGTCGAGTAGGTCACTAAACTTCCTAGTCAAAATCGAGTCTACTCGACGAGTTGGGCCTCCACCTCACTGAGTCCCAGAGAAAAACATGAAATTACTTGAATTTAAATACGTACTAGGAACCAGGGGTTACATCATGGGACACGTTTAGCACTAAGGGTGGCAACCCTAAACCTAAACATGAAGTTGCACCATAAAAATCCATTCTTTGGACTCAAAAAGGTCCAAAACTCCATAAACTAAGATCTAAGCATTCATGAAGAAAGTTGGAAGCTTTATACGTCCTATGAGTGCAAAAAGGTGATGTAATCTCAGATCCTTGAGCTCAAGATACTCAGGTTCTTCTTCTCCAGCTTCTCTTCTCTTCTTCGAAGCTCTACTACACTACAACAAGCTTCAAAAGGCCAAACATAAACAAGAATGGAATAAGAGAGGGTTTCTAGGGTTTCTAAGGAAGAGGGGCTATAAGGAGGCTAGGGTTTGATTCATAATCTGGTATTTATATGGCTTAAACTCTAAAGATTAGGGTTTGAAATCTGATCACATAAGTTGCGCGTACTCCTTGGTACGCTGCGCGTACGTGCATGCGTCCCCTGCATCTAATGATTCTCTACGCCCCCGCGTACACCAAGGCTACACTCAACGTACGTCTTATGGGGGGCCCAAGTCTTCGGCCCACTTGCTAAAAGTCCACTCAATAAGTCCTAATAACACTTAGCCTAACAATTAATTAAGGAATATTTAATAGTTATTACCTCAAGTGACAGTCGTTACATGCAGGTGGATGAGTGGGATATAGGATGAAGGATTTGACATCAAAAGTCTCGAGAGCAGAGATGATTGTAGAGCGCCTTAGGAGGTAGTTATCCCGGTCGAGTTTGACGGCGATATTTGGAATTTGAAGGTTTAGAGAGGAGGTGGTGGCATGAGCCACAAGAGATGAACTGGAATTGGCCATAGAGAAGATAGCAACAAGAATAATAATAATAATAATTAAGAGGCTCTGGATACCATGTAAAGTAGGAACTGTGTTGTGTTTTTGTATTGCTTTCTTGTGTACAAATATATGGAGATACACTGTATTTATACACAAATAGAAAAGTAAAAGAGCCCCACATATACCGAGCTAACTAACAAAATACAAAGGACTAGAAAAACCAATTGACTCTTTCAAACGGGTGTTGAACACGTGCAAATTGTTATTAGTCTCGCATAAACAATGTTGAACACGTGCACATTGTTATTAGTCTCGCATAAACAATACACAGTAAGTTGTTTAATAATAATTGAAATTAAATATTAGATTGGTCGTGCAATTCTGTAAATGTGTTTATGAATGTATATAGAGTACATGAATGATATTTTGGAAATAAACTCCATGCGTAGCAATCGAGAATTCAACATAAAGTTCGTAAGTGGAATTTTACTAATTAATGTACTTGATGTATGGTTATTACATAATTAAAATTTATTATAAGATTAAATACATTGATGATTAGCTATTTTGACGTTCATTTAATATCTTAATAAAGTAATAAAATATTTATAATACGAGGTAATAAAGCCTAAACTAAATAGAATTATAATTATGTTTAGGTTCCTTTGACGAACACAACAGCTTACCAGGACATCTAAGGGGATTCAGTATCGAATACTAATGGGAGTTGGTAGTTTTACTCACTAAGTGTGCATAAATCGCAAAATATTTTTCACATACGGATCATTGACTCACTTTATGCCTAAATTACTCATTGTTTTGTGTAGGAGTATGATGTGTACAATTAGGAAAATCTTCGGAAAATTCTTAATATTTCACCATAATTTAGGAAAAGTCCCAAACGAAATTTTTTTACGAAAAAGACATAATTAATGGTAAAAATGACAATTTAACATTTTTTTCCGATTTATCGGTTTCAATACTTATCAGTTTCGTTAAAGTCACATTATTTTACCATGATTTCATTAAAGTCCAATTAGTTTACCTTAATTTGGGATTTGTTCGTAAATTATAGTAAACTAATGAGACTTTAATAAAACCGGGTAAGTATTGAAACCGGCAAACCAGAAAAAATGGATAAATCATCACTTTTACCGGTAATTAAGACTTTTTCATAAACAAATTTTAGTTTGAGACCTTTTCGTAAATTAAGGTAAAATATTGTGACTTTTCCAGAGATTTTGCATACAATTAATATGTTTGCTTATTAGTTGCCATGCTTAGGGTCTAAATTGATATTTGACTCCATTCTGATGATTATGTTGATTATGGTATGCTAGCATAAATTTGATTGAAATGATAATAGTTTTTATGCTTTGGTAAATTGTTGATGTAATTGGTGAATATTATGATATTGGTTGATTGTATGAAATCACATTCTTTATATGATGAATTGTAGAATTTTGAGGGGCGTTGCATAGTAGGTTGGGTAGTTTATGACACTTGCCTTAAACCCTATCCGAATACCCATGGTGTTGTATTAGGTTGATAGAGGACCTGTAAAAAGAGCTAAAGCCAGTTTGGTGTTAGTCGCCCGATCTATCTAGAAGATCCTGTGACACAAGGTACGCGTACACTATCACTACAGTGTTCGTAGAATGGAGTGGTGTGATGCTGTCGAGGAGGACCAGTAGAAACATAATTTTGAATTGGGAGGTGTTACGGATATACGACACCGTTGATACAAAATCTTGAATGACACCGCATAATACTTGTATTTCACATAGTTAGAGTAATAAAATAGGTGTTTAGGGTGGAAGTCATGAGCCACTTCGATCATTCAACAACGCAGACACACGAGTAGTGAACTGGGTATTCCCTTTGTTAGATTTGGTGTCTAAGACCATAACTATAATTTGGATGTATTTGACCCGATTGTAGCATGGTCCTTTTGGGTTGCCTTCACCAGTGTTATTTGATAGGATGGACTTATGAGAATAATGTTATTTATGATTTATTAATATATTAAAAGTATAATATAATAATATGAAATCATATTATTATTTAATTAGTATTGATCAAGAATTGATTTTGAATTAATTTTGTGGTCAAAAGAGACTAATTAAATATATGGGGATTGATTATGTAAATCAATGATTCTTATAGTGTGGGCCAATGATCCACGATTATGTAGATTGGCTAAACCAATGAAATAATCCATGGATAGTCCATGGAGCTTAAATCTATGGAGCATAAGAATATGAAAGGTCATTAGGGTTTGCAAAGATGTAACCTTAGCACTATAAATAGAACCCTAACGAACCAAAATTGGTTGCACCTTCTTAGTGAGCTAAGCAACTTATTCTCTTAAGCCGCCTCTTGCATATTGGTGTTTGTAAACCATTAGAGGCATCACACTTGGGGTGTTCAAGTGTTGGGTAGTGTTATTTCTGTTTTATTTCTTGTTTAGAAAATCCAAAAATAGTGTTATTTTGCTTTATTTCTTTTCAGAAAATCAAAAATCTTAAAATATTTTTCTTTCTGTTTTTTCAAAAAAACAGAAAAATTATAAAAATTTTAAAAATCAGAAAATTAAAAAAAAAGGCCACCAAATCAAGTGAAACAGCCGACTTGCTGCAAGTGTGCTTGTGGGAACAATCAGAAACAAGGCACGGATACGCCACTAGAGGCAGGAAGAAACAACTTGCAAGTGAAGAAAAAGACTTGCTTTCACTGTAGAACACCTAGACACATTGCCATAAATTGTACTAATCAAGCATAAGTTCCCTACTATGCAAAAGGCTGAGAAAACGCGCAAAGTGGGAGATTCTACAAAAGAAATCAATTGAGGTCATAATCGCGCAATGGTGATTGGAATGCGGAAAAGGCCAAGAAGTAAACCCACAATGCCAAGAATCCAACTCCCAAGAACAAGAAGGGAAAGTCGGCCAGTAAACCAAATCCAACAAATGCTCCAACGAAACAAAAACCGGCTAGATCAAAGTCATCTTGACAGCAGACCTCAAGCTCACAAGCAAGTGCTGAGTCACCCATCCACTCAAACAAGAAATGGGTTAAACCCAACTACAAATGGGTACCAAAGGTTCAATCTCCTAAATCTCCTAATACTTTTAATATTTATACATCTTCTGTTTGTGATAAGCAGGATATGCTGTGGGAGAGAGTTCCTTGCATGGATGAAAAAGGTCAACCAGGTTTCAAAATGGATTGGGTTTCAAAGACCAACTGATCCTGCTTTGTGTCGGAGCAGCTATGGAGGCATATCATCAAAATTCGGTTTATTGATAGTGGTTGTTCCAGGCACATGATAGGAGGCATCTCTCAACTGTACAACACTCAGAACATAGTTTGAGGGTATGTGTCCTTTGCGGGAAGGGAAGAAAGGAAGGGATCACACATTGAGGTTTGTGCGTAACGATGTGAAGAATTTATGGATATGTTCTGAGATTATGCGTGTTGTTCTCAGACCTTCTAGATGCAAATTCAATCGGTGACTTACGATTTGATTTTTCTTATCTATGCTCCTAAGTTTATCTTACACTGATTTATATTTAAGACAATCTTTTATTTTTTCATTAGTAGGTATTATTTGGGAAGTGATATGAAGTATAGTGCTAAAGGGCAATTTATGATTCGTGTAATGCACTAAAGCTTAATCAAAAGACAAAGATGTACAAGACATCTTCTAACGACGATGGGAATTCCTAGGGCGAATCCTCATATCTGCCAGTTAGCGAACCACTTCTTGGAGGTGTCATTCGTGAGCTCTTTGTCGAACTCGAAGTTCTGCGATTTCGGTGGTTAATTGCTGTCGCAGTGCGTCATTGGTTTTCCTCGTCCCTTCGAGCGTTTCTTCTAGATGTCCAATGCGGACGGTATTAACGCCTGAGTTGGCATCAATTTCCATGACTCGGTCGATGGCTGCTCGACCTTGTTCGACGTTTCGAGCAATTCTACGGACCATGACGGGCAGAGCTCTATCCGTAGAACCACCTTCGCTAATGTTGTAAAAGCTTCGGTCCCAAAATTAAGGTAAAGGTTGACCCTATTCGTCGCTCCATCAATTCAAGTTGCTTGCCCACAAAGGTGTAGGATCTAGAATGGCTGGTCGGGGGTTGTTGTTCGGGGCTTGACCTACGGGAGGTAGATTGTTGACTTCCGGCTCAGAGTCAGATCCATCTGAGAAGCCTTCTGCTTGATAATCATCAAACAGGATTTGGTGCTCATCCTCGGACTCTGCTTCGAGCCATCCTGCGTTGTCTTCATTTGGGAAGTACGGGTCGTCGTGATGGAATCCAGCCATGATATCTACGCGAGAAAAGGGATATAAGAATCTTTTATAAATAGGCGTACTAAACTAAGATAATTATAAGATGATCTTCATCAGTTATGTCAATACTTGTGTAGTGTATACCAGTTATATGAAATTAGAGTAGGATAGCAGTTCGAATAAGTGACCTTAACTCCAAATCCACAACCAAACAAGGAACAGGAAGTGAGGCAAAGGTCACAGATTCTGAGTCTATAACACCTAAATTTCATATAACCTTAGCGTATACACATAACAATTATGGACCTACTTGATAGAGACCTTTTTAGTTCTCAGGTATGTAATTATAGTAACCCAAAATACTCCTATAGTATTTTAGACTTATGTTCTGTTCTAATGTTCTTATCGTAGTAGTGTTGGTAAGTTTTTAGACTTGTTAACATATCACAACCATTCTAGGGCATATGCTAATCACTCCTCGGACCAGCATAGTTGATCAGGCTATGCCATTCCCAAGACTGACCATACATCCCCGAGCTTACCTGTGATATTTAACAATCGTAATACTTTTGTTCTTGTCATTGTGACACTGATTTTAGTATGAATGCAGCCTAGTATACTTAATTAAATATTTTGGTATTTAATGTATAGACTCTCGGTCAGAGTGTTTTAATCCCAATCTGTGACACCCCAAAACCAAGAACGGCGAAAACGTTCTGGGGCGGAGGACGTCATGTAATGTATCACAACACAGTAATAGTAAACAAGCAAACAACATCATCCATTGCATTAAATATATAATTTTTAATACAAGTGTGTTATGTACAGTTATAGACACCAAAAATAATGTAAATCAAAATAAAGAGATGTGTCCTGAATGCGCTCCATCTTCTCAAAAGTTGTTCTCTATACCTGCCTACTGATGACCTGAGAATACAAGTTATTTTGAAAGAGTTTATCAGCATTAATGCTGGTGAGTTCATAAGTATTTTAGTGTCGGTGTTTGTATCAAAACGTTTGAACATAGTTTTTAAACAATAGTTTGTAAACATTGGTGATAAAAGTATGTGAATGTTTGTACGTGTGTGTAAAAGTTTGAATCTCTCAGAAAAACTTATATTTTCTATTAAAAGTAGCCTTCTACCAAGGCGTAACTGTTTTGTATGCTTGTTTATCGTAAAAGTGTGTAATTTTCCAAGTGTAACTATCATTATCAAAATATAGTTTATACATTATTGTTTGAGTATAATAGTCACTAAATGTATATAAAGGGTAAATTATTGTAATACTGTAGTATTGTATTATAAGAACTACTACTGCACTAACTACCTTAAACAAGATTTATATTAAGGTATTATGTGATTAATTGTACCATACTACCGACTGAGTAACAACGACAAATGTAGGTCGTAAAAAGGTATGACGTTTGGCACCCGCAGACCTGCAGGTCCGGCTGTAGCTAGCAGCAAGGTGTAGGTTAGTCAATCCAGTATAGATCTATACGCAAACTCACGCTCTCCCTCCAAGAGAATTCTGGTTACAACTCGGGCCATGACATTTAAGGCATGCCCGATATAGTGGATAAAAATTGTAAACATATTCATGTATAGGTAATGTAATGTTACTTGTTCCAGTATCGTTGTATATGTTCTCTTCCTTGTATAGTTGTATATGTTCTGCTCTAGTATAGTTGTATATGTTCTCATAATAATGTAATGTATATGACTCATGAATGAACTGACTCATTGATCTAGCAACAGCGTAAATGTAATCCTGTGTTACCCCGATGGTAAATTTCTAATGATGTAACTGATACGCATGAATAATGGAAGTACTTTTATGTCTATATATGCACACATGGTATATAATTAATATTGAAACGACCCTCGGACGGCTACCCGACATCCCACCAGACCACATCCAAATCGAAGAACAGGAAATAGGGCGGACGGCCTTTTTAAGCCTTTTAAACATTCCTTATATATCTATACATATATAGACATGCAATTTATAATAAGTGTAATAAAGTTTAAATAAAAGTATTTGATAAGTAAAAGAGTTTGTAAAACATTTTGAAGTAAAATAGTTTGATAAACATTTTGAAACAGTGATGAAATCATTGGTTTTATAGTTATTAATCACATGTGATTGATGTGATAACTATAAGTATTCAACTGGTGTTCCCCCCATAAAAGCATTTAAAACATTCAAAAGTATTTCAAAGGTTAATTAAAGGGGTATGAACTCACTTGTAGTGAGTGGTTCTGATCACAATGTTGGATTAGACGCTAGGTGTCAAGTGGTGACTTGATTACACGTGTGAATCCTATTTAGCATATATTGGCACATATATGGATTTAATTAGTGTTATGAACAACTAATTGATGATTTTGGGACCACCTTAGGGACTAGTAAACACTTATAATGAAGTGTTATAATCATATATGATTGTATGAGGGTTTATAAGGCTATGCAAGAGGGTGTATGGCCAAAATACACACTATATGAGTGTGTGGGGCCAGGTGTGCGGCCTAGTGTGCTGCCAGCACATGTGTGCGGCCCTGTGTGCGGCCATGTGTGCTGCCAGATGGTGTGTGCTGCCATGTGTGCGGCCAGATGGTGTTCTTGGTACCTTTTATGAAGATCTTCAAGGAGAATGGATGATACTTGAGAGGATTTCGTGTTCTATGCTTGAAGAAGTGAAGGAACTGTTCAAAAATGATTTAAGTGTGGCATATATAGGCTGAGTGTGCGGTTGGGAAAGGTGTGAGGCCGCAAACAAGAGTGTGTGGCCGCACACTCCATGTGTTGGAGTGTTTGGCCCGGTTTTGATTCCTACACTTCGAGTTAACCCTTTTTAACACTCCTACCTTGATTATATCACATTCAGAACGCTTCATTAGACTCTAAAGGGTACTACTATATAGTAAAATAAGTCTAATATTGGAAAGAATTGAAGAGTGCATGCGAGAAGTTTTTCGGGTTGTCAGACACTTCTATATCTGACTTCTTTCTTAATGATTGAATACTCACTTAATGTAAGGAGTTCTTTGGAAGTTATTGATTACTGGGGTATGTCGGGAAGTAGGAAACACGTTCTAGTACATCTAAATTTGAACTATTTAATAGGTTGTTTGTAGATCTTGTTGCTTAATTTAAGTGGACAATAATATCCTTGGTCGTCAGACAAATGTCCATTTAAGAATATAGATCACAATGACTTGTCACTTATAATCTATCCAAATTGTCAACATCCTTTATGTTTAAGTGGATCACAATACCGATGATTGACAAGATCCAGACATGCAGGGGTATACTGATCAGTGATACTGGATTGCCTAAGAAATTTGATCCCAAATATTTTTGTTTTTATTAAATTTGTTCATAGTTTTCCTCTAAGCACAAATTTAGGGGGAGAACTAAAAAAAAATTCATCAATCAAACAAAAATCAGAAAATGAAGAAAAGCCAAAAATAGTGCTGTTTATGTTTTTTTTTCCAGGAAATATAAAAAAAAAATCCAAAAATATTGTGTGTTAAGTTTTATTTTAGTTTCGTTTTGTCTTGAAAAGTGAATTCAGATGTAGATGAGACTCATGGAGTTTGTGTCGAAAGTTTCTGAGCCAAGGTTGCATCTGTGAGTATCGAAGAATTCTCATTCGAAGGAGCAAGAAATGAAGAATATTCTTTCAACATTCAATCTTTCAACTGTAGTAGCAAGGTCAAGCAATTTAAGATTATTTTATAGATTACATTGAAGCCTCCTCATTCAGTCTGCTGCTATCTATGAACCTACTGAAGTGATCTAGAAGATTCATTCTCTCTAGTATTCTCTCTTAAGATTTTCAAGCTGAAAGCGCTATCTTTCAGAATCTTTTCTAGAAGCCTCCTCACCCAATGTGCGTGCAATGTCAAATTCTGAAGAAAATCCTGACTGCTCAATATGAATTCATTCATTGAAGATTCATCAAGTTCATCTTGAAGCTGTGAAGAATTTGAAGATTAATGCTGAAGCCAAGCTCCAAATGAAGATTGACAAGAAAAGCTAGCTACTTTTTAGGGGGGGGGGGGACTTGTTGGTTCAATTAAGAAAAGAAAGCTATAAACCAAGGGGGAAATTGGTGGGTCAAAATTATGGTTTATACTTTGCTGTTCTAGGCAATTGTATTTTTCTGTAATGTTTTAAGAGTTTACGGCTGTGAATAGGTTTACGGTCGTGAACTTGTTCACAACCCATGTCTCATATATATAAGGTGAGGAGTGCATGTGGGTGTATGGTTAGAAGCAGAGCTTAAGTTTGTGCATTCTAAGGTGTTCTAGAGAGAGAAACTAGAGAGAAGAAGAGAGTGTGTGTGAATCTATTGTAAGAATCTTCATTGATATCTTTAATACATCATAGATTCAAGTTATTCTTCTTCTCATTCTCTTCTATTTTGATAAGACATCATCTGTTTGATTGGGATTTCACACCATCAAACGGATTTGATTGATACATAAGCAGATTGGGGACTTACATCAAGCTTCCAAGGCCAAGAACTACAAGTCCTTCATAAAGGTATGTCACCTAACTAGTTGTATCATTCAATTGTGCAAATGTATGCTAGTTAGGACAATACTTTGGAACATTGTAAATATGCATGTAAAATTAGAGAAAACATAGATCCAAAGCATTTAGGGCTGCATGTACACCATAAGAGTGTTATAGTGCTCAAAACCCAACACCCTTGGGGTAGGATGTGCGTAAACTCTCATGCCTATCATAGGACGTTTTTGGTGATGTTCCTTCGGTTTTATCCTTTTATAGACATTCCTTTGGTGTTATTCTTTAGGGGACATACTTTTGGAGATAAGTGTTGTTTTTGGTGAAATGTTATGCTTTTAGTATGTGTTGCTTAATGTTATTATCTCATAAACTGAATTATTGGCCCATTTCGGAAACTATACATTTTCCCTACGACTGTATGCAACATTTATTAACTCTCTTAGTAGGGGCTAGCACTTGTTTCTTTACTTAGTGTCATGTGATCGGTATACATTGCTTATGAGCTTTGATCGATATGAGGGGTTATTAATGGGTAGTAGATTTTTAGATTTTCCTTTGTCTGAATGTTGCTTGCTTTGTGCATTGTGGGATTCTGAGTGATGGGAGTTAGCCATTAAGTGAATACGTCACGTCACATGTGATCAGGGTTGAATAATCTCAGAGTGCTGGGTTTGGCCCTATTGCGTAGCTCTCGTCTGAGTCTAACCGTTGTAGGGACGAGTCTTTTACTCGAAGGGTTATCTGAGCCTCGTCACATGTGATGGTATTCAGGTGATGGCTAATTGGCATTACAAGGAGGCCTTCAGCAGCTGAGGACTGGTTTGGGTGGAGTCAGAGATTTCCCTAGGGAAAGCCTAGGATGAGAGTAGCAGAGATCAGTAGTAGTAAAAGGGACCTGGTGAAGTCGAAGCAGTTCTTAAGGAAAGTACGGATAGATGTGGAAGGTAGTATGGGCCCGTACTACTGAAAGCAGAGGATCTGTACTCGATTCGGGAAAGGCCGAGATGATACAATGAAACTTGTAGTGTATGTGTATGATCCCTTAGCAGTGATGAGTATTCTAATAGTTATTGTGATATGTTTTTAGCATGGTGACATTGCGTGAGAGACCAGTGGGCGGATCAGGCGCCGGGGAGGGATCAGGCTCGGGTTCAGGGACCGAGCAGCTCGAGGAACGTACGAGAGAGTTTGTATCAGCGGAGATTACGCGCAACATACTAGACCTGACTCATGTGATCTTTGGCACGATCAAGGAGGGTATACTAGAGATTTTGGATGAGAGGCTGGGAGCCTTCCGGACAAAGATGATAGCGATCATGGGAGCGTGTACTTTGACCTTCCGAGAGTTCAGAGCTTGTGGAGCTCCAGAATACCATGGGGCTAAAGGGACCCCATTGCTAGCAGTAGGTGGTTGGCCAATGTTGCCAATGCATTCCGTACGAGCCGGCGTCCCGAGGGGGACAAGGTCAGACTCGCTTCCTATCTTATGAAGGACAGAGCGAGGGATTGGTGGGAGGAGGTTGGTCATGCCTTGGGGGATGATGCCGCTTTGTACACGATGACATGGAGTGATTTCTCGTCCAGGTTCAAGGCTGAGTTTTCACCGTTATTGAGGTGCAGCCGTTAGCACAAGAGTTTCAGGATTTGACACAGACTACTGAGACTGTGGTGGAGATCACCGCCAAGTTCAGAGAGATGGCTCTTCTTGTTCCGCAACATGTCGTGGATGAGGAGATGGAAAAGGCCCGATATAACGAGATGTTGAGGGCTGACATCAGGGAGTTTATGATCAGGTCCGGCTGTAAGACGCTGGAAGACATGATTTCTCGAACTACGGAGAGGGAGATCGATTTGGAGCAGATCCGGAAGAGGAAGCCGAATGAGGTTCAGGTAGCCACAGGATCGGGCAAAAGGCCCAGGGGGTCGGATTCGAGATCGAGGGATTATTAGAATTGCAGCGGATGCAGGAAGTGTGGCCAGACGCACGAATATACGTATAGGAGTGGTAGTGGTGTAGATTCTAGTTGCTTCAAGTGCAGCCGGACTGGTCATTTTAGTAGAGATTGTACTGTGACCACCACATAGGGATCAGACTTGATATGTTTTCACTGTAGTCAGCGGGGCCACAAGAAGGCCCAGTATCCGAGTTTGCCTTTAGCAGGACGGGTGATAGCACTTGCCCCTGCGACGTTGAGGATTACAGATGACCGACAGGGCCGAGCAGAGGCGCGTGCGGTAGGAGGCAGGGCTTTTCAGATGACTACCATGGAGACGCGAGCAGTATCGGACGTTGCAGGTGCGTATCTTTTATTTCCTCGTTAACTTTTACTCATGGTTATATTGTTACAGTTATGCATCGTTATTAGTATTAGTATTCAGAATTGTGTGGCCTGCTTGTGAATAATTTATATGTCATCTGCATACCGAGGACTTTAGAATGATAATTAGAGGATGTTCCTTTCTAGAGCAGGTTATTTAGGATGCAGTAGTTGTAGCATGCATGTGTAGGACTCGGTTGTGTCCCGATAGTTTCAGGAAGGTGTTGTGGAGTGATAGATCAGCTACATCCCTAGTTGTGGTAAGCTTGGGTTTGCAGCAGATTGGTTATTGGACGATCGGAAGGATTGGGAATTCTATTCAAGCACTGAGCCGCAAGGTATTAGTAGAATCAAAGTGGGTGAGAACCCTCTGAGTATTCAAGGGCAGGAGAACGCATATCCAAAATGAGTACGCGACCTCTGGGAAACAAAGGAAGTAGCACGGCGACTGATGGATCAAGGAGCACAGGAATGGGAGTTTGAGAAACTTCCCAACATGGAGTTCATGTCTTCGAGCTGGTTGGTAACTAGTCTGGGCAAATCAGGTTGGAGGAATCGCCTGTAGGACTCGAGTGAGTTGGAATGTAGATTGCGGAAACGTTTGGCATGGGATGTTTTTGGATTAGTAGTCAGTGACAGAGACGGCATGGGGAGCATGGTAGGACTGTGGGATAGCCAGAACATTCCCCAGTAGCGAGTTAGTGAGGGAAGTGATGTAAGACTGCGGGTAAGCTCTAGCATTCATTAGCAGTATAGTTAGTGAAGTGTGGGCGGTGGCCCGTTTCTCCTAGTGATCAAGGTAAGGATCAGGAAAGGGTAGTTTGTAGAGAATAGTATGGAGTTAGCTTGCATAGCCCTAGAGAGGTGAGACCATGGGAGAGTCCGCTCTAGGATACAATTGGGTGAGACCCGTGGGCGAGGCCTGTATCTGAGTAGCAGTATAGGTGAGACCTGAGAGCAGGGTTTCTCAATAATATGCTTTTGGTTGAGACCCATGGGTGAGGCCCGTGAGATTATAGTAGCATAGGTGGGACCTGGTAGGGACCTTATGGTCTAGTTAGGGGATCGAGGATCCTAAGACTTGTAGCGCTAGAGTGACAGAGTAGATGGAGCAGTATTAGATAGTCGGTGTTTCTTTGGAAGTCGCAGGGAGCAACTAGGAGATTGTGTTGGGAGTAGCGACCGGTAGAAGTCCGGTAACCCAGTTAATGGCAGATTAGTTGGAACCAGGGTGGTATTGGTTTATCTGGAAGGCGGATAAAGAGATAGCAAGGCTCTCAGTCAGAGGGAGTAATGATAAGAGGAGTTTGGTGCGATACAGCTAGTTGACCGAGGAGTGCTACGCGTCTCACATCAGGGTAAAATAATCTCAGAGGAAAGGGTTTGGCCCTGTTGTGCAGCTCTCGTATGAGTCTAACCGTTACAGGGATGAATCTTTTACTCGAAGGATATTGATCCATTTGCTGGGTTGGGTGCTCAACACTAAGTTAGAGTAGCAAGAAGTATTCAGTGTGTATCGACAGTAATGACCATCACTGGGAGTGGCTGGAGTAATGGATACCATGAAGGATATGTCCTTCATAATGGTAGAAGAGGTGGTTAGTTATGGAACGTTACCTTGGGAAGGCCAAAAAACACGCAAGGATAAGAGGGGTGAATTCCTAAGATGTTCAGTATAAGTACTCGGGGAGTACTAGAAGGATTGTCAGTTGAGTAAGTTGTGTTCTTAGGATTGACGGGATTAATGTGCACTCAAGGTTGTCATCTACAAGGACTAGTTTTAGTCGGAGTGATCGGGCAGAAGGCCTTTAGACACAGTCCTCCGAGGATCGGGTTGAGCAGTCGAAGCGAGTATCAAGTAGGAAGGTTGTGAGCAGACTAGAGGATAGTTGGCCATAGTGGACCTCGAGGACGAAGTCTAGTTTAAGTGGGGGAGAGTTTTAATGTGCTATTCTATATTATTCACCTATGGAATTTCAGAGGCCAAGGCTAGGGGTGTTTAAGTCTTTTATGAATCTTAGAGGTATTATTCGAGAAGGTTTCGGGCCGAGGTGTTGTTAGAAGCGTAGGGCTTCTTGCCACCTTTCCGTGGATATAGATTTCATCGGAAACAGATCTAGAATGAAGGAGTTATGACACTTTGAAGATACTGACATTTATGGCCCCTTAATGGAGAAGTTGACAAGGTAGACCATGCATGCTATTTGGGGCATGCGTGGGTACGCGTAGCGTAAGCTGGGTTACGCCTGGCGTAGCAGAGAAAATGATCGCGGGTGGGAGAGGCGTACGCCCAGCGTACGAGCAGTACGTCAAACGTATGCTAAAAGCCATTAAACCGTAATTTTGGGTTGAGCCGCTATATAAAGAACATATTTGCTTCAACCCTAGCCCCCATATCAGCCTCCCCAACCTCAGAATAAACACTAGAACGTCCCAACCTTAATTTTGGGAGATCTTGACCTTGAAATGCTTATTTTGGTGGTTTAAAGCTTGGAAGAGAAAAGCAGAAGATTGGTAAGGAGGAATCTTGGAAGCTAGAGCTTATAGATCTGGAATAAGTGCATCATTTTGGACCTCTACAAGGTAAAAAGTTTTGAGCTTGATGATTATTCTCTTAGTTCTCTCTTAGTACAAGTTTATGGACTTTTTGGTCCCAAGAATGGGTCTTTGACACTTATGCATGTTCTAAGACTAGGGTTGCCTTCCCTAGAGTCAGATGTGTCCCATAAGCAGTAAAGTTCCAACCTTTAGGACTTATATAAGTTCATGCATGAGTTAATACCTTCTTCCATGAAAATAGGTTATGGTTTTTGGAGTTAAGGCTTATGTGAGTCAGGGAAGCCATAAAGTAAGCAACTTTATGGTTTAAGACATGAAATAAGACTTGGATCTGAGTTGATGGCTTCTAAATCCAGGTATTCAGCTCTTAATAGAGAACGAAATTAACAGAGCATTACGGTGAGCGTACGTGCAGGTACGCCCAACATACACATCATCGAGCCTGTACATTAAGTGTACATTGAATTACGCCCTACGTAACGCTGCCATTTTGGCCCTTGAGTATTTGGCCCTCAATGTGGGCTATGCTTTGGGTCTTTGGGCTTCGATGGACCATTAGGAGTCAGGGAATATGGGCCAAGTATGGGTGTTGGGCTTAGGGTAAGGCCCGATAAAGAGTTTGGGCCCAATGTAGCAAATTAGGCCATTAATGGGCCATTTGTGGGCTTGGGAAGCCTACCTAGAGTTTGGGCCTTTATATATTATGCTTGGGCCTTAGTTACGAACTATATTAGGGTAGGGTAAAATAGTAATTTTACCCTGAGAAAAGACAATGATATTGAGCTATGTAATATTATGATCTTGGTAGCTAGGGGATTCGAAGAAGCAGCAATCGGGGAATTTCCAGTCAGCAGTAGAGGGTTACCAGCAAGTTCAACAGTGCAGGTGAGTTTCCCCTTTGTGTGGATGGGTCTACGACCACAATGATGACCCATGTAGTTATGAGTCGGAAGACTCGGGGGTTAGCCCTAGGCACTGTATGCTAGTATGATATTCAGGACCAAGGTCCAATGTTAGCGGGAGGGAGCCCAAGGAACAGTTTACATGATAGTTTATACTTGTTATCTATGTGATACATGTATGTGCTTGGTAGGGAGGTGAGTGTGGGCAAGGTCCCGTATTTCACCAATGGCAGAGTGTGGACGGTGTTCCATATCTCATTAGCAGCAGAGTAAGGGCGAGGCCCAAGGTAGGAAGGGAGTGAGTGTGGGTTGGGCCCGTATCTCACTATCAGTAGGAGCGTGGACTGGGTTCCATGACTCATCAGTAGCAGGACAGAGGCGGGGCCCAAGATAGGAGAGGCCTTAGAACAGGAATCCAGTAGTATATGTTCAGCTTATGTGTTAGGATATGATTTTATGTTAGTATATGTTAGCGGGTGGGGCCCAGACACAGGCAGGGCCTAAGAGAAACAGATTTGTACACCGAGTGGGGCTAGAAGCTAGTCGGGGCCTGTTGTAGCGGGCGGGGCCCGAGATAGTAGGCGAGGCCTAGTATTTGTAGTATGGGATTATGTTCATGCTATGTGGTAGGTTGGGGAACTCACTAAGCTTTGTGCTTACAGTTTTCAGTTTTGGTTTAAGGTACTTCCAGTAGCAGAGGGAAGAGCTCGGGGTGATCGCATGGCACACACCATTGATTAGTTAGTTTGGGATGTTTTACTCTTATAATGGAAATATGTTTTGGAATTAACACTCTGATTTATGTTATGATTTTATTTATGGTTTGACAATTATTTTTTAAGAAATGTTTTAAAAAGATATTTTTAGTCATTATTTTGGAGTCGTTACAACATGAGCCAACGAAAACAGTCTAATACATTCAAGAGAATGTCAACCGATGTAGATCTTGAATCCTAGGAGTTCTTAATTTTCTACTTGCTTGATATCCCCAAGTGTTTCCTCCTCCAAAACTCCTCCTCCAAGCTTGAAAACACCAAAAGATCACTCACACTCGATTTAGGGTTTGAAAGGGACAAGAAGCAGTAAAGGGGAGGCTGGGGGAGGCCAATGATCCTTGAAATAGGAGAAAATGCCCTGAAATCTTGGGTTCCATCTACCAGCTCCTACTCGTCGAGTCTGCTCTTGGACTCAGCAAGTAGATAATTAAAACATGCAGACCAAACCGCTACTACTCGACGAGTAGGGCTGCCAACTCGTCGAGAAGACCCAAAAACCAAAAGGTTCATACATAAATCAATACCTGATAATTGGGGCGTTACAATTCTCCCCCACTTGAACTATACTTTGTCCTCGAAGTCTGTTAGGGTAAAAAACACCGAGTAATGCTCTCACATCTTTGCCACCGACTCCCACGTCCACTCAGATCCCCTCCGATGTTCCCACTGCACTTTCACCAAAGGTATCTCTTTGTTCTATAAAATTTTCATCTTCTTCTCAAGTATGGCCGCAGGCCTTTCCACATAATTCAGTCTTTCATCAACCTTATTATCATCCAATTGCACCACTGCCTCCTAATCCACAATACACTTTCTCAACTACAAAACGTGGAAAGTGTTTTGCATCCGACCAAGATCCTCTGGTAGCTCTAATCTATATGCCAACTTGCCAACCCTGGAAACGACCCTGAACAACCAAATGTATCGAGTACCTAATTTCCCCCTCTTCCTGAAGCAAATGACACCCTTCTAGGGTGAGACCTTCAGGTGTACCATATCATCCACCTGAAACTCTAACGTAAATCGGCGTCTCTAGCATAACTCTTATATCGACTCTGAGCGGTCTGCAATCGTTGCCTAATCTGCTGAATTTTCTCGGTAGTCTGTAGAACTACCTCCATCTGTCCCATCACCCTGTGTCCAATCTCGCCCCAACAAACTGGGGTGTGACATTTCCTCCCATACAATAGGTCGAAAGGCGGGGCGCCGATGCTGGAATGATAGTTGTTGTTGTAGGTGAACTCTGCAAGTGGTAGGTGGGAATCCCAACTCCCACCACCGGAACCCCATGGCGAGTGACAATGTAACACCCCAATTCTTAGGTATGGGATAAAATTATAGCTATTTGGTTTTGAGACCTACTCGACGAGTTTGTTGCCCTACTCGTCGAGTAGCAGCGGGGTGGGATCATGTATCTAGTGGCCTACTCGCCGAGTCCATAAAGGGACTCGACGAGTAGGAGCTGGCAGATGAAACCCTAAATCTCGGTGTTTTTCACCCTATTTAAGGAAGCATCAACGTCCTTTGGCTTCTTTGCAATCCATTGAGAGCTCATAAAACTCTAATTCATTGGTGCTTCATCCTTGTGTGTCTAAAGCTTCGGAGAGGATATCTTTTGAGAAGAAGAGCTTGGAGGACAAAAGGCTAGGGGAAAGGAGGTGTGGGAAATCAGGAATCTACCTCAGATAGCACCATTTGGACGTATCAAGTTGTCACCTTAACTTCATTCTTCTTCCAGACCTCTTTTAGTTGAGATCTAGGGTTTTTATGGTTTGGTTGAGATGATAATGTGGGATACGAGCTAGATCTGAAGTTGTAACTTCAGATCTGGACCCTTCGTGGGTTCTAGAGTCATAAAGCCCCGAATGTGCTCATGTATGAAGCCTCTTTGAAGTATGAAACCCCATTGTGAGCTTGGATTTGACATTTGGATCCTTTGTAGCTATGCATGCTCATAAGTTTGCAACTTTATATGAAAAGCATGCCTTAGAAGCTTGGATCTGTAATTTGGAGCCACTACATGGCTTAAAAGAGTCTGTATGGCTTAAGGACTGAAGGAACTCGGTGATTCGCAAGGTTGACTCAGTGAGCCTCATGAAGATAAGCCTGGACCCGACGAGTTGGATGAACAACTCGGCGTGTCCGATGAAGATTGTTGTAGACTCGACGAGTTGGATGAACAACTCGACGATTCGGATGAGTTTCCCCAATTTATGTATGTGTGTGTAACCGCCGAGTGATAAGAAGGAAAACTAGACAAGTAGCCTTAGGGTTCGATCATAAACCAAAGGCACTCGATGATTCACTCTGTGACTAGGCGAGTGGACAAGTATTTCAAGGAACTTGGAGAGTAGTCGAGGGTACTCGGCGAGTTAAGGTCAACATGGACTGTTGACCTTGATGGATGCCTTTGATTTTGACCAGGGTTTGATTAGTTGATTGTTGGGGTACCTTGAAAGGTTGGGAACTTATGAGTAAGATTATTCTATGGTATCAGGTGGTGGAGTTTGGGACGGTGATCCGAGGGTTGAAGTTTATCAACTAAGTCGACATCTACAAGGTGAGTTAACCTCACTATATCAATAGGGTCTAAGGCACCAAGGCCGACCCTTTAGTTGTTATTTTAATGGTATGCTACCTATGGTTATGATCTGTTAGATTGGAATTAGGATAGACAATATGTTATGCTCTTATGTTCCGTAGGGATTGGTGTGATTGTGACCTGCTAGGTCGATGCTATAGTTATGACAGATCGCTATGATTAATGATCAGTGAGATAGATATGTATGTGTTTATATATACAAGTATATCCTAGTTATGCGGACACGGTTATTTGCTTGTTGTTTGGGTTGAGGCGGTCCTACTTTGTGCTGAAGGCCAACACATCCTATGAGCAGTACAGGGAGACTATATGCCCACATGGCAGTTCAGTTATGCTGAAGGCTTGAAACAGATTCAGATAGACTGTAGGCCCTGCAGGGCAGTGTAATCAAGCTGATGGCCCAATATGCATGTTGTTGATGTCTGTTATTGATATGGTATTATCGGTGTGGTATTGGTATTTCGGGGGTAGCTCACTAAGCCCTTGGGCTTAGAGTTTCAGTTTATTGTTTTAGGTACTTCAGGAGATCATGGCAAGGCGAACGTGTGACCATACCACTCCTCATCCTTTTGATCTAGTTATTGGGACACTCTGATGAATAATGATTTGAAAACATTTTGTAAAAAAATACTATTTGGTTTTATCTATGATTGAAAAAGTTTAAATTTGGCGTAAAATTTTTGGATGTTACAAGTTGGTATCAGAGCTTTGGTTTGAGTGAATTAGAGGAACACTCGTGTGAATACAATATCAAATCAAGGGAATTTTCGGAATAAATACTAAAATGGTTTTTAATATAAGGATGGAGAATGCAGAGGGTACGATCAGCCGGAGCCTATAAATAAACCCCAAATTACTATACAGTTATTTGATATTATGATATGATAGAACAACATGCTAGTGCTAGGCTATGAGTCTTTAGGAATCGCATGATAAGATTTGCCTGATTATATGATGCTTACTAGCCTAGGGTTTCTTGTATATGGAAATTGACATCATAACTGTAGATGTTTAGTGTGTGCATCACGGTTGTGTATAATCAAGATCTTATAGCCTGAGAATGTCTGATTCGACCTTAGTGTAGGATTGGATATTTGAAAGTCTATTGGGTCTAGCGTTATGCGTGGCTAGCATACAATAGTATTGCAGGGTTGGTGAAAGTTCCATTGATGTGTGAGTTGTGAGAAGCTGTGAGACCAGTTGCGAAATAGTCGATATTCCCCTAGGGCGAGAGTTGAGTGCATATTATGTTGAAGATAGTGTTGGGGCGTTGTGATGATACTTGAGACAAATATGGGTAGGTGTGGAAGCTAGTATGGGCCCATACTACTTAAAGCACATGACCTATAAGCGTAGCAAGGAAGTCACAACCCCTAGGGTTATGAGAGTTGGTCTCCCAATATCATGTCATTTCTCTGACATCTTGGTTATATTTTTCAGTGTGGTGGTGACGAGACGTTTTGCTATTGGATCCAGTTTAGGGTCAGGATCAGGATCAGGATCGGGAGACAGACGGTCGGAGGTTTCGGTAGCACCTGAGCCCATGGTATAGATAGGGACAGAGGAATTGGAAGCTAGGATCCGAGAGATTCTGCACTATGTGATTGATGCGGCGTTCTGAGCGCAGCTGTCAAAGACGTTTGGGTCGATGAAGACCGCGATGGTTGAGTACTTTGATGAGCGGTATGCAGATCTAACGGAGATAGCAACCACATCGGCTGTAACTGTGGCAGGGGTTGGAGGAGGAGCCGATAGGTCTTTCCAGTATCGGGACTTCGATAACACAAAGCCCCCGACGTTTGATGGTATGCAGGATGCGATCAGGGCTATGAGGTTGTTATCTGACGTGGAGGGTTGTTTCTTCACGTGTTCATGTCCTGCTAACCAGAAGGTCAGGTGTGCCCTGAACCTACTGAGGCTTTAGGAGAAGGATTGGTGGAGATTGACGACAGGGTCATACACTGATGATCAGCGAGCTGCTGTTACTTGGGAGCAGTTCCGAGATATGTTCCACACCCGCTACGTTCCACGCGTTGAGCGGGAGCGACTTGCTCAGGAGTTCTTGACATTGAGGCAGGACGGGGAGTCAGTGATGCAGACCACTCGTATGTTCACGAAGACGGCTATGTTTTTCCTAGAGTTTGCTTTGGAGCAGTCTCAGATGACTCGTTATCTGAGTACGCTCAAGATGGATGTTCGATAGTTTGTTGCTATGCAGCATTGTGAGACTCTTTTGGATCTTCAGGAAGCCGCGAGGTGGCGTGAGTTAGAGATGGAGCTGCAGTTGAGGGAGCAGCATCAGGATCCGACATAGTCTCAACCGGAACCTAAGCGGTCCAAGACCGCTGATACTCGGACCGGGGTCAGCAGAGCCGCACTTGTGGAAAGTGTGGCAGGGGTCACTCTGGGGTTTGTCGAGCAGGAGGTGGTTGTCACAAATATGGCAAGGAGGGGCACTATACCAGAGACTGTCACCAGTTCGCCCCTCCAGCAAATATGAGGATTTGTTACAATTGTCATCAGGGTGGTCACGTGAAGACCAACTATCCGTAGCTTTCCGCCAAGCCGGCTCAGGGATCCGCATCAGCTACTTTAAGGATTGGGGATGGGAGTCCAGTCAAGGTGGAGCCTATGAAGGCTCAAGGGCGCGCCTTCCAGCTTACAGCCGAGGAGGCCAAGGCAGCACCGGATGTGGTTGATGGTATGTTTCTATTTTCTATTTTAGTTATTATATCTGTGGTATGCTTATCAGTTGTACCTATGGTTAGGTACGTTTCTAGTAAGCTCTTTTCCTGCTTTGGTTCTATTCGACTCGGGGGCGAGTCGGTCGTTTGTATTTAGGCTTTCTGTAGAGAATTCAAAGTGTCGGCAGATGAGCTTGAGTGTCCGTTGCGAGTTTAGATCGCCAACGAACACGGGGTTTCTGCTTCTTCGGTCTACCGAGGATGCGATTTGCAGATTTTTGGGGTATCCTTCTTGATAGATTTGATTCCTATTCCCATGGGGGATGTATGTGTGATTGTAGGGATGGACTGGATCAGTCGGTTTGGCGCTATGATCGACTATGAGGGACAGCGAGTGGTAGTTCGAACCCCAAGTGGGGTAGAACTGGTGGTGTATAGTGAGGGCACTAGAGTGGGAGCAGGGACTTAGATGTTATCGCTTTCATTGTTTTTATTTCACATCTTCTGTAAACCCTAGCTCGCCTCTACAGCGGAAGTTCTTCATCGAGCTCTGCTGAGGCGTGACTCAGTTTTGAATCAAAAGCATAAGTTTGATTATGTTCTGTGTTCATACTCGTATTGATCTTAAACTGTTTGATTACTTTTATCGTACTTGTGAAAGATCTAATCGATCTAAGAGTTTTGAACTCATCAATAAAGAAGAAGAAAACTAGTGCTGGTCCAATGAACGCCTTGATTGTTCAAGAAAAGGTGATTGATGACGAATTTGGCGAGGTTTAAGTGTGGTCCATAGATTCGGAGGATGAAGAGGTGAGAAAGCCAACACACGCTAGAGCTTTCGTGACGAGACAAGAAAATGAGAATGTGACCGGAAGATGCCTGACGGTGACGGCTGGAATAACAATCGAAAGTGAGCATAAGGAACCAAATCTCCATGAAGACAAATGTTTCGCAGCCAAGCCCGTCAGTGACAAGATCAACGACTACGATCATTTGATCAAAAAGGTACAATACATTCTTGAATCTCTTAAAATTACGGAAACTGATTATGAAAAGGAATTAAATGAACTAAAATTCAAATTTAATAATCTAAGCAGAAGTCTCATCCAAACTCGCTTAACAAATTCTAACGTAATTGACCAAATTAGCAGGTTATCAACGAAGAGTGAGGAGAGGCGAATATGGATTGAGCTAAAGGAGCAGGAGTTAGTTAGGGCTAGGGATGAAATAATTTATTTACAACGAGACAATTTGAGATTTTTAAACAACATAATGTTTTTTGCTTGATTGCTAAACGTTTATATACTAATATCACGCAATTGCATTTAGATTGTAAAATAGGGAAAAAGATTCATAAAATGATCTTCGCCTTCCTTGAGTTTAAGGAAGATGAGGTCATTGTTGAATGTGAATCAATCATGTCCTCGGAAGAAACTTCCATTCCTTATAAAATAGGTCTGGATAAAATTGAAACTTTCATTGATTCTAAGGAACATAAATGCATGTTAAAACTAATCTTAGATGAAAATGATAAGTCAAAAATTAAAACCGAGACCTCTTAAAATCATTTGACTCATCAAAATGCCAAATTGATGACCGAACATAAGATGAATATTGAGAGTACATCTGAGTTTGATAATGAAAGTGAGATGAGCGAGATCACGGTGGAAGATGTAGTCGATTGCTCAAAATTCTGAGGAGCGAAACCGAGACTGAAAAACCGCTTATATCCGAAAACTCGCTTGTCGGACAACAAGTTGAAGAAACTCAAAGAAAAGGCAGTGGTCTACCAAAATGTACAAACAGTTCCAAATCAAGTCTATGCTGTTAAAGGAGTATCTGAAAGACAAACAGTGGAACTGAAAATTTTGGTAGATCAAGACAACGCTGGAGGATGTGATGATTACTTCTGGTCAGCTCCTATTGATAATGCAGATGAAACTGTTGGCTTGTCAGAGCAAACATCATGGAGGGTGAAAGGCAGATACGTTCTAGAACCCATAAGTAAACTCTCAAGTTTCGCCAAACCAAGCACAAGTGGAATGAAAGAGATACTAAAAGAACCCAAGAAAAAGTTCCATATGGCGGTAACTCATACGGAAAATCCAAATCCAAAGCCAAAACCAAGCTTCAATATCCATAAATATCAAAAACAATTAGACGATCAAAAGCATCAAAGAAATAAAAGGTACAGGAAAAACTTGAATGAGAGAAAACAGTTTTGGAAGTCTTAAAATCCTGACTTTGTCTAAATCAAGAAGGATGCTCAAGATGGTAATCAATCGTACAAGGCAGGCAGTCAGTTGAACCGAAAGCCAAGTTTCGGTCCAAACTCCTTTTACTCCAAGAACCGAACTTCCAGTTTCGGTCCTCAAAATACCAAAGTTCATAACCAACATCCCAATTTTAATCCTAACTTCATATCCCAGAGCCGAACCTCTAGTCTCGATTCGAAACATAAGGATAAGAGCCGAACCTCTAGTCTCGGTTCGCATCACAAGGATGAGGGCCGACAATCATATTTCGGTCATTCTCACCAAACACACGAGAAACAATCCTTGAAGGATGTTAAATGAAAAGGAAAGCTTGACTCTGAGACTGATAACACCACTACAAAAAAGTCATCCGAACCTAGAAATCCAAAGAAAATTCATGCTAACATAACATCAACTAATACACCTAAATTTAAACAAGATAAAAATAAAATAAAGGTGTACATCATCAAACGCAAAGATGAAACCACTTTAGTTAAAAGAACATATTTGGTTGATCTTGCAGTTTTTATTCCTTTTTCTATGAAAAACTTACCAAGACCAAAGAAACTTTGGGTTCCTAAATCTGTTTAAATTTACAGGTGTTAAGTGACGAGCAGTTTGACGACGAATGGTATATTGACAGTGGATGCTCACGTCATATGACAGGAAGGAAGGAAGAGTTAAGGGAGTTTCGGTCCTTAACAGATGGTGGATGTGTGAAGTAAGGAAATAACTCATTTGGAACAATAAAAGGATATGGTATGATAACAAATGGTGAATTCTCAATTAGAAAAGTTGTGTACGTGGAAGGATTGCAGCACAACCTCATCAACGTTTCGCAACTAGTGGTTGGAACTAGACTGAAAGTATCGTTTGATGATGAAGGATCAGAAATCATTGAGAAGAACATGAAGAAAGTTTTGTTGAAGTCTCAATGCAGGGGAGAGATGTATTCTCTCAATCTCAACCCCATCAAGGGAAAACCTTTGATATGTCTACTGGCCAAAGCAAAATCCGATGAAAGCTGGTTATGGCATAGACGACTTTCGCATCTAAACTTCATCGATATCAATAAACTGGTGCTGGGTGATCATGTTCGAGGTCTCCCTCTTCTGAAATTCGATAAGGAGCACCTTTGCGCAGCATGTGAGATGGGCAAACAGAGCCGAAAGAGTAATCCCACACGTATCAATACAAAAATCATTGAACCTCTTGAGCTTCTGCACATTGACTTGTGTGGACCTTCGGCCATTGAAAGCATCGGTGGTAGTAAATTCATACTTGTAATTGTAGCTGATTTTTCATGTTTCACATGGATTTTCTTTCTTAAACAAAAATCTGAAGCAACTCCCAAGTTGAAAGCATTCATCAAGCAGGTAGAAGTGCAACTACGAAAGACTATAAGGAACATTCGAAGAGATAATGGGCTGGAGTTTAAAAATAAGGAGTTTGAAGACTTCTTGGCTGAAAGAGGTGTAACTCATAACTTCTCCGCTCCTTACTCTCCATAGCAAAACAGAATCGTTGAAAGGCGAAACCGATCTCTATATGAAGCTGCACGCATAATGTTATCTTTCGCCTCACTTCCTTTGTACTTCTAGGCTGATGCCATCCCATGTGCTTGCTACACTCAGAACCAATCACTTCTTAACAAGATATTCACCTTAACCCCATATGAGATCCTTAACAACCGAAAGCCCAACATCAAATTTTTCCATGTGTTTGGTTCTAGATGTTTCATCTTTAACTCCAAGGAGTACCGAAACAAGTTTGACGTCAAAGAAGATGAAGGGATATTTCTTGGGTATTCATTGACCTCAAAGGCATATAGGGTTCTAAACAAACGATCCAGGCGTCTCGAAGAAACCTACTATGTTACCTTTGATGACAGTTATGTTAAGAAAATTCAATCAACCGACAGCACCACACTAGAAATCTTACCTGAAACTGGTCTGGTCTCAACTCCAATTTCAAACTTGTTTGAAGAATGCATAAGGTTATTTGATGAACCACAAAAGGCCATCAATTTGGAAGAAAATGCAGCCGACAACAAAGTTGATCATCTGAAGAAAATCATCGATGAAGTTGTACATGTCGCTGAAAGTAATCCTCTTATAGCAGCCGAGAGTCAACCCTCGGTCTCCAACACTGCAGAACAACATGTCGAGGGGGCAAATCAAACTTCATCTCAAGTCGAGGGGGAGCATCTAGCAGCAGGGGAAATTCCCTCCCCAACCGAGGGGGAGCATTCCACTCCAACCGAGAAAGAAATACCTGAACCTGATGTTGGATATACTTCGACATTTGAAGGGGAGAATAACAATACAAATGAGGAAGACGATGAGTCAGAACTAGAAGAAGAGGTCAATGCAGAATTGGATCCAGCTTATGATCTGAATTATCCTCCCTTGATTAAATGGACAAGGGATCACCCCAAAAAACAGATCATTGGTGAAACATCAGAAAGAGTTCTTACTCATTCTCAAATGAAAGCGAAGCAGACTGCATTATTTTCACAAGTCGAATTTTGCATGTTTAATTCATTTGTCTCCAAAATCGAACCAAACACTATTAATACTGCACTTGATCATTCCGATTGCGTACAAGCAATGCAAGACAAACTGCATGAGTTCGAAAGGAATCGTGTTTGGAGATTGATTCCCACTACAAAGGATGCTTCTGTGATTGGACTAAAATGGGTATTCAGAAACAAGATGGATAAAGAAGGCAACATCATTCGGAACAAGGCTCGGCTAGTGGTGAAGGGATACTGCCAAGAAGAGGGAATAGACTATGAAGAGACGTTGCTCCAATAGCTAGATTGGAATCAATGAGAATATTTATTGCCTATGCTGCTCATAAAAACTTTGAAGTCTTTCAAATGGATGTGAAGTGTGCCTTTTTAAATGGAAAACTGGAAGAGACAGTGTACGTAGAACAGCCACCGGGTTTCGTAAATGAAAATTATCCTGATTATTTCTATGTTCTAGACAAAGTTGTGTATGGATTAAAGCAAGCACCGACAGCATGGTATGAAACCTTAACTCGTTTCCTTAAATTGTCTAAGTTCAAACAAGGTTCGGTTGACCCAACCTTCTTTCGTAAGAAAGAGGGCGAACACCTGATGATTGTTCAAATCTATGTCGATGACATCATCTTCGACTCTACGAATCCTAGCCTAACAGCTGAATTCAAGAAGTTGATGGAGACTAAATTTGAAATGAGCGCAGTGAGTCCGATTAACTTTTTTCTTGGACTTCACATTAGACAGGTACCAGAAGGTATATTTATAAATCAGGAGGCTTACACCAAGAACTTGCTAGCAAAATTTGGAATGAAGGGAGATTCGAAAGTAAAGGTTCCTATGGCGTTTGGTACTAAATTGACGACATCTCTAGATAAATCGGCTGTAGACATGACACTCTATCATCAAATGATAGGATCACTCATGTATCGGATGGCTAGTAGACCAGATATAATGTTCTGGGTCTGCTATTGTGCCAGATTTCAAGCAAATCCAAGAGAACCTCATATGATAGCCGTGAAGAACATCTTTCGCTATCTGAAGCGAACCTCATCTCTCGGTCTATGGTATCCAACAAATTCCGGTTTCTTCATTCAAGCATTTTCAGACGTAGCTCTTGGTGGATGTGGATTGGACCGAAAGAGTACAACAGGAGGATGCTAATTCCTTGATGGCAAACTTGTCAGCTGGCAGTCAAAGAAGCAGACTTCTGTGTCACTTTCAATAGCCGAGGTTGAATATATTGCTGCAACATCCTATACATCACAAGTAGTTTGGATACAAACTCAGCTCAGAGATTATGGTTTAAGCATGAAGAAGATTACACTTTACTGTGACTCTGAAAAGCGCAATAAGGATATGTCATAATCCAGTGCAGCACTCCAAGACCAAACACATTGTACTAAGATACCACTTCATCAAAGACCATGTTGAAGATGGAAACATGGAAGTTCATTTTGTTCGATCATCAGATCAGCTTGTCGATATTTTCACTAAAGCATTGCCTGAAACGCGTTTTCATAGAATATTACATGGCTTAGGCATGATCGAAGCAGAATCTGTATCGAAACACCTTTCGTCTACGTAAAAGGTTAGCTAAGTGTTATAGAATGTTTCTCGGTCTATTTTAGTTTCATGAAAAATATGGAACCGATATAAGCCGACTGCTCGGTCTATTTCGGCTCCATAATTTTAGGGAACCGATATAAGTCGACCTCTCGGTCTATCTTGGCTCTATACTTTTCAGGAACCAATATTTGCTGAATCCTTGGTCTATCTCACTTTAAAATCTTTAAAGGTCAGTTTCGGTTGTATACGTTAATCACATATTTTATTTTAATTTTTTTTAACAAAAACACAAAAATATTTTTTTTAGTTTTTTTTATTCCAAATTTTTTTTATTTTAGTGTGGTTTCTTAATGATTTTTTAGGGCTCAAAGACATAGAAATTTTGTGATCTTACAACAAGGGAAGGTATGAAAATTCTCATTATACAACTAGTTAGGTGTCCCTACAAACATGTTGCTTCATGTAGACCAAAGCCTCAAAGACTTTGAGTAAGGCCTTAATGATTTGATCAATACCTATTGTTTCTACCCAATAAGGCTAAATTTTCTCAAGTCACAAGCTACCTTACTGTTATCAAAGTAGTTAAGAGTTTACTGCTTTTTCAATCTTTAACAGCAGAGGTACTTTCGGTTCTTTAACCACCTAATCCATATTCTTCATCTACTTTCGGTTCACAAACGTAACCCTTAAGACTCTTGGTTCTTGCCACTGAGGTTTATGGTTACACAAAATCTGTGTTGATGATCTTAGGTACATATATCACGTACTAAGTGAGACCCACAATCCAATACCAATAAGGAATTAATGGTGAATCTTCAGATTCAAGATTTACCTTGTTACCAGTTGAAATCTCTTTTTCCTTTTTATGCAAGATCTTTATGAAATTGTCTAATACCAAGGCGTTTCTTCCCAAAAGGTCCAGTTTTTTTTTTTTTTTTGAGATTTCAATACTTAACCACTCATACACATATCTCACCCACTTGTTCAACAAACCACATCGGTCTCACAAGTACTTCGCCTGACTTTTGGTCTTACATTAAGTATCGAGGTTCGGTTGGAGATTAGCCACCCTTAGAGCCGATAGTTGAAAAGAAGCCTTTCGATGTTTATTAACATACATTCGAGCGTAATTTTTTGGGTAACCATGCAAGCACTTCAAGTCTCTCTTGACTTTGAAGGAAACGATTCGTGCCCGAAATCAACTGCTTTATGTCGGTTTAAGACATCACTCATTAACTATACACGTTTGAGTTATTTCGTTATCTTTGACACTCTTGCACGAATTTTTTTAAATTTTCCACAATATTAATGATCATTTTCAAGTGCATTTTGGATGTCCTATGTGTTGTGCAAGCAGAAAATTAAGTTGCCAAGGCATTGTGTGGATGAGAATTTCAAGCACTTTAACAGATAAGGACGATAATGAGCGCATGCATTTGCAACGGCTCCTAGCCGCACGCATGATGACGTTTATCTGGGGAAACCAATCTGTCAAATCCCACTTTTTTAGGTGACGGTTCAAAGATCGTGTAATTATAAAAGAAGATTCTTTCTCTCTCATGGGAATGGTATATAAAGGGTTTCTCACACCCATTGTCCTTCCTTACCTTCTTCATCATCTCTCAAATATAACAGGCATTCTCAACTGTTCATCTTCTTTCATTCAATAATGTCGGATTCATCTTCTCACCATGATCAATCTACTTCATCTTCTCTACTGGTGATCATGTTGGATATAGTGTCTAAGTTCATAACTATATTTGGTATGTACTTGACCCGACCCGGCATGGTCCATTTGGGTTGCACTTCACCCGAACAATTTATGGATAATATTTGAGAATAGTACAAGTTATGATTTATTAATATATTATAAGTTCTAATATATTTATATAAACTCATATTATTTAATTAGTAGTGATCTATAATTAATCTAGGATTAATTTAGTGATCAAAGATATTACTAATTAAATATGGGCTTCTATGTATATATATATATATATATATATATATATTGTGGGCTTATGCTTATTTGGAATGGGCTAGGCTTGCATGGAGAAGTCCATGGATACTCCATGGAGCTTTAACCCATGGATCTCATGGAAATGAAGAGACATGCGTATTAGGGTTTACATGGATGTAACCCTAATCCACCACACTATACAAAGGAGGTCTTGGTTCCTGAAATGATACTAGTTGACACTTGTTGAGGTGAGGGCAATTTCAAGATAGTAGTGACTATTCTCTCAAAGTTCCAAGTTTGTGGTGATTTGTGACTTTCATTTGAGGCATCCACACTATTGGTGCTAGGCTCTAAAACTCCAAGCAATCAACATCAACTACAAGGTAAGTATGTCTTCTAGCTTTATTTGATTCATGTTCCCCATGCCATGCTAGTTAGGATATAAACCTTGGAAAATTAATTATTTGCATGTATCTTAGACAAACATAGATCCAAGGTTTATTAGGGTTGCATGTACACTTAGGAAGTGTTAGAATGCTCAAAACCCATCAGTGGTATCAGAGCCTAGGCTTGTTTGTTTGATACTTATTGCAATATGCTTGAAAAAGTCGAAAAACTTGTTGTCAGACTGCTGGACTCGCCGAGTCCATGGGGGGACTCGCCGAGTTCACTTGTATCTTCAACCTACTCGCCGAGTAGGTTCATGCACTCGGCGAGTAGGGTCGACAGAGTGCAGATTTTCGACTTTAGTTGCTGGAAATGGATTAGAAACATTACCCTAAACTGTTTTGGTACTTGAAAACTTGTTTTAGATGGTGTAATGTCTTTTCTAACTCATTTACAACAACTAGTTATCAAAATTACAAAGATTAAGTGTGATTTTGATATATGAAAGTGTTCATGTTCATGATCTTGTTCTTATGATGTTTAGATGATCGTAGGAATTATTTGTAACCTATGTGGTAGATTAATTCTTGATCATAATGTGATTTAATGGAGTCCATAACTTGTCCTCAAGTTATGGAAAACCAAAAGTCTCTTGGATTGAAAACCATTAAAAGAACACAAGAGTTAGAAAAGTGAAGAGTCTTCATTTTATTACTCTATTAAACTCATAAGTTACAAGAAATGAAAAGTTTTGAAAGTTTACAAAACTTGCCCTCAAGTTTTGGAACAAGTAAAGTCAAGTTAAAACTTTAGTTCCAACCCTTAGAATTTTAAAAGTTAAAATTCAACCCTTATACTTATATTATTATGATTTAATAATTATATATATATATATATATATATATATATATATATATATATATATATATATATATATATATATATATGTATAAGAACAAAGTCGTCTTATCGCTAGTACGCCTCATTCACGAAGCCGGTCTATAAGGTGGGTATAAGGTTGTTGCCTATAAAATGGTGACTTAATGGGTGTCCACTCACACCCACCGCTTGCTTGACTGGTGGAGGGTCGTTAGCCGAACGGGTAAGACAAGGACTTATAAATTCTCATTTAAAGTATGATGAATATTATAAAGTAACTAAATGTTTTATTGAATTCCCAATCGTAGTTACTTTAGGAAAAATGTGAATAAGGTGCTAATCCATGAAATTACACTTTAGACTTTGATTAAGTCGTTGGTGGACCGTATGTGGTTAACCGGCACACTAACTTGGACTTAACAAGGTAGCTAAAGGGTGACTTAGGGTTTATTATAGTATCGATGGAGCGTGTGTGGTTTACCGGCACATCGATTGAGTGATAAACCTTAAGGGTACCAAGTGATTTGCATGGTTACTTCACACCTCGTTTTGTGATCCTCGGCATCCCAGTCACAAAACTTGGAGGGCACACTCGAGATTGAAACATGCCTTTGAAAAGTTCATTGAATCTCAAAGAATCTAGGAATTTCTAAGAACCAATCAAAAACCTAATATTTAAAATATTTCGGTTTTCGTGGTGGAAATTGGTGAATCGTCATTCACCTACCTTTCAAATATGGTATAGCTTAGATTACGGCATACCTCTTCTAAGTTATATTATATTGTGATTGGATCCTAGCCTTAATATTACATTTGGGTGTTTTATTAAGGACTCTCTTATATCTAAACTAATCATGTTCTCTTCTTTTCAGATGTCTTCAAGCAATGCTGCTTCTGGCTCGAATCCTCATGGCTCCTTTACTCTTATGAGCTTGTGTGGGAAAGTTACCTTTGATGGATCCAACTTCAATGAGTGGATCAGAAACATCAGGATGATTACCCGCTACGAGGACAAAGAATATTTCCTTGACAAGGAGCTTAAGGAAATCGATGAATCCACTGCAACTCCCCAGGAAATCGCTAACTTTCATACTCATGAAAGAGATGCTACCAAGGTGGCTTGCATCATGTTGGCCACAATGACAGCTGAACTCCAAAAGTCTTATGAGGATTTCTACCCTTATGAAATGCACCAAGATTTGATGGAAAGATACCATCAAAGTGCACGACAAGAGAGGTATGAGATCATCTGCTCCATGATAACAGCCATGATGAAGGACGGGGAATCCGTCACGAGCCACATGCAGAAAAGGCAAAGGTATGTGGATCGTTTGCTGAAGCTTAATGTGAACTTCCCTGAGGAGCTTGCAATAGATATAATTTTGCACTCCTTACCATCGTGCTATGATCAATTCCACATGACATATCACATGAACAAGGAAGAAGTTACCCTCAGCAAACTTCAGGGACTTCTCAAGATAGCAGAATCAGGTCTTAAGGGGAAGTCGGTTGCTATCACTCCTACTCCGAACTCAACTCCGGTTTTGGCAATTGGGAAAAGTCGAGGGAGGAAGAGAAAGAGATCCTCGAAGGGTACCAAGGCTCGGACCCTTGATGGCTCTTCTTCAAGTGGAACCAAGAAAGGTTTCATCACTCCTTCTTCTGACCCAAAAGAGCCTGAATGCTTCTATTGCCATGAAAAGGCACATTGGAAGCGGAACTGCCCAAAGTACCAGCAAGATGTGAAGGATGGGAAAGTCAAACCCAACCATGTAGGTATTTACACTATCATTTCTAATAACTCACCCCATTCTAAATCTTGGGTCCTTGATACCGATTGTGGTATTCATATTTGTTGTGACTTGCAGGGACTAAGAAGAAGTGAGGATGTGGAGCATGGAAGAATAAACTTGATCATGGGGAATAGGAAAGCTTCACCTGTCACCGAGATTGGAGTTTATACTTTATCGCTAAGTAGTGGGTTTAGTTTAGATTTGAATAAATGTTGTTACTCGCCAGGAATGGCAAGAAATATTATTTCCTTTCATGCTTTGTACAAACAAGGGTTTACCTTTTCATTTAATAATGAAGTTGGTTCTATTGATGTTTTCTTTAATAATGTTTTTTATTTTAAAGCATTACCTTGTGATGGTGTGTATGAAGCTGTATCTGTTGTAGATAACTTAGGAAATAATGTTTTGTGTATTGATTCTACTAATAATAATAACTTGGATAAAGCATCATTATGGCATTGTCGTCTTGGACATATAAGCAAGAAACGCATAGGCCAACTCCAAAAGGATGGAGTCTTGGAGTCGTTTGACCTAAAGTCAGATGATAGTTGCGAATCATGCTTACTTGGAAAAATGACAAAGTCACCCTTCACAGGCTCGTGTGAGAGGGGTGAAGGTTTGTTGGACCTTGTACACACGGATGTGTGTGGACCATTCAAAGATGCCACAAGGGATGCTAATCGTTATTATTTGACTTTTACTGATGATTACAGTAGATATGGATATGTCTACTTAATCAAGCATAAGTCAGAGACTTTCGAGAGGTTTAAGGAATTTAAACAGGAAGTCGAGAATCAATTGGGCAGGAACATTAAGATGCTTCGATCCGATCGAGGTGGTGAGTATCTTAGTTCAGAGTTCCTCAACTATCTTAGGGAATGTGGGATTGTCTCACAATTGACACCTCCCAGGACACCGCAGTTGAATGGTGTGGATGAGAGGCATAATCGAACCTTGTTGGATATGGTTCGTTCCATGATGAGTCGAGCTACGCTACCAATCTCATTCTGGGGGTATGCCTTAGAGACTGCCGCCCATATTCTTAATCTAGTCCCTACAAAGAAAGTTTCCAAAACTCCTCACGAGATGTGGACTGGTAAAGTACCTAAGCTAGACCACGTCAAGATTTGGGGTTGTGAGGCTTTCGTGAGACGCGAGACTCATGATAAGCTTGAACCTCGAAGCGAGAGGTGTATTTTCATTGGCTACCCACAGCAATCCTTCGGTTACCTCTTCTACAGACCTAGTGATAATGTGGTCTTTGTAGCAAGAAGAGGAGTCTTTCGAGAGAGAGAATTTAGAAGCCAAAGAGACAGTGGGAGGCAAATTGATCTTGAAGAAATTCAAGAGTCAAGTGGTGAAGGAACTTCGAACCCTAGCCCTCAACTTGAGGAGGAAACTCCTGTTGAGCCAGTTGATGTGCCTGTACCTCTGAGGCATTCCACGAGAGTTGGGAATGCACCTGAGCATTATTATGGCTTCCATATTACTGCGGAAGGTGAGACACTTATTAGTGATGAGACACTAGTAGGTCTGGATGAACCTAACAGCTACACGGAAGCTATGGCAGGCCCTGAGGCTGCTAAATGGAAAGAGGCTATGGATAGCGAGATACAATCCATGCATGACAATCAAGTTTGGAACTTGGTTGAAAATGTACCCAGTCGTAACACTGTAGGGTGCAAATGGATCTTCAAGAAGAAGACCGACATGGATGGTAATGTACACACCTATAAGGCACGACTGGTTGCAAAAGGTTATTCTCAAACTCCGAGAGTTGATTATGATGAAACCTTTTCACCAGTGGCCAAGATAAAGTCTATTATGAAATATGGCAAATGGATGTCAAAACCGCTTTCCTTAATGGAAAGTTGGCTGAGGATGTCTACATGGTTCAGCCAGAGGGTTTTGTCAGTACAGAGTACCCCAATAGAGTGTGTAAACTCGAGAAATCCATTTATGGATTGAAACAGGCACCTTGCAGGTGGAATCTTTGCTTTCATGAGAAAGTCAAGGAATTTGGCTTTTCAAGGAGTGAAGATGAATCTTGTGTCTATATCAAGGCTAGTGGGAGCATAGTCAGTTTCTTGGTACTGTATGTGGACGACATACTACTCATAGGAAATGACATCCCAACTCTGCAGGAAGTAAAGTCCTGCCTTGGGAAGTGTTTCGCTATGAAGGACCTTGGTGAAGCTGCCTATATCCTAGGGATAAAGATTTTGAGAAACAAGAGTAAAAGACTAATTGGACTTAGTCAAAGCACCTATGTGGACAAAGTGTTGAAAAGATTCAACATGCATAACTCCAAGAAAGGTGAGTTACCCATTCAGAGTAATGCCAGATTGAGTAAGACACAAAGCCCTAGTACTGAGGCTGAGATAGCAGAAATGAGTCGATTACCTTATGCTTCAGCTGTAGGATCGATCATGTATGCTATGACGTGTACTCGACCTGATGTAGCCTTTGCTTTGAGCATGGTTAGCAGGTATCAGGGGAACCCTGGCAAGGAACACTGGACTGCGGTAAAGAATATCCTCAAGTACCTGCAAAGGACTAAGGACTGGGTCCTTACCTTCGGTGGGAGTGATGACTTGAGAGTTGTAGGTTATAGTGATGCTAGCTTCCAGACTGATAGGGATAATTTCCGCTCTCAGTCGGGTTGGGTCTTTACCCTAAACGGAGGAGCAATCACTTGAAAGAGTTCCAAGCAGGAGACAGTGGCTGATTCCACTTGTGAATCAGAGTATATAGCAGCAAGCGAGGCAGCAAAGTAGGCTATATGCCTGAAGAACTTCATCGGAGACCTTGGAGTTGTACCAGCTATAAAAGAGCCAACGGAGATTTTTTGTGACAGTAATAGTGCGGTTGCCTTAGCCAAGGAACCAAGAGATCATGGGAGATCCAGACACATTGACAGAAAATATCACTTCATCAGACATCGAATAGAAGAAGGAATCCTTGTGGCAAAGAGGGTATCATCGGATGAGAATCCAGCAGATCCCCTCACGAAGGGACTGAGTAGGGTTAAGCATCTCCAGCATGCTCGGAGAATAGGACTGAAGGATGATATAAGTTTTAGTAGTTAGATAAATTATGAAATTTGTAAAGTGTAATTGACATTTGATGATAAATAAAAGGTGTTTTATTTATGAGTAAAGTGTTGCTATCTCTTGTGAATCGTTTACTTTATTTCTTTTTGCATGTTTTGACTTCTAGAATAATTATGTTTGGTATATCATATTATTCAAACCTGCACAGTCGGTCATATGTCGGAAGTAGGTATGAATCAAGACTGTCATGATTGGTTGAAGAGGTCTAAGGTGTTGGACATGGCTACAACAATCATGAGTGCTCATAAGTTCTGAGCATTGGACTCAATTCACGCTCACTGGAATCACTTCATGGAATTTTATCTCGAGTGATCGTGAGACGGTAATATCATATAAGTCTTCAAACCTAGAGATATGATTTGTTAATTACGAGTTGGTTATGCATTGATTGTACGAAAACGCATTGGTAAATCGATGTTATAAAACGTGCTTTTGTGTGTAATTCAATGAGTGGTAGAACAAACATATGAGTCGAAGTTTATCTGTTCCTTCTTGGATTAGAAGCTGATATCTGGGCCCCTCGATGATTTTGTTTTGACCTATGTACCGGGCCCGGTCAGAACTAAATTGATGTGTTCAATTGAGTTCTATGTCAAACAAATCAGAAATCGGGAAACAAATGCTAGACAATAAGCAAGACCATGTTCCATGTATTTGTCCGGCTGATATCTAGAACAGAGGATTATATGATCACTTATCTTAAATGGCACGTTCTATTTCAATAGAGTTTAAAGAGCTACGATTGCTGATCGGTTCCTGAAGTCATACTTGCAACTATAGTTATTAGACTTATCCAAGTGGGAGACTGTTGGATATAGTGTCTAAGTTCATAACTATATTTGGTATGTACTTGACCCGACCCGGCATGGTCCATTTGGGTTGCACTTCACCCGAACAATTTATGGATAATATTTGAGAACAGTACAAGTTATGATTTATTAATATATTATAAGTTCTAATATATTAATATAAGATCATATTATTTAATTAGTAGTGATCTATAATTAATCTAGGATTAATTTAGTGATCAAAGATATTACTAATTAAATATGGGCTTCTATATATATATATATATATATATATATATATATATATATATATATATATATATATAGTGTGGGCTTATGCTTATTTGGAATGGGCTAGGCTTGCATGGAGAAGTCCATAGATACTCCATGGAGCTTTAACCCATGGATCTCATGGAAATGAAGAGACATGGGTATTAGGGTTTACATGGATGTAACCCTAATCCACCACACTATATAAAGGAGGTCTTGGTTCCTGAAATGATACTAGTTGACACTTGTTGAGGTGAGGGAAATTTCAAGATAGTAGTGACTATTCTCTCAAAGTTCCAAGTTAGTGGTGATTTGTGACTTTCATTTGAGGCATCCACACTATTGGTGCTAGGATCTAAAACTCCAAGCAATCAACATCAACTACAAGGTAATTATGTCTTCTAGCTTTATTTGATTCATGTTCCCCATGCCATGCTAGTTAGGATATAAACCTTGGAAAATTAATTATTTGCATGTATCTTAGACAAACATAGATCCAAGGTTTATTAGGGTTGCATGTACACTTAGGAAGTCTTAGAATGCTCAAAACCCATCAGATCAAACTCAACTGGAACTTGATCATTGATCTGAATCCTTTTTTGTACGACCACTACATGCTCCAGGTCGTTGAATGCCTCAAGTATTCTCTGCTGGTTTTAGTACTCTCTCAGGTGGAATCTGTTCCGACGTCTCTGTTATTGGAGGTTTACTCCATTGCTTCATATGATAAGAACAAGGATAGGATTTACTTTCAGATCTTTAGTCGCAAAACTTCGATTTCAAACGTTCGATTCTGTTCGCTATTAGGGCTTGTAGTTGATGCTTCAGTCATCTCTCCGGATTTTATTACAACAACACAGCTCTTTTCCATGTTCTATGAGATGGGCTATACTGAGGTTCTGGTTTGTTTTTCAACGTTCAAGAAGTCATGTCTTCCACCCCAATGGAATGGGTTATTAACTCTGCTTCACAAGGGTTTGGGTGAGAGAGTAGCAGGGTCAGACGGATCCAATAGATGCTTCACGACCATTATGTATGGTCTTTACAATGGTCTCAATTTAGACTATGGGTCATTGGTTTGGTCTCAACTAGTGCAAAGCCTCAATTCTTCGACCAAGTGAAGAGGCCTTTAGATCAATCGAAATATCAAACAATGACTACAAATAAGAACAAGAGAAATTCACGAAGAAAAACTTTCACTAAGAAAGATAATCTCACAAAGAGATTATCGTGTGCACAAAGCGACGATTAGGGTTTGTGAAAAGGCATGACAATTCACAAACCTGTACAAGATAATATATACTGCTATTCTAGACAATCCCTACAATTCAGGGATACGCTACCTAATTAATCAGGATAACTAAGGAAACAGGATAAATACAAGATTTGTTACAATGCACTGAATAAACTAAACTATTACAAACTGAGCTGCTAATACGCTGGTGCTGACGCTGAGACATATGCTGACGCTGAGTCTGTTTTCAACATTATCATATTTCAAGGTTTGACCTTACAATCTCCCCCAATATGATGATGTTCAAAACAAACTAAATTAAAACACCCCTGGAAAGGAATTCTTCATACTCAGCTTCAGCTTCAATTTTAACTGGCCAGTAAGGACTGTCCAACAACTCCTGTCTTCTATTCAGCAGCTCCATGGCGATAAGAATGTGAAATTCTCCGGATAGATCTTCATGACTCATGCACATTTGCCTTAAGCCAACAAGGTGAGTGGTTGGAGCTTTTGGAATCTTAGTAGTGTGCTGAAAGCACATCCTCCTGTTTTTATCAAGGTAGAACATCCCATGTTCAAGAGCTGAGATGAATTGATGCTGAACCGGATCAACACCGAGAGGAAGAGAATTATTAATTACACCAGCACCGAAGTCTAGAACCAATACATCTTCATCATCAACATGAAACTTGGTTCTTCGAGATCTAGGAACTGACGACCTTTGGCCTTGATGCTGAGGTCGTTCTTTAGGAACAAGATCCAAACGCTGAAACTTTTTGATCAGCAGATGAAGAACACAAGTCAGTTCGGAAGAGTGAGCTGAGGTTTGCTTGGATGCTAGATTGAGCAGTTCCATCCATTCTGAATACCCATATCTGATCAGCTTATCCCTCTTGACAACTTCAGTATAAGAATGCTGAGAACCTTGACGAGTGATCAACAACATAAGGATTTTCTCGTTTCGAGGTTTAGAAGCTTTGACTTTAACGATCTTGTCTCCACATATTCGCCGATTAAAAACATCTTCAAATCTCTTTCGATCAATCCAGTCAAGAACGCTGTCAGTCTTAGGCTTGCTAGAGCTAGGAGGAGGTTGAGAAGACTGAGCCTTGGACTGAAATTCCAAGAACTTCTGCATCTGAGCTTCAAAAGATCCCTTGGCCTGAAGTTTGTGCTGAATAAGAGATTCATCAGCTTGAGCAATGTTCTTTAGAAGCTGAGCTCGATTGGCTTCATCAAGAATTTGCTTGACTTGCTCAGGGGACATGTTCCATTCAGTGGCAAGGTTTGAAATACTGACAATGGACTTGGGTTTCTTCACAGTTGAAGAAGTATCAGTTTGAGAATGATCCAAGTCAGTATCTGCTACCTTCCGTTTTCTAGACAACGGATGAGATTCTTCACTGGCAACGTCCGAATCCTCTCCTTGGACCGGAATGATGGGATCAGCAATAGGATTGACTAGTATCGGATGAGATTCTTCAAGGTCATCTGAGCTTTCTTGTTGAACTGGAATGAGAGGATCAATGAAGTTAATGTCATGAATTTGACATTCGTCATCAGGTTCATCATGCTCTTCATCATGCTCACTGTCTTCAAACAATTTTTCAGTAGCTGCTGGACTATTATGCCCCGCAGAATCAGATTCACGAACGGGGTTGGGAGATTCATGCTGAATGAAAGTGTTGTTAGCGGGATCTGTGTCTTTCTCATTTGGTTCACCATCAGCATGAGCATTTGGTTCACCATCAGCATGATCATCAGCATCAGCATCATCATCAGTATCTCCCCCTTTTTGAGCATCATCAGATTTGGGACTAGCAGGAGGATTAAGTAAGAGAACTTCCTTGATTTGTTGAACATCAGCCTCAATTCGAAGCAGACGCTGACTCATGTCCCGAGTCAGTGACATCAGTTTAGAAAATGCTGAGGCAGGAATTTGAACCATTGAGGTACCTGGGGCAACTGGAGAGCTAGGAGGCATCCTTGGAGAGAAGTGGTGAGCTGCTGGTGACGGATGCTCCCCCTGAGACTGATGCTCCCCCTGTGAGGGATGCTCCCCCTGAGATGGTTGCTCCCCCAGAGGCATGGAATCCTGTGGTGCTGAGGAGGCTTTTCCAGAGTCCAAGATGAGGTGATGAGACAGTTGAGAGTAGAAATAACCGTCATCATGATGTTCCACCTCTTGATCAGCATGATCCATATGATTACCATCAACACCTCCTTCATCAGTGTCTGTGGTGAGAGAAGGCACAGTGTATGGATTGGCAATCCATTCTCTCATCCTATCGGAGATTCCAATGTCAGTATCCAAAGGATCATCCTGATACATACGAACTGACATTCGAGGGCATTGGATTGGATTCCCAGAGTGAGAAAAGTAGTCAGCAGCGAAGAATTTATCGAAGCGTGGAAAGGGAACATGATCAGCACACACATTTGCCCGTAGAAGCTGAACAAGCTGGTCAAAGAATAGTGCCCCAAAATCTAATCTTTTGTTGAGAAGAAGGGAGCAGACTACTTGTTGCTCGTAGTTGCTCAATTGATCACCACTGCGAGACTTGTGACCCACACACTTGCATCAAGCACCAGTGAAAAACTTCCAGCCTGGGGTCATGCACTGACGCAAAATAAGAGCTGATCGAGTGCCAGCCTTTGAATGATCATAGCCCAGTTGATCAAACATGCGTTTACATCTTTCAATAGTAGGAGGTTCAGAAAAGGGTTCGAAAATCGGTAACCTTAACGCAGCACTGAGTAGTTCTGCGGTGATGAAGACAGAGTGTCTGCCATGGCCAATGGTTCCGGTGATGGCATTGTTTTCTTCATTAACTGTTGCAGTATAGTAGAACTCACATACTTGTTCAGGGAAGAACTTGGATGGTACATCACTGATTGCATATTGAAGGCGGCAAGAAGCCAAGAAATTGACGAAATAATCGAGTCCAAGACCTCGATGAACCTCTGGAATGTCAGGGTTGAAGACGACATTGGTTGCCTTAATGTGAATTGGAAGTGGGGGAGAGTTTGGGGCAGGAACAACTCTTCAAGAGGTGGAGGAGTATGTGAACAGAGATGCCGCCATTGGAGAGTATTTGAGAATTCTAGGGTTTTTGAGAGAAGTTCAAGGTTTAGGAAGGAAAAATTAAACCAAGGGAGAAAGAGGTTTAAATATGGAAGGAAAAGGGGGTTTTTAAAAGGTAATGATTATCTTCATTAAAAAGGTGATGATTATCTTCATTAAGGATAACGGCGCATCGTAACAACCTGTCAGAGTAGAAAATAGCCGTTGGATAAAAGAGTCGTTGACTGAAGGTGAAACGTCAATCAGTGTTTGCGGAAGCGCTGAGCTCAGTGTCACAAAGGTTACATGCTGAAAATATTTCTCCATCAATTCAAGGTACAGCTTGCTTATTCAGGGCTAGCAAGGAGATTGGTGCGTGTGATAGATACAAGTTACATTATCTAACCATCGGCACAGAGTGTTGTGACTTCATCAGTGAGTGGCTTATCTTACTGAATCATTAGACACTGAATAAGAGGAGGGTAAAGAATGGATTGTTGCGTGTGATAAACCTTGGTGTTTTGGTCTAACCATCGGCAAAGATTTTTAGACTCTCATCAGCGTGTGTTTTGGCACACTGAATCACAGAATCAGTGTAAGATTGGTAAGAAGGGGTAGTTGCGTGTGATACATCTTGGTGTTTTGATCTAACCATCGGCAAAGATTTTAGATTCTCATCAGTGTGTGTTTTGGCACACTGAATCACAGAATCAGTGTAAGATTGGTAAGAAGGGGTAGTTGCGTGTGATAGATCTTGGTGTTTTGATCTAACCATCGGCAAAGAGTTTCAAGTCGTTATCAATGTATGGTTTAATACAGTGAATCGTTCAACTTTTATTTAGAAGACTTGAAGAAGAGATAAAGATAAGAAATCAAACCAAAGTGCTCAGTAGAAAATATCATCAGTATGTCATCATCAGCACAATGTACATCAGCTTATAAGACAAAATCAAACATTAGCACAAATAAACATCAAAATTAATTACAAGGAAATCATTCCCAGTTCTCCAATAATGTAAGCAGTTGATTGAGAATCCAGTGCCTTTGTGAAGATATCAGCAAGTTGCTCCGAAGTCTTGACATGTTCAAGAACAACTTTTCCTTTTTCAACATTATCTCTGATGAAGTGATGTCTGATCTCGATATGCTTTGTCTTTGAGTGCTGAACAGGATTTTGTGTGATCTGAATGGCACTGGTGTTGTCACAATAGATGGGAGTCTTTGAGAACTTGAACCCATAGTCGAGAAGCTGATTTTGAATCCATAGGAGCTGAGCACAAGATCTCCCAGCGGCAACATACTCAGCTTCTGCAGTTGAGATGGCTACTGATGTTTGTTTCTTGCTAGACCAGCTGATGAGACGATTTCCAAGGAAGTGACATCCACCAGATGTACTCTTTTTGTCTAAATTGCATCCAGCATAATATGAGTCAGTGTATCCATAAAGTTCAAAAGCTGAGTCGCGAGGATACCACAGAGCAAGGTTTTGAGTTCCCTTCAAGTATCGAAAGATACGTTGGACAGCCATGAGATGAGATTCTTTTGGATTAGCTTGGAATCAAGTACATAGAATGGTTCCAAACATGATATCAGGACGACTTGCTGTGGGATATAAGAGGGATCCAATCATTCCTCGATACAAAGAGTGATTGACATCAGTTCCAGTTAGATCAGTGTGTAGCTTATCAGTCTTAGACACTAGGGTAGAGGTTGATTTGTAGTCACTGAGATAATACTTAACAAGCAGGTCAGAAATATATTTACTTTGACAAATAGAAATACCTGTCTTTTGTTGCTGAACTTCAAGACCTAAGAAAAAGGTCATCTTCCCCATCATGCTCATTTCGAACCTTTGAGACATGATCTCTGCAAATTCCTTGCTCAGTGTCTCATTTGGAGAGCCAAAAATGATGTCATCGACATAAATTTGAACAAGAACCATGTCTGAGCCTTTGTTTTTGATGAAGAGAGTATTGTCGATTGCTCCTCGTCTGTATCCATTTTCAAGCAGATACAATGTCAGCATCTCATACCAAGCCCTGGGAGCTTGCTTCAGTCCATAAACAGCTTTGTCTAACCGGTACACGTAATCAGGATGATCTTTGTCCACAAAGCCTGGGGGCTGACTTAGGAACACTTCTTCTTCTAACACACCATGAAGGAATGTTGTTTTCACATCCATCTGATAGACAATGAAGTTCATGTAGGATGCGTATGCGAGAAATAGTCTGATAGCTTCAATGCGAGCAACTGGGGCAAAAGTTTCCCCGTAGTCGATAGATTCAATCTGAGTAAACCCTTGAGCTACAAGCCTTGCCTTGTTTCGAGTGAGGATTCCATCTTTATCAACCTTGTTACGATAGAACCAGCGAGTTCCAGTAATAGTCTTCCCAGATGGTCTTGGGACAAGAGTCCAGACTTTGTGCCTTTCAAACTCATTTAGTTCTTCTTGCATGGCTTTGATCCAATCAGCATCTTGAAGAGTTGTGTGTACCTTATCAGGTAAGATCATTGAAACAAAGTTAACATACATGCAAAAATTATTAAGTACACTTGATCTGGTTCGGACACCATCATGAATATTCCCTAAAATTCGATCAACAGGATGATCTCGATGTTCAATTACTGATGCTGATTCCGGAGAGATAGACACTGACACATAATCAGTTTCAGGCGAGTCTTCAGCTTCAAGGGTTTCATCAACACCTAATGAGTTATCTGCTGATGTGGCTGTAGTATCTTGATTCAAGGGACATGGAACTGGAATGATAGGATCAGAAGAATCAGTCTTCTCTTCAGCACAAGGTGCTTCATCGAATGGACAAGAGAGAAGCTCTTGAAAGATAGAAGGAGAATGAGTGACTTTTTCATCAGTGTATGATTCCTCATCAAACTTCACATGAATGGATTCTTCAACACATTGCCTGTTCACATGAAAAACACGAAAAGCCTTTGAAATAGATGAGTACCCAACAAAAATACCTTTATCAGCCTTAGGTTCAAACTTGGATCTTGGGTCACGTTGATTTAGAATATAACAAATGCATCCGAACACATGAAAAAAGGATACATCTGGTTTTCGATCTTTCAGCATTTCATATGGAGTCTTCTTGTGAATCCTGTGAATTAGAGATCGATTCTGAGTAAAACATGCTGTATTGACAGCTTCAGCCCAAAACGACATAGGAAGACCAGCATGAATCATCAAGGTTCTTCCTGCCTCAATCAGTGTTCTATTCCTTCGTTCAGCAACACCATTTTGCTGAGGAGTACGAGGAGCTGAGAAGTTTTGTCCAATTCCTTTATGATCACAAAATTCTTCAAGAGTTGAGTTTCGAAACTCAGTACCATGATCAGTTCTTAGTTGCCTGACTTTAAGACCTGTCAGTGTCTCATTTTTACGAATCAGTGAGATAATTTCCTGTGCAGCATGACTTTTCTTCTTCAAGAAAACTACCCATGTAAATCGAGTGAACTCATCAACGACCACTAGAGTATACTTATTTCCACCGAGTGAACGAACAGGAATAGGTCCAAACAAGTCCATGTGGAGTAGATGAAGAGGGACTGATATACTGGAACATGACTTGGGTTTGAAAGAGGACTTGGTTTGTTTTCCTTGTTCACAAGCTGAACACATCTTGTCTTTCACAACGCTGAATTTTGGGAGCCCTCTAACTAGGTCTTGATTGGATATCTTGGATAGATTCTTGAAGTTCAGATGAGAAAACCTTTTGTGCCAAATCCAGCTAAGATTCGTCTGAGACTTTGTAAAGAAACATTGCATCAGTGTCTTGTCACTTGAGAACACGTCAAGAACATATATATCATCTTTTCTACTTGCTGAGAGTACGATGTTCTTGTCAGTGTTTACAACTCTTCCTTCCTTCTTTGTAAAGTGAACTTCATAGTCAGCATCACACAATTGACTGATAGAAATAAGGTTGTGTTTGAGACCCTTAACATATGAAACGTTTTGAAAAACCACGTTATTGCATTTGATGTTTCCATATCCCTTAGTGAACCCCTTTCCATTGTCTCCATAAGTAACTGCAGGACCAGTTTTCTTAACATAATCTTCCAGGAGAGACTTTGATCCTATCATATGCCTTGAGCAACCACTATCTAAGTACCAAAGATGCTCCTGACCCTGCAGTGCTGAGAAACTAGTTAGAACACACTGACCCATTCGAAGATGGGTCATTCACAAAGTTATTTGATAATAAATTATAACACTCCTTAGGAAGACAGTTTAAAGAGTTTGACTTAAGTGTCCATTTTTCATTCCTAACTTTAATATTTTCAGCTCTTGAGGATGATTTATCAAAAGAACATTCACTGATCTTGTGAGAGGAATCACCACATCTGTAGCAAACTCTAGTTCCAAAGTTCTTCTTGGTGAGCGAATTTTTTGATTTAACACATTTTGACATGTAAGATTCACCAATAGAGCTTTCAGTCCTTTTTTTTATCACTGAGTCACGACTGAGTTCAGTGTCAGAAGGAGTTTGATTAGTGTTGGGAGATGAACTATCAGTATCTGATTTTGACTCGTTCACAGATGGATTACAATCAGGGAAGTGCTTGAGTTGTTCATGAACAGCATGAAACACTCCATTAGAGATAGGAAAAGCAATAATATTCTCAGTTAGAGGGGTTGGTCTAACAAGATGTGCAGGATAAGAGGTAGGATCAATTCCGGTAATTTCAACATTACACTCAGTAATACCATCAGAATTAATAGTACAATATTCATCAATTAAACTTTGATTAATAAAAGAGTTACTGACAAACTTATTTTTGAAATTGTTTTTCATCTCATTCATGGAATGGACCTCAGATTCCTTTTCTTGTGATTTAAAAACTTTTTCAGCTTCTGCAAAATTACCCCCAAGAATTTTCTCACAAGAATGTGGAATTTGAGCTGAAATAATATAATTGGCATTCTTATGAGATTTTGCCCAAGTGTGAAGCACAGTTTGTTCTTTGATCAAAAGATTTTTAACATCGTCAATTTCAGCAGACAATGATGAATTTGACAAACTAGTAATTCTAAGATTTTCCTGAGTGGACTCAATAATGCTATTTTTCATGGATATATCAGTTTCAAGAAGATCAATTTGATTTTGCAAATTTCTTATGGTTTGATTCTTCTTAGAATTAATGACACCGAAATACTCAAACATTTTGATTTTTTCATTCATTGAATAGGAAACAAAGTTTTTAACCTGGTACATTGAAGAAGAGTCAATGTTGTGCTTCCTGGAATTTTCAGCATCAGACATATCAGTGTCAAAAGTACTTTTGTCTTTATCAGGAATATGCGGGTCCTCTATTTTGACCATGAGACACTTAACTTCATCATCTGATGACTCTTCATCAGTTTTCCATTTTTCTTCTTCAGCTACAAGCACTTTATGTTCCAAGTTTTCAGCTTTCACCTTCTCAATCAGCTTGTTGTACTTCTGCTTCTAGTATTCATCTGAGCCTTGTTTCTTTTGTTTACAATCCTTTGCAAAATGATCAGTGCTCCCACAGTTAAAGCACTGAGCCTTCTCTTTCTTATCAGCACCATGCCTTTTATCAGCTCCGGACCCTTTTGAGAATTTTCCACCAATCTTCTTTTGAGACTTTGAGAAGTTTCGACATGATTTTTCAAAGGTCTTCACAATCAAATCCGCACTAGCTACAACCATTTCAAGATCATCAGTGTCAGTTTTAGATGAATCAGTGTCTGAATCACTTTCAGTGTCTGAATCTGACACCAGCTTTTTGTTGGAGAACAAGGCTACAGAAGATTCACGCTGAGAATCTTTCATCAGTTCCTTTCTTTGAAGCTTGGATTCTTCATAGTATCGAAGATTTCCATAGAGACTTTGTAAGTCCATAGAGGTGATCTTCTCACTGTTTTTCAGCACATCAACATGATTCTCCCAACCTGCACCTAGAGAATCCAAAAACTTTTGCACTAGAACAGTTCTATGCTTCAACTGATCTAGTCTCCGAAGATCATTAACAAGAGTATTGAATCTGTTAAAAGCTTGATTCAAGGTTTCACCCTTCTTAGCAAAAAAATGTTCATACCTTCGGTTAAGATCATTTATTTGAGTAGCCTTGACTTCTTCAGTTCCTTCGAAAGATACAGTCAGAGTATCCATCATCTCTTTTGCTGAGATGCAATTTTGAACCAGCCCAAAGATGTTGCATGGCAACGAGTAGCTGATAGCGGCACGAGCACGAACATCTAAACCATGTTTTCTCTTGTCATCTGCCATCCAGTTTTCTTTGGGAGTTTTCTTTATAGTGCCATCAGGAACATTATTTTTAAGAGGCTGATACATCGGAACATAAGGACCTTTTTCAACGATGTCCAGCATGTCTTCATTAACAGACTCCAAGGCATATAGAGCCTTTATTTTCCACATAGCAAAGTTAGTTTCATCGAAAGGAGGGATTTTAGCAGAAGGATGATTTGATGAGTTTGAAGAAGAAGATGATGAAGCCATTTGTTTGATAAAAGAAACCCGCTCTGATACCAATTGAAGAGGCCTTTAGATCAATCGAAATATCAAACAATGACTACAAATAAGAACAAGAGAAATTCACGAAGAAAAACTTTCACTAAGAAAGATAATCTCACAAAGAGATTATCGTGTGCACAAAGCGACGATTAGGGTTTGTGAAAGGCGTGACAATTCACAAACCTGTACAGGATAAAATATACTGCTATTCTAGACAATCCCTACAATTCAGGGATACTCTACCTAATTAATCAGGATAACTAAGGAAACAGGATAAATACAAGATTTGTTACAATGCACTGAATAAACTAAACTATTACAAACTGAGCTGCTGATACGCTGGTGCTGACGCTGAGACATATGCTGACGCTGAGTCTGTTTTAAACATTATCATATTTCAAGGTTTGACCTTACACCAAGGATTCAGAGGTTTCTTGTGGGAGATTCTGGACGATAGTTATGCAACGAGCCATCTCTTCATTAAACATTCCGGTGATGAAGGACGTCTCGTTATCCTCTATGGCTGCTTTTCACACCAAGAAGGTGATTATCACCAATGAGTCCAAATACACTCATTTTGGTTCAGTCCCTGAGACAATGTTTCGTTGTGTTCCAATCAATAGCACAGTGATGGAGTCTTATCGAAAACTCAGTCTGATTGGTCCTCGTCAATTAACGCCCGAGATGAAGGCAGCTTTGGAAGCTGTTGAAAAACATTATAAACGAGGTAAGAAGAAGGATGAAAAGCCTGTTAAACCAAAACAGGGTGCGTCTTCAGGGAAATCAGAGAAAGGGGGATCTTCGGCTCGTCCAAAGAAAGTTAAGAAAATGGCTAGAAGGCCTACATTGGCTGATGAGGAAGAAGAAACTCATCTTGAAAACTCACCAAAAGGAGATACACCTCCTAGGTCTCCAACTCCAACTGATGACCTCCATACCAACGTACCCACTCCACATAACTCACCACCGAGAGTCATTGTTTTAGAATCGGTTGCTTCAATACCTCCCTCTTCTACAACACAATCACTTTTGAAGGTTCAAGTGGAACAAGCAGCAAAGGAAATTGAATTATTTAAGGTTGAACAAGCTATTTTCAAAAGCTGTTGTGGTGATGTTCTAGGTATACTCAAGAATGTTCTTCAAGCTCATGATCCCGTCTTTGACGTTGACCATCATAAATCATCTTACAACCAAACTTCTTCCGGCGATCGCACTACTTCGTGAGATGAAGGGTGTTACGAAGCCAATGGCTGCTCCACAACAAGGGGGAGAAAGTGTGCCCTTTATAGTAGAAAAGCCTTTTGGTCAACCTCCTTTTCAACCGAAGGTAGTGGTCCAATCTGAACCGAAGGGTAATGAAGCTTCGAGTTCTGATGTTAAAGCAAAGGGTCTATCTACCGATGATAGTGATGAAGACCAACAGACAATAACCGATATTCTCAAAAGAAAGCAAAGACGTTTGGAGTTAAATGAGACTCAAAGGATTGTAAGGGAAGAAGAGGAGAAGGAAAGGAAGAAGAAAGCTGAGCATGATGCTCTTGATTGTAAAATGGTCCTTTTTCCCATGCTTACTACGGAAAAGATGATAAAAGAGGCGATTGAATTCCCAAGTGTTTTGTGGTTGGAACCAGTTGCTTCATTAGATATTGAAAACATGAAAGATTCTCAATTCTATATGCCTATGACGAGGAAGGCGTTCATCTTTCATTGTTTTGATTTTACTGTTGAAGTCGCCTCGCCTCATCCTCATATCGATCGAGAGCTCATAGATTTTTATCTACAGTTCGGTCAACCTCAGTACTTGACGTGGAGTGCACAGAAGATCACGTTAATCAAAGTGCTAAAGCCTACACCTACGGAGAAATTTGTTAATGTACGATTCAGAGTTACTCGAGGTTCAGACAACTCGGTCTCTATAATTTCTCTTGCAGATCTCCCAAACTTGAATCCTCATGATTGGATTTTGTTTTACAACATTTTGCTTACAAATGCAAAGGAGTATGAACCGATCCTAATTCATTTGAAGAGGATGTTGGGGTCGTATATTTACGAAGTAGCTAAAATGGATTAGGAGATTGCTACTGTCGTGCACAAGAAACCGATCGTGAAGCCCACTCCGAAACCGGGCCGGAGATGTGAATAAAATAACAATAGGACCAATTGATCTTACGCATCTAACGATCATGTTCACAAGAGCTGAATGTAGCAGATTTTTATTTGCTCTTGTGGATAAGCAAGTGTTCCCAACCGATTGCCTGGAGCACATCATTGACATAATTCATCGGTGCAAGAAGAACAGTGAGTCTAATAAGAAAAACTTCACGGACATGCTTTGATGGTATATTACGTTTCGTCACACTCTTCTAGCCATTATATCGAAGTTGTTCAGAACTGTTAAGAAGTCTTCAGTTGCTCAACCGAGCTGAGCTTTCGGTTCCATGGACGCAAAAGGGGAGAATGTAGGATAAATATGTTGCATCATGGGCTTTATTTGTATTTACCAGATTGGGCCTGTCCATCCGTGTTTTGTTAGGGTTATGTAGTATATATAGTGCATGCATGTATGCATTAGATACGCTTAAGAGTTTTATCACTTTTTGATTATCATTCTGTAACCCTAGAACACCTCTACAGCAGAAGTTCTTTGTCGAGCTCTTCTAGGGTGTTTAAGTTTAATCATTCAACATTGTTTGAGCCATTCCTGTGTCTTGTTCTTATTGATTTGTATATTTTTTAGAATATATCGATCCTACTAGGTAAATTATTCCAACAATCTCGTCTCATGCGGCTTCAACTGTCGCGATGCGTAGGCTATCACCCGTCCTCTCCACATGAGGACTGCCCCCAAACCTGTGATGGATGCATCACAGAATACAACAAAATCCTCCACATCCTCTGGGAGTGTCAAAATTGGGGCCATGCACAACCACTAATGGAGGGTCTAAAACACCCTCTGCTGCTCAAGGCCCCAGCGGAAATCCACCCCTTCCTCGTCAGACGAGTGAGGGGTACTGCAATTTTGGAGAAATCCTGAATGAACCTCTGATAGTACCCTGCCAATCCCAGAAAACTCATGATGTCTGAGGGAGATCTCGACACCTCCCACTGCATGATTGCCTCAATCTTGGCCGGGTCGACCAAAATCCCCTCAGGGTTGACGATATGTCCGAGGAACTGGAAGGTAACTATCTCAGTTTCATATCATATAGAAATTTATATACCTCTCGTAACCAAAACTCGCACTTCAAGAACTTGGCATACAGCCATTCTCGCTTCAGAACTCCTACCAACTCCTTGAGGTGCTCCTTGTGCTGCTCTCGAGTCTTGGAATACACCAAGATGTCAACTATAAACACAATAACCGAGCGATCAAGCATCGTTCTGCAGACCCGATTCATCAGGTCCATGAATACTGTTGGCGCGCTGGTGAGCACAAACGGCATCACCAAAAACTCGTAAGGACCATAACGAGTTCGAAACGCGGTCTTCTCCACGTCCTCCTCTCTGACCCGGACCTGGTGATACCCCGACCTCAAATCAATATTGGAGAACCAAGATGCACCCTACAACTGATCAAAGAGATCATCTATCCTAGGGAGTGGATAACAGTTCTTCACCGTCAACTTGTTCAACTCCCTATAATCAATGCACATCTGGTGCGATCCGTCCTTCTTCCTAAAAAAAGAGGATCAGTGCTCCCCATGGAGAACTGCTTTTTCGTATGAACTGCTTGCCTAATAGTTCATGCAGCTGTGATGATTTCTCTTGTATCTCTGGCGGTGCCAACCGGTATGGGGCCTTGGCAATAGGGGCCGCGCCAGCCACCAGATCAATCATAAACTCGACCTGCCTCTCCGGAGGTATCCCTGGCAACTCCTCCAAAAACACGTCTGCAAACACTCTAACTACTAGAACCTCGGAAAATGATGTCTGATCCTGAATCGCGTATCCACCACATACGCCCGAAAACCCGCACACCCGTGTTGAATGTACTGTTGAGCCCTGTTAGCTGAACAGAATCCTGATCCCATCCTGGTGCCCTCACCATATACAACCAGTTCTCCCCCACTTGGGGATCTAACTACAACTCGTTGGCCCTCACATTCAATCATAGCACCGAACCGAGTAAGCCAATCCATCCCCACTATTACACACACCTCCCCCAAGGGAATCAGAGCAAATCTATCGGAAAGGACACTCCAAAATTCTCCAACTCGCAACGGCGATAGAGACTCGCAACGGACACTCCAATTTTCCCTCGGGCACACCAAACTCCCTACTAAACAACTGAGATACGAAGAACTGACTCGCCCCCGAGTCAAACAAAAGCAAAGCAGGCAAGGAGTTCACTAAAAACGTACCTACTCACAGGTATAACAGATAAGCATAACACATATATAATAAAGGAGATAAAGGATAGAAACATACCAGCAACCACATCCGGTGCTGCCCTGCCTCCTCTGCCGTAAGCTAGAAGGCACACCCCTGATCCTTCGGAGGCTCGGCCTTAACTGGCCTCGCATCAGCAATCCTCAATGTACCTGGCGCTGGAACCTGCGTCAACTTGGCTGCAAGTTGTGTACAGTTGGCTTTACGTGACCAACCTGATGACAATGATAACATATCCTCATATCTGATGCAGGGGCGGACTGGCGACAGTCCCTAGCATAGTGCCCCTCTTTTCCACACATGTGGCGCCTACTACCCGCTCGACAAGCTCCAGAATGACTCTTGCCACACTTTCCACAAGTACGACTCTGCTAACTCCAGGTCCTAAAATCAGCGGTCTTAGACCGCTTGGGCACCGGATATAATTGTGTCGGGGTCTGCCACTGCTCCCTCAACTACAACTCAATCTCCAACTCATGCTGAATAGCCGCCTCCTGCAACTCCAACATAGTATCATATCGCTGGGTAGACACAAACTGACAGATATCAGTTTTGAGCATGCTCAGATATCATGACATCTGAGCCTGCTCAGAAGCAAACTCTAGGCAGAACATCGCCCTCTCTGTAAATATACAGGTGATCTCCGTCACCGACTCCCCATCCCACCTCAAACTCAGAAACTCCTATGACAATCGTTCCTGCTCTACCCGAGGAATGTATCGGGTGCAAAACATATCCTTGAACTGCTACCAGGTAACAACAGCTCTTTAATCATCAGTGTACGACCCAGTCGCTAGCCTTCACCAGTCCTTGGCCCCAGACCTTAGCAGGTTCAGAACACACCTGACCTTCTGGTCAGTAGGACACGAGCAGATAAATAAACACCCATCCACATCTAAGATTCACCTCATAGCCTTGATGGGATCCTGCGTCCCGTCAAAAGTAGGTGGCTTCGTATTATCGAAGTTCCGGTACTGGAAGCCCCTACTGGCTCCTCCCCCTACCGTGGATACAGCTGAAGCAACTACTGAGGTAGCTGTCTCTGTAAGGGCTGTGTAACGCTCATCAAAATACTCGACCATAATGATCTTAATAGACCAAAACATTTCCGGTAGTTGTGCCCGAAACATAGCAGCAAACTCATCATGCAGGATCTCTCGAATCCTGGCTTTCAACTCCTCTATACCCATCTGCGCCACAGGCACGATGTTTTTGGCCCTTCCTGTCCTCTGTCTCCTGCTCCTGATCCTAAACCGGATCCCTTCATAAAGCGTCTCGTCATCACCATTCTGAAACATACCAAACGATATTAGATAATCCACATAATAACTAGGATTTAACTCCCGACTATACCCTAGGGATTGTGACCTCCTTGCCACGCGTATGGGTCATGTGCTTCTAGTAGTACGGGCCCATATTACCTTCCACACGTACTCATATTTGTCTCAAGTATCATCACAACACCCTAAAAATACACATAACCATAATGAGCGCCCGATCTTCACTCCTAGAGGAATGCTAAATGTCTTGCAACTGGCCTACCATCCTCACACTACTCACTTATCCATGAAACTTCCACCCAACTCTGCAGCACTAGTGTATGCTATCCATACATAATGTTGGACCCTATAGACTTTCAAGTATCCAATCCTACCCTACTCCCTAAAAGGACAGAATATAAGGCCAAATCAAACATTCTCAGGCTATAAGATCTTAATTATATACAACCGCTATTCATACACAAGTAAATACAGTAAGGATGTCAATCTCATATAAAGAAAACCCTAGGCTAGCAGGCATCATGTAATCAGGCAATTCTATCATGCAATCCCTGAAGATCCTAGCCTATTACTAGCACCCTGTTCTAACATATCACATAATCAAAAAACTGTATGGTATTTTGGGGTCTATTTGTTGGCTTCGGCTGATCGTACACCCTGTGTCCTCCTTTACTTATTTTGAAAACCACTTTAAAAATCACTTTGAAAACCCTTACTTGATTTGAGACTGGATTCACACGAATGTTCCACCAATTCACTCAAACCAAGGCTCTGATACCAACTTGTAATACCCAAAAAATTTCATGCCAAATTAAAACTTTTTCAAAACATTTAAAACCATTCATCATTACAAAGGTTGTTTTCAAAATAATAATCATCAGAGTATCCTAGTATCAATCCATAAAATCATGACAAATATTAGTTTTCCCCAGAAACATAAACAAATCGTGAGGAGCGGTACGATCAAGCATTCGCCTTCCCTCGATCACCAGAAGTACCTAAAACAATAAACTAGAACTATAAGCCCCAAAGCTTAGTAAGCTACCCCAAAATACCAACTCCATACCAATATAATCATAACATATAACAATATAGAACAACATGCATAATGAGCGTTCATCATGACTGGACCGCCTCGCAGGGCCTACAGCCTATATGAACCGCTCTCAAGCCTTCGGCATGACCGGACCGCTCACCAGGTATGTTGGCCTATAGCACAAAGCAAGACCGCCTCAACCCAACCCCCAATCAACAAACAAACATGTGCACATAAATATCATACACTAGCTTATATCATATAAAAGTCAAACCGATCGATCAGATCACTAATCATTGCAACATCCCCACTAACTGAGGTATAGACCTAACAGGTCACTAACATAGCATCATCATATAACCAGAACATTGACCTAACCAGGTCACTATGCATAAGCATATCACCATCCTAACTACCAAGATGTAATCAATAAACATATCATGCCACAGATAAATAGAATCCATAAAGGTCCGACCTTGGTGACTTAGACCCAGTTAATATAGTGAGGATAACGCACCTCGCAACTGTCGACTCGTAAGATAGGCTTGAACTCCAAGATCACTGCCACGGACTCCACCACCTATAATCATTGTAAACCATACTTGTAAATTTCCAATCTTTCCAAAATTTCATCCACAAGTTATCTGGTTAAACGATGGTCAAAGTCAAAGTCAACTGTCAAGGTCAACAGTCCTTGTTGACCTCAACTCATCGAGTACCCTCAGCTACTCGCCGAGTTCCTTGTAATACTTGCCCGCTCGCCGAGTCACCGGAGTGATTCGTCGAGTTCCTAAGGCCCACGGTCGAAGCTCCATGGCCACTTGTCGAGTTTTTCCCCTTGTAACTCGACAAGCTCACACGCATCCAATGGTTGGGAAAAACCCTAACCGACTTTCTGAGTCACTCTACTCACTCGCCGAGTCTTCAACAATCTTCATCGGACTCGTCAACTTGTTCATTCAACTCATCGAGTTCTAGACCATCTTCATATGGCTCTCCGATTCAACCATGCGAATCGCCGAGTCCCTTCTATCCTTCATCCATACAGATGCGTTTTAAGCCACGCAAAGATTCCAGATTGCAGATCCAACTTCCTTAGACATGCTTATCACGTAAAGTTGCAAACTTCACGTGCATGCAAGGCTCTAAAGCCATTAAATGACAAAACTAAGCTTCCAATGAAGTCTCACAATTGAGGGAAGGCTCATACTAGGCAAGGCTAATAACTTTATTGATGTAGATGTCAAAGGGAGTCCAGATCTGAAGTTACAACTTCAAATGTTAGCTCAATCATAAAAAGCCTTTCATAAAACCCATCCGAAAGAGATTTTTGATAAACACGAGCCAAGGAAAACAGTCTAATAGCTTCAAGAGAATGTCCACCAATGTAGATCTTGAATCCCACGAGTTCTTGCTTCTATTTGCTTAATTTCCCCAAGTGTTTCCTCCTCCAAGGTTGAACACACCAAAAGATCACACACACTCGATTTAGGGTTTGAGAGGGACAAGAAGCAGTAAAGGGGAGGCTGGGGGAGGCCAATGATCCTTTAAATAGGGTGAAATGCCGCGAAATCTAGGGTTTCATCTGCCAGCTCCTAGTCGTCGAGTCCGCTCTTGGACTCGGCGAATAGATCATTAAAACACGCGGACCAACCCGCTACTACTCGACGAGTAGGGCTGCCAACTCGTCGAGTAGACCCCAAAACCAAAAAGGTTCATACATAAATCAATACCTGAGAATCAGGGCATTACATTAAATACCTAAATTATTTACAAAACTTATTAATTAGTGTAAAATTAGTCAATTTGCAATTTATCGTTAATTGTACTTTTTAGAATGTTCCTTGTTTGTATGTTCACAACCACAAGCTACCGCCTAAACTTTTTTTTCTCTTTATTAACTTCCAATCAAAGAAATCTAGCCAAGCTACAAATTAAGTCATTTGACCATGCCTTTTCATCTCTACTTTCATATTGATGCAACTTCTGCCTACCGGACCATACATCTTCATCTCTACCACCATTACTATCTGATCTCGAATTTCAGTTTAGATATTATACCACACCTAATTTTTGACGATTTCATAATTCCTCACTTCTTCTACTTTCTGGTTTACGATTTCAAGTTTCAAGCCTTCAAAACAACAAGTGTATACGATTTCTGGAACAAGAAGGTACCAAAATTCTGATGCTAAAAATTAATTTGTGTTTTTCTAAAGTTCACAAAGGTCTCCTGTTAAAGTTCACAAAGGTCGAATTTCAATTTAGATGCTAAAAATTAATTTGCGTATTTTTTTCAGACAGGGAGGATGTAGTAGTGGTTGATCATGAAAGAAACAACAATGAAGAACAAAACAATTTACAACCACAAGTTAAAAGAAGAACGACCAAAAAAAGAGCAGATGATTGGCGTCATTTCAAAGATTTCATAGATGATACTGGTGTTGAAAAGAGCAAATGCAAACATTGTGGCATCGCATACTCTACCTCGATAGCAAATTGTACAAATACTGTTCAAACTCATTTAGAAAAATGTATTATTTATCAGGCAAAATTGAGCAGTGATCAAACACAAATTGCATTTCAAACTGTTGGTGATGAAAAAAATGTTGGCATGGAAATTTAACCAAAAAATAAACAGGGATGCATTGGCTCACATGATCATTGTAGACGAGCTCCTTTTAATTTTGTGGAGGGTAAAGGATTTAGGTATTATTCGACTGTGTCTCAACCACTATTTCATATTTCATGTAGAGCTACTGTTACTAAGCATGTGTATCAGATGTTCCTTGATAAAAAGAAAGAAGTTAACAATATACATAAAACAAACATAGGTAGGATATGTCTCACTAATGATGGTTGGACTTCTATGCAAAAAATAAGTTATATGAGTCTTACTGCTCACTTTATTGATAATGAATGTAAGTTAAGGAAAAAAAGTATTAAAGTTTTCCCTCTTAGCAAGTCACTGAGGGGTTGAGATTGGGAAAGCAATGGATAATCATTTTTTGGAATGGGGAATTGATAATGTTTTGACAATCTCTGTGGACAATGCTAGTTCTAACGATGTCACAATTGACTACTTGAAAAAAATATTTGCGAATTGGGACAAGTGTGTCTTGAAAGGAAAATGGACTCACATACGATGTGTAACCCACATTTTAAATTTAGTTGTGCATGATGGCATTGGCTTTGTAAGTCAATCGGTTAACAATGTTAGAGGTGTTGTTAAGTGGGTTCGACAATCTTCATCAATAATAGATAATTTCAAAAAATACGCAGAAATGGACAAATGTGGTAGCATGAAAAGTTTGGTATTAGATGTCTCAACAAAGTGGAATTCCACCTATTTGATGTTAGAAACAGCGTGTTTGTATAAAAGGGCTTTTAATAGATATGATCGTTAGGATGTGCATTTTGGTAATGATCTTTAAAAGGTGGGATTAAGAGTGCCGACAACACTTGATTGGAAAAATGCAAGAAAGTTAGCTCGGTTTCTAAAATAGTTTTATGAAGTTACTTTAAAGGTATACGCGACACTTTATGTAACATCACACACTCTTATTGATGATATAGTCACAATTCTTGTGTTATTGAAAGATTGTATCGCTGATACTAATGATGAGGGTCTTTCTAAGATGGCAAAAATAATGAAAGACAAATTTGACAAGTACTTTGGCGATATAAAAAAAACAAACATGTTATTATATTTTACTTTGGTTCTTGATCCAAGGGAAAAACCTGTTTACATAATTATATTACTTAATTATGTATATGGCCAAGTGGAGGGGGAGAAAATGAAAAAAGTTGTAGAGGATGCTCTCGAAGAATTATATCAACAATATGTAAGAACTCTTGATCAAAGTTCTTCAACCATATCTTCTACTTCTTCATCAGTCTTAGGGACGCGTTCTTCATATGATGATACAAGTTCAAAATCCTCCATAAGAAATAAATTAAGGGAGATGTTGAAAATGGAAACGAGTGGAATAATGGATTCCAAGAGAGAGTTAGAGAAGTTTTTGAAAAAAGTTGTTGAAAAAGATTCTGATAAGTTTGATATCCTATTATGGTGGAATGTAAATAGTCCACGATTTCCCATATTATATTTGATGGCTAGAGACTTGTTGGCAATTCATGTCTCAACAGTGTCTTCTGAATCAGTGTTTAGTACAAGTGGGAGAGTATTAGACCCATTTAGGAGTTCTTTAACTTCTACTATTGTTAAAGCCTTAATATGTACTCAAGATTGGCTGTGTATAAGTTCAAAAAAAGAAGTTGAGGAAGATTGCGAACAAATACAAGAAATTGATGAAGGTACTTTTGCATATATTTTTTAGTTTAAACTTATAATCTTGAATTATTAACTATTTCTTTATTGATTGTAGAACAAAAAAAAAATGCAGTGTATCTGAAAGAGTTCAAAGATGATCGGAATGAAGGCGCAATGTATAAGGTCTACATCTAAAACTAACCTTGTAGTTTTTCATAACTTTAAATTTAATTAGGTTGTATGTGCAGGATTATAGGTTTTTGCCATTGGCTCACTACATTTTTTGGTGCTTAACTGGAGTGAAATGCAGAAGGGCACCTTATGTTTTTTTGGCTTTTGCAACTCTTGTTTTGCTATTGTCAACGTCACTGTGTATGAACTTAAAACATATTAGTTTTGCAACTTTTTTTCTTTTGGCTTAATATGGTGCACTACATGTACTTAAACATATATGGTAGGTGGAATATAATATTTTGTGGTGAAATATAATATTTTATTCATATTTACTTCTTTATTTGTTATAAATTATTACGTATTTCTTTTTCTTTTTAATATTTTTTCATGAGGAATTATATTTCGTTAAACCGGTAAACTGAACTGTTTAACCGGAAACCGAATAAACCAAAACTGATTTAACCGAACTTTTTTCGGTTTGGTTATGGTTAAATTTATCATGTTAAAAAACCGATTAAATCGAATCGAAAAAGCCGAAAACCGAAAAAACCGACCGAATAACTTCTCTGCCTACATCCATACAATAGTTAGTTACAATAGTTACAATAGTTCAGCCTACTTTGTTGGTAGTATATCACAACTTCCATTGAAAATAATCAAAGATACTTTCCCATGGTTTACTAATGATGGAATTCATTTTGTTGCCTACGTTTCACTTTTTACTCAGAAGAAATTTGCCGTTAGAAACTGTTCTATGTTGTTATTACTGGTGATTAATTGGCAGTTTGATATGGAGTTTGGTTTATGTTAGTTTTGTATTTTCAGTATTTTTGGTAATTGAAGTTTGATATGTAGTTCTATATTTTTTATGTTGACAATTTTCATCGGGCATGTTTGTAGTTTTGATAATTAATAGGAAGTTTGGTATCTAGATTGGTTTAAGTATATTAGTGTTTTGGTATGACAATTACGATGATATTTTTTTGAAATTAAAATTATTGTCCATCTTATTTTGTAGGCAGACGATCCTATCATGGATGCTATTATAAAAAACCTAACAAACGTGTAAATTGGTTTCGATCTTTGTTGCAACAAAGTGAGGATATGCGATGATGATGAGAACTATAGACCCAAAGACAACGGGCGAGGATGACCAACTATTGTATGTTAAATTTTATAATTTTTTTATAGTTATACATTTGTTAATGATTTTAATATTTTATGGATTTTATATTAAGGATTTTACGTGATGATGTCAATTATGTATTTCTGTAATTTCAATATTGTCTTGATTTTAAAAGTAATTTAAATACTGTTTTTATGGATTAGTTGGAATACTTAAGAAAACATTTTGGCGTCAAAGGTATTAAATATGACATGGAGCATTGCGGGCAACAGTGTTAACGGCGACATTAATACAAACGATAAAATGGCTCGAGCGATTGATTAATAACGACGACATGCATTAACAATCTCCGGTAGTGCTACTATTTTTTGTATGGTTAACTCTTCGTCATATGGTAACTATCGGAATATGTGTTCCTTGTTCAGGTTTGTCTTATGCAGTAAACTAGGTATGAGACCCGTGTAATACATGATTTTTTTTAATTAATATATTTTTGTTAACTATTACATGTTTAATAATTTACAAAAGTGAATTTGAAAATAATATTAATATTAACCGTGAATGCACAAATTTTTGCAAGGTTTCTGCAAATTATCGTGAGTTCAAAATGAATAGGCCGAAAATTATGTTTTTCAATTAGAAATGTTGATTTCAATTTAAATTGAACTTAATACATTAATTGACAAATTACATGAAAATTTATAGAGACATTTCAGCTTTTTTATTTTCATTATTATATTTTTTTTTATAATGTATCACAAAGTCAAAAAACCACAATTTGTCAAATGGATTTCAATAAAATTGAAATAATTATGATAATGTCATCAGACATATTGAATTAAGTGATTATAGGAAATAAAACTTTCATTTATTAGGTAAAATACCTCCTAAATTGCCTTAAAATATATTGTGTCAGTAAAAACTTTTTAAATTATTTACTGTAAAGTTTTGGAACACAACAAAAAATTGAATTGTTGTAACCAGGTAAAAAAATACATAGCTATTATAACTAGAAGAAAATAAAAGCCTTTCATGACATACAAAACGTCATTCTAATCATCTTTTTAAATATTTCACGACATACAAAAATAATCATGTAATATTTTAAATATCGATATTCAATTGTGAAAAGTGTCTTGCATAAGAAATATTTGATGTCACATGGATGATAAAAAAATCATATTTAAGAGCGGTTACTTAGAGCATTCATATTAATCCCGCAATTATTATAATACAAAATTTTGGGAGATTTTTTTAATGTCACATTAGTTTATTTAAATAAAATATTAACTGGTGTGGTACGAATATAATAATAAATTTCGGCGATTGTATAAATCCCACGATTACAAACAAATAAAATATTTTAAGAATATGGCCTAGCTATCTTCATTTTCTTAGCTGCCAAAATATTCTAATCTTAGTTAAGCGTGTAATATTAAAATTATCATTGTCTTCTATATGGAGCTTAACAATTTAAGGACTATATTCGTAGACCTTTGCAGCAAAAGAGGTGAACCAAACGTTTGCAGTATGAAAAAAAAAAAAGATTGTTTGTTTTTTTAACATCTGTCGGCTACTAAAATAAACTAAAATCTAAATAAACTTATTTTTTGAAACTACAAAATGATTTTTTTTTTAAATATATTTATGACTTTGTTATATATAATTAATAAATCTAAATCAGCTTTTATGTATTGTTGTATAAAAAAATAAAATACAAATAGTACAAATTAATATATATATATATATATATATATATATATATATATATATATATATATATATATATATATAGGTTTTGAAATCTTGCTTTTGTAATAAATAATATTGTGAAATATTATATGATTTTGAGCGTAGAGTTCTAACAGATATTTTTAATAGAAATAAAGTAAAAATATGTTTAGAATCACTTATCTCACTATAAAGCACGATTAGTAGCAAATGGTCGCAGTCAACAGAAGGGAGTCAACTGTGATGAGACTTTCAGCCCTGTTGTCAAACTGGCTACTATCCGTACTGTTCTTATTTTGGCTATTTCAAGGCATTGTCCTATTCATCAGGTTGATGTGAAGAATACATTTCTTCACGACCATCTTCATGAGATCGTTTACATGCATAAGTCACCGGGATTTCGGGACCTTCAGTATCCGGATTATGTATGCCATCTTCAGCGCTCGTTATACGGTCTTAAACAGGCCCCGCGAGCCTGGTATCAACGATTCGCTCAACATGCTCATCAAATGGGTTTTCACCACAGTCCACTGATACCTCCTTATTTATTTACCATCATGGAGCTGATACAGCCTATTTATTACTATATGTTGATGACATTGTCTTGAATGCTTCATCTACGTCTCTGCTTGAGTCCATCATATCTCACCTCAGATGCGAATTTTCCATGACTGATCTTGGTGCTCTCAACTATTTTCTCGGCATTTGCGTCACCCGATCGTCTTAGGGTCTCTTTCTCTCACAACAGAAATATGTATCTGAGATTCTTAATAGGGCCCATATGAGTCAGTGTAATCCTACACGCACACCAGCCGAAACCACACATAAGTTGGATGCTATAGGTCCTCCAGTTGCCGACCCCTCTATATTTCGCAGTCTGGCTGGTGCTCTTCAGTACCTTACTTTTACTAGGCCAGACATTGCCTTCACTGTTCAGCAGATCTGCCTCTTCATGCATGGCCCATGGGAGCCTCATCTACATGCTCTCAAACGTATTTTACGCTATATTAGAGGTACCTTGGACCACGGTGTGACATCCCCATTTTCTCGGCCAGAAAAGACCGATTTTGTTTATGCTTTATAAAAATCAGAGTACATCTTTTAATAAAAATGTTGCAGAATTTGTTCCCAATAAAACATGATAAATACGTTATCAAAGCATTTCCGAAGAAAGAAATTTTTATTCATTTTAAAACATTTGGTATGTCATCGTCAATACAGAAACATAAGCATAAACAGAACTTACTTTCATTATCACTAGTGATCTATATCTCCTTAATCTCTTAGTGTATGTGACTTCATATCGACACCTATGATATAAATAAACTGAGTGGGTCAGGTTGGGAAACCTGGTGAGTACATAGGGTTTTCAACTGACAATAATGTAATTATTATGTTTAATCGACAAACAGTTAACCCAATTACCCATCCCCATTATCTTCTTTACTCTTAAGGGTCTACCCTAAGAATCAGCTACTCCTCGTTCATTCATTCCTAAAGATCATCCTAAGGAATCGGCACGAAATCCATCGTTGCTAGGGTTTACTCAACGGGCACTAAGTCCATAGCTACCAGGGTTTGCTCAATGAGCACTAAATCTATAGCTGCAAGGGCTATTTCGTTTATCGACGGTATCCACTCGCAATACATGTCAATGGGTTTTTAGAGTACACTGGTGAACACATCATTCACAACATCTACAGGTTTCGAGCCTGCTAGTGTTCCATTGGACTGTCTAGAATAGTCCGTGGGTGTCATCTATACTCTGCTGAATGACGGGGCCATCATTTAGGAAAAAGGCTTCTCACATCGTCCACCTCACACCCATACCTCACAGTCTATTTCACCTCTCAACTCATCATCCAACTCATACTCCATCTATTACATTTACCTATGTTTTACCCCAACATTATTGTAGATATAAAATACATATATAGTTTAAATCATTTAAAACATGTATAAAATCGTTCATCCAACATAGATAAGGATTATACAGATAATATTCACACATAGCACGTAGTTTGTAACACTCTAAAAATTCAAGTCAATTTAAACTTTTCAAAAACAACCCATTTTCGTTAAGTCATTACAAAAAGGTTTTCAATACAATTATTATCAGAGTCTTCCCAGAACCATATCGTAAAACATAAACATGAGGAGCGGTACGATCACGCCTTCGCCTTGCCACGGTCTCCTAAAGTACCTGAAAAACATTAAACCACAACTATAAGCCCGAAAGCTTAGTGAGATACCCCAAAATACTAACCACATATACCACGCATAACATATCACAACCGAACAGAACAGCCATGCACTTTGGGTCTACTGTGTGACTGGTCCGCCCTACCGGGCCTTCAGTCCACTTGGTCCACCCTCCGAGTCTACCCATATCCATCGAGTCTCCAGTGTGGTTGGTCCGCCCGCACCGGGCCTTCAACCCACCTGGTCCACTCTCTGAGTCTACAATATGACTGGTCCGCCCGCGCCGGGCCTTCAGTCGGCCTGATCCACTATGTGACATCCCCTAATTTCTCGGCCAGAAAAGACCGATTTAATTTATGCTTTTTAAAATAAAATCATAGAAATCTTTTTAAAAGATTTTGCGGAATTGGTCCCCAAACAAAATATGATAAAATTTTATTAAAACCCTTCATTAAGAAGGTATATGTTTTCCATATATATATCAAAACCTCGGGATGTCATGTTCCGATACAGATCAAAAGCATAAACAAGACATTATAAGCCTTTCAACAGTTATTTACAACTACTGGCCTATAATCCAAAAATCTCTCGTTGTCCTCCGACTATGCTCAGGGTCCACTACCTGTAACATAAAAAGCTGAGTGGGTCAGGCTTGGGAGCCTGGTGAGCATATAGGGTTTTCAACCCACAATAATAATAAACTTACTAAGTTCATCAATCAACAATAACCCTGATTACCCGTTCCCGTTATCCTCACTTTATGTCCCTAAACACTTGTCACAAGGGACCTAGCCTAAAGAATATCATCGGGATGGACACTACTACTAAGGGGTTTCCTCAGCCATAAATGTCCTAAAGGCAACCATGATGGGGATGGAGTACAGCGAATGAACACTCTTAGTTCATTAACACCTACAGGTTGCGGACATGCTAATGTTTCCCACTGGACTGTCTAGAAAGTCCGTGGTCGTCATCTAAACTCCGCTAGATGACTGGATCTCAAAACACATCTAGGCCTCTCATCAATTTTATTTTATCACACATCACAATCTACCCAACATATTTGTAGATAAAAATACTTATACAGTTTCAAACTTGTATAACATCAACACAACAATCACCTCAAATAAACAATTAATATATTTACACATAGCACGTATTATAAGGTAAATACTTCATATCTATGTGTAAAATGAAAGTGACTATACACTCACATGATTTGATGATAATCGGGCAACAATTCGTTTCCTAAAACGATCGTTTCTAATAAAACCAGGAGTTTTATTGAGAAATCAGGCTTTGTAAAAGTCGGGCTTCGAAACCGAAAAATAAATTTTCTGGGCTTCTCGGGCACTTCGTGGCGTATTCTGGGCTTTACAATCGATACCGGGGCTTTGCGGGATGTTAATATGAAGAAAAATATGGGTTTAGGGGCTAAATATGGCAAAATTCCAAAAATACCCGGGAGGTCTCGCACCCTTCTATTTATAGGGGCGAGGCTTCTGATCGGAGGGTCAGGAAGGAGACACGCGGCAGCACATCCGAAGGAAGCAGCACCTGCTCGCAGGTGGGTTGCGCATGCGAGGGCCTCACTGGAGAGCTTTGATTGGACCGAACTTCGGATCCGAGGTGGGTGGCTCGTGGCTCATGCGAAGGCTTCGGATGCGATAAGTCACTATGCACGCGTCGGATGTGCGAAGGCCGAGACTTCGGTCGAATTTGGAAGTGATACGCGACTGCCAGCTGCTCGGATGACTTAGCAGCTCGGGTGACTCAGCAGGACACGTGGCGCATGCCAGGCGAGGGTGACGTGGCCGAAGTCCACGTGTGCAAAATTCCTCGGTTTTGGGGATTTTTCTCGTTTTTCGCGCCAAAACTTCTAAAATCCATAACTTTCGCATACGAGCTCCGTTTTTGACGTTCTTTATATGCACGCGTAGCTAAAATTACGCTCTACAACTTCCGTTTAGACTTTGTCGGCTAATTTTGACTTTAAATTTTATATTATTATTTTTAACAGATAGGGACACGAAATCCGTTAAAAATTCATAACTTCTTCATCCGGCGTCCGTTTTCGTCAGACTTTTTACCATTGTGCTCCTAATGACGAGACCTTAAATTCTCGTTTAGGTTGTGTCGGCTAAAAATCACTCGATCTAAAATTCGAGTTTTTAGCTGTCTACTGCTAAGCTGAAACTTCGAAAAATCATAACTTCCTCATACGAAGTCAGATTTGGGCGTTCTTTTTATCGAACTTCTCGGTTTAACGAATACTACGACTTTTGTTTAGATTACTAAGGCTAAAAAGTAGTTTATCAAAAACTCACTTTTTACGACATTCGGCAGCATGTCGGTTTTGTCGCAAAACTTCGACAGGTCATAACTTCTTCGTTATAACTCGGATTTTGGTATTCTTTATACCCCCAAAATCCTTGTTTCGACCACTACAACTTTATGTAAAGATATCGGGCTTATCTTGCACTTTAATTTTGACGCTTATTTTTATTCTTAATTAATTAAGCCCTAATAATTAAGCATAAAACACATAATTCACATAATATTCACATAATTCCTTTTCATTTCTTCAAAATGAGTTACAAAGGTTAACCTAGACTATCAACTCAATATAAATGCCTAGGCTAGAAACACGAGTGTTACAATTCTCTCCCCCTTAGGATGATTCCGTCCCCGGAATCACATATCACCAAACAACTGTGGGTAGCGACTCATCATGTCACTCTCCGTTTCCCAAGTGAGATTTGGTCCATTTGTATGTTTCTAGTGCACAAGCACTAAATCGACCATCTTGCGTCGTAACTTCATAGTCTTACGGTCAACGAATGCCTCAGGTTCTTCGATCAACCTCTTGTTTTCATCCAACCTTAACTCAGAAATCGGAATTATGTCGGGCACATCTCCCATGAACTTTCTCAAGTAACACACATGAAAGGTGTTATGAATACCTTCCAGTTCTTCCAGTAACTCTAGCTTGTAAGCTTGATTCCCGATCCTCTAAAGAACTTTAAATGGTCCAATAAACCTTGGACTCAACTTCCCTCTTTTACCAAATCTTATAAGTCCCTTCCACGGCGAGACTTTAAGTAAAACCGAATCTCCAACTTCAAAGGTTATCGGTTGTCTTTTCTTGTCAGCATAACTCTTTTGTCGATCTTGAGCAGCTAACATCCTTTCCCTTATCACTTTCAACTTTTCAGCAGTCTCATGGACTATTTCAGGTCCCATAAACTGCTTTTCCCCAGCTTCCAGCCAACATGATGGCGTTCGACACTTTTCCCCATACAAAGCGTGATAAGGTGCCATCTTAATGCTTGAGTGGAAACTATTATTATAGGAGAATTCTACTAAAGGTAAGTGTTCATCCCAGTTACCTTGGAATTCTAGGGTACATGCTCTCAGCATATCCTCCAATGTTTGAATCGTTCGCTCGCTCTGACCATCGGTTTGCAGATGGTAAGTTGTACTCAAACACAACTTGGTACCCAATTCCACTTGTAGACTCCTCCAAAATCTCGAGGTAAAACGACTATCACGATCGGACACAATCGTTAACGGAACACCGTGAAGCCTCACAATTTCCTTCACGTAAGAATTCGCAAGTTTATCCATAGACCACTTCTCTTTGGCTGCTATGAAATGCGCACTCTTAGTGAAGCGATCAATGACCACCCAAATCATGTTGTGACCGTTCCTTGTTCTCGGCAGTTTAGTCACAACATCCATGGTGATGTCTTCCCATTTACCCATGGGTACGGGTAAAGGTTCTAAACTCCCATATGGTTTCTGATGTTGTGCCTTAACCCTAGCACAAGTTACACACTCGGCCACATACTTAACAACATCGAGCTTCATCATCGGCCACCAATAATAGGGTTTTAGATCCCTATACATTTTTGTACTGCCGGGGTGAATTGAGTACATGGTCTTGTGAGCTTCTTCCATCAGAAAATCTCTTATTTCGCCCGTCTTAGGTACCCAAATTCTATCTTGGAATACCTTCAACCCTTGGTTATTTGTACCGAACACTAACATTTTGCTCAAACGTTCTTCCTTTCGGTCATTTTTCTCTAAAGCTTCCTCTTGAGATTTCTTTATACTTTCCACAATTGTCGAGACAACTTCAATTCTCAACGCTCTTGGCCTTTTCTTTTCAAAGGTTTACCTTCCGACTGAGAGCATCAGCAACCACATTTGCTTTACCAGGGTGGTAAAGTATGTCACAGTCATAGTCCTTGAGTAACTCTAGCCAGTGTCGTTGCCTCATGTTTAATTCCTTCTGATTAAAGAGATATTGGAGACTCTTATGATCAGTGAAAAGTTTACACTTGGTGCCATAAAGATAATGCCTCCATATCTTTAAGGCAAATACTACCGCTGCCAACTCCAGATCATGAGTGGGGTAGCTCTTTTCATGTTCCTTCAATTGCCTCGATGCATACGCGATCACTTTATCCCTTTGGGTCAGAACACAACCTAACCTAACTCCAGATGCATCGCTATAAACTGCAAAGTCATCAACTCCTTCAGGCAATGAAAGAATCGGTGCTTAACACAATCTCTTCTTCAACTTCTCAAAGGATTCCTTATGGTTCTCATTCCAAGCATAAGTATCTCCTTTGTGGGTCAAAGCTGTTAATGGAGTAGCAATCGAAGAAAAGCCTTGGATAAACCTTCGGTAATATCCAGCTAATCCTAAAAAGCTTCGAATCTCCGTAGGACTCTTTGGTTTTTCCCACTTCATTATAGCTTCAATCTTTGTTGGGTCAACCATTATTCCTTCTTGGTTAACCACACGACCTAAAAATTGGACTTCTTGAATCCAAAATTCACATTAGGAGAACTTTGCATACAGCTTCTCCTTTTTTAGGACTTCTAGCACTTCACGCAGATGCTTTTCATGCTCCTGCTTGCTTTTCGAATAAATCAAGATATCGTCTATGAATACTATCACGGATTTATCTAAGAATGGTTTACAAACCCTATTCATCAAATCCATGAAAGCTGCTGGGGCATTGGTTAGTCCAAACGACATAACCAAAAATTCATAGTGTCCATATCTCATTCTAAAAGCAGTCTTTTCGATATCCTGCTCTCTAACCTTTAGTTGATGGTATCCCGACCTAAGATGGATCTTCGAGAAATAGCTCGAACCCTGCAACTGGTCGAACAAATCATCGATGCTTGGCAACAGGTACTTGTTCTTTATAGTCACTTTGTTCAGCTCTCTGTAATCGATGCACATTCTCATGCTTCCGTCTTTCTTCTTTACAAATAACACAGGGGCTCCCTAGGGTGATGAACTAGGTTGAATGAAACCTTTGTCCAATAACTCCTAAAGTTGTGTCATAAGTTCTTTCATTTCGGTTGGTGCTAATCGATAAGGTGCTTTCGCTATCAGCGTCGTTCCTGGTAACAAGTCGATACAAAATTCTACTTGTCGATCAGGGGGCAATCCGGGAAGATCTTCGGGAAAGACTTCCGGATAATCACACACCACCGGAATATTCTGCACCTCCTTCTTTTCCATCTTAGCGTCGATCACGAACGCTAGATATGATGTACATCCCTTGGCCAAACACTTTTTGGCTTTCATTAGGGAAATGATTCCAGAATTTACTCTACGTTTGTCTCCGTACACCATAAACAACTCTTTCCCTGGCGGGTTTACTTTTACTATCTTCTTTCTACATAGTATTTCTGCATCATTGGTTCTAAGCCAATCCATTCCTAAAACTATGTCGAATCCATTTAACTCGATAGGCAATAATTCCTCTTGGAACTTATTCCCATCCAAGTCAATGAGGATGTTTTTCATACGATGGCTAACAGGCACAAACTTGCCACTAACAATCTCGACTAATAAGGCATTAACTAGCCTATCTACAGGCAAAGCTAGCTTTCTACCAAATTCATGCGATATAAAGGAGTAATTGGCTCCAGAATCAAACAAAATTTGGGCAGGCAATTCGTTTACGAGAAAAGTACCTGAAGCGACATCGACTTCTTCTTTTGCAGCTTCAAGTGTCATCTGAAAGGCTCTCGCCTTCGGCTTTGGTGGTAGATTGGGCTTTGCGGCATCCTTCCTCTTTGGACAGTCTTTAAGAACATGCCCTACTTCATGGCACTCAAAACATACCCTCTTGTCGGACGGACACACGTTGGCATAATGCCCAGTCTTTCCACATTTGAAGCAAGTCACCTCCTCACTACATCTCCCAGAGTGCTTTTTCTTGCACTTCTCACACCATTTCACTTCACCTCCTCCTCCTCTAAACTTCTTGGACTTAGAAAATTTGCTTTTCTTGTTGGAACCCGAAGTTCCTTCAAATTTTCTCTTTTCACCAACTTCTGCCCTCTCCAGACCCTTCTCTTTTATCTGAACCTCAACATTCTTAGCAGCCCAGATGGCGGCTTTCAAAGTGGTTGCTTGCTTAACAATCGAACCAAAGTCCACTGGTAATCCGAGGGCAAACTTGTTGACCTTTGAGAGTTCAGTTGGAACTAGATGAGGAACTAGCTTCATCTTTTCCATAAAACTAGCAGCGTATTCAGTAATGCTCATCTTTCCTTTCTTTAAATTCTGGAACTCATTGTTGATTTCCATAAGATTCTGCTTAGAGCAGTACTGCAATTTCAGTTGTACCACAAATTCTTCCCAAGACATCTTACTAGCTTCACCCTTGGGCATCGAATCAGCTAGTAACTTCCACCAACTCAACACACCAGACTTTAATAGAGGAATCGTAAGTGCGGTCTTTTGTTTGTTGCTGCACTCGCAACTTTCAAACATCGTCTCCATTTCGGAGATCCAATTCATGACTTCCACCGGTGTCGGACTTCCAGATAGACACGATGGTTTAGATTCCATGAAATCTTTGTATTTGCATCCGCGTCCATCAACTCCTCCATCCTAGTTGTTTTGTCTAACTATCGGTGGGTTGGCTTGACCAAGAGTCCCACTGTAGTTCCCTCCTACTGATTGCCCTTCATTCAATACGGGCTGTTCAACAGGCATCGTAGTCTCTTCCCTATGTTGTTGTAGTAATCGCCTTGTCTCCTCCATTTGGCGATCTAACATCATTTGCATCATTGCTTGTACCCCAGCCATCGTCATTGGCTCAGGTGCAGCTCCTACAATAGGTACTTGCTCAACTACTTGAGGTTGAGGTTGTTGATCCGTGTTTCCGTTTGCATTTGCAGCTCCACTACGAGTTATGACCATTACAATCTATATAACGAATAAGGCGAATTTAGGTCTTTATCCTTGTTAGACATGTCAATTCCCTTATCACTCCGAAACGTTTACATGTTGGTTCTAATCTCGTAATCATACGCTTAGAATCCTACACACATAAGGTTTCCAGATTCGGTCAGCAACAGACCATAGATCCGAACAAATAATGGCACACATGGCAAACACATAGCATTTAGCACATAAGGGCATTTTAGGCATCTTCCCTAAAATAAACTAGTGCGAGTGTCTAAAATATGGTAGACACTCATCTCACAATCATCACTTAGCATTCTAAGTTCAAGTCTAGAAATTCTACAATTTCTTAGTTCGCTTAAACTAATGCTCTAATACCAACTGTGACATCCCCTAATTTCTCGGCCAGAAAAGACCGATTTAATTTATGCTTTTTAAAATAAAATCATAGAAATCTTTTTAAAAGATGTTGCGGAATGGGTCCCCAAACAAAATATGATAAAAGTTTATCAAAACCCTTCATTAAGAAGGTATATGTTTTCCATATATATATCAAAACCTCAGGATGTCATGTTCCGATACAGATCAAAAGCATAAACAAGACATTATAAGCCTTTCAATAGTTATTTACAACTACTGGCCTATAATCCAAAAATCTCTCGTTGTCCTCCGACTATGCTCGGGGTCCACTACCTGTAACATAAAAAGCTGAGCGGGTCAGGCTTGGGAGCCTGATGAGCATATAGGGTTTTCAACCCACAATAATAATAAACTTACTAAGTTCATCAATCAACAATAACCCTGATTACCCGTTCCCTCTATCCTTACTTTATGTCCCTAAACACTTGTCACAAGGGACCTAGCCTAAAGAATATCATCGGGATGGACACTACTTCTAAGGGGTTTCCTCAGCCATACATGTCCTAAAGGCAACCATGAGGGGGATGGAGTATAGCGAATGAATACTCTTAGTTCATTAACACCTACAGGTTGCGGACATGCTAATGTTTCCCACTGGACTGTCTAGAAAGTCCGTGGTCGTCATCCAAACTCCACTAGATGACTGGATCTCAAAACTGTTGGATTAGTGTCTAAGTCCATAACTATTTTGGTATGTACTTGACCCGATGGTGCATGGTCCTTTTGGGTTGCCTTCACCAAAGCAACTTGATTGGAGAAACAAATAAAGAGAGAGAGGTTATTATGATTTATTAATATGTTATAAGAATAATATATTAAAGGAGAAATCACATTTGTTTAATTAATATTGGTCAATAATTAATTAAGAATTAATTTTGTGATCAAGTGTAATTAATTAAACTAGAGGGGCTGAGTTGTAATTATGTGATAGTTACAAAATAAGGTAAGGATTATCTTATATATATGGTGAACGAATTTGAGGTGTAAATCCCTTAGAATTCGACTAGGATAAGGGTTCCTAGGACTTATCTTATGGTTGCTTGGTGGACAAGCAACTAGATAAGGATAAGGACTAAAACCTTAATCTTTACACCTATATAAACCCCCTAGGGCTTAGGAATTCGTATAACCCTTCCCAAGAGGTCCTAAGGACGAATTCCTACCTCCCTCCTCTCTCTATATACCTTCTCCACTTGCTTATGGTGTTTGTAAGCCATTAGAGGAGTGACACTTGTGACTCTCAGCTTTCCAAGGTCAATTCAAGGAGGAATTGGATTGTTATTACTATATAACAATCAAGGTATGTTCTTAAACCTAATTACATGTGAATTCTGATTTCCATATGCTAGAATTAGAGTTCAAAGTCTTGGATTCAAAGTATGTACAATAGAGAAACCTAGATCCGAGCTTTAGGGTTTGTATGAGCACATAGGATGTCTTATGACCAAAACCCATCAAAAACACATCGAGGCCTCTCATCAATTTTATTTTATCACACATCACAATCTACCCATGTTCTACCCAACATATTTGTAGATAAAAATACTTATACAGTTTCAAACTTGTATAACATCAACACAACAATCACCTCAAATAAACTATTAATATATTTACACATAGCACGTATTATAAGGTAAATACTTCATATCTATGTGTAAAATGAAAGTAACTATACACTCACATGATTTGATGATAATCGGGCAGCAATTCGTTTCTTAAAATGATCGTTTCTAATAAAACCGGGAGTTTTATTGAGAAATCAGGCTTTGTAAAAGTCGGGCTTCGAAACCGAAAAATAAATTTTCTGGGCTTCTCGGGCACTTCGTGGCGTATTCCGGGCTTTACAATCGATACCGGGGCTTTACGGGATGTTAATATGAAGAAAATATGGGTTTAGGGGCTAAATATGGCAAAATTCCAAAAATACCCAGGAGGTCTTGCACCCTTCTATTTATAGGGGCGAGGCTTCTGATCGGAGGGTCAGCAAGGAGACACGCGGCAGCAGATCCGAAGGAAGCAGCACCTGCTCGCACGTGGGTTGCGCATGCGAGGGCCTCGCTGGAGGGCTTTGATTGGATCAAACTTCGGATCCGAGGTGGGTGGCTCGTGGCTCATGCGAAGGCTTCGGATGCGATAAGTCACTATGCACGCGTCGGATGTGCGAAGGCCGAGACTTCGGTCGAATTTGGAAGTGATATGCGACTGCCAGCTGCTCGGATGACTTAGCAGCTCGGGTGACTCAGCAGGACACGTGGCGCATGCCAGGCGAGGGTGACGTGGCCGAAGTCCACGTGTGCAAAATTCCTCGGTTTTGGGGATTTTTCTCGTTTTTCGCGCCAAAACTTCTAAAATCCATAGCTTTCGCATACGAGCTCTGTTTTTGACGTTCTTTATATGCACGCGTAGCTAAAATTACGCTCTACAACTTCCGTTTAGACTTCATCGGCTAATTTTGAATTTAAATTTTATATTATTATTTTTAACAGACAGGGACAGGAAATCCGTTAAAAATTCATAACTTCTTCATCCGACGTCCGTTTTCGTCAGACTTTTTACCTTTGTGCTCCTAATGACGAGACCTTCAATTCTCGTTTAGGTTGTGTCGGCTAAAAATCGCTCGATATAAAATTTGAGTTTTTAGCTGTCTACTGCTAAGCTGAAACTTCGAAAAATCATAACTTCCTCATACGAAGTCAGATTTGGGCGTTCTTTTTATCGAACTTCTCGGTTTAACGAATACTACGACTTTTATTTAGATTACTAAGGCTAAAAAGTAGTTTACCGAAAACTCACTTTTTACGACATTCGGCACCGTGCCGGTTTTGTCGCGAAACTTCGACAGGTCATAACTTCTTCGTTATAACTCGTATTTTGGTATTCTTTATACCCCCGAAATCCTTGTTTCGACCACTACAACTTTATATAAAGATATCGGGTTTATCTTACACTTTAATTTTGACGCTTATTTTTATTCTTAATTAATTAAACCCTAATAATTACGCATAAAACACATAATTCACATAATTCCTTTTCATTTCTTCAAAATGAGTTACAAAGGTTAACCTAGACTATCAACTCAATATAAACGCCTAGGCTAGAAACACGAGTGTTACACACTCTCCGAGCCTCGGCACGTCCGGTCCGCCCTCGCGATGCCTACAGTCTATCCGGACCGCTCGTTGAGCCTTCGGGATAACCGATCCGCCCTGGGTAAGTTGGCCTACAGCACAAAGCAGGGCCCACCTCAACCCAACCCCAGTCCAAGAACCATGTGCACATAAACATACAATCATATAATAATTCACATCCAAACAAATCGATCTAGCACATCACATAACATGACATACTCTAAATAGGATACCGACCTAACCGGTCACTAGCATAGCATCATCCTATATACCAGGATATCGACCTTAACCAGGTCTCTAACATAGCATCATCATATATACCAGGATACCGACCTTAACCAAGTCTCTAACATATACCATCCTAACTACCAGGATGCAAACATAGCAAAGCAACAACATACCAACGATACCCAGATTTCGATCCGATAAAGGGTCGGCCTTGGTGCCTTAGACACTGTTGATATAGTGAGGATAATTCACCTCGCAACTGCTGACTGAAAAGGTAAGATCATGCTGCTCCAACCTCTGACACGAACTCCACCACTGACAGTACCAAAAGAACGAACTCAATAAATACCAATAATTACCAAATTACCCCTGGAAGTCAACTGGTCAACTCTTGGTCAAAGTCAAAGTCCTCAGTCAAAGTCAAACTTCCTGACTAACCCTACTCGCCGAGTCAGCCAACTGACTCGTCGAGTCCCTCAACTCTGAAAACTCCCATATCGCGACCCAACTCGCCGAGTCCAACGAACTCTGAGTCACTTCCTACTCAACTCACCGAGTCATCCCTTGACTCACCGATTCACAGCTCAACCAGGAAAGGTTTGGACCTCATGACCAGACTCGCCGAGTCCAAGGTTATCTTCAACCAACTCACCGAGTTGTTCTTCCAACTCATCGAGTTTCTGCCTATCTTCATACAACTCGCCGAGTACACTCATGTGACTCGCCGAGTACCACTAGCTCTTAACCCATACAGAGGCTTTGCAAGCCATGCAGGGTCTCAAATCCATAGATCTACTCTTCTACAAGCCATCCATCACGTAAAGTGGAAAACTTTACATGAATCCAAAGAGATCTAAGCATAATATACTCTAGGGCTAGGGTTTGGGACAAAAGAACTTCACCAACAACTCTTGAGCATAGACTTTATGGCTTTCTGGATCATTAACAACCTAGATCTGAGGTAGCAACCTCAGATCTTACACCAAACTTGAGATGGACCTCATTTATTCCCCAAAACCCCCACTAATGATAGATCTAGATGCACAAAAGCTCAAACAACAGATTATTACCTCAAATGAAAGCTCCAACTGAAGAATAAGCTACATCTCTGCAAAGCCCCTTGCTCCAACCTTCTTGTTCTTCACTTCCCCTCCAAGATTTCCTCCTCCAAGGCTCTAAATGCTCTCCAACTCTCTCTCACAACCGAAAGCTAGGGTTTATGGACTTCAAGGGAGAGTAAAGAGGCTAGGGAGAGGGTATTATGTTCTTTATATAGGGCTCAACCCCCGAAATTAGGGTTTTCTCCACTCAACACCAACTCGTCGAGTCCACCCATGCGACTCGCCGAGTTGGTCACTTATCACGTGACCTGAGACGCGACTCGACTCGCGGAGTCTAACCATAGACTCGCCGAGTCGACCTTCTTATTTACACTTTTAGCCCTTCAACTCTACTTCTGAATTTCCGAGATGTTACAATTCTCCCCCCCACTAAATTAGGCTTCGTCCTCGAAGCCTGCGGCAACAGAACTCCAGAAACTACTCTCGTAATGCACCACCTGGCATTAACCTAACCAGGTTCCTCAAAACGCTACCACCGAAACCCAAACCCAACTCTTCCCCTGCGGTGTCCTGACCACCACCTTAAGCCGGCCACCAGCTTCATCCTTTGATAACCACACTTATCAGATACCACACTTATCAACCGAGTACCACTCCATGGTACTTTTCTCGTTCTAGATCACAACAATCACTTGACTCTTACGAGCTAGATATAACCTTGAACCATCGGGATCCCATCCCGGTACCGCACTGCTATAATTTTCCTCGACAGACATATCCTTCATCGAATTCACTGCTGAGCCTTAACCTGCTCCCATTCTGAGTCCTACTCTATCCCTTCCATGCTGACAGGATGACACATCCTTCAGCTTTAGAGCAACTCTCATGAGTTCTCCTCCGCAATCACATACACATCCTGAACTAGCTTTAGCATCCTCGGGTTGGGAAAACCCGACACACTGACGACACACCCAAACATCTCCCAGGATGAATTACCACTACATGCATAATCTCTTGCTCACACCAAACTGGGAATCCAAGGCTCCATCCTTGCATCCCTTCCGAGCCTCTTTGGCTCTACACCATCGGAACTCCTTCCAAGACCTCCGCAGACATCCAACCCGGATGTGATTCCATACCACCGGCACAAACACACTACTCAATAACCATGATTGGAACACCTCAATCATACCTCCATGCTACTGCTTTCACTTCTGTGAACTTACACTCCCTCTCGGAGCTACATACATTTCCCTTTCCTTATCCAAGGAAATCTACTTGGCTGCCTTGTCACAACGACAAGTGCCACGGTGCTCGCCCAACGCTACACCATTCCCTTATAGCGTAACTGCTATCCCATGCACCCCACATGCTCTGAATCTGCTCGCAAGGACTCTCGAGTCCATGTACTTCCTTCCACTAATCATGATCAATACCTGGGGCTAGACCTTCTGATGCTATCACATCACAACATACTCATTCCATCCTCTTATACAGATCTATCAACACATGCAGAGTCTTCAGCATGACTGGACCGCCTTTCCAAGCCTTCAGCCAATCTGGACCACTCTCAGAACCTTCAGCATGTCTGAACCGCCCTCCAGGGCCTTCAGCCTATCTGGACCGTCCCCGAGCCTTCGGCCTGATTGGTACGCCCACAGGCCTTCAGTCTATCCGGATCGCTCGACTAGCATTTAACATGCCGAATTATCTCTATGGAAAACTCTTCCATGCATACTGTTCTAGCCCTCTGGGGGTTCCGAACTCTAACTCCATCTTACATACCCAATCCCGGCCTGAACCTAGGCCTTCCACAATCAAACGCCCTTTTTACAAAACCCTTGGTCTGTATCCCGCCCCGTTTACCTGTCACTTGCTCGTACCAGCCTATACTCTTGGCTGACAGAACCGCTGCTGAATCCCAGACAGCTAATCAACCTCTCATGCTTGTCGATCTTCCGGAGAATTTTCCAATTCTCCCCACTTAGAGCACTGACTAACAACCACTGGTCACCATAACCGACCTCCCTTAACCTCCTTACACAACATATTCCCTTACACACGAACCGATCCCCACAAGAACAAACAACCTTCATAAAATCCCATATCAACACTGATCATCTCGGACTTGAAAGAAGTCCGACCTTCAGCTAACCATTCTTCAGACCGCATATGCTACCCGACATTCAGACCAGGAACCTGATTCCCCACTAATAAACCCCATGGATGATAACCAACGAAACTCCCAATACCAAGACCCTTAACCATACCATAACTCTCGAGGAACAACAATCACAATACCAAAAATCACACAACGAGACTAGCAGATATACAATTCTACATAGTAATTGTTGGATTAGTGTCTAAGTCCATAACTATTTTGGTATGTACTTGACCCGATGATGCATGGTCCTTTTGGGTTGCCTTCACCAAAGCAACTTGATTGGAGAAATATAGAGAGAGAGAGGATAATATGATTTATTAATATGTTATAAGAATAATATATTAAAGGAGAAATTATATTTGTTTAATTAATATTGGTCAATAATTAATTAAGAAGTAGTTTTGTGATCAAATGTAATTAATTAAACTAGAGGGGCTGATTTGTAATTATGTGATAGTTACAAAATAAGGTAAGAGTTATCTTATTGATAGGATGGACGAATTTAAGGATAAAGAGCCTTAGAATTCGAGTATGATAAGGATTCAAGGATTATCTTATTGGTTGCTTGGTGGATAAGCAACTAAATAAGGATAATGACTGAAACCCTATCTCTACACCTATATAAACACCCCTAGGGTCATGAATTCGTGTATCCCTTCCCAAGAAGTCTTAGAGACGAATTCTAACCTCCCTCCTCTCTCTTTATACCTTCTCCACTTGCTTATGGTGTTTGTAAGCCATTAGAGGAGTGACACTTGTGACTCTCAGCTTTCCAAGGTCAATTCAATGAGGAATTGGATTGTTATTGCTATATAACAATCAAGGTATGTTCTTAAACCTAATTACATGTGAATTCTGATTTCCATATGCTAGAATTAGGGTTCAAAGTCTTGGATTCAAAGTATGTACAATAGAGAAACCTAGATCCGAGCTTTAGGGTTTGTATGAGCACATAGGATGTCTTATGACCAAAACCCATCAGTGGTATCAGAGCCTAGCTTGGTTTCAATTGTATTGATGCTTGATGTAACTAGAAAATTCGTTTTTTTGGATTCTGGAGGCTGGACTCGCCGAGTCCATGGCTGAACTCGCCGAGTCCATGCAGACTCGCTGAGTCCAAGCCTGACTCGCCGAGTCAGCTCGTCAGATGGAGGGTACTTCGGGATTTCTTGCTGTTTTTGCTTATGGATAGTTACCTTATCATGTTAGATCAATATTAATCCGATTATACGATATATTTGACTATATTTTTTTATCTAATTGAAGATATTTATCAATTAATAAGATAATTGTTTCCTTATAAGATAATTGATTAATTATTTTGACTAAATTGATAAATTGTTTTGCAAGAAATCATTAAATAAATCAAATATGGATAATTATGTAATTAATTGTTAATTTTTGAATTATTTGTTATTTGATCCTTGTTGTATGAAAAGTTTCATATTTTCCCCTTTAGGTTTTATAGTTTAAATTTGAACCCAAAAGTTTTGTTATTTTGAAGTTTAAATAGTAGAAACCCTAATGTTTTGAAAAAGGTTTCAAAACTTGCCATGAAGTTTTGGAATTTAAAAGTTGATTAAAAGTTTAATTAGGAATGTTAAATTCTAAAACTAGTATAGTTTTGAAAAAGTTCAAATCACACCCTTATGGTTTTATTAATTAATTAAGGTGTATAATTAATAGAGATTTAATAAATCCATAAAAGTTTAGGGTTACAATTTAATTGAATTAAAAGTATAATTGTTAAATTAGACCACCTAATATTTTAAAAGTATAAAATACACCCCATACTATACATATAACTTTAAAAGTATAACATTATATATATATATATATATATATATATATATATATATATATATATATATATATATATATATATATATATATATGTATGAGTAAAAGTCAGTCTTACCGTTAGTAGGCCTCATTCACGAAGCTAGTCTATAAGGGGTGTCTAAGGAAATTGCCTATAAAATGGCGATTGAATGGGTATCCACTCTTACCCACCGCACTCTTGACTAGTGGAGGGTCGTTAGCCGAACGGGTAGGATAGGACGAAACATTCCATTATAAGTATAATGAATTACTAAAGTAACTAAATGTTTTCATAAAATTCCCAATCTTAGTTACTTAGGCAAAAGTGAATTGATGCAATTCCATGAAATTACACTTTGTGCCCTTGCGAAGACGTTAGTGGAGCGTGTGTGGTTAATCGGCACACTAAATGGGTCTAAGCAAAGGTAGCAAAGGGTGACTCAATGTTTGTCATAGTTCGGTGGAGCGTGTGTGGTTTACCGGCACATCGAATAGGTGACTGTAACATGTGAGGGCACCATGTAGTTTGCATGGTTATTCACACCCGCTTTGTGATCCTTGGCATCCCAGTCACAAACAAGAGGGGGCATATCGAGATATAAACATGCCATTGAAAGTTCAATGTATCTCAAAGGATCTAGGAGTTTTCATAGATTTAAAACTTAAATTTCTTTTTCGTTTTTCATGGTGGAAATTAGTGAATAGTCATTCATTTACCTTCAAATATTCTGCAACTAGATTACAACATCCCTTTTCTAGGTTGTAGCGTATTGTGTTGGGTCCTAGCCTTGGAATTTCATTTGGGTCATCTACCAACGACTCAATCTATCAACTAACTTGAATTCGTTTTTCTCCCGTTTTGTAGATGTCAAAGTTCGACAACTATGGTCTTCTCAAATCTTGTGGAACAAGCATTCCACATGAAGATGATATTCCACGATTCGATCGAGGAACAAGAAATCATGCTTCACTTCCTCTACCTCCTCCAATTATTCTCCCTAACCCACAAGTTCAAAGGCTTGAAAAGTTCAAGATCACTCAAGCCCTTTTGGCAAGTAAACCTAAAGAAGGAAAGTCCGTGTGTGCACACGTCCTAGGGATGAAGTCACACATTGATAAGTTAAGAATGTTGGGATCCGTTGTCTGTGAGGAAATGGCTGTTGATTGGGTTCTTCAGTCACTTCCCAACTCATATAGTGAGTTCGTAAGAGAGTACTATATGATGAACTACGATGTGACCCTTATAGATCTCACCTATATGCTTGTTGTTGCTGAATCTGCAATGATTTGGCACAATAGAAAAGCAAAGTTGATTGGTGAATCTGCCTTCGAGACCTCTATGGATATAGACAATGGCAACGAAAGACATGCTATGATCGAAAAGTTTGATCATAAGAGAAAGGCGATGTCTGAAGTAGTTCCATGCCCTGTTCCAAAAGAGTCGATTTGCTTTTATTGCCAAGAGAAACGGCATTGGAGACGAAGCTGCCCCATTTACCTAAGAGATCTAAGAGATGGGAGAGTCGAAACGTATGGCTCTAATATAGGTAAAATCCATTTACTAACTCTTTTAAGCTTCTATTCTAGATTCTTAATACATAATGTAATAAGATTACAATTGATGTTTTGTAGGATCAAAGAAAAGAAAGGGAGCTTAAGAGAAGAAATGAGCAGAATCTAACCGTGAAGGAATGGATTTCGATCGCGTTTCTCGAAGATTAGATTCTTGAGCTACTACTTAGAGTTAGAATTAGATTGCTAAGAAAGATGTATTAGCATAAGTTTTTCAATGAATTGCATTGTAAGGACAAATTTTTCCGCAATAAAATAAATTTTGATTTCAAATTTTATTTATTTATCCTTGCAATGGCGTGTATGAAAAAAAATTGATGTTAAAATGTTTCTATTAGCAATAATGGACTTGGTTCTTATTGTGTTATTTATGGAAAGTTGAGGATTTACCAAATAGGAAGAGTTTCTCATCGCCCAAAGTTTCAATTGGACAGAAATTTGGAATCACGCAACTTGGTTGCACGATGAATGAGAAATTTCATATTTGGAAATTAGACAAATTCATTGACAAAGTGTCAAGTGAGGGACTAAGAGATTGAGCACAAAATGTTGCGTGTTGATCAAGTCAACCATAAGAGTAACAATGATATTCGTCATGCTTTACTAAAGGTTTAGTAAATATGATTATACTTACAAGATTAAGTGTAATTTTGAATTGATTAAAGGGTTTAGATCAATAGCAGAACGAATAACAAGAATCAAGTAGGCAGAGAGATAAAAGTTTCTCCATTCTAAGAAGAAGGGATAGTACCTTTTATGCTTTATGATAGGTCTTAATGATTAAGAACCATATCTCAATTGATCCTCTAAGTGAGTCTCAATACAATTGTATGTCTAAGAAGAGGAATCAAGAGTTGAAGAAATGGTTAAATCAACAAGTCAATCGTACTTCGTTCCAATAACAAGTCTTAAAGTTAAGATTGTGACATTGAGTGAAAGGTATTAAGAAGGTTTGTAACTTTCATTAAATGTGGAAAGTTGTGATGACTTGGATAAGACAAAGACCAACTAGGACCAATTTATGAAGTGTTTTGATAAAAGCTACACTAACTCTTGAATATTTGTTTCTCAAGAAATGGTTATTGACAAGAGAACCTTATATGTCAAGGAGTCAGTGGGAGTCTTAATGGTCTTGAAAGGTCTCAAGAACAAATCAAATAAACCTTATCGATCATCACTAGCACACAAGTTAAGATTTACAACCTATCGTGATGACATTATTTTGATTCTGTGCCAATCCAATCGAGTTAATTATGCATGAGAGTTCTATGAGTTCTCATTTTGAACGCATAAAAGGCAAAGCACCTTAATCAATGAAAGGTACATTGATAAGAAAAGGTGAGCTGCTTAACTACTTGGAAGACATGGTGGGCAGCTGTGCTACCATAAAGGCAAGAAATCGAGATCAAGAAAGTTCGATCCATAAGAGTTTGAATTTGTCGTAAACTTTGGTTTTGACAAATTCACATGGATAGGAACAAATACAATGTTTAAATCTAAGTGTCATAAGATTTCCTCCTTCATGAAAATGATTGTGAGGAAATGCTTTCACTAAGACAAATTTTAAGAAGATAGTGATTGTAAAATTGCATTCTCGAATTCAATTATGGTTACGGCATCCCTTTCCGTAATTTGAATTGTGAGGTTTGGCAATTAGTCTTAATTGTTTAGACACACATATGAACTATCGAAGGCAAATGTGTATAAGTTCAAGAAGCCTTGATAAAAGATTATCAAGCACTATGTATTAGAAACATGGAATTAAGAAATTCAATAGGTATTGTCTTTCTGGAAGTTAAGATGTTTAAGAATACATGTCGAAGCTAGTGGGAGCATAAGTGTTTTGTTTTATAATAATCATCAAGATAGCGGGAGCATAAAAGTTATGATTGTATGATTATTAAGGAAAATATTGCAAGGTTAGCAATATTAATTATAGAAAACAAGAGTCATACTTTGCAAAGTCGCAATAGTTGAAGAATTGTTTTGCTATAATTAAGGGAGAGAATATTATGCTTCATTTCAAATCTAACGGCTTAGGTTGTGAAATGTTAATAAACATAGTCAAGGGTACATAGTGTGTTCTTAAAATTTCGATTATGATTACGGCATCCCTCTTCACAATTCGAATTTTGAGAACATAGCAAATAAAACATTATGCGTTGTGTCCCATACGCTTCGGGTATAGGATCGATTGCAAATGCTTTAATGTTTGACCATTCTAAAATTTTCCAAATGTCGAGCGCATTTAGAGGGAAAAGGGACTAGAATTGGTTTTGACTAAAATAATTAAACAACTATCAAAGGACAATCCAAGTTCGACGAGGATTGGTCGCTTGTGAGTAGTTGGAAGTATAGTATTGGAAAATATGGAAATGTTTCCATATTGGATGGACCGTATCGACATCATTACGAATATATAAGATTCTATTAAGAATGAGTTGTCATATGGAACATATGGAAGCGTGTCCATATTGGGAATTGAATATTGAGAAATCTATGACTAGATTAGAAACTTCTAAGCAAAAGGATGTTCAAAGAAATGTACTTTGAGTGAGAGACATCGTATCTAAGGAATTGTCTTGTAACAATCTCCGATAGAGGACTTTGTAATATCATTGGCAATAGTCTTTGTGATTTTGGTGCAGTGACATTACGAAAGGATAGTTGCATAGAATGTTAGAATCTAGCATATTCTATAAGTAACAAGAATTTGATATTCTTTAACTTATGAAAGACGGATTTGGAGTTGTGAAATGAGAAGGATTGGAAATGTGTTCAATGTGATCTATTTCACAAAGTAAGAACCATAGGTAAACATTGTGTGCATGCTAGGAGCATGGGACAAGTGTTGGAATTCAAGTAAGAAGTTCATTACCCGAAACGACAAATAATGAGTAATCAATATGGTGATAAATAAAAGGCGTTTTATTTATACTCAAAGGTTTGAGGCCATATGGGATTAGTATTATTCTTGTGTTTCACATTTGCATGTTTTGACTTCCAGAATAATTGAGTTTATTAAGAATTATCGAATTATTCGAACGGGCCACAGTCGTTCATATGTTGGAAGTAGATATGAATGAAGACTGTCGTGAATTGGTGTGTGGATTGTCTAAAGAGCATTAGACATAAGCAAATGTTTTCTGCAACGTCCATGAGTGCTTATGAATATGATTTGAGCATTGGATCAAACCCACACTCACTTGGATCACTCCATGAATTGTATCACGAGTGATTGGTGAGACGATAACATCTTATATTCTTGAAACCGAGATGTGTGAGTTGTATCTTGCAAATCGGTTGCACATTGATAATATGTAAACGCACTAGTAACTTGGTGTTATAAAACATATTGTTGTGTGTGATTTGGTTAGTAAGTGCAAGCAAGCATTGTATCAAAGTTTATCCATTCCTTTTATTCAAAGTAGGATAAAAGCGATATCTTTTGGGCCCCTCGATGGTTTAGTGATGACAAACGTAAATGCTCGGCCGGGCTAGGGCTAATTTGATTTGTTCAATTAGTCAGTCGTCATAAATCGGAATCGAGATATAATACAAGAGAATGATTTGAAATCATATCTCATATGATATCTAGAATGGAGGAATATATGATCCCTTATCTAAGGACACGCGTATTTGATATGATCAGAGTTGACAGCGGCTTTGGAAAGCTAGGATTGCAGATCGGGATCCAAAGTCATACGCTAAATAGTTATTAGACTTATCCAAGTGGGAGACTGTTGGATTAGTGTCTAAGTCCATAACTATTTTGTATGTACTTGACCCGATGGTGCATGGTCCTTTTGGGTTGCCTTCACCAAAGCAACTTGATTGGAGAAATATATAGAGAGAGAGGATAATATGATTTATTAATATGTTATAAGAATAATATATTAAAGGAGAAATTATATTTGTTTAATTAATATTGGTCAATAATTAATTAAGAAGTAGTTTTGTGATCAAATGTAATTAATTAAACTAGAGGGGCTGATTTGTAATTATGTGATAGTTACAAAATAAGGTAAGAGTTATCTTATTGATAGGTTGGACGAATTTAAGGATAAAGAGCCTTAGAATTCGAGTATGATAAGGATTTAAGGATTATCTTATTGGTTGCTTGGTGGATAAGCAACTAGATAAGGATAATGACTGAAACCCTATCTCTACACCTATATAAACACCCCTAGGGTCATGAATTCGTGTATCCCTTCCCAAGAAGTCTTAGAGACGAATTCTAACCTCCCTCCTCTCTCTTTATACCTTCTCCACTTGCTTATGGTGTTTGTAAGCCATTAGAGGAGTGACACTTGTGACTCTCAGCTTTCCAAGGTCAATTCAAGGAGGAATTGGATTGTTATTGCTATATAACAATCAAGGTATGTTCTTAAACCTAATTACATGTGAACTCTGATTTCCATATGCTAGAATTAGGGTTCAAAGTCTTGGATTCAAAGTATGTACAATAGAGAAACCTAGATCCGAGCTTTAGGGTTTGTATGAGCACATAGGATGTCTTATGACCAAAACCCATCAGTAATCACCAGATAAACAAATATCAAGAAGGAAACATACCTGCAGCTGCATCCGGCACTGCCCTGACCTCCTCTGTTGTAAGCTGAAAAGCACGACCCTGAGCCCTCGGAGGCTCTGCTCCACCCTGACCTCCACCCGCAATCCTCAACGTGGCCAGTGCTGGAGCCTGCACCGACCTCCCAACCAGCTGTGGACAGTTGGCCCTCATGTGACCAACCTGATGACACTGATAGCAAATCCTCATATCTTAGGCTGGGACTATCTGCCGATAATCCCTCGCAAAATGCCCCTCCTTTCCGCACTTGCGGCATGAACCACCAGACCTACAAACTCCGGTGTGACGCTTCCCACACTTCCCACAAGTGCGGCTGCTCTGATCTCCCAAACTAGAAACAACGATCTTGGACCGTTTTGGCGCCGGCTGCGACTGCACCGGGGCCTGCCTCTGCTCCCTCATCTGTAACTTAATCTCCAACTCACGCCGCCGAGCGGCCTCCTGCAACTCTGGCAAGGTCTCGCACCTCTGTGTAGACACAAACTGCCTGATATCCCTCTTGAGCATACTCAGATATCGGGACATCTGAGCCTGCTCCGAAGCAAACTCCGGGCAAAACATCGCCCTCTCAGTGAACATCCTGGTGATCTCCGTCACCAACTCCGAATCCTGCTTCAGCTCCAGGAACTCCTGAGCTAATCTTTCCCTCTCAACTCGCGGAACATAGCGAGTACTGAACATCTCTCTGAACTGATCCCAAGAAACCGCAGCTCGCTGCACATCAGAATACGATCCAGTGGTCAACCTCCACCAATCCTTCGCCCCGAGCCTCAAAAGGTTCAGAGCACACCGCACCCTCTGATCAGCAGGGCATGAACACATGAAGAAACACCCCTCCACGTCTAACAACCATCTCATAGCAACAATCGGGTCCTGAACTCCATCGAAGGTAGGGGACTTCGTATTATCGATGTCCCGATACTGAAAACCTCTACCGGCTCCTCCCCCTGCCGCTGCTACAACCGTTGTAGCTACCGTGGCAGCCGTCTCTGTAAGAGCTGCATAACGATCATCAAAATACTCAACCATAGCGGTCTTGATCGACCCACACAGTTCCGGCAACTCAGCCCGGAACATCGCAGCAACCTCATCATGCAGGATCTCACGAATCCTAGCATCCAACTCGCATGTGCTCATCTGACTGATAACCTCAGGTGGTGCTGACCCACCCTGATCGCCCTCTCCTGCTCCCTCTCCTGACCCGGATCCACTCCCAGCATGCCTCGTAACCACCATACTGAAAAACACCGCAGACATCAGAAACCTCCTACTAACCCGGGAACCGACTCTCAACCCAACCCTAGGGGTTGTGACTTCCTTAATACGCGTATGGGTCCTGTGCTTTCAGTAGTACGGGCCCATACTACCTTCCACACCTACCCATATTTATACCAAGTATCACCACAACACCCTAGTGAAGAACAGGCATACCAAGCCCTCAACCCTCACTCCTAGAGGAACACTGGAAATCTCATATAGAAAGAAACCCTAGGCTAGCAGGCATCACAAATCAGGCAACATTATCATGCAATTCCTAAAGATCCCTAGCCTAGTACTAGCATGCTGTTCTATCATATCACATAAACAAATAACTTGCATGGTATTTTGGGGCTACTTACTGCCTCCACCTGATCGTCCCTCCGCGTCCTCCTTTACTCATTTTGAAAACCATTTTAAATTCTCTTTTGAAAACTCTCCTTGATTTGAGACTGGATTCACACGAATGTTTCTCCAATTCACTCAAACCAAGGCTCTGATACCAACTTGTAACACTCTAAAAATTCAAGCCAATTTAAACTTTTCAAAAACAACCCATTTTCGTTAAGTCATTACAAAAAGGTTTTCAATACAATTATTATCAGAGTCTTCCCAGAACCATATCGTAAAACATAAACATGAGGAGCGGTACGATCACGCCTTTGCCTTGCCACGGTCTTCTAAAGTACCTGAAAAACATTAAACCACAACTGTAAGCTCGAAAGCTTAGTGAGATACCCCCAAAATACCAACCACATATACCACACATAACATATCACAACCGAACAGAACAGCCATGCACTTTGGGTCTACTGTGTGACTGGTCCGCCCTACCGGGCCTTCAGTCCACCTGGTCCACCCTCCGAGTCTAGCCAGATCCATCGAGTCTGCAGTGTGGTTGGTCCACCCGCACCGGGCCTTCAACCCACCTGGTCCACTCTCTGAGTCTATAGTATGACTGGTCCGCCCGCGCCAGGCCTTCAGTCGGCCTGGTCCACTCTTCGAGTCTCGGCACGTCTGGTCCGCCCTCGTGGGGCCTACAGTCTATCCGAACCGCTCGCTGGGCCTTCGGGATAACCGGTCCGCCCTGGGTATGTTGGCCTACAGCACAAAGCAGGACCCACCTCAACCCAACCGCAGTCCAACAACCATGTGCACATAAACATACAATCATATTACAATTCACATCCAAACAAATCGATCTAGCAGATCACATAACATGACATACTCTAAATAGGATACCGACCTAACCGGTCACTAGCATAGCGTCATCCTATATACCAGGATATCGACCTTAACCAGGTCTCTAACATAGCATCATCCTATATACCAGGATACCGACCTTAACCAAGTCTCTAACATATACCATCCTAACTACCAGGATGCAAACATAGCAAAGCAACAACATAACAACGATACCCAGATTTCAATCCGATAAAGGGTCGGCCTTGGTGCCTTAGACCCTGTTGATATAGTGAGGATAACTCACCTCGCAACTGCTGACTGAAAAGGTAAGATCACGCTGCTCCAACCTCTGACACGAACTCCACCACTGACAATACCAAAAGAACGAAGTCGATAAATACCAATAATTACCAAATTACCCCTGGAAGTCAACTGGTCAACTCTTGGTCAAAGTCAAAGTCAAACTTCATGACTGACCCTACTCACCGAGTCAGCCCGCTAACTCGTCGAGTCCCTCAACTCTGAAAACTCCCATATTGCGACCCAACTCGCCGAGTCGCCCCAAGACTCACCGAGTCCCACGACCTCTGAGTCACTTCCTGCTCAACTCACCGAGTCGTCCCTTGACTCACCGATTCACAGCTCAACCAAGAAAGGTTAGGACCTCACGACCAGACTCGCCGAGTCCAAGGCTATCTTCAACCAACTCGCCGAGTTGTTCTTCCAACTTGTCGAGTTTCTGCCTATCTTCATACAACTCGCCGAGTACACTCATGTGACTCGTCGAGTACCACTAGCTCTTAACCCATATAGAGTCTTTCCAAGCCATGCAGGGTCTCAAATCTATAGATCTACTCTTCTACAAGCCATCCATCACGTAAAGTGGCAAACTTTACGTGAATCCAAAGAGATCTAAGCATAATATACTCTAGGGCTAGGGTGTAGGGTTTCAAAGCACTCCATGGATGATGGCAATGGGCCCCTTTGATGAATTCTAGGTTAAAAGCCCAAGACTTGTCTTTTCCCTATAAATAGTCATGTATTATTCATAATTAGGGTGAAGAGTGTGAGGTAAAATGTAGCCGCCACGTGAGGTTTCTTATGTAGTGTTAGATTCTTTAGTCTATGCTTTAAGTGTAATTTATTCCTCATATTTCAATAAATCGAGTGATCATTCGACATATTCTTCATTATTTGTGTTTGTTCTTATTTTCCGCATCTTGTTCATCAAATCACAATTAGGGTTTTAATCCTAACAGGGACAAAAGAACTTCACCAAAAACTCTTGAGCATAGACTTTATGGCTTTTTGGATCATTAACAACCTAGATCTGAGGTAGCAACCTCAGATCTTACACCAAACTTGAGATGGACCTCATTTATGCCCCAAAAACCCCACAAATGATAGAGCTAGATGCACAAAAGCTCAAACAACAGATTATTACCTCAAATGAAAGCTCCAACTGAAGAATAAGCTAAATCTCTGCAAAGCCCCTTGCTCCAACCTTCTTGTTCTTCACTTCCCTTCCAAGATTTCCTCCTCCAAGGCTCTAAATGCTCTCCAACTCTCTCTCACAACCGAAAGCTAGGGTTTCTGGACTTCAAGGGAGAGTAAAGAGGCTGGGGAGAGGGTATTATGTTCTTTATTTAGGGCTCAATCCCCGGAATTAGGGTTTTATCCACTCAGCACCAACTCGCCGAGTTCACCCATGCGACTCGCCGAGTTGGTCACTTCTCACGCGACCTGAGACGCGAATCGACTCGCGGAGTCTAACCATAGACTCGCCGAGTCGACCTTCTTATTTACACTTTTAGCCCTTCAACTCTACTTCTGAATTTCCGAGATGTTACATAGTTTATATAAAATACTTCATATCTATGTGTAAGATGAAAGTAACCATGCACTCATAGCACGTAATTTATATTAAATACTTCATATCTATGTGTAAGATAAAAGGGACCATGCACTCACCTGATAAGGTGGTGACTCTGAATTCAGACAGCGTTTCGTTACTCTTAAAACAATTTCTCTCGACAAAACCTAGTATCATTACCATAAGGGTTTAGTTTAATATTCACTAAGACTAATTAATAGGCTAGCTATTATTACTATTATATAAGCGTTAAACAATTCTCACATACCCCATAATAATAGCCCAACTATTTATTATAAGTTCCTAATAACGTTACTATAATTAAATAAAAGTTATATTAAAAATAGCGTAGGCGTAGCTCACTTACAACTGATTTTAAAGAAAACCAGGCTTTGCTCGGGGAAGCGTTTCGAAACCGAAAGACCCTTTTCTCGGGACTCCGGGAGCCTCGGGTGCTAGGGGTTCACCTAGACTTTAGGGAGAGTTAAAACCCTTAGAGAGAGAAAGAAACTAGAGAGAGAAGCGGAAATGGTGCAAGAAAACCGGCTGCCTTCGCAGCTTCTTTATAGGCGCCCCTCCTCGGAATGCTGGGCGTACTCCTCGGAGTACACTGGGCGTAGTGGACGCGTGTCGCAGCTTCGGTGGTGCATTGTGGACAGCTTCGGATCGCACAAGTCAGTAGACTGCTGGGCGTACGAGCCTTGGTACGTGAGGCGTACTCTGACGCTAGGCGTCTTCGGATTACGCGGTGCGTATGTGAGGACAGGTGTCACCCATTTGAAGCGAGGCGTGGGCAACAAAGGACAGCTGAGATTCGGCCACGTCAGAAACTTCGCAAATTCACACTCCGACTTCTAAAAATCATAACTCTCACATACGAGCCCCGTTCTTGATTTTCTTTATATCCACGCGAAGGAGGGAACATACTCTACAACTTTCGTTTAGACTCCGTTGGCTAATTTTGACTCTAGTTTAAAAGTTATATTTTTAACAGGGCGGGACACGTTTGGTCCGTTAAAAATTCATAACTTCTTCATCCGACATCCGTTTTCGCCCATCTTTTTCTCGTTATGCTACTCTTAACGAGATCTTCGATTCTCGTTTAGGTTGTGTCAGCTAAAAACCACTCGATCTACTACTCAAATTTCAGGTTGTACACTATTGAGCTGAAACTTCGAAAAATCATAACTTCCTCATACGAAGTCAGATTTGGGCGTTCTTTTTATGGACGCTCTCGATTTAACGTTTTCTACGACTTTTGTATAGATCGCTAAGGCTAAATCTCACTCTATCATAAATTCACTATTTACGCTTCCCGGTATCGTGCGAGTTCCGTCGTGAAACTTCGACGGGTCATAACTTCTTCGTTATAATTCAGATTTCGGCGGTCTTTATATGTACGGAAACCTTGTAACATATACTACAACTTGGTTAAGATTATTTATTCTAAATAATATTTTGCCGGAAAGTCATTTTTGACACTTATTGCCTCTAAATTGACTAGCCCGGATCTACGGGCGTTACACATGGTCAGCAACTTCATGTTTCTCCGACGTCTGATCTTCGTGCTTACTCAGACGCCGACTGGGGCGGGTGCCCCGTGTCGCGGCGATCCACTTCAAGATACTGTGTATTTCTTGGCGATAATCTCATCTCATGGTCGTCTAAATGACAATGGGTCATTTCAAGGTCTAGTGCAGAGGCAGAGTAGCGTGGCGTTGTTAACGTTGTTGCAAAGACATGTTGGGTTCGTAATTTACTTCGAGAGCTTCGGTACCCTCCTACCAAAGCTACTATTGTTTATTGTGATAATGTTAGTTGGGTTTACATGATGTCAAACCCAGTGCAACATCAACGCACGAAATACATCAAGATTGATATTCATTTTGTTCGTGAGCTAGTTGATCGTGGTGCAGTTGGAGTTTTTCACGTACCTTCTTCCGCTCAGTATGTCGACATCTTCACCAAAGGTCTTCTGACTGCGCTCTTTAACGATTTCAAAACCAGTTTGAACATTCGGAATTTCCCACCCGATCAAAGTGCAAGGGGATGTTAGACGATATACTTTAGTATTGTTGTATTTAGGCTTGTATTGTTTAGCCCATTGTATGTATTTGGCTCATGTAGCCTTATGTATTTATACTCTCTTTAACGAAGTCATACCTAAGGGATTTTACAGATTTTCAATATTGTGTTGGACAATAGTTGAATTTGTAAAACTAGATTATATATTTATTTGAGTAGAAAAAAAATATGTATTTTAAATAATTATTAAAAATCTACAACTTTACCGATGGCTTAGTTATGAATTTCCTCACGAAATTTGATAAAAACTTAGTATCTGTCCGTAAAGAAAGTCTGTCGGAAATCTATCACCTCCCATTCTCCGTTGGAAATCCGAAGGAAGGTAAACAGAAGAATCACTATGAAATTCTGTCGATACCAATTTTCGTTGGGTTTTCATGGGAAAAGTCATTAAAAAAATAAAAAAACAAAAAACAAAAAAAAAAAACAAAAAACCCTTATGATGCAGTTTCATCGATATATACCTGTTTTTTATTTGGTTGGTAATATATTCCTATTTCCGTAAATTGATTTTCTTTGAAATGTGTCCGTTTTTAACCAATTCCCAACGGATTTGGCCGTCAGAACTGATCTAGTTTTTAATAGTTGATAACGACAATTAATAAATTAATCATCATGTCAAAGGGATATGGAGACAATATGTCAAGCAAAAAGCAAACAAAATCCAAAAAAATGAAGTGTAGTTTAAATTTGAAGCACTTCTTATTTTATAAAAAACTAAAAATAAATTTCACATAAAAATAAATTAATAAGTTCTATACAATATGAACCCACAAAAAGTTGTTTGTTTTTTATTCTATACACGAGGTGCACGATTTGCCCACCGACTCCCATCTATCATCAAACCTCATCACTATAAAATGGCTTACGCTCTGGCATATCTTTTATCATATCCTTCTATTCACCTATTCTAGACTTCGAACCATTATTTTCTGCTATGGAAACAACAATCATTTCCAAAGAAAACATCAAACCCTCTTCCCCAACACCATCCCATTTGAAAACATTCGATCTTTCTGCGTTAGATCAGATTGTTTTAAGTCCTTATGTACCAATCATCATATACTACCCTAATATCAATGGCGACAACTCCAATCAAGCCCTACAAAAGTCACAGGTTCTAAAGAAGTCTTTATCTGAGACCTTGACTAAGTTTTACCCACTTGCAGGAACAATCAAGAACGAGGATTCTATTGATTGTAACGATATTGGTGCTAACTATATTGTAGCTTCGGTCCAGTGTCGTCTTGACGAATTTCTAAAGCAACCTGATCACCAGTTGATCCATGGCTTTTTGCCATTTGTACCTAGCTTTGACAAGTCTAGTGTTGGTAATCAGGTAACAAACGTGCAACTGAACATTTTTGAATGTGGTGGGATTGCCATTGGGTTATGTATTTCCCACAGAATCGTTGATGGGGCTTCGGTGTACATGTTTCTGAAAGCATGGAGTAACATGGCTCGTGGAGTTGAAGAAGTCGAGTATCCAAACTTCACCACTCCATCTCTCTTCCCTGCAAAAGGATCATGGCTCAGAGACATATTCAAGGGTTTGGGTAGGTCGTTGTTAAAGGAAGGCAAGTGTTCCACAAAAAGGTTTGTATTTGGGTCGGATGCTATCGCTAGATTGAGAGCCAGGGCAAAGAGTAACGGAGTGCAACGCCCTAGTCGTGTTGAGGTTGTATCTAGTTTGATATGGAAGTGTGCAATGGATGCAACTAAAGAAGCAAGTGGTATCCAGAAGCCTTCTAGTTTATCACACTTTGTGAATCTTCGGTCCAAACTTAAATCCACCTTGTCAAATAACTTCATGGGTAACGTGATTTGGATTTCAAATGCTGTGAGTCTCCCTAGTGATGAGACGCCTTTGCACAGTTTGGTGAATAAGGTGCGTGAAAGTATTTCGAAAGTTGACGCTGAGTTTGTGGAGAAAGCACAAGGTGATGAAGGGTGTTTTGCAATGCAGAAATCTTTAGAAGAAATGGGTGAGTCCACAGGGGGCATAGATAACTATGGTTTTACGAGTTGGTGTAGGATGGGTTTCTATGAAATTGATTTCGGTTGGGGAAAACCGAGTTGGGTGACAGGTATTGTAGGAGATGGCTCGCCAGTGTTTATGAATCTTGTCACTCTAATGGACACGAAAAGTGGTGAAGGAATAGAAGCATGGGTGAATTTGGATGAATCAGAAATGGAGATTTTAAAGAAGAATCAAGAGCTACTTTCATATGCTTCATTAGATCCAAGTCCTCTTCTAAATGGTGAAATTGTTGAAATTGGTGCATTAGGTGCAGGAATTGAACAGACAACAGAACAATTTGTAAAAGAAAATAGATTCGCTTCAAAGGGCCTGATTTTTAATGCGTAAAAATATAAAGAAGTCGGACATGCATGCTGATTGTGGGTATTTTTTAATAATGATTGTGGCCACGGCTCCTATTTAGCGTTCTAGTTTTTTATTGAGATTGTGTGCTTTTAATTATTTTCTTGTTATTTGTAAATCTTGTGAAATAAATGATTATTCAATTGCCATAAGTGTCATACAGAAGCAATTTTATGTCACATGGAGAGAGCTTTTTCAAATATGGGTTGATTTAGAAATCATTTATAAAAGTAGGTTGATTCTAAAAGTGTACGGTCCACAAAAAACGACACTTCTCATACAATATTTTATTTTACATATCAACTCTTCAAGTATTTTATATTTCTTTTTACAATATTTTATTTTACATATGAACCCTTTTAAGTATATTATTATAATACTTCATTCCAAAATTATTATCTACATACAAAAAAAACAAAAAAACAAAAAAATTAAAAAATTATTTACTATTACTAACTTTATACAATAAAATGACAGTTTTATTTTTAGTTTGCGTTTAATTTTTTTTAAATATTTAATTACTTAACTAATAGTAAACGGTATTTTGGTAAAAATATGATTTATTTTTAAAAGTGGACTATCATTTTAGGAAAAACTAAAAAAGAAAGGTGGATTATAATTTTGGAACGGAATGAGTATTTTTTTATATTTTTTATATTAAATAACATACTTTTAATCTTTATTATATAGCACATATAAATTTATTTATTAAAAATATGTAATTAAAATTTGTGTATTGCTTTTAGCAAATTACACCTTTCGAAATATATATATATATATATATATATATATATATTGATACACAAATCGAATATATTACAATGAAACGAAAGTATAAGAATAATTAAATACGAGACTACAAGACAATTTAAACATTAAATTAAACACAAATATTATAGGAAAATAAATATTACATCGTTCACTACACATTAAATTTTTGTTGAGAATTTGAACAGTTTTTCATGTAATGACCAAGTTGATGACATAGTGTAAATCTACAAGGTTCATCAGGATGACAAACGTCAATCTCGTTACAAAATCAATTTTCATGTCTCCAACATTGATCCGATCATTTTGATTAACTTGCTCCAATTTTCCAATCAGCCTCCAACAATAATATGTGAGGAAGGGGTGAAACTCCATGGCTGTTTTGGTGTTTATACGTCATAATTCTGTAAATAGTATTCACAACGAAATAAGGGTTTCCTCGTTAAGCCGACAAAATTCTAGAGCATGTGATCATGAGAATCTTTCAATCGGCTACTTACAACATGTACACATTTGCTAAAAATAACAGACAATGTGGGTATTTCCTCTGTCCCCATTTATCCATAATTTTGTGACAATTCTGTAGGCACATTCATTGTAGTTGATCTGAGATAAAGTATGAATTTTTACATAAGTGTCACATTAAAAAAGAGACACCACATACGTAATTGTAAATGTGTATTTCAATTTATTACAATATCAATGTGTTTTCTAAAAAGTTTCAAAGTTCTATTGAATGTAAGGTCAATACATGCTCTAATAGGCAATTGACTCGTTCATGGCAACACGTTACTCATACTCTTAGTTTGTCACCTATTAGAAATTTTCATCATACAAAAGTCACCAATGAATTTTGTCATTTTCTTTTAAATAGTGATATGCTTCATAATTGATTGTTTTTATCTATTTCATATACATAACAAACTTTCTGGTTGGTGTGCTCTTTCTATTTTGCTAGATTGTCCATTACATGGATTCTTGTTTAATATTTGTCTAAAATAACTCAAAAGTGTTTGTCTAGTAACAAAATTTTTGAACTGATACAAAAACCAAACCTAGTGTACGCAGTTCCCTCACCAACAATTATGTAACAAATCAATACTATATTATTGCTTGAATGTTTCTTAATAACAACAAACATATTTGAAATGTACCAAATTTCAACAAAAAAATTTCATTTAAATATAAAATAAACAATAAAAATTTCATTCTCAGAAGAGTAAATAACCAGTACTGTTAAACATCATCAAATCGGAATTATAAAATCCAAAGTGTGGAACACCTTTAATATATTATTGCTCTGATACAAACTTGTAACGCCCCAAAATCCAAATACAAATATTTTCTTAACATGGTCTCAAAAACTTCAAAAATTCGGAAATCCAAAATACTAGTAACATTATGAATAATAAGCAAATAGAAATTTAAATAAGCATTTGTGCGTTACGTCCTCCTCAAAATTTGTCGTCTTCTTCAAGCCTGAGATTTATCATTTCCCTTCCGGCTGCCACTTGATACATTATTTCCTGAGTTGCATGCATTTACAGATTCTAATATGTAAGCCTAGGGCCTAGTGGGTTCGTGGTTTTTATACATATTGACGTCAATAAAATAAAACTAAATGCAACAATTTATCAAATATAATGTTTTCCATTTCTTTCCACCATTGGTGACACAATATAGAACTACTATCATTTCCAAGGAACAAGTCCCTCCGTCGGGCCAAACAAATATGCTTACAACTAATTGATCAGAGCGTAAACTCTTCGCCATGTACTGACACCATGTACGACGATTAATAATAAGATCATGTAATTAATACACTCATTCCCTACACATATGTCACCCATCCTTTTTCACATTTTTACATGAAACAGTTCATAAAATCCACCTATGTATTCATAGCAATACCAACGGTAACATGTCAACTTTTCATGCAAGCAACCATAAAATTCATACGAAACTCACCTCGTTGGCGTTATGTCTTAACCAAATCTTGCTACGCTACACGCACCGTACATTTAACAAACAATTTTTCCTGAGACCACAATTCTAAAAAAAAACATCTTGTGATATTTTGGTTCAACTAGCTACATGTCTCGTTCAGTCCACTAATAGCAACTGTTTAACCCACTAATAGTAATTATAACCATCGGCGACGTTGTTTTAATAACTTTATTGAACACCATTAGAACTATTAGTCTAAAATGGATAATAAAAACTTGATGCTAAGTCTTTTCTGAAAGCCTTTTTGGTTGGTCAAAAAGTAGTATAAATCTTTAAATAAAAGTTGATTGTAGCCATAAGTAAATAAAACTAGAAGCTAATGGATGTAAAGTGTATTTTTTTTTTTTTTTCGATTTCTGGAAATGATACGTGTTTGAGATTCAAAAACCAAAATTTAAAAGTGGACCCCCAACAGCACTCATTTTTTTTGTTTACAAATAGGTCAATTTATAAAAATTATAATAATGATTTTTATTTAAAGAAGATTCGATTGAAGTGACTCTTGACCCATCCATCAAACTTAGTTATGCCTTACTCGAGAAACACTTCCTTCTACACCCGTAAATCTTCTTTATTTTACTGCCATTGTTAAAAAATATCATTGCTTCAAAAATTATCTAAAATCAATTTGTGAAATCGCTATTAAACATCTCCACTTCTTACTTACATATTCACATTAACAATTATACTAGTTAAATTGATAATCATGCGAATTTTTGGTTTCATTATACCAAAACTGCACCTTTTAGATTTTTAGTCAAATGTCACAAATTTGATCGAATTGAGACAACGGATTGAACCAAAATATGTTTAGCATGCATATTAGTCTATCTATTCAACTATATCTAGCTTAACTGAGTAATCATGCGAATTTTTGGTTTCAATCCCTATTTCTCATTCCATTCCCAAAATTCTTGTGAGGTTTTCACTCAATTTCTAAAGCTATATATACTACCTATGTCCATAACTAATGAACCCCTTTCATTTGCTCGAATTTACTTCCCCAATGAAAGTAACGATTTTTGACATTAATCTCCATAATTTTCCTCTTATTGAATCACTAACCTTGAACTAATCATTATTTTATATCAATATAATCTGATTATATTTTTTTATTTTGATATGAATTATTACAAACTTCCCCCCTTAGAAAAATTTCGTCACTGGAATTTGAACTAAGCAAATAAATGAGTGTATTTAGTCTTCATATCTCGCTCAGTTTCTCATGTTGCATCTAAACCTTTATAATAATTCCAATGAAGTTTCACCAGTGGTATCTCCACATTCCATAACTTTATGACATTTCGATCTATAATTGCGACTGGTTCTTCAGTATATCGTAGCTTCTCATCAACCTTAATTTCTTGAATTGGAACTTCCATTACGTCGTCTACTAGACACTTCTTTAAATTAGAGATGTGGAATGTGTTATGAATTCCATGCATTTCCTTTAGTAGCTCCAATCGATAGGCCACTTCTCCAACCCGTTCCTTAGTTTTGAAGGGCCCAATGTAGTGGGGACTTAACTTCCCTCTCTTACCAAAATGCACAAAACCCATCCACTTATCTGTATAACTCTTCTGCCGATCCTGAGCAACCTTAATGTTATCCCTAATCGCTTAGATTTTGTCGGTAGTTTGCTGAGCAAGTCCAGGTTCAACCAACTGTTTCTCCCCCACATTATTCCAACATAATGGATTTCTATACTTCTTACCATATAGAGCCTCATATGGTGCGACTTTTATACTTGTGTGATAGCTATTGTTCTAGGAAAACTCAATTAAGGGCAAATGAGTTTCCCAAGACCCTCCAAAATCAATAACACAAGACCGTAACATATCTTCCAAAGTCTGTTTTGTCCGTTCACTTTGCCTATCTGTTTGCGGATGGTATGTCGTGCTCAAGACCCATTTCTCGTTGGAAGCTACCCCAAAATGTCGACTTAAAGCGACTATCCCGATCTGAAACTATGGAACTCCATGTAGCTTTACAATCTTGTCAATGCACAACTTAGCTAACCTTTCCAACGGGTACGTCTCCTTAATTGGAAGGAAGCCGATTTGATGAATCTATCCACGACTACCTAAATCGTGTCATAACCTTTTGGTGTCCTTGGTAACTTAGTCACAATGTCCATTGTTATGTGATCCCATTTCCACATTGGAATCTCCATTAACTGTAATTGATTGGAAGGCCTTTGGTGCTCAGCCTTCACCTTCAAGCACGCCAAACAACTTTCAATAAAATAGGTTGTATCATTTTTCATCCCTGGCCACCAGTAAGATTTTTGTTAGTCATGATACATATTGTTTATTCCTAGATGGATAGAGTACTTCGACATGTGCGTCTCCTTAAGAAGTAATTTACGCACATCACCCACTCGTGGTACCCAAACCCTTCCCTAGAAGCACTTCAAGCAATGACTATCTATTTCCAATGATTGTATTACTCCCTCCACTCTTTCAATTTTTCACTTCTCTTCCTTCGAGGCCTCCTCCCGAATCTTTCTCAAATCATCTAGTAAGCCGGTGGTTACATTAATCTTCATCATCCGAGTCTGAGGTTGTAACATCCCAAAATACGACTCAAAAAAATTAGTTTTAATAATAATAAAAATCATATGCTGAACGTCATATCATAAAACCATACGTCAAATATCTCAAACCATAATAAAATGTCGTGATACAACTGTATCAAATCAAACTAAGTATCAAAACAATCTCCCAGGACAAAAACTGAAGCTGTGGTGTGTGCGATGCCATCATCCCGAGCTCTTCCCTTTACTTGCGGAAGTACCTGAAACCAAAACTGAAACTGTTAGCACGAAGCTTAGTGAGCTCCCCCAAATTACCACATACCATACAAACATATAACAATTATTGGGCCTTACCCACTGCATCGGACCGAAGTCCGGAAACTGCATCGGACCGAAGTTCAGAACTAACCAGGGCCTTGCCCTCTGCATCGGACCGAAGTCCGGAAACTGCATCGGACCAAAGTCCGGAACTAACTGCATCGGACCGAATTCCGGAACTGACTGCATCGGACAGAAGTCCGAAACTACTAAACATAGCATAGCATAAACATAACAACTAACACAATATATACTGCATACTGCATCAGGCCATAACCCGGAACACATAACACACAAACCTGTCTGAGCCACGAAGGCATCAAACATACTAACTGCTGCATCAGACCGAAGTCCGGAACTACTGCTAATTAAACAGGCCAGCATTGTGGCCTTAGACCCGTTCCTACTGGAAGGGAACTCACCTCGTGAACTGGCTGCTGAGTGTATGGCTCTGGAAGCTATCTGCTGCTGCTCCGGTATCTCCCCGGCTACAATTCCACAAACACACTCAATCAAATACTAATAACTGTATTGGGGTAAAATGACTCTTTTACCCCTGGCCAAAGTCAACTTACAGTTGACCTGACTCGCCGAGTTGGGCCGCCAACTCGTCGAGTCCCTACTCTCACTTCTCAACCATGTTCCCTGCTACTCGTCGAGTTTGGCATCAACTCGACGAGTTTCCTTTCGATTCTAGAACTCAGGCTATCTGCATCCGACTCGCCGAGTTGTATGAACAACTCGACGAGTTGTTCTTGAACTAAGAAGATTGCCTTGGACTCACCGAGTTGTATGAACAACTCGTCGAGTCCCTCCATTACTGAGTCTGAACCCGGCTCATTGAGTCCATTCTACCACTCACTGGTCCCCACTCGGAATCACTCAAAAAAGGGAAAAGTTGGGGACTCGCGGCTCGACTCGCCGAGTCCGAAGAACGACTCGTCGAGTCGCATGCATGCAGTTACTATAAACTCGATTCTTCTTGAATCCAACGCATAAAACTTGTAGATCTGGACTCCTTAGGCTCGATTAACATGTAAAGATTCTATCTTTACGTGCCCATAAGCATCCATGAAGATTAAAAGGCTCAAAAAGCATAATAAAGGCTAGATCTAGGGTTATCATGCAAAGCAACTTCGAAAAGGCAATAGATCAGGGCTCTACAACTCCTCAATGAACAGATCTAGGGATATCTCGATCCATCAAGGCATCCATACAACTATAAAGCTTGGAAAATACATTAAACTAGCCTTAGAGGTGTTCCAATGGAGGTTTTAAGCACAAAACAGAATGATTCCGAGATATACCTCAATGAACTCTGATTTTGGCCTTGGATCTTTGCTCTACACCTCTTCTTTTTGGTCATTTCTTCTTTTTCTTCTTCAAACCTTCAAGAATCCACACAAAACACTTTAATCAAACAAGGAATGGTTTAGGGTTGCTCACAGGCTCTCTGAGGGTGAAGGAGGCGAGTTTGGGGAACATATCATTGCTTAAATGGTGAGCAAACCCGGGGATTTAGGGTTTCTTCTAGACAAGCGGACTCGCCGAGTCCTGAATATGGACTCATCGAGTCGCCGACTTACACGTGCTCGAAATCCCGTCTCTACTCGATGAGTCGGGCTATAGACTCGCCGAGTCCCTCTGGAAAACTTCTAAATAAATAATTATGAAAACAACATACCAGAGACGGGACGTTACAGAGGTGGTTCTATACTTTACTTTCAACTTAGTGCGTCAGCTACAACATTTGCCTTCCCCGGATGATATAATATCTCCCAATAGTAATCAAGCAAGTATTTCAAACTCTTGTGATCAGTGAAGATCTAACACCTTCTCCCATACAAATAGTGTATCCAAATCTTTAAAGCAAAGACTACTGCGGCTGACTCCATATCATGTGTTGGGTATTTACGCTAGTGAATCTTCAAGTGACGTGAGGCATAAGAAATCACCTTACTGTCTTGCATCAAAACACACCCCAAGCCTAACTTGGATGCATCAATGTAAATATAAAAATTGTCATCGCCTTTTGGTAATGATAATACTGGAGCACTGCTAAGCTTTTCCTTTCAGGCATTAAAGGCATTATCTTGCTCTGGCTTCCATTCGAACTTTACATTTTTCATTGTCAGGGTAGTTAGTGGTTCAACTATACACGAGAAGTCTTGTATAAACCTTCGATAGTATCTATAATAACCGATTATTTCGGGTCAATAAAAGTCAATAAAGGTCACACTTACTCAAACAGAAGTCTAACACTTGAATTATATCAAGATGTTTCATAGTATATGCATGGTTTCGGTTTTGGGAATCTAATCCCACAACAAAACCGAAATCACTTCCTTTATGGAAGCCGAATACCGAAATCTCTTCACAGGAAAAACCAAGACCGAAATCTCCAACAAGCTTATCTCTTGGACAGAAATCAACCCCCCATGTGAAGTATATGACCGAAAACACCCCAAGAACGAAGACATAGGACCGAAAACACTTTGTTTAAGGCCCATTAAGGCCGAAATCTACTCCTATATATAAGTGTATAACCGAAAACCAACCTAAATACTCATTTCTAAGACCGAAATCCTTCCCATTTTGCTCTCAAAACTCATACGAAATCACCATATCTTCATAAAGATTTGCCCAGATTATCATCAAATCTTCATAAGTTCCTCAAGAACATTCGTACCATCTTCAAATTTTCATATTTCCACCCAAGAACACCAAGAACAGCTTCATATCTTTAATCTTACTCAAGAACATCTCCAAATAATTCCTAAGGATTTTTGTAAGTATTTCTTACATAATCTAGTGTTGTCTAATACTTTAAATTATTATTTCGCTAATTGAAATACGATATCGTGTATAATTATTATTAGGATACGACTAATCACACGAGTTCTAACCTGAGGATCATCGCTATCACTTTGTATCCAAACAAGAACACACATTCGAGGTGAGTTCAAACCCCTACAGTTTCACTATTTTTCAATGTTTTAGGGGATGGGGGGGGGGAATACAGGTAAAACGCAAAGAATCTTGTGTTAATATTCAAACGATTTCAAAACTATTTTAAATTGTTTCAAACTATTCCAAACTATTTCAACTGTTGTTTTTACTAATATATATATATATATATATATATATATATATATATATATATAGGGTTGGGTTATTTTGTTTTTACTAAGTATTGTGTGCCAGAATGCACAGAGCTGGACCAATGGATGAAATTAATCAATGGACATGATTTGAGAGTGTATGATATTACAATGGGGTAACATGTAGCATATAATCACACAATTTTAAGCAAAAGGGTATTTTGGACAATTAACTACATTTATAAAAGGAAATTTTCGGATTTTTAGGGATGATTAATTATCCTAATTTAAAAAAATCTGAATTTTTTAATTAATTCAATTTCAATTTTTTACCAAATTTATTCTGTCAGAATATTTTTTGTTAGAATGATGCTCTTTCACAATTTTATTCTAATAGAATATTAGTTTGTTAGAATGACAGAATGCCAACCATAAACTAGTAAATATATTTTCGATTTTATTCTTGCAGAATATATTTCCAATGCAAATATTTGATTTGAGAAATAAAAAACAAATTCATTCATATTCTTACAGACTAATATCGTTATACATTTAAAAAAGTTATACATATTCTAAAAGAATATCATCAAAGATGAATAAAATTCTTAAAAAATAGCATTCTTGAATATACAATTATTGAACAAATACACTTGATCTTCTTCAGTGGTCCGTATAATCCACTTGATCTTCGCATATATACTTGTTGTTGAACTCGATTCCAAATATTTTTCTTATATAATCAATATTGAATTCCTTCTCTATGCAATTCTGAAAGAATAAGATACATTACTCGTTAGTATTACCCGTTAAACAAATATACTAGTTAACAAACATTCGTAAAGACATTCTAACAGAATACATTTATATATATAAATTCTGACAGAAAACATTACAAAATGCACTTAAATAACATTCTTTTAAAAATCTTTTGCGAATAATAGGCATCAAATTGATGATTGTTACTAACATCATTCTAAAAGACATTCTGCAAGAATGATTCATTTAAGCTGTAACTAAAAAAAACATACTATAAATTCTGAAGTACACAATACAACCATTCTAATAGAATGTCGCAGACATTGAAATTCTATCAAAATACGTATAAACAATTAACCAAAATTCTATCATACTGCATATAAACAATTAACCATTCTAATAGAATGTGGCAGACATTGAAATTCATTTACACAAGTATCTGAATTCCAATTGAAATTCTTACTAACAATTAACAAATGGTTTATTTTTACACCAAATAACATGACCAGAACCAGTAAAAAAACCTAGATTTCAACTATGCATTTTATCGAACACTTGGTGTGCTTCTTCAATTTCTTCAAAAAAAATTAGTGAGAGTCTTATCAATTCAGTTTCTTGGTGGTCAACTACTAGAGATACAACTAAAAAAACATGTTATGATTAGTACAAGAGCATACCAATTCAGTTTCTTGGTGGTGTCGTTGATGACCTAAAATCTCCTGTTGCCTTTGTTTTCACCTCCTTTTGCAAACTCCACAATAGGCACCGAGCACCTCTTCACCGCCATCTGTTGCTGTTGCTTTTCCCCGATTTCTGTTCAACAGATTGATTTAGTTCAAACACAAAATCAATTAATAAGATTAGAATCGATTTTGATGACAGATGACTCGATTAGCGATAAATGATTTCATGGAATCGATATTTTCCTCCTCCTCCTCCTTCGAATCGGTGAATCACTGGAGGTGCTTCCTGATTTCTGATTCCAATCGTGCTTCTCCTCCTTAATCCAACGAACATGAGCACAGGGGGATCTTCCCCTTGATCTTCTTTGCTGCTGACGACGGGAGAGGAACAAAGAACCGTTGACTGCCTTCCTTCGCATCTTTCGCCATTGAAGAATTTTTCAATCGCATCTTCCCGTTGGTGAACTAGGAGTGAAAAGGGTTTGAGGATTCTGGAGGTTTTATTAGACAGGATTTAAGAGAGAAGCTAGGTCAAATATACTTATTCTATTTCCTTAATTGCAAGATTCAATTAAATGATTTCCTTAATTAAAAGTATAAAAGGTCCAAAATACCCTTAAATGATTTATTTAATTGTTTATTATTTCTTGAATTCTCATTGATGCATTTAGGCACACAATACTTGCTAAAAACATTTGAACCTAGCTCTCTCTCTCTCTCTATATATATATATATATATATATATATATATATATATATATATATATGTATATATATATATATATATATATATATATATATATATATGTCACACCCCAAAACCACGAACGACGGAAACGTTCAGGGGTGGAGGACGTCATGTACAGTATCACAACAGTGTAATATAATAAACAAGCAACAACTTCATCCATTGCATTACAAGTAGAATTTTAATACATGTGTGTTCTTTCATTGTAGTAAAACACCAAAAATATACAATCAAAATAGAAGACAAGTCTTGTCTGCTCCGTCTTCTCAAAACCTGGCCATCATACCTATCTATTGCTGACCTGAGAATACAAGTTATTTTGAAAGCGAGTATCAGCTTTAAAGCTGGTGAATTCATAAGAAATTAAGTGTCGTTGTCTTGCTTATGAAAATCTATTATGAAGGCCATATAAACCTTTAAATGAAAATGTTGAGGTAAGTATGAAATTCCTAGAAAAACCCTTATTTTCTATAAGTATGAAATGTAGTCTTCTACCAAGACCCGAATGTTCTGTAAGTATGAAGTGTAGTCTTCTACCAAGACCCGAATGTTTTGTAAGTATGAAGTGTAGTCTTCTACCAAGACCCGAATGTTTTGTAAGTATGAAGTGTAGTCTTCTACCAAGACCCGAATGATTTGTAAGTATGAAGTGTAGTCTTCTACCAAGACCCGAATGTTTTGTAAGTATGAAGTGTAGTCTTCTACCAAGACTCGAATGTTTTGTAAGTATGAAGTGTAGTCTTCTACCAAGACCCAAATGTTTTGTAAGTATGAAGTGTAGTCTTCTACCAAGACCCGAATGTTTTGTAAGTAAAATGATAGTTTTCCTTTGGTTGTTTAGTACTAATGTACTTAGTCTAACTCATCGTTTATGTGAAGGTATCACAAAATAAAGTAAACAGGAAAAATCACGTATGTACGTGTTATCCCGAGGTACTAGGGCTAACACGACGAATGTAAATGTTATCCCGAGGTACTAGGGCTAACGTAATACATATAACCTAATGAACATCCGAAGATTGTCCACTTGTCCTCTGTAGCAGCAGCAGGTCGGAGGAATGGTTAGTCCCTGTAAAGGTACTCCTAGTATAAGTAATAACCGTAGGCATCCGTAGATGTTCATCACCCACTATTACTAATAGATGAGTTCCGGAATGGTTAGTCCTGTACGTATATCCCGAGCTACTGTGGGATAGAGGCCCATCTAGGTATCCCGAGGTACTAGGGATAGGGTCCTGTCTATATATCCCGAGGTACTGTGGGATATGCAGGAAGATTTACACAGAAGGTACTAATAAATCATCCTCGCAATTCGAGATACAAGTATTCATGTTAATGTACATAGTTAAGTGTATCTACGTAAAGGTACTCATGTAATGCGTTCATGTACGCGTGTTCATGTATCATGTAAGTATATGTAAACGTACTCATGTATCATGTAATCAATTGTAAAGATACTCATGTATCAGGTAATGTACTGGTATAGACTCATGAATGAACTGACTCTTGAGTGATTCCTTGTAATAGGAATTATGTTTGAAATCTCCAAATTATCCCTATGATAATTTACTGGAAGGTAATTGGTTGTTCAAATAGGTTTATACACTCTTACTACTCAAGAGTGTGAGAAACTAAATGAAAGTTGTAAACTATAACATAAATACATATATAAGAATATAAGTGTACATGCATTAGTTCAAGAATGTAAAAATGGTTTTGTAAGACATCTTATGGGTTTTGAACAATAATTAACAATGACTTGATGTCATTTTAATATACATTTCAAAGGTGAAACATTTGATAACAATGTGTTTTTAAGATTTAAAACCATTTCTTGCATCACATTTTGTAGTATGTGAAATCTGTTAAATGACAAACACAGTTATAAAATACATATCAATGATTTAATAACATGTTTGTTTCTACTTGTATTCCCCCCTTTAAAGCATTTAAAATCATTTAAAACATTGATTAGGGGTATGAACTCACCTGTAGTTGGTGATTGGGATGAACTGAACGGTATAGGATGGCTAGGTGTCAAGCGAGGACTTGTACACGCACTACGATCCTAATGAACATATAATCACACATATATGTACTCAATTAGACTCAAATCACTAATTGATAATGTTAAGACATCCTAGACATAATAAACACTTTACATAAGTGTTTTAAGCCTTAAGGATTGCATCTAAGCTATTGTGGGACAAGGTATTTGTGTTTAGGGTTCCAAAGGACCCTATATGTGAGTTTACTCCCCATATACCACCACACATGGAGTTTACGGTTGTAAACTCTTGAGTTTACGGCCGTAAACTCCCAACCATGGGGGTTTGGTGTGTTTTGAAGTCTCAAATGATTCCTAGAATTATTCTAACTTGGTGGTTAAATTCTTGGAAGGGTTTAAGGTCTAGAAAGACTCCATTTAGGAGTTTACGGCCCTAAGGCCATTCCCCTTAGAGTTTACGGCCGTAAACTCTAAGCATGGTGTGTTTTTGATGCTTTCAAGTCCTTTGCACTTGTGGTATAGGTTCTAGACTTTTATTCCAAGCATATGAAGGCATTAGGCACACTTTGGTGCCCTTTTTAGGAGTTTAGGGCCCAAGAACCATGCCTTGGCCGTAAACTCACTTTGTTAAGTGATTTTGATGTGGTTCAAGCCCTTGATTAGATGGGAACAAGTCTAGGTAATTGTCTAAGGCTTTAGGAGCCTTAAAAGTACCATTTTGAGTTTGAAATTGGAGTTTACGGCCTATGATATTCTTGGGCCGTAAACTCCCAATCTTGGGTGAATTTTGGTTGTTTTCTTGTCCTTAATACACCTACAATTGATTCTAAGGCAGTTGTATAACACAAGGGTCAGTTTTGGCTTTGTTTCGGGAGTTTACCGCCCAAGAACACCTTGGGGAGTAAACTCCTAGATCTAATGATTTAGCCATCTAAATCATGTTATAAGCACATAATAAGCATTCTAACACTACTAGAACGAGTTACTCATGTTTTGGTATAAAAACCCGAAGATCTGTGAGAGAGAAAATGGCTTTTCTCTAGTTGGAAATGTGAATAATGAATGAATTTGGTTCAGAAATCTATTTATAGTCCTAAAATATTTTTGGCAGAAAATATTTTTATTCCTGAAATGATCTCTAATATAATAGAGTGTTTGAATAACAGTGTTGCACAAAACCCTAGTGCACCCACTCTCCTGATATTTCCTGAAGTGTAAATCCTGAAAACTGCCAAACATATACCCGAAGCCTGGAATTTCCCTGAAACTGTTCTAAGCTCTATTGTCTTGATATGGGTTGTTCAGAATGGAAATTTCAGGTTGTCACAATATATATATATATATATATATATATATATATATATATATATATATATATATATATATAAGTTTCAACAGGCTTAGGACTAGGGTTTCCACCTTAACTCCTGTTCCTTGTTTGGTTGTGGGTTTAGGGTAAAAATCACTTGTCCGACTACCCTTTTCAATCTCAATTATATATGCCTTATATATATGAGTATAAAACTTATTTAAATAAAAATTTAACCCTGTTGTAACATGTTGAGCAAAGAGGTATTTTCATATATATTTTCATTACATGCAGAACATACATATAAACTATAATATATATATATATATATATATATATATATATATATATATATATATATATATATATATATATATATATATATATATATATAGTTTATGGAAAACACATACTATTCTAATAGTTCAAGAAACAATACAAGAACATAAATATTAAACTATAATAAGTATAGTTTATGGAACACTTACACTATTTTACTAAGTTCAAAGATACAGTACAAAAATAGTTATTTAAGTATAATTATTTTACACTACGAGTACACTACAAAAGAGGAATACATACATTTACAAGAACAAAAGAACATTTACACACTATACGTAAACTAGTTAATATGGGATTGTGAGCCACTACTTCATCGTACCCACTAGAGTACATGCCAAAGTCCTGAATTAGAGTCTCTTGGAGGGAGAGTGTGAATTTGTGTATAGATCTATATGAGACTGACAATCCCGCACATAATTTGTTAGCTATAGTTATACCGGCAGGTCTGGGGTAACAAATGTCATAACATTCCGACGCCTGAAGAACGTCGTGCAAGCTACTAGTCATTTTAGCATGGTTATAATATCACTCACAATAAGCATTAACTAAACATTTTGGTTTACAAGACAAACATAACTTCAAGAGTTTTATTTTAATAGTAGAACTACATTACACTACTTTACAGCACAGTTAGATCCCAGGAACATACATATAAAGGGTTTTCATACAAATACAACATAGTACACTATTTTTCCATATACAGTACAACATACATTTCTTGGAAGCATTCCTTTATATGGTTTTATTTAATAATAAGACTACAGTATACTATTTTAGAGTACAATAACACAAATACATTTTGGTCTTAAGGCGTAAGACTACATTTCATTTACAAAAGAAAATATTGGATTTTCTGGAGGAAGTACATTAACATTTTCAAAGAACAAAGATAGACTTCTAATAACAAAATGCTTATGAACTCACCAACATAAATGTAGATACACTTTCAAAATCACTTGTATTCTCAGGGAACCAGTAGAAAAGTACAGTTACATGTTTTGAGAAGACAGAGCATCATAGCGTCACGTCTTATAGTTTTTCCTATACACTTTTGGTGTCATACAAACAATGTTACAAACACAATGTAATTACTATATTTTCAATATGATGGTTGTGTTTACGTTGCTTACTATTATTCAATTGACATGATATTGTTCATGACGTCACCCGCCCCCAAACATTTCTGTCGTTCCGGTTTGGGAGTGTGATAGTATCCTGGCACCCTAAGAAAATTCAAACTTATGATGGTGTTCTTGTTGGCTCCCACTTTTCAATCGCCTCAATCGTTTCTGGGTCTACCTTGATTCCATGTTCGTTTACAACATGTCCCTGAAGAGGTTTTTTTAATCGAGAATGAAACGTAATTATAACATCCGGGTTCCCAGGTGAATTATATTATTCTTTTATTTTAAGTTTTGTGGAGGAACTCGGCGAGTTGATGCTTAGACTCACCGAGTAGGATCCCGAGTTCTTATCCAGATTAATGACCGGACTCGACGAGTTGACTCATGGACTCGGCGAGTCCACGCTGTTAAGTGAAACCCTAAGTTCTCGGGTTTGGGACATATTTAAAGGCCCTTATGGCCATCATTTGTGGCCACTACCCCCCTGAGAAAACCCTAGTGAGAAGAGAGATCGTTGTGGTGCAAAAAGGAAGGCTAACTCACTAGTTCTTATGTGTTGTAGCAAGAAGGAAGAAGATAGAGCAAGCTAAGCAGATTGAAGATCTTGGATCCATTCCTATTTGATTAAAGGAAGTTGTTGGAGGTAACCATCTGTGCCATTCTTGTGATTTTATGATTCTAGTGGAATCTAGGGTTTCTTTATGCATATTTTAGCATGAGCATGGAGTATGAGAGGTCCCAAGCCTAAATGGTTCATGGATTCGGACCTCAAGAGGCCCAAAGAGTTCTTATCACACTACTTTTTGCCATGCCTTTTGTGTTAGGAGCATAGAAGTCTATTTTTTGGGTTATTTCGCCAAAAGGGAGCTTGGGGGCATTGCATGTGTACCAAGATCCAACCTTTACGTGATTATCATGCTTGGGAAGGTCAGATCTATAGATTAGAGGAACAGATCTGACCTCAGGAGGTCATTTGAGTATGAGCATGGCATGAACTCGCCGAGTACAAGAGTAGACTCGACGAGTAGGAGTAGGTTTCCCCGAGAACCACATAGTTGGTGACTCGCTGAGTTGGGGAAGTGACTCGGTGAGTCATTGGGGATTTAGAGGACTTGATTTCATGACTGAACTCGCCGAGTCAAGAGCCTGACTCGATGAGTTGGGTCAGGTTGTCCCACGTTTCGCGACTAGTGATGATTTCGAAGAGTGGAGGGTTGACTCAGTGAGTCAAGTGAGAACCAGGGGTGAGGAGGACACGCATAAACTCGCCGAGTCACAATTATGCACTCGACGTGTCTGGTCAAGGTTTAAACGTTGACTTTTGTTGACTTTTAGGGTTTGGTCAACAATTGGACTTGTTGACCGTTTGAAGGGTAAAATGGTCTTTTATCCTTCTTAGAGGACATGTGAGAGTCGATTCTAGCCTGGAGGGTTGTTATTGATTGAGATGATTGTTTATGTGTTTAGGCAGAGGCTAGATCAGTGTATACGCGAGCGTGATATTACCCGAGACATCTGAGGTGAGTCTTCTCACTATACTTTACCATGAGTAGGTAACCAGAGTTATGTGATAGAGTATCTTGTGTGCTATCTATGTGATGTGTTGCACTGCATTATTCCTATGTGATTTATGTTGTGTGTATATCAGAGTTAGGACCGGAAGGTCCACAGAGCTAGGACCAGAGGGTCCACAGAGTTAGGGCCTAAACGGCCACAAAGTTATAGCCTCGAGTGGCTAATATGTGTTATATGTGGTATTTTGGGGACTCACTATGCATTTATGCTTACAATGTTTCGTGTTATGTGTTTCAGGTACTAGTGACGATCACGGGAAGGCGCCGACATGATTCGTACACACGTGGAGTTTTATATGTTCTTTTGATCTTGGGATATGTTTTATGAATTGAGATGTGATACATGGGGGATTTTTTTTAATTTTATGAATGGAAATGTGTTTTGAAAATGTGAAAAATTGTTTAAATTTTTACGGTGTTACAAGTTGGTATCAGAGCCTTGGTTTAAGGGACTCAGATGCACCTTCGGGCGTATCTGAACTTAAACTGAGGATTTGAGGAAAAGTTTTGATAATAAAATAATTTTCAAAGAGTAAAAGAGTTTTGAAACTAACAGAGCAGAGCTGTGTGTACGATCAGCCAGCGCCCGAATGGTGATTTCCCAAAATACCCTTACAATAAGTGTTATGAGATATGTTATGCTATGATATATGATGAGGTATGTTATGCATGATAGAGTAGACTAGGTATTCTTATTAGGACTAGAGTGGCCTAATATGTGATGCCTTAGTCTAGGAGTCTTGCTGCTAGGGAAGCTTGAGAGTGATTAGATAGCAGCGAGGAGTTTATGAAAGATCTGCTAGAGAATAGCCTATGATTATTGAGAATAGAGTACTTGGGATTTGGGACCCTGAGAGGAGGACTTGGGGTGAATGCTGATGCGGTGTGAATAAGTATTGGGCCCGTACTACTGGAGACACTGGATCAGTGCACAGTCCGAGTAAGAATCTTCGGGGTACCAGAGGTCAAGTAGGGTTGAGTTATCGAGTGTGGGTATACTCAAGCAAGTCCTTGATATTTCTTATGTTGTATGTCAGAGACATCATGGTTGGGACACGCCACACACCAGAGAGCAGCGGTGCTAGTGATGAGGAGATTCGTCAGATCATTCACGAAGAGGTGGCTACGGCCATCAAGGCAGAGATACTAGAGATGTTTAGGTCTATCAAGACCACGCTGATAGAGAATTTTGATGAGCGATATGCTTCTCTTTCTGATGTTGTTGTTGCTGCGGGCACCATAGTTGTTGCTGCGGCTAGACCGCAGGGTGGTGATGCGTTGCTGTTCCGGGAGTTCAGCAACACAAAACCACCAGAGTTTGATGGGACGCAGGATCCGATTGCGGTGATGAGGTGAATTTCTGACATTGAGGGGTGTTTCTTCACATGCTCATGTTCAGATCATTTGAGGGTTCGGTTCGCACTGAACCAACTTCGCTTGGGAGCGAAGGACTGGTGGAAGTTTGTGACGGCGCACTATTTGTCTGCTGAGCTTGCTGTAGTGACCTGGGAGAGGTTCACCGCTATGTTCCGAGAGGAGTATGTTCCCCAGGTGGAGAGGGAGCGTTTGGCCCAGGAGTTTCTGACCCTCAAGCAGGGTACCGAGTCTGTTACAGTGATTACCAGGATGTTCCATGAGAGGGAGATGTTCTGCCCAGAGCACGTATCTTCCGAGCAGGTACGTATGAGCCGATACCTGAGCATTTTGAGGAGGGATATACGAGATTTCGCAGCGAACTCGTCGTACCAGACGTTTTCCGAGCTTCAGGCAAATGCTTAGAAGAGGGAGATAGAGTTGGAGACTCAGGCTAGGGAGGAGGCGAAGTCTCAGGGGAGGGATAGGCGACCGGCACAGTCTCAGCCGACAGCCAAGAGGGCCAAGCCCGCCGATTCGAGACAGGGATCCAGAAGGTTCGCACTTGTGGAAGTGCGACAAGAGTCATGACGGGGTGTGAAGAGCAGGGTCTTGCTACAAATGTGGCAAGGAGGGGCATATGGCCAAGGATTTCCCCAAGGGGTTTGCAGTCTGTTTCCACTGTAGCCAAACTGGACACCGGAAGGCAGAGTGTCCGTAATTGCGTGGGTCAGCACAGGGAGCGTCTCTGGGATCCGCCCATGCTGCAGTGAGAGCTACTGATAGTCAGATCTACTCTTGCTCTTCAACTTCTAGCTCCAACAATGGCTTCCTCTTCTTCTTCTTCACCTTAAAAAGGCACTTTCAAGCTTAAGAACACACACACAAGCTTAAATGCGGGTTTTCTGCTCTCTTAGGGTTCACTCAATGAGGTATGGTGGCTAGGGTAAAAGACTTAATGTTCCTTTTATAGTGCACAAGCCATAATTTAGGGTTTGCATCTAGGCACTTTACGTCCAGCGTAACCCTGGGTACACCCAGCGTACCTAGGAGAGTCCGCGTCCAAAACAAGCGCATGAGTACGCGTGGCGTATGTCTCATTACACCCATCATACTCACAAGTCCAATACTCAACTTTAAGGGACTTATCTTGACAACTTACAAAAATAGAAGGGTTAAATAGTTTACTTGAGTTTCGGGATGTTACAGTCAGCTAATAGAAGATATCTCTGTGATCGATGATCTCCAGAAAAGAATGTGTGCTAGATCAGAAAAACATCGAGCTGAGCATTCGTGTTGAAGATCTCTTGACTGAGAATTTGAATTTAAAGATTCATGTTTTTGATCTTCAAGAAGACAAAGCAATTAAGTCCAAGCAAATTTCTGAGCTTCAAGATCATTTCAATCTCTTGACCACCAGCTACTTTAACCTCATGAAGAAGCTTGAAGAAGATTTTGGTGATAAATATAAGACGTCCGCAGCTGAGCATAGAATTAATCTTCATTCCCAAGCTCATCCTATAGCCGTGCCAACTGCTTAAACTTCTCGAGTGGTGAATCATTTTACAGAAGAGCCTGCTCATGCTCCACATATTTCAGAGATCATTCGAGATAGACAAGAAAAAGTTGCTAAGAAGGGACAAATCTTATTCAAGAGGAGTTCCGACAAGAATACATCGGGAAATCGATCAACTGTCACTGTTACGGATCGCGAAGCTGTAAGGTTTAGAGACACATATGGTGATAGGTCAGGTATCATATCTTGGGGTTTTCATGATCCCTTGAAAATATGGATTGTTCGCAGAGAGAGCGGCAATACGGAGCTATACAAGGATTGTCATGATTTTAACTCTTGGACCAGAGTGGATCTTTCAGAGCTATCTCAATCTCTATTCTCAAAACCGACTGATAATCAGCAAGCAACAAGCTTCAAGAACTTTCTGGAAGACCAAGTAAAGAAGGGATTTCCAGCTATGAAGACTGCTGAGTCTTTGATAATGGATCATCCTGATGTTACTGATCCCAAGACTGACAATCCGCTTCAGGTGGTGATGTGGCCTGCTACAAATCAGGTCAAACAAATTCCAGTGCTTCAAGATTACCTGGATGGATCTCTAAGCTCTATGCTTTACTGGGTGTTTGATGAAACCACAACATCTGCTATCATCAAACTAAAGGAGGGGTGCATTCGCTTATATGACAGAAGGGATTTATTCCAGTTCAGAAAATGGGACATTCTTCATTTGAGTCATTTCCAGATTCAGGTTGCTGAGGAGATTTTTGAGTCTGCTGCGAAAGAATATACCACGATGGTTGCTGAAATTATCAACAAGCGGATGTGGAATGGAGCGATGGGGCTGGATGATGTATTGATCATGGACAAAGATTGACTTAAAGCTAGCACCAAAACATGGGGGAGATTAAAGGGTCTAATTAGTGGTTTCGTCTAGACTTTCTATGTAATAGGTTCTTTTGGTTAATTTATAGCTTTTGGTAGACTTTATGTAGTTTACGGCTCGACAGTGAGTTTATGGTCGTAAGCCTGTTTACGGCCGTAAACCCAAGGCCGGCCCAGGTCCAGTATATATAGAGGTGTGCTAGGTCTTTTGTCAGTTGTTGATACCTCAGAGTACACGGCTGCTGTAACCACAAGTTGTACCTAATGTTGTTCTTAATAGAAAAGCGTGTGCAAGCTTGTTGATTCTCTATTCTACTTGTTCTTTATTGCTAACCGATTGTATTTGCTGTTTGATCACTAGTAAGATCTGTTTTAGGACCTTACAAGATAATAAATAGTTAAACACCAAACACATCAAGAATCGAAAGTAGTGTAAAATCATTCTATTATAGTATCCCACTAAAATCAGTCAACACCCATATCAAAAGAACACTAACAGAGCTATATAGTTAAACTTACGGAGATCACCACCACAAAGACGAAGAACAAGGTGCAAATTGGACTCCTTCTGGATGTTATAATCTGCTAAAGTTTGCCCATCGTCAAATTTCTTCCCTGCAAAGATCAATCTTTGTTGATCAGGTGGAACCCCCTCCTTATTTTGAATTTTGGTTTTAACGTTATCAATGGTGTCGGAGCTCTTAATTTCCAAGGTGATTGTCTTCCCTATAAGGGTCTTAACGAAGATCTGCATACCTCCTTATCTTGTCTTCCCTGCAAAGATCTGCATACCTTAAGAAGTCGATGAAGGAGACTCGTGATTTTAAAGATTGAGATTGGCTAGAGAAGACAGTGGGTGTATGTATGTGTGTTTTGTTCTTGGTTTACCGAAATCCCTACACCCTCTTCCTCACATAACTTATGGTGGCTGACGATTCGATGACGAAGAAACGATATCATAACCAGATCGGAGTTTTCATCTGCAGTTGAGGGCACCAAAATGAAGGAGAAACTAGATTGGTAACCACAAACAATGGCAGATTGGATGGCAGATCAGTAACATAAGAAACAACCACATTAGAGATGACAGCAGTAGAGGAGGAGGCTGAAGAGGGTCGATATTGTTTGTGTTGGGGTAACAGGAGCATATGGAACCTCCGTGAGTAGCATCATCATCATTGAACCACCACAGAACACCGTTGTCGTTGAAGAAGAAGGATTCACCAGAAAAAGTTTGAGGAATCATCAGTCGCTACAAGTGTGTGTGTCTTTTAATGTTACTGTGTGTATGTTTTGATGAAGAAGATGATCAGCTAAAAAGGGTATGGGCTCAAATCTAGAGAGAGAGAGAGAGAGAGGGAGAGAGAGAAAGGGGGGTGGGCCCTTCTTATTTTTTTAATTATTAAAATAAATAAATCAGTATTAGATTTAAAAATAAATGAAAAATAAATACCCAAGGGTAGTACAGTCATTTTACTATTCGGAGAGACCAAAAACACAATGAAACTAGCTCAAAAGGATCACCAATCCAAAAAAGTCGAAGCTTTGACTAAAACCCAAAAAACTGCATACCACAGGGACCATTTTGGCAATTTTGTCTAGAATCTACAACCTCACCGGTGGCTTAGTTATGAATTTCCTCACCAAATTAGGTAAAAACTTACTTGTTGGTAGACAAAGTCTGTCGGAAATCTATCACCTCCCATTCTCGGTTGGAAATCCGAAGGAATGTAAACTGAAGAGTCGGTATGAAGTTCAGTCAATACCAATTTTCGTTGGGTTTACATGGGAAAAGTAAAAAAATAAATAAATAAAGAAAACTAGTTCCATCGATATACACCTGCTATTTATTTAGTCGGTAATATATTGCTTTTTGCGTTGAAAATCCGTGAAAAGTATTTTCCCATGCTCTATTTATTATGTTATTTGTTTTGTTGGAAATGTGTCGCCATTTACCCTTTTGCCAACGGATTTGGCAAGCTGTTCTATTTTTTAATAGTTCGTAACAACAATAATGAATTAATCATCATCATGTCAAAGGGATATGAAGACAATATGTCAGGCTAAAATGAAACAAAATCCTAAAAATGAATTGTTTTTTAAATTTGAAGCACTTATTATTTTATAAATAATTAAAAAAAAATTAAAAAAAAAATTAATAAATTGATAAGTTCAATACAGTATAAACACATAAAAAGATGTTTGTTTTTTATTCTACACACGTGGTGCACGATTTGCACCGACCCACATCTGTCATCAAACCTAATCACTATAAAATGGCTTAGACTCTGGCATATCTTTAATCATATCCTTCTGTTCACCTATTCTAGACTTCGAACCATTATTTTCTGCTATGGAAACAACAATCATTTCCAAAGAAAACATCAAACCCTCTTCCCCAACACCATCCCATTTGAAAACATTCGATCTTTCTGCGTTAGATCAGATTGTTTTAAGTCCTTATGTACCAATCATCATATACTACCCTAATAACAATGGCGACAACTCCAATCAAGCCCTACAAAAGTCACAGGTTCTAAAGAAGTCTTTATCTGAGACCTTGACTAAGTTTTACCCACTTGCAGGAACACTCAAGAACGAGGGTTCTATTGATTGTAACGATATTGGTGCTAACTATATTGTAGCTTCGATCCAGTGTCGTCTTGACGAATTTCTAAAGCAACCTGATCACCATTTGATCCATGGCTTTTTGCCATTTGTACCTAGCTTTGACAAGTCTAGTGTTGGTAATCAGGTAACAAACGTGCAACTGAACATTTTTGAATGTGGTGGGATTGCCATTGGGTTATGTATTTCCCACAGAATCGTTGATGGGGCTTCGGTGTACATGTTTCTGAAAGCATGGAGTAACATGGCTCGTGGAGTTGAAGAAGTCGAGTATCCAAACTTCACCACTCCATCTCTCTTCCCTGCAAAAGGATCATGGCTCAGAGACATATTCAAGGGTTTGGGTAGGTCGTTGTTAAAGGAAGGAAAGTGTTCCACAAAGAGGTTTGTATTTGGGTCGGATGCTATCGCTAGATTGAGATCAAGGGCAAAGAGTAACGGGGTGCAACGCCCTAGTCGTGTTGAGGTTGTATCTAGTTTGATATGGAAGTGTGCAATGGATGCAACTAAAGAAGCAAGTGGTATCCAGAAGCCTTCTAGTTTATCACACTTTGTGAATCTTCGGTCCAAACTTAAATCCACCTTGTCACATAACTTCATGGGTAATGTGATTTGGATTTCAAATGCTGTGTGTCTCCCTAGTGATGAGACGCCTTTGCACAGTTTGGTGAATAAGGTGCGTGAAAGTATTTCGAAAGTTGACGCTGAGTTTGTGGAGAAAGCACAAGGTGATGAAGGGTGTTTTGCAATGCAGAAATCTTTAGAAGAAATGGGTGGGTCCACAGGGGGCATAGATAACTATGGTTTTACGAGTTGGTGTAGGATGGGTTTCTATGAACTTGATTTTGGTTGGGGAAAACCGAGTTGGGTGACAGGTATTGTAGGAGATGGCTCGCCAGTGTTCATGAATCTTGTGACTCTAATGGACACGAAAAGTGGTGAAGGAATAGAAGCATGGGTGAATTTGGATGAATCTGAAATGGAGATTTTACAGAAGAATCAAGAGTTACTTTCATATGCTTCATTGGATCCAAGTCCTCTTCTAAATGGTGAAATTGGTGCATTCGGTGCAGGAGTTGACCAGATAACTGACCAATTTGTAAAGGAAAGTAGATTCGCTTCAAACGGCCTGATTTTTAATGCGTAAAAAATTAAGGAAGTCGGACATGCATGCTGATTGTGGGTTTTTAATAATGATTGTGGCCAGGCAGCAATGGAGCCGAAATTATATCATTTAGGGCTAATAGTTAGCGTTCTAGTTTTTTATTGTGATTGTGTGTTTTTAATTATTTTTTTGTTATTGGTAAATCGTGTGAAATAAATGATTCTTAATAATCATGTAAATTTTTTGATGTCGAATTATCGATATTCAATTGCCATAAGTGTCTTGCTGTCTTGCAGAAACAAAATTTGATGTCACATGGAGAGTTTTTCAAATATGGGTTGATTTAGAAATGGGTTGATTTTACTTGCAAAAATTTTAATGCCCCACAACAAACAACAATAACTTCTCATAGAATCTTTTGTTTTACATATCAACCCTTCAGTTATTTTATATTTCTTTTTACGATACAATCTTTTATTTTACATATCAACCCTTTAAGTATTTTACCATTTCTATCTACATTTTCTATATTAAAAATACTTATATTTGATCTCTATTATATATCATATATAAATTTATTTATTAAAATTATGTAACTAAATTTATGTATTGCTTTTAGCAAATTATACCATCACAACAAGAATTTGGAGTATTAGGCACGTCGCTTTTTGCGACGGCATGAGTAATAGCGGCGACACCAAAGTAGACGCTTTTGGTGTCGCCGCTAAAACACAGTTGTCGTCACTAATAGCGTCGTCGCTAAAGATAACCACCGGCTATCCGTCGGAGACACGCTACTTTCAATCATCACCCTTGGTTTTGCAAATAATCCAACGGATAGGGTTTGTTCCTGTGATAAGGCATTAGAGACGACTCTTTTAGCGGCGACATGTCGCCGCTAAAGGTGTCGATCCGTTGACCAACCTTAGACCAAATACTAGCCCTACGATGCTTTCCCAATCCAACCGTTGGGAATCGCCAGAAAGCACGCGTATGATTTGTTGGAATAGTGTCTAAGGCTGCAACTATATTAGGCAAGTATTTGACCCGGTTGTGCATGGTCTTTTTGGGTTGCCTTCATCATAGCAACTTGATAGGATGATTTATTAAGAGAGAGTAATTATTATTAATATATTATGAGAATAATATATTGATTTGATTAATATAAGTCATAGAATTAATTGGAATTAATTTGGTGACTTAAAGAGATTAATTAAATAAGAGGGTATAAACTGTCAAGTGTTTGATAGTTAAGCTTTAGACTGTAAATCCATATACATATACAAGGGGCGAATTCTAGAAGCTAGGATAGCTTCAAAATCGTCCAAGGGGTTATCTATGGAATGAATTTAGATAGCCTTAAGAGAAGATTATCCAATTAGGGTTTAGGTTGTAACCCTTAAGGAGTCTACAAGTATAAATAGACCCCATGGCTAAGGGAAATCGGCACTTCACCAAAAGTAAGAGAAACCTGGCCGATTTCCTCCCATCTCCTCTCTCCTAAATCATCTTTCTTGCTATTGGTGTTTGTAAGCCATTAGAGGAGTGACAATTGTGACTCTAGATACTCCAAGACTACAAGATCAACAAGGAATTCAAAGGTATGGTTCTAGATCTGTTTCAATGTTGTTATTTAACCTAATTAGTCATTAGAAGTATTGGATTCAAAGCATGTTTAATTAGAAAGCCTAGATCCAAGCATTAGGGTTTTGCATGTGCACATAGGAAAGTTCTTATGGCTAAAACCCATCAGTGGTATCAGAGACTGGTTTGGTTTTCATTAAATTGTTGCTTGATTAGCTGAAACCAAACTGCAAAATTTGAATTTTGTGTTTCTGAGTCATGGACTCGGCGAGTTCCAAAGTGGACTCGGCGAGTTGGCCTGACTCGGCGAGTCCCTTTGTGCACTCGGCGAGTCCAAGCGTCAGTAATGGCCGGATTCGGGATTTTTCCATAATTATCTTATGGAAACTTACCTTAATCATATGAGATCAACCCTAATCCGATTTTTTGATATATATGACTATTATCTTGATCTAAATAAAGATATTTATCAACTAATAAAATATTTAATTTCCTTATATGATAATTAATTAATTATTTTAATTATTTTGGAAATTATCTTAAAAAGAAATCTTGAATAAAATCAAATATAGATAATTAGGATATTAATTGTTAATTGGAATTATTTATTATTTGATCCTCCATGTTTTAAATGTTTAAAACTTGTCCTCAAGTTTTGAAATTTATATTTTGTGATTAAAAGTTTTAATTTAGACAATTTAAATTTCAAACCCTAGATTTTGAAAGGTTTAAAATACAACCCTATACTAATATGATATTACTAGAATAATATATATATATATATATATATATATATATATATATATATATATATATATATGTATAACTAAATGCTAGTCTTACCGTTAGTAGGCCTCATTCACGAAGCCAATCTATAAGGTGGGTATAAGGTTGCGGCCTATAAAATGGCGCTTAATGGGTGTACACTCACACCCACCGCTTGCTTGATTGGTGGAGGGTCGTTAGCCGAACGGGTAGGATAGGGCAACCTCATCCTCTCATTAAAAGTATAATAAGTAATACAAAGTAACTACACATATTTTAAATTTTCCCAATCTTAGTTACTTTAGGAAAAGTGAATTGATGCAATCCCATGAAATTACACTTTGCACCCTTGCTAAGAAGTTAGTGGAGCGTGTGTGGTTTACCGACACACTAATTGGTTCTAAGCAAAGGTGGCAAAGGGTGATTCATTGTTTATCATAGTTCGATGGAGCGTGTGTGGTTTACCGGCACATCGAATAGGTGATCGTTACGATGAAGGCACCATGTGAATTTGCATGGTAATTCACACCCGCTTTGTGATCCTCGGTATCCCAGTCACAAACAAGAGGGGCATATCGAGATTTAAACATGCCATTGAATAGTTTCAATGAATCTCATCCGAACCTAGGAATTCTCAATACATTTAGGACTAATAGTTAAGGTTTTGAAATGGACAATTAGTGAATCGTCATTCACTTACCTTCCATTTATTTGCATGTTAGATTACGGCATCCCTTTTCTAGTATGTAAATGTTATTGTTGGATCCTAGCCCTAATTTTTCTAATTGGGTGATAATTAGGGATTCTTATTCTAATCTATCTTTGTCCTTTCTTCTTTTGTAGATGTCGAACGCAAACAACGCTGCTATTAGTTCTTTCACGTTGATGAGCCTTTGCCAAAAGGTCACCTTCGATGGAACGAACTTTAGCGAATGGATAAGATACATTCACACCATTGCTCGCTATGGGGATAAGGAGTATGTCCTCGATGAGAAGCTCGAGAAAATCAACCCTGAAATCGCTACTCCGGCTGAAATCACCGCTTTTGAAACTCATGAGCGAGATGCAACGAAGGTACATTGCATCATGATTGCCACCATGAACTCTGAATTCCAAAAGTCCTACGAGGACATGTACCCGTACGAGATGCATCAAGACTTATTGGAGAGATACCACCAGAACGCGAGACAAGAGCGTTATGAGATTTTCACCAACATGATTTCCGCTAAGATGGGTCATGGAGAATCTCTTACTGTGCACCTAAAAAAGATGCAAAGGTATGTCGACCGCCTTCGCAAGTTAAATGTTGACTTTGGGGAAGACTTGGCGATCGACATGGTGCTTCACTCTTTGCCTCCGATGTACAACCAATTTAGGATGACCTACCACATGAACAAAGAAGAGGTCACCCTAAGCAAACTCCAAGGTCTCTTGAGGGTCGCTGAGAGCAACTTCAAAGACAAGTCTGTTGCACCTACTCCCAATTCGCCTGCTGCTCCTGTCTTGGTTATTCGTCAAGGAAAGGGAAAGAAGAGGAAGGCTTCATCGAAGAACTATCGCAAGGTCAAAGCCCGAGATGGTGCCTCTTCTAGTGGGACCAAAGTTGATCCCGCTAAGCCCTGCCCTAACCCGAAGGAGGCAGAGTGCCACCACTGCCACAAGATAGGACATTGGAAGAGAAGCTGCCCAGAGTACCTGCAAGCCATCAAGGAAGGAAAGATCAAGCCATCTTTCGCAGGTATATACACAATTAAATCTAACGATTCTAATCATGCTATTTCTTGGGTTCTTGATACCGGTTGTGGTTACCACATTTGTTCTAATGTGCAAGGACTAAGAAGAAGTAGGGATGTGGAGCAAGGAAGAATCAATCTAATCATGGGGAACAGAAGATCGTCGCCTGTGACCAAGATTGGAGTGTATTCTTTAGTGCTTAGGAATAATTTGTGTTTAGATTTGAACAATTGTTGCTATTCGCCAGAAATGGCTAGAAACATCATTTCATTTCATGGTTTATATAGACAAGGTTTTAGATTTTCTTTTAATAATGAGAATGGTTCTATTTTGGCTTATCTAAATGGTGTCTTTTACTTTGAAGCTATACCATGTAATGGAATTTATGAAACTGTTATGATTGTTGATAACTTAGGAAATGATGTTTTGAACATAGATTCTTCCACTAGTATGGATAAAGCATCCTTGTGGCATTGTCGTCTTGGACATGTCAACAAGAAACGCATAGCCCAACTCCAAAAGGATGGAGTGTTGGAGTCATTTGACCTTAGGGAAGATGACACATGCGAGTCTTGTTTACTTGGAAAGATGACTAAGTCACCCTTCACGAGCATGTGTGAAAGGGGTGAAGGTCTATTGGACCTAATACATACTGATGTATGTGGACCGTTTAGATCAACCACGAAGGATGGGAACCGCTTCTACGTGACATTTACCGATGATTATAGTAGATATGGGTATATCTATTTAATCAAGCAAAAGTTAGAAACCTTTGAAAAGTTCAAAGAGTTCAAGAATGAAGTGGAGAATCAATTGGGCAGGAAAATCAAGATGCTTCGATCCGATCGAGGAGGAGAGTACCTAAGTCTTGAATTCCACGATTATCTCAAGGAGTGTGGAATAGTTTCGCAATTGACGCCTCCTAGGACACCGCAGTTGAACGGTGTGGCAGAAAGGCGTAATCGAACCTTATTGGATATGGTTCGCTCTATGATGAGTCGTGCTTCACTACCTATCTCTTTTTGGGGGTATGCCTTAGAGACTACCGCCCATATCCTTAACCGAGTCCCTACTAAGAAGGTTGCCAAAACACCTCACGAGATGTGGACAGGGAAAGCTCCCTCGTTGGCACATATCAAGGTTTGGGGTTGCGAGGCTTTCGTAAGACGAGATACTCACGACAAGCTCGAACTTCGAAATGAGCGATGTATTTTCATCGGCTACCCGCAGACATCCTTTGGATATCTCTTCTATAGACCGAAGGATAATGTTGTCTTTTTTGCGAGGAGAGGAGTTTTCCGAGAGCGAGAACTCATTAGCCAAGGAGACAGTGGGAGGCAAATCGAACTTGAAGAGATTCAAGAGTCGATAGATGAAGGAACCTCTACCGCTGGCACTCAACCCGAGGAGGAAACTCCGGTTGAACCGATTGACGAGTCCTTACCTCTTAGACGTTCCGATAGAGTTAGAGTTCATCCCCAGTTTTATGGTTTTCATATTACTACCGAAGGGGACACGTATATTAGTGATGGTACACTAATAAATCTTGATGAACCTAATAGCTATAAGGAAGCCATGGCAGGCCCGGAGTCTGCAAAGTGGAAAGAGGCAATGGACAGCGAGATCCAATCCATGTATGATAACCAAGTTTGGAATTTGGTTGATTATGTGCCCGGACGTAAGACCGTTGGGTGCAAATGGATCTTCAAGAAGAAGACCGATGTGGATGGAAAAGTACACACATATAAAGCGCGATTGGTTGCTAAGGGCTTTACTCAAACTCCCGGAGTTGACTATGATGAGACCTTCTCACCAGTTGCGAAGATAAAATCTATTAGAGTGATGCTAGCAATTGTCGCATTTCATGATTATGAGATTTTGAAAATGGATGTCAAGACTGCTTTCCTTAACGGGAAGTTGGCTGAGGATGTTTACATGGCTTAGCCAGAGGGGTTTGTGGATCCGAAGCATCCAAATAGATTGTGTAAGCTTGAGAAGTCCATTTATGGACTTAAGCAAGCGTCTCGCAGATGGAATCTTTGCTTCGATGAGAAAGTCAAAGAGTTTGGATTTGTACGAAGAGAAGACGAATCATGTGTATATGTCAAAGCCAGTGAGAGTATAGTAAGCTTCCTCGTTCTATATGTTGATGACATATTACTCATAGGAAACGACATCCCGAATTTGCAGGAGGTTAAGTCCTGGCTCGGGAAGTGCTTCACTATGAAGGACCTCGGAGAGGCTTCCTACATTTTGGGAATAAGGATAGTAAGAGAAAGAAGTAAGAGACTAATTGGACTTAGTCAGAATACTTACTTAGAGAAGGTACTAAAACGTTTTAGTATGGAAAACTCAAAGAAGGGAGAATTACCGATACAAAGTAATGCCAAGTTGAGTAAGACTCAAAGTCCGAGTACCGAAGCTGAGATAGCAGAAATGAGCCGAGTACCATACGCTTCCACAGTTGGCTCAATCATGTACGCTATGACTTGTACTCTCCCTGATGTAGCTTTCGCCTTGAGCATGGTTAGCAGATATCAAGGGAATCCTGGCAGAGCACCTTGGATTGCGGTGAAGAATATCCTTAAGTACCATCGGAGGACGAAGGAATGGTTCTTAGTCCTCGGAGGGAGTGATGACTTGAAGGTGCGAGGGTATAGTGACGCCAGTTTTCAGACCGACAGGGACAACTACCGTTCGCAATCGGGCTGGGTCTTTACTCTAAATGGAGGAGCAGTGACATGGAAGAGTTCCAAGCAGGAGACCGTAGTTGATTCAACATGAGAATCAGAGTACATTGCAGCGAGCGAAGCGTCGAAGGAGGCAATATGGCTAAAGAACTTCATCGGTGATCTTGGAGTTGTACCTGCCATAAAGGAGCCCATGGAGATTTTCTACGATAACGAAGGAGCGGTTGCCTTGACCAAGGAACCGAGGGATCATGGTAGATCAAGACATATCGACAGAAAATATCGTTTCATTAGACATCGTGTAGAAGAAGGACAACTCGTAGTGAAGAGGATATCATCAGAAGATAACCCAGCAGATCCGCTTACGAAGGGACTGAGTAGGGTTAAGCACTTGCAGCATGCTAGGAGTATTGGGCTGAAGGATGATATTAGCATAGATTAGATAGTATTAGAAACGTGTAGTAGATAAATGTAATTAACATTGGATGATTAAATAAAGGAGTTTTATTTATGAGTAATGTTACTATCTTATGTTAATTGTTTAACTATTGTCTCCCTTTGCATGTTTTGACTTCCAGAATAATTGAGTTTATTAGGAATAATCGAATTGTTCAAATTGTCCACAATCGTTCATATGTTGGAAGTAGATATGAATGAAGATTGTCATGAATTGGTGTGTAGATTGTCTAAATGGTGTTAGACATAGCAAAGGGTTGCTGCAACATTCATGAGTCCTTATGAACTAGCTTTGAGCATTGGAACAAACCCGCGCTTGCTGGAATCACCTTATGGAATATGATATAAAAGGGTGATCGCAAGACGATAATATCATATAGTCTTAAAACCTAGATATATGGTTTGTTATTTGTTAATTGATTGTACATTGATAATGCGAAAATGCATCAGTAACTCGGTGTTATAAAACGCATTGTTGTGTATAGTTGGTTAATGAATAAGTAAATGCATATAAGTCGAAGTTTATCTGTAACTTTTATCTAAGAAGGTAAAAGCGATATCTCGGCCGCTCGATTATTTGATTTGACTTATGTGCCGGGCCCAGTCAGAACTAAATGGATGTGTTCGATTAAGTTCTATGTCAAATAAATCAGAGATCGAGAAACCTAAATGATTGACTAACCATACCATAAGATTGTCAGCATGATATCTAACAGAGGACTGTACGATCCCTTATCTAAAGGACAAGATTGATTAGATCAGAGTTTGACAGTGTCTTTGAGAGCTACGATTGCAAACCGAATTGTACTTGTGCATATAGTTACTAGACTTATCCAAGTGGGAGACTGTTGGAATAGTGTCTACGGCTGCAACTATATTAGGCAACTATTTGACCTGGTTGTGCATGGTCCTTTTGGGTTGCCTTCACCATAGCAACTTAATAGGATGATTTATTAAGAGAGAGTAATTATTATTAATATATTATGAGAATAATATAAAGAATAATATATTGATTTGATTAATATAAGTCATAGAATTAATTGGAATTAATTTGGTGACTTAAAGAGACTAATTAAATAAGAGGGTATAAACTGTCAAGTGTTTGATAGTTAAGTTTTAGACTGTAAATCCATATAGATATACAAGGGACGGATTCTAGAAGCTAGGATAGCTTCAAAATCGTCCAAGGGGTTATCTATGGAATAGATTTGGATAGCCTTAAGAGAAGATTACCCAATTAGGGTTTAGGTTGTAACCCTTAAGGAGTCTACAAGTATAAATAGACCCCATGGCTAAGGGAAATCGGCACTTCACCAAAAGCAAGAGAACCCTGGCCGATTTCCTCCCCTCTCCTCTCTCCTAAATCATCTTTCTTGCTATTGGTGTTTGTAAGCCATTAGAGGAGTGACAATTGTGACTCTAGAAGCTCCAAGACTACAAGATCAACAAGGAATTCAAAGGTATGGTTCTAGATCTGTTTCAATGTTGTTATTTAACCTAATTAGTCATTAGAAGTCTTGGATTCAAAGCATGTTTAATTAGAAAGCCTAGATCCAAGCATTAGGGTTTTGCATGCGCATATAGGAAAGTTCTTACGGCTAAAACCCATCATGATTTCCCTCTAGCTTGTTGCTGCTAATGGCCCCTTGTCGTCGCAAATGGCCCCTTCCCTTGTCGCCGCTAATGGCCCCTTCCCTTTTAGTTCCAGTTCGTCTTCCCCAGAATCCATTTGCTCCCATTTGTTTGATTGCACCCCAACGACGTTCGTTAGTATCTCCGACGACGACCACTAATTTCCACCGGTGATTGGCCTCCAAACTCGACTCTGAGACAACCCGTAATTTATTACGTCATTGTAACATGTTCCCGTTAATAAAATCGTTTGTATTCCAATTTTTTCGTTAATTTTTGAGTTAAGTTAATTAAATTGAGACATTTATTATGACCTCGTGAGTGTTTAAACCCATTTGAAACATGTGAAAAAACCCCAATTTTTATTTGGAAAATTTTTAGTTTCGACCACGTCGGGTTACAACAACTAAATCGGGTACGACCATAAGCCTCGTTTAACGTCAGTATCAGGTAGATTTCCACTGGATCTCAAACTCAAACCCTATATAAGGGTGAATGGACTTCATTTGAAGCTTTTTCACTCTCTCTTTACTCTCTCTCTACAAATCAAACTTTGATCCAAAACCACCCTTTTCAAGCTCCATTTTGGTAAGTGATCTATTCAAGCTTATAGTTTAGCATGTTTAGCTTACAAATCCGTGTTTAAATCATCCAAATGTATGAAAATGATGTGTTTACAGCCCTCGAACAACCTCAAACCGCACACACCCTTAAATGGGGGGGTTTTGGAGCCCCAAAACCCTTCCAAACCACTTCTAGAGCATAGTTATGACCTAAGGGCTTCCATGATTGGAATTAGAACACCAAAATCTCATCATTTGGGGAGTAAACATGAGTTTACGGCCCAAGAACATGGGCCGTGAACACCATTTAAGGTGTTAAGATGCCCCTTAAACACCTCTTATGCCTTGGAATAATGTCTAGAACCAACCACCATTGTGTTAGGGACCTAAAATATGAGAGAAACCACCTCCTTAGGAGATTACGACCGTAAGCCCTCCAAGGAATGGTTCATGGGCCGTAAACTCCTATAAAGTGGTCAAATGGTGCCCTAACTTCCATCCATGGCTTGTACATTGGACTAGAATCACTTGTACTTAACCTAGGATCAGCAAAACATAAAAGGAAAGTGCATGCGAGAGTTTGCGGCTGTAAACTCCTAGTTTACAGCGGTAAACTCCTTAAAGTGGTCCCTTTGATGGTTAAATCCCTTCCTATGCCTTAGGACTGAACCTAACTTCATCCCACAAGTGTTGTAAGACCATTAAGCATTCTAGAACACAACACCCATGAGTTTACGGCCATAAACTCATGGGGATATGGTCATTGGGCCGAAAACTCCCTTAGAAGTTTACTCTTGAAGAGCAAACTCCATGTCTAGCCCTTACACCTCCTTAGATGCAACCCGGATCACTCCTAGCACTTGAAATAAAGTGTTTTTGAGTCTCGGAGTGTACTATCTTAACTAATTAGTGGTTCAAAGTCTAATTAGATACAATTATGTATCTCTTCATATTACATAGGAACCTCGCGTATATTCAAACCCCGAACTGACACTTAGCATCCTAACCGACACATTTCTCGACTGGTGAGTTCATACCCCTACACCTTTTTCCGTGTTTTTCAATGTTTTCAGGGGGGGGGGGGGGAATACAAGCAAAAGTACAAGGAAATCTTGTACTCAAATTTATTATTTCGTATGAAATGTTTCATATTCAGTATGCTTTTAACATAGGGAATCGTTTTACCAACCGTTTAACTTGTAGAGTTAACTTTTCAGATTAATTTGTGAAAGTCCTTAGAAAATGGTATATTTTATATTTTACAAATGATTTTCTCTATCATTTATGGTATAATTGTTAATCTTAACATAATTAATACATCCTTGGTAACACACCCCATAGTTACGAAAGTGAAGGATCAATAACATAAGAGTCCTTGTTAACACTCCCCCTAGATACGAGAATGAAGGACCATTAACATTAAACTTACGACTTTTGATACGTCCTTGATAGCACTCCCCCTAGATACGAGAGTGAAGGACCAATAACATTAATCTTAAGTTTGGAGACACGTCCTTGGTAACACTCCCCCTAGTTACAAGAGTGTAGGACTACCCCTGTAACCAGAATCTCCTGGAGGGAGAACGTGACTTAAGTGTATACATATATACGGGATTGACTACCCCGTACCTGGCTGCTAGCTACAGTGGGACCGACTGGTCCACAGGTGACAAAAGTCATAAAGCGATACTGGCCCCGTTATGAGCCTTATCTAGTCTATTGTATGGTTATGGAACTCGCAACTTAGATTATGGAAACTTACTTCAGTAACTAATGTACTACTTACTTATTAGTTTTATAAACGTATTAAAAGTAATGTACTTTTCAAGGATAACCAGGTTTTCAGAGAAACTTTACTTAACTATACAAGTATGGTAGTGTAACGTCCCAAAAATACCAGCCAAAAATTTCGTTTTTAAACAGGTACTTAGCAAAACATTTAGAAATTTAACAACCATTTCATTTCACAAAGATGTTGCATGTCAGAAAACATTGTCATAATCACAAAATGTCAGAGTACAATCTCCCAAGTAGATGTCTTAATGCGGAATATAAGCAGGTGTATGTGTGATGTACCGCTACCGCGCCAGCTCCTTCCCCTTCGACGAAGAGGTACCTGAAACCAAAACTAAAAACCGTAAGCACGAAGCTTAGTGAGTTCCCCCATAATACCTCATACCATGCAAGCATACAACATACAGCTAGGAGATACGGGCCTTGCCCACACTCATGAAGATACGGGTCTTGCCCACACTCCGCTAGCCGAGAGATACGGGCCTCGCCCACACTCCACTATCTGGGAGGTACGGGCCTGCCCCACACTCCACTCTCGGAGAGATACGGGCCTTGCCCACACTCAGCCGCTAACCCATAATATACAAGTATCACAAAGACAACAAGTATAGACCACTCTATCATACTGGCACATATCATAATCAACTCAACCAAGAGATACGGGCTCGGCCCACACTCTAGTACTAACATCTTGTCTATACGGGCCGGCCTTGGTGCCTTAGACCCGTTTCTACTGAAAGGAAACTCACCTCAAAGTAACTGTCGATCTGCGTGGGAACTGACTGCCTGCTGCTACTGCCACTCCGGAGATATTCCGGCTATAATTCCCACAAAACCATTCGTCAAATACTGCTAACCGATTTCAGGGTAAATTGACCATTTACCCTTTCAAGTCAAGAGTCAAGTCACAGTCAACTCCCAGTAGACCAGACTCGCCAAGTTGGTAGCCAACTCGCCGAGTCCCTTTCCCTTAGCATGTCCATAAGTCCGTCTCTACTCATCGAGTTAAGCGTAGACTCGACGAGTTTTCCTTTTATACCCAAGGCCAATATTCCTTCATCCTACTCGCCGAGTTGTATGAACAACTTGCCGAGTTCATCTTCATCCGAAGAACACTCTAAGCTGTGACTCGCCGAGTTGTATGAACAACTCACTTAGTTGTTCTTGAGACAAGAAGATTGCCATGAACTCGCCGAGTCATGGCATTGACTCGCCGAGTGACTTCATGAGTGAGTCTGGCTTCCGACCCACTGAGTCATACCCTATGACTCACCACTCCAACTCGCAACACAAAAGGGGGGAACAACCCGGGGACTCGCGACCCGACTCGCCGAGTCTGCCTCATGCAAAAACTATACACGCAATTTCGCTTGAATCCAGTCCATGCCATTCATAGATCTGGGTTCCTAGGGCCTGGTTTACACGTAAAGTTTCCAACTTTACGTGTAGATAATCACCAATGAAGGTTTTAGGGCTCAAAGTGCACCAAAAGGGGTAGATCTAGGACTTTCATGCAATAAGACTCCATAAAGGCAGTAGATCCAAGCTCCGGGGACTAAATCATGCCTAGATATAAAGGCTAACAACTTATTACAACCCACAAAGCACAAACAAGCTTGAAGAATGGCTCAAAAAGGACTTTCATGAAGCTATTAGGGACTACAAGCTTGAAAACAGAGGGGAAACGAACTATACCTCAAGGAAAACGTTGAGATGACAAAGGAATGCTTGGCCTCCTTCTCCTCTTCTTGATCTACTCTTCTTTCTCCTCAAAAAACTTCAAGAACACACAAAAACACTTTAATCTCACAAGGAATAAGGGTAGCACGAGGTTGGGAGCTCTGAGGGTGAATGGGGGCGAGGTTGGGGCGGAAACGGGTGTTTAAATAGGGTGCAAACCCTTGAAATTTAGGGTTTCAACAGACAGCGGTGACTCGCCGAGTCCAGAATATGGACTTGTCGAGTCGCCAACTTAAACGTACCCATGGACTGCATCCCTACTCGGCGAGTCGGACCTACAACTCGCCGAGTTCAAGGCTAAAATGACAAATACTTAGATAAATTTTACGTACCAGGAACCAGGTGCTACAGGTAGATACTTGTACCATTACTCCAAAACGAAAACCAAACACCAACATATAAGGAAAATAAGGGTTTTCCCTGGGATTACTTTACTTTTCATAAACAGTCTGTTTTACATATGGTTAACTAAACTTTTTTCATAAGAAAATATGGGATTTTCTTGGATAACAACTTTTTTGGAAAACTAACAGAAACTTGTTCTTTTACCAGAAATGAACCACTTATGAACTCACCAGCTTTATGTTGATATTTTTCAAACTGCTTGTATTCTCAGGTTCAAGTTAGACAGGTAACCCGTGATCTTTTGGCGAAGACAGAGCATGTAGAAGTCACCTCTTTGCTTTTGTTCAAACTAATGTATCTATAAAACATGTATTACTTTGCTTTCAAACAAATGTATATTTCCTTATGTAATGTAATAGTTGTGTTTACTATGCTTGCTATGTACATTGGTTGTGATACTTTACATGACGTCACCTCCGCCCCGGAACGATTCCGCCTTCGGTTTCGGGGTGTGACAGATTGGTATCAGAGCCCTTGTTTATAGTGAACTAAGTATACCGAACCTTACATGGTATATAACTATAAACACTAAAGGGCCGAAGTGCTCTGAACTAAAAGTATACCTTAAAATATAAGTATTTTTCAAAAGTATACAAGAATACCTAACCGCAGGAATCCGTAACTACTAGTAGAACGAAACATAAGTAATTGGGTGTTGTACACTGCGGTTAGACCTGGGCAGTTATGTAGTCGTGTCTAGGGTCAATATAGCTTGATTAACTATATTCATTCGAGACACGATCAACATGTGCTTGGGAGTGACTGTGGTGTGCACCAGGCCTAAAACTTACCTAATATCCAAACAACGAGTCATTGTCGCACTGAAACATAAAATACTATGGGAGTATTTTCTAGAGCCAACTTCATTATAGAAATCCTCATTCAAGTATTGCTACTCTTTTCCTTTAGCGATAATTTTCTTACTTTGATAGCTTTCCTATATATTATCTCTTAGTAGAACACTTTATCTGTCATAATGAGATATCTCTTGTTTCATATCTCTTGATTCAATCAAGAGGACTTACCATCCTCTCTTTCCTGATCTTTTTAGATCAAGATGCCTCTAAGAAAGAGACCCGGCTCAAAGAACAACAACCCTCTGCCACCACCTCCTCCCCAATTTGATCCTGTTATGTTCCAGGCAGCTGTTACTGCCGCAGTAGCAGCCGCCATGTCTCAAATGAACCCCGGTGGCTCCGATGGTCCAGGAGGTGGTACTCAATCTCAAAACCAGGAAGGTGGTCAGGGACACCGGAAGGAATGTTCCTAAAAAGATTTTTTTTATGCAAAACCTACATCTTTCGATGGGACTGGAGGTGTTATCGCCTTGACACGATGGCTCGAGAAAATCGACTCTATTTTTGAGATTTGTTCCTGTTCGGAAACTAATAAGGTGAAGTTCGCCGCCTGCACTTTCACCGACAAAGCCTTGACTTGGTGGAATGGCCGAGTCAAATCCCTCACCCTACCATTAGCCAATGCTATGGGTTGGGAGAGCATGAAAGAGCTTCTACTTGCTGAATACTGCCAACGGGGCAAAATGCAGAAATTAGAGCATGAACTCTGGAATCTAAAGATGAAGGGTTCTGACATCGCCGCTTACACCTCCAGATTTGAAGACTTAGCGCTTCTCTATCCGGGAATGGTTACCCCGGAAAGCAAAAAGATTGAGAGATTCATCTGGGGGCCGACCCAGCCGACCAAAGGAAATGTTTTGGCTGCGAAGCCAGACACCTACGACAACGCCAAATGCCTAGCACAAACTTTGATTAACCATAGTGACGATCTCGAGGAAGTGGCCACCGCTTCCGATTTGACAAAAGGGAGCGGTGATAATAAGAAGAAATCCTGGAGCAAGCGGAGGAGTAAGAGTTCGCAAGGATCCTCCAAAAAGCAGCAAATTGTGGCAGTCCACGCTCCTACTACCCCTGTTGTTGTTTCTGTCGTCGCTTCCACAGCTCAAGCACCTACCAATAGGTATGATGGTACCCTCCCTAGGTGCAACAAGTGCAATTATCATCATCTCACTTCCAGTCCATGCCGTGAGGTACTTTGCAACAACTGCGGCAAGAAATGTCACCTTGCGCGAAACTGCAAAACCCCAACTCAATCAACCAATCAAGCTTCTGGAGCAGGTGTCGATCAGGCCTGCTACAATTGTGGTGAAGTCGGGCATTTCAAGTGAAGCTGCCCCAAGGCAACAACAACTGGCAACACCGGGAGAGTTCTAACTATGGGACGAGATGAGGCAGTCGCCAATCCCACCGTTGTCTCGGGTACGTTCCTTCTCGACAACTCTTATGCTTGCATCCTTATCGATTCTGGTGCTGAAAGAAGTTTTGTTAGCCATTCATTCAAACATCTTCTTAAACCTAATCCTCAACCATTAACCGAAACATTTACCATCGCGATAGCTAACGGTGAGAAAGATAACGCTAACGATATATTTATAGGTTGTACCCTTACCCTCAACAATCATTCCTTTCCCATTGATCTTATGCCAGTTTCCATAAAGAGCTTAGATGTTATCATTGGCATGGACTGGTTGAGCCCCAATCGTGCTGATATCCTTTGTTATGAAAAAACCATTCGTCTCAATCTTCCTGCTGGTCAAACTCTCATGATCTACGGCGATAAACTTAGCTCCAACCTTCGCATCATTTCCTGTATTAAAGCTCAAAAGCTTCTGCGAAAGGAGTGCCATGCATTCCTAGCCCATGTGATCAACGTGAAAAAGGAAGTTAAAGACCTTGAGAGCATCCCCGAAGTCTGCAACTTTCCTGATGTCTTTCCCGAAGAGCTCCCAGGAATTCCTCCCAAACGTCAAGTTGAGTTCCGCATCGATCTAATCCCTAGAGCTACCCCCATAGCCAAGTCTCCGTATCGTTTAACGCCAGCAGAAATGCAGGAGTTATCCAGTCAGCTTAATGAGCTACTCAGTAAAGGGTTCATCAGACCGAGTTCCTTACCCTGGGGAGCTCCGGTATTGTTTGTAAAGAAGAAAGATGGATCCTTCCGGATGTGTATAGACTACCATGAGCTGAATAAGTTGACCGTCAAAAACCGATATCCTCTTCCTCGAATCAATGACCTTTTCAATCAACTACAGGGAGCCAACTACTTCTCAAAGATAGACCTTAGGTCAGGGTACCATCAGCTACGAGTTCATGAGAGTGATGTTTCCAAAATAGCTTTCAGGACTCGGTATGGACACTACGAGTTCGTAGTGATGCCCTTCAGTCTAACCAACGCACCGGCGGTGTTCATGGACCTAATGAACCGGGTGTGTCACCCCTTTCTGGACAAGTTCCTTATCCTATTCATCGACGATATACATGTTTATTCCAAAAGCGAAGAAGATCAAAAACAACACTTGAGGCTAGTGTTGGAAACTCTTAGATCTGAAAAGTTGTACGTGAAATTCTCCAAGTGCGAATTCTAGATTCAGAAGGTAACTTTCCTAGGTCACGTGGTAAGAGAAGAGGGTATACACGTGGACCCTTCCAAGATCAAAGCAATAGAGAATTGGTCGGTGCCGAAGACACCCATAGAAATCCGTCAATTCTTGGGCCTCGCCGGCTATTACCGTAGATTCATCCAGAATTTTTCCAGAATCGCCAAACCTCTAACCACTCTGACACAGAAAAGTGTACCCTTTTTTGGAGTGAAAAGCAAGAAACCGCATTCCAAACGTTAAAGCAAGCCTTGTGCAGCGCACCTATCCTGTCCCTGCCCGAAGGGACTGATGATTCCGTTGTCTATTGCGATGCGTCCAATCAGGGCTTAGGCTATGTGCTTATGCAGAGGAATAGTTATTGCTTATGCCTCGAGACAGCTAAAGGCAAACGAGGCCAACTGTACAACTCACGAATTGGAGTTAGGAGCAGTAGTCTTTGCACTAAAGATTTGGAGACATTATCTCTATGGAACCAAGTGCATGATCTTTACTGACCATAGGAGCTTCCAGCACATCTTCGATCAGAAAGACTTAAACATGAGACAACGGCGATGGGTAGAGTTGCTCAATGACTATGAGTGTGAAATCTGCTACCATCCCGGCAAGGCCAATGTGGTGGCAAATGCCCTTAGCCGAAAGGAAAGTTCAAGCCGCAAGGTGAAGACATTGACAATGACCATCCATTCCCACTTATCTGCAAAAATCTGAGAAGCCCAGTTGGAAGCCCTCAAACCAGAGAACGTGTCGAGCGAAGCCTTGAGGGGAATGGATAAGAAACTTGAGACTAGAGGTGACGGAGTCTACTGTTTCATGGACAGAATCTGGACCCCAATGTTCGAAGGTTTCAAGGAAGTTGTCATGGATGAAGCTCACAAGACTAGATACTCCGTTCACCCATGTTCGGATAAGATGTACCTAGATCTCAAGAAAAAATACTGGTGGCCAATCATGAAGGTCAAAATCGCTACATTCATGGGCAAGTGTCTAACTTGTGCCAAGGTGAAGGTTGAATACAAGAAACCCTCGGGTCTGCTCCAGCAGCCTAAGATACCTGAGTGGAAATGGGAGATGATCACCATGGATTTCATCACCAAGTTACCCAAATCTCCGAGTGGGTACGATACCATTTGGGTAATTGTTGACCGTTTGACAAAATCCGCTCACTTCCTTCCGATTAATGAAACATTCAAGATGGAAAGACTCACGCGAATCTACATCCAAGAAGTAGTCCGACTGCACGGTGTGCCTGTGTCCATTATCTCTGATCGAGATAGCAGGTTTACCTCCAGATTTTGGCAGTCCTTACAGAAGGCTCTTGGAACTAAACTAGACTTGAGCACCGCTTATCATCCTCAGACAGATGGATAGAGTGAGAGAACTATCCAAACCCTGGAAGACATACTGAGAGCATGTGTCATCGATTTCGGAAAGTCGTGGGACACCCATTTACCTTTGATCAAATTCCCGTATATCAACAGCTACCACACCAACATCAAGGCTGCCTAGTTTGAAGCCCTCTATGGTCATAAGTGCAGATCCCCTCAGTGCTGGGCCGAGGTAGGGGACACGCAGCTAGTTAAGAGTAAACTCCCCGACAGTACTCTCACTAGTCCTGAAATCATCCGCAAAACCACCAAGAAGAGCATCCAAATCCGAGAACGATTGAAAGCTTCACGAGACAGACATAAGAGTTACGCCGATAAATGACGAAAACCCTTGGAATTCCAGGTTGGAGATCAAGTCTAGTTGAAGGTCTCACCATGGAAAGGCATGATAAGCTTTGGGAAAGCACGGAAAAACCAAACCCGAGGTACTTAGGACCTTTCGAGACCCTCGCTAGGATCGGTCCCGTAGCCTACAAACTCCGACTACCTCAAGAGCTTAGCAACATCCATCCTGTATTCCACGTCTCGAATCATAAGAAGTGCCTATCTGATGAAACCCTAGTAATCCCTCTTGATGACATCGAGATCAACGAAAACCTGAACTTCGTGGAAGAACCAATCGAGATCATGGATCGAGAAATCAAACGTACGAAACAAAGTCGTATCCCGATAGTAAAGGTTCGCTGGAATGCCAAGCGGGGACCCGAATTCACTTGAGAGCGTGAGGATTCAATGAAGCAGAAGTATCCGCATCTCTTTCCAAATCCATGATTTGTATCTAAATTTTGAATTTCGGGACGAAATTCCCTCTAACGGGGGGATAATGTGACAACCCGTAATTTATTCCGTCATTGTAACCTGTTCCCGTTAATAAAACCGTTTATATTCCAATTTTTCCGATAATTTTTGAGTTAAGTTAATTAAATTGAGACCTTTATTATGACCTCATGAGTGTCCAAACCCATTTGAAACACGTGAAAACACCCCAATTTTTATTTGGAAATTTTTTAGTTTCGACCACGTCGGGTTACGACAACTAAATCGGGTACGACTATAAGCCTCGTTTAACGTCAGTATCGGGTAGATTTCCACCGGGTTTCAAACTCAAACCCTATATAAGGGTGAGTAGACTTCATTTGAAGCTTTTTCACACACACTCTCTCTATCTACTCTCTCTCTCTACAATTCAAACTTTGATCCAAAACCACCCTTTTCAAGCTCCATTTGGTAAGTCATCTATCCTAGCTTATAGTTTAGCATGTTTAGCTTACAAATCGAAGTTTAAATCATCCAAATGTATGAAAATGATGTGTTTACGGCCCTGGAACAGCCCAAAACCGCAAACACACTTAAATGGGGTTTTCGAGCCCCAAAATCCTTCCAAACCACCTCAAGAGCTTAGTTATGACCTAAGGTCTTGCATGATTGGACTTAGAACACCAAAATCTCATCATTTGGGGAGTAAACATGAGTTTACAGCCCAAGAACCTGCTTGGACCGTAAACCCTCATTCATGGGCCGTGAACACCATTTAAGGTGTTAAGATGCCTCTTAAACACCTCTTATGCCTTGGAATAATGTCTAGAACCAACCACCATTGTGTTAGGGACATTAAACATGAGAGAAACCACCTCCTTAGGAGATTACGGCCATAAACCCCCCAAGGAATGGTTCCTGGGCCGTAAACTCCTATAAAGTGGTCAAATGGTGCCCTAACTTCCTTCCATGGCTTGTACATTGGACTAGAATCACTTGTACTTAACATAGGATCACCAAAACACAAAAGGAAAGTGCATGTGACAGTTTATGGCCGTAAAATCCTAGTTTACAGCCGTAAACTCCTTAAATTTTTCCCTTTGATGGTTAAATCCCTTCCTATGCCTTAGGACTGAACCTAGCTTCATCCCACAAGTGTTGTAAGACCATTAAGCATTCTAGAACACACCACCCATGAGTTTACGGCCATAAAATCATGGGGATATGGTCATTGGTCTGAAAACTCCCTTAGGAGTTTACTCTTGAAGAGCAAACTCCATGTCTAGGCCTTACACTTCCTTAGATGCAACCCGGATCACTCCTAGAACTTGAAACAAAGTGTTTTTGCGTCTCGGAGTGTACTATCTTAATTAATTAGTGGTTCAAAGTCTAATTAGATACAATTATGTATCTCTTCATATTACATAGGAACCTCGCGTGTATTCAAGCCCCGAACTGACACTTAGCATCCTAACCGGCACATTTCTCGACTGGTGAGTTCATACCCCTACGCCTTTTTCTGTGTTTTTCAATGTTTTTAGGGGGGGGGGGGGGGAATACAAGCAAAAGTACAAGGAAATCTTGTACTCAAATTTATTATTTTGTATGAAATGTTTCATATTTAGTATGCTTTTAACACAGGAAATCGTTTTACCAATTGTTTAACTTGTAGAGTTAACTTTTCAGATTAATTTGTGCAACTCCTTATAAAATGGTATATTTTATATTTCACAAATAATTTTCTTTATCATTTCTGGTATAATTGTTAATCTTAACATACTTAATACATCCTTGGTAACACTCCCCCTTGTTACGGAAGTGAAGGATCAATAACATAAGAGTCCTTGTTAACACTCCCCCTAGATACGAGAGTGAAGGACCATTAACCTTAAAATTACGACTTTTGATACGTCCTTGATAACACTCCCCCTAGATACGAGAATGAAGGACCAATAACATTAATCTTAAGTTTAGAGACACGTCCATGGTAACACTGTTGGATTAGTGTCTAAGTCCATAACTATTTTGGTATGTACTTGACCCGATGGTGCATGGTCCTTTTGGGTTGCCTTCACCAAAGCAACTTGATTGGAGAAATAAATAAAGAGAGAGAAGTTATTATGATTTATTAATTTTGTGATCAAGTGTAATTAATTAAACTAGAGGGGCTGAATTGTAATTATGTGATAGTTACAAAATAAGGTAAGGATTATCTTATATATATGGTGAACGAATTTGAGGTGATAATCACTTAGAATTTGACTAGGATAAAGGTTTCTAAGACTTATCTTATGGTTGCTTGGTGGACAAGCAACTAGATAAGGATAAGGACTAAAACCTTAATCTTTACACCTATATAAACCCCCTAAGGCTTGTGAATTCGTCTAACCCTTCCCAAGAGGTCCTAAGGACGAATTCCTACCTCCCTCCTCTCTCTTTATACCTTCTCCATTTGCTCTTGGTGTTTGTAAGCCATTAGAGGAGTGACACTTGTGACTCTAAGCCTTCTAAAGTCAATTCAAGGAGGATTAGGATTGTTATTGCTATATAACAATCAAGGTATGTTCTTAAACCCATTATATGTTAATATTGATTTCCATATGCTAGAATTAGGGTTTATAGTCTTGGATTCAAAGCATGTACAATAGAGAAACCTAGATCCAAGCATTAGGGTTTGTATGAGCACATAGGATGTCTTATGACCAAAACCCATCAGTGGTATCAGAGCCATGATTGGTTTCTATTTTATTGATGCTTGATGTAACTGAAAATCGTGTTTTGGCCTCACTGTTCGACCTGACTCGGCGAGTCACTCTTGGACTCGGCGAGTCAGCCCTACTAGGCGAGTTCCAGAGGGTGACTCGGCGAGTCGGTGCGTCAGATAGTGCTTATCTCGGGATTTCTTGCTGTTTTTGCATTGGGATAATTACTTAATCATGTTAGATTAATATTAATCCGATTATATGATATATTTGACTATATTTTTAATCTAATTGAAGATATTTATCAATTAATAAGATAATTGTTTCCTTATAAGATAATTGACTAATTATTTTAAGTAAATTGATAAATTATTTTGCAAGAAATCATCAAATATGGATAATTATGTGATTAAATGTTAATTTGAATTATTTGTTATTTGATCCTTGTTGTTGTGAAAAGTTTCATATTTGGCCCTTTAGATTTTATAGTTTAAATTTGAACCCCAAAAGTTTTGTTGTTTTGAAATTTAAATAGTTGAAACCCTAATGTTTTGAAAAAGGTTTCAAAACTTGCCCTCAAGTTTTGGAATTTAAATTTTGATTAAATAGTTTAATTTTGATGCATATTTAAATTCTAAACCCTTATGGTTTGAAATGTTTCAAAACTTGCCCTCAAGTTTTGGAATTTAAAAGTTGATTAGGAATGATAAATTCTAGAAACTTAGTATAGTTTTGAAAAAGTTCAAATCACACCCTTATGGTTTTATTAATTAATTAAGGTGTATAATTAAAAGAGGTTTAATAAATCCATAAAAGTTTTTGGTTTAAAATTTAATTGAATTAAAAGTATAACTATTAAATTTAACCACATAGTATTTTAAAAGTGTTAAAATACACCCTATACTATATATATAACATTAAAAGTCTAACATTATATATATGTATGAGTAAAAGTCAGTCTTACCGTTAGTAGGCCTCATTCACGAAGCTGGTCTATAAGGGGTGTTTAAGGAAATTGGCTATAAAATGACGATTGAATGGGTATCCACTCTTACCCACCGCACTTTTGACTAGTGGAGGGTCGTTAGCCGAACGGGTAGGATAGGACGAAACCTTCCATTATAAGTATAATGAAATATAAAAGTAACTAAATGTTTTCATAAAATTCCCAATCTTAGTTACTTAGGCGAAAGTGAATTGATGCAATTCCATGAAATTACACTTTGTGCCATTGCTAAGGCGTTAGTGGAGCGCGTGTGGTTAATCGGCACACTAAATGGTTCTAAGCAAAGGTAGCAAAGGGTGACTCAATGTTTGTCATAGTTTGGTGGAGCGTGTGTGGTTTACCGGCACATCGAATAGGTGACTGTAACATGTGAGGGCACCATGTAAGCTTGCATGGTTATTCACACCCGCTTTGTGATCCTCGGCATCCCAGTCACAAACAAGAGGGGCATATCGAGATTTAAGCATGCCATTGAAAGTTCAATGAATCTCAAAGGATCTAGGAGTTTTCATAGATTTAAAACTTAAATTTCTTTTTCGTTTTTCATGGTGGAAATTAGTGAATCGTCATTCACTTACCTTCAAATATTCTGCAATTAGGGTTACGACATCCCTCTCCCGAGTTGTAGAATATTGTGTTGGGTCCTAGCCTTAGTATTTCATTTGGGTGATTTACTAAGGACTCAATCTATCAACTAACTTGAATTCGTTTATCTCCCGTTTTGTAGATGTCAAAGTTTGACAACTATGGTCTTCTCAAATCCCGTGGAACAAGCATTCCACATGAAGATGATATTCCACGATTCGATCGTGGAACAAGAAATCATGCTTCACTTCCTCTACCTCCTCCAATTATTCTCCCTAACCCACAAGTTCAAAGGCTTGAAAAGTTCAAGATCACTCAAGCCCTTTTGGCAATTAAACATAAAGAAGGAAAGTCCGTGTGTGCACACGTCCTAGGGATGAAGTCACACATTGATAGGTTAAGAATGTTGGGATCCGTTGTCTGTGAGGAAATGGCTGTTGATTGGGTTCTTCAGTCACTTCCCAACTCATATAGTGAGTTCGTAAGAGAGTACTATATGATGAATTACGACGTGACCCTTATAGATCTCACCTATATGCTTATTGCTGCTGAATTTGCAATTATTTGGCGCAATAGATTGGTGAATCTGCCTTCGAGACCTCTATGGATATAGACAATGGCAACGAAATACATGCTATGATCGAAAAGTTTGATCATAAGTGAAAGGCGATGTCTGAAGTAGTTCCATGTGTTGTTCCAAAAGAGTCAATTTGCTTTTATTGCCAAGAGAAGGGGCATTGGAGATGAAGTTGCCCCAATTTACCTAAGAGATCTAGGAGATGTGAGAGTCGAAACATATGGCTCTAATATAGGTAAAATCCATTTACTAACTCTTTTAAGCTTCTATTCTAGATTCTTAATACATAATGTAATAAGATTACAATTGATGTTTTGTAGGATCGAAGAAAAGAAAGGGAGCTTAAGGGAAGAAGTGAGCAAAATCTAACCGTAAAGGAATGGATTTCGATCGCATTTCTCGAAGATTAGATTCTTGAGCTACTACTTAGAGTTAGAATTAGATTGCTAAGAAAGATGTATTAGCATAAGTTTTCAAATGAGTTGCATTGTAAGGACATAATTTTTCCGCAATAAAATAAATTTTGATTTTAAATTTTATTTATTTATCCTTACAATGGCATGTATGAAAAATTGATGTTAAAATGGTTCTATTATTAGCAATAATGGATTTGGTTCTTATTATGTTATTTATGGAAAGTCGAGAATTTATCAAATAGGGAGAGTTTCTCATCGCCCAAGTTTCAATTGGACAGAAAATTGGAATCATGCAACGTGGATGCACGATGAATGAGAAATTTCGTATTTGGAAATTAGACTATTTCATTGACAAAGTGTCAAGTGAAGGACTAGGAGATCGAGTACACAAAGCTGTGTGTTGATCAAAGTCCACCATAAGAGTAACGAGATATTCGTCATGATTTACTAAAGGTTTAGTAAATATGATTATACTTATAAGATTAAGTGTAATTCTGAATGATTGAAAAAAAAAAGTTTAAATCAATAGTAGAACGAATAACAAGAATCAAGTAGGCAGAGAGATAAAAGTTTCTCCATTCTAAGAAGAAGGGAGAGTACCTTTTATGCTTTATGATAGGTCTTAATGATTAAGAACCATATCTCAATTGATCCTCTAAGTGAGTCTTGGTACAATTGTATGTCCAAGAAGAGGAATCAAAGATTGAAGAAATGGTCAAATCAAGAAGTCAATCATACTTCGTTCCAAAACAAGTCTTAGAGTTAAGATTATGACAATGACTGAAAAGTATTAAGAAGGTTTAAAACATTCATTATATGTGGTAAGTTGTGATGTCTTAGATAAGACAAAGATCAACTAGGACCAATTTATGAGGAGTTTTGATAAAAGCTACACTAACTCTTGAATATTTGTTTGTCAAGAAATGGTTATTGACAAAAGAACCTTATATGTCAAGGAGTCAGTGGGAGTTTTTATAGTCTTGAAAAGTTTCAAGAACAAATCAAATAAACCTTATCGATCATCACTAGCACACGAGTTAAGGTTTACTACCTATCGTGATGACATTATTTTGGTTTCTATGCCAATCCAATCGTGTTAATTATGCATGAGAGTTCTATGAGTTCTCATTTTGAAAGCATAAAAGGCAAAGCACCTTAATCAATGAAAGGTACATTGATAAAAAAAGGTAAGCTGCTTAACTACTTGGAAGACATGGTGGGCAGCTGTGCTACCATAAGGCAAGAAATCAAGATTAAGAAAGTTCCGTCCATATGAGTTTGAATTTGTCGTAAACTTTGGTTTTAACAAATTCACATGGATAGGAACACATACACCGCTCAAATCTAAGTGTCATAAGATTTCCTCCTTCATGAAAATGATTGTGAGGAAATGATTTCACTAAGAAAGATTTAAGAAGATAGTAATTGTAAAATTGCATTCTCAAATTCAATCATGGTTACGGTATCCCTCTCCATAATTTGAATTGTGAGGTTTAGCAATTGTTTACACACACATATGAACTATCGAAGGCCAAGGTGTATAAGTTCAAAAAAAACCTTGATAAAAGATTATCAAAGCATTAATTATTATAAACATAAACTTAAGAAATTCAATAAGAATTGTTTTTCTGGAAGTTAAGATATTTATGAATACATGTCGAAGCTAGTGGGAGCATAAGTGTTATGTTTTATAATAATCATCATGATAGTGGGAGCATAAATGTTATGATTGTATGATGATTAAGGCAAGTATTGCAAGGTTAGCAATATTAATTATAGAAAACAAGAGTCATATTTTGCAAAGTTGTAAGAGTTGAAAGGTTGTTTTGCTATAATTAAGGGAGAGAATATTATGCTTCATTTCAAATCTAAAGGATTAGGTTGAGAAATGTTAATAACCTTAGTCAAGGGTACATAGTGTGTTCTTAAAATTTCGATTATGATTACGGGATTCCTCTTCACAATTCGAATTTTGAGAACATAGCAAATAAAACATTATGCGTCGTGTCCCATACGCTTCGGGTATAGGATCGATTGCGAATGCTTTAATGTTTGACCATTCTAAAATTTTCCAAATGTGTAGCGCATTTAGAGGGAAAAGGGACTAGAATTGGTTTTGACTAAAATAATTAAACAACTATCAAAGGACAATCCAAAGTTCGACGAGGATTGGTCGCTTATGAGTAGTTGGAAGTATAGTATTGGAAGATATGAAAATGTTCTCATATTGGATGGACCATATCGACATCATTACGAATAGATAAGATTCTATTAAGAATGAGTTGTCATATGGAAAATATGGAAGCGTGTCCATATTGGGAATTGAATATTAAAAAAATCTATGACTAGATTAGAAACTTTTATGCAAAAGGATGTTCAAAGGAATGTACTTTGAGAGAGAGACATCATATCTAAGGAATTGTCTTGTAACAATCTCCAATAGAGGACTTTGTAATATCATTGGCAATAGTCTTTGTGACTTTGGTGCAGTGACATTACGAAAGGATCGTTGCATAAAGTGTTAGAATCTAGCATATTCTATAAGTAGCAAGAATTTGATATTCTTAAACTTATGAAAAACGGATTTGGAGTTGTGAAATGAGAAGGATTGGAAATGTGTTCAATGTGATCTATTTCACAAAGTAAGAACCATAGGTAAACATTGTGTGCATGCTAAGGAGCATGGGACAAGTGTTGTAATTCAAGTAAGAAGTTGATTAACCGAAATGACAAATAATGAGTAATCAATATGGTGATAAATAAAAGGCATTTTATTTATACTCAAAGGTTTGAGGCCATATGGGATTAGTATTATTCTTGTGTTTCACTTTGCATGTTTTGACTTCCAGAATAATTGAATTTATTAAGAATAATCGAATTATTCGAACGGACCACAGTCATTCATATGTTGGAAGTAGATATGAATAAAGACTGTCATGAATTGGTGTGTGGATTGTCTAAAGAGCATTAGAAATAAGCAAATGTTTGCTGCAACGTTCATGAGTGCTTATGAATATGATTTGAGCATTGGATTAAACCCACGCTCACTTGGATCACTCCATGAATTGTATCACGAGTAATTAGTAAGACGATAACATCTTATATTCTTGAAACCGAGATGTGTGAGTTGTATCTTGCGAATCGGTTGCACATTGATAATATGTAAACGCACTAGTAACTTGGTGTTATAAAACATATTGTTGTGTGTAATTCGGTGGGTGAGTGCAAGAAAGCATTGTATCAAAGTTTATCCGTTCCTTTTATCCAAAGTAGGATAAAAGCGATATCTTTGGGTTCCTCGATGATTTAGTGATGACAAACGTAAATGCTCGGCCGGGGTAGGGCTAATTTGATTTGTTCAATTGGTCAGTCGTCATAAATCAGAAATTGAGACATAGTACAAAGAGAATGATTTGAAATCATATCTCATATGATATCTAGAATGGAGGAATATATGATCCCTTATCTAAGGACACGCGTATTTGATATGATCAGAGTTGACAGCGGCTTTGGAAAGCTACAATTGCAGATCAGGATCTGAAGTCATACGCAGAATAGTTGTTAGACTTGTCCAAGTGGGAGACTGTTGGATTAGTGTCTAAGTCCATAACTATTTTGGTATGTACTTGACCCGATGGTGCATGGTCCTTTTGGGTTCCCTTCACCAAAGCAACTTGATTGGAGAAATAAATAAAGAGAGAGAGGTTATTATGATTTATTAATATGTTATAAGAATAATATATTAAAGGAGAAATCATATTTGTTTAATTAATATTGGTCAATAATTAATTAAGAATTAATTTTGTGATCAAGTGTAATTAATTAAACTAGAGGGGCTGAATTGTAATTATGTGGTAGTTACAAAATAAGGTAAGGATTATCTTATATATATGGTGAACGAATTTGAGGTGATAATCACTTAGAATTTGACTAGGATAAAGGTTTCTAAGACTTATCTTATGGTTGCTTGGTGGACAAGCAACTAGATAAGGATAAGGACTAAAACCTTAATCTTTACACCTATATAAACCCCCTAAGGCTTGTGAATTCGTCTAACCCTTCCCAAGAGGTCCTAAGGACGAATTCCTACCTCCCTCCTCTCTCTTTATACCTTCTCCATTTGCTCTTGGTGTTTGTAAGCCATTAGAGGAGTGACACTTGTGACTCTAAGCCTTCCAAAGTCAATTCAAGGAGGATTAGGATTGTTATTGCTATATAACAATCAAGGTATGTTCTTAAACCCATTATATGTTAATATTGATTTCCATATGCTAGAATTAGGGTTTATAGTCTTGGATTCAAAGCATGTACAATAGAGAAACCTAGATCCTAGCATTAGGGTTTGTATGAGCACATAGGATGTCTTATGACCAAAACCCATCAAACACTCCCCCTAGTTACGAGAATGTAGGACTACCCCTGTAAACAGAATCTCCTGGAGGGAGAACGTGACTTAAGTGTATAGATCTATACGGGATTGACTACCCCGTACCTGGCTGCTAGCTACAGTGGGACCGACTGGTCCACAGGTGACAAAAGTCATAAAGCGATACTGGCCCTGTTACGAGCCTTATCTAGTCTATTGTATGGTTATGGAACTCGCAACTTAGATTATGGAAATTGACTTTAGTAACTAATTTACTACTTACTTATTAGTTTTATAAACGTGTTAAAACTATTGCACTTTTCAAGGATAACCAGGTTTTCAAAGAAACTTTACTTAACTACACAAGTATGGTAGATACTTGTACCATTACTCCGGAACGACAACCAAACACCAACATATACGGAAAATAAGGGTTTTCCTGGGATTACTTTACTTGTCATAAACAATCTGTTTTACATATGGTTAACTAAACTTCTTTCATAAGAAAATATGGGATTTTCTTGGATAACAACTTTTTCGGAAAACTAACAGAAACTTGTTCTTTTACCAGAAACGAACCACTTATGAACTCACCAGCTTTATGCTGATATTTTTAAAACTGTTTGTATTCTCAGGTTCATGTTAGACAAGTAACCCGCGATCTTTTGGTGAAGACGGAGCATGTAGAAGTCACGTCTTTACTTTTGTTCAAACTAATGTATCTATAAAACATGCATTACTTTGCTTTCAAACAAATGTATATTTCCTTATGTAATGTAATGGTTGTGTTTACTATGCTTGCTATATGCATTGGTTGTGATACTTTACATGACGTCACCTCCGCCCCGGAACGATTCCTCCTTCGGTTTCGGGGTGTGACAGACTCCCACCCCTGATTTGTCGAGTCCCACCATCTCCTCAGATGACTATCGCCGACTGCCACCAAATTTCCGACTGGAACTTTGATTTCCTGTTCATATCTCCGACAAGGTTTGTTTTCAAGACCAATTTCTCTTTCAATTCTTCTGTTAACACATATAAAAACTACCGATTAATTCCTATTTCAAGTGTTTTTTTTTCTCGTTCCAGTCGGAGACACTGATGACTGCAGCTTCACCACCGCATTTACCTTCGTTTTTCCGGGAGAGAAGAGGATAGTTTCATCTGTTTCAGTTCTTAATATTGATTGTATGTGGATATTCATAATTCATGAAACTGTGAAATTTGGAAACTGTGAAATTGATTTTGACTTTGAAATTTGGAAAGTGTGAAATTCATAATTCGTGGAAACTGTATGAAATGAAACTGTTAAATTGAACGTATATGTAAAATTGATTAAATGTATGTGACTGAGACTTGTTAACTTTGTTAATTCATGGAAACTGTATGTAAAATTGATGGAAACCGTATGACATGAAACTGTTAAATTGAATGTATATGATTTTGATTTTGACTTTGGTTATTTTGATTTGTTTCACTTATTTGAATGTATGTTGTATGTTTAACTTGTTTTAATATATATATATATATATATATATATATATATATATATATATATATATATATATATATATGTAAAATTGATTGAAATTGTTAACTTTGTTTGAATGTATATGTAAAATTGATATGTTTGAATATATGGAACTGTTGTATGCAGGAACATGGTAGTTTGATTAGTTTGATATGTTTCATTTGTTGATAATGTAAGAATTGATGAATTTATATGTAAATTGATATGTTTCACTTGTTGATCATGTATGTTCATGTATGAGTTGATGAATTTATATGTGAAGTTGATGTATGTATATGTGAAACTATTGTATGTTTAGCGTGAATTTATATGTAAAATTTAAGAAGGTTCATATGATTATTAGAAATATATTTTATTCTACCTTAAAAAAATAAAATAAATACATCATAACAGATAATTTTTTTCTATAAAATAATAAAGAAATATTGGTCAAAAAGGTTTTTAAAAGAAAAAGAAAAATAATAAACCATAATAAACTAATTAAATAAATAACAAATATATAAAATTGTTTTAAAAAGAAAATCAAAATTGGTCAAAAAGGTTTTAAAAGGAAAAATAAAAAAAATTAAAAATTGTTTAAAGTACTCAAAATAGAATTCTAAATCAAAATTGATAAATCAAAGTTATAATTACTCAAAATAGAAAAAATTAAAATTGTTTAAAGTACTCAAAAAAGTTTTAAAAAAAATCTACTAAGTTATAATTACTCAAAATAGAAAAATAAAAACAAAAACAAGTTGATAAATCAAATTGGTCAAAAAGGTTTTAAAAGGAAAAAGAAGAAGAAGAATAATAAACCATAATAAACTAATTAAATAAATGACAAATATATAATATCGTTTAAAGTAAAATGTTATAATAAAAAAAATTAAAAATTAAAACGCTAAATCTACTAAGTTATAATTACTCAAAATAGAAAAATAAAAACAAAAATAAGTTGATAAATCAAATTGGGCAAAAATGTTTTAAAAAGAAAAAGAAGAGAAATAATAATAAACCATAATAAACTAATTAAATAAATAACAACTATATAATATCATTTAAAGTAAAATGTTATAATAAAAAAAAGTTAAAAATTAAAACGCTAATCTACTAAGTTATAATTACTCAAAATAGAAAAATAAAAACAAAAATAAGTTGATAAATTAAATTGGGCAAAAATATTTTAAAAAGAAAAAGAAGAAAAATAATAATAAACCATAATAAACTAATTAAAAAAATAACAAATATATAATAACGTTTAAAGTGAAATGTTATAATAAAAAAAAAGTTAAAAATTAAAACGCTAAATCTACTAAGTTATAATTACTCAAAATAGAAAAATAAAAACAAAAATAAGTTGATAAATCAAAATATGAATAAAAAAAAGATGATATAAATAACAAATATATATACTATCGTTTAAAGTATCATGCTATAATAAAAAAAATATTTTTTTTAGTTTAAGCCTCTTCTTTTTAAATCATCAAAAGCCTAGAAATACCCGCCCGATATTGATTTAGAAATTGATTTCGGGTTGTCCCTGTTTTGGGACTGCTTTTGGAATACTTTATCTCATTTAGGATAGATATGTGTATTACATGATTGATTGTTTAAGAAATATTCGGTTGTTATTTTCTCTTTTCTCCTCGGTATATAATTTTATATATACTTAGGAGCTAAAGGGAAATGGTGCCGAATTTTTTTTAAACGATTAATCATGTAATACACATTTGCATATGAGGTCAGGTATTCTAAAAGTGGGTTTAGAAGCCTACCCTTGTGAATAATCTCCTGTTGTCTGGTTTTCTATTCCATCTAATTGATCGATTACTATATCCTTATAAATATTCAATCCAAACTCTACTTCTTGTAGAGTAAACACTAAAACCTAACTTATGTTTCAGTTGCAACATGCCTATTGATAAAACTTGGACTACTATTGAAAACCGTAACTCTACCTTGTTCCAACAAGGACTTGAATCTTTTCTCGAGAGGTCCAAACCACATGTCGATAACAAAGGTCAAATTAGATACATGTGTAACAAATGTAATGTTAATAAATTTATACTACAAGCCATAATGAAATTTTATATACTTTAACATGGTTTTAGTCCACATTATATTATATGGAAGTATCACGGCGAAAATACAACTCACCCGATTGTCGAAGACATACCGCATAGTAACGAGATGGCCGATGTTATTGATGATGTTATAGGGGGCGTGATTGAAAATGATACCAACCGCAACAAAGGGAACCCAGATACAGACGGTAGAGGTGTTGATGATGGATTTCAAAAGCTGTTAGAGGAAGTCCAATTCAAATTATATCCTGGATGTTCGTTTTAGTCCCTTGACTTTTTAGCAAAGTTGATGCATATCAAGGTGATCAACAAATGGACTGATAGTTCATTCGATCAGCTTCTCGAGTTGTTGCAAACTGTATTTCCTGAAGGAAACAGGGTCCCCCCCCGGGTCACATTACGAAGCAAAAAAGACACTTAAAAATATCAGCTTAAGTTATGAGTCAATACACGTATGTAAAAATGACTACTTTCTTTTCTGGAAAGAACACGAGTTGTTGCAAAAATGTCCAGTTTGTAATGAGAGTCGGTGGGTTGATGAAAATACAAAGGGTAAGAAGGTGGCTCATAAGGTTTTACGATACTTTCCCGTGACCCCCAGACTATAACGTTTGTACTTTTCAATACACACAACTAAAGATATGATTTCTCATAGTACCGGACAATCTAAAGATGGTATGATGATTCATCCCGTTGATGGTACTTCATGGAAAAAATTTGATATGAAGTATCCTAACTTCTCGAGGGAACCCAGAAACGTACGTTTAGGCCTTGCTGCTGATGGTTTTAATCCGTTTGGTAACATGTGTAATCCTCACAGCACGTGGCCGGTCATACTCACCACTTACAATCTTCCACCATGGCTATGCATGAAAGAGTCATCTTTCATGTTGACCTTGTTGATTCCCGGCCCCAAAGCACCCGGGAAGGACTTGGATGTGTTCCTTAGGCCGTTGGCGGATGAGTTGGAGCAGTTATGGAGTTTTGGAGTACGTACTAAAGATGCATCGACAAATACATTCTTCAATATGAAAGCGATGTTGTTATGGACAATAAACGATTTTCCCACTCATAGTAGTTTATCCAGTTGGAGCGGACAAGGGTACAAAGCTTGTCCAACTTGCAATGAAGACACTTCGTCATACCGAGTATCAAATAAATTCGTATGTGTTGGTCATCGCCGGTTCTTAGATGCCGACCATCCATGGAGAAAAAATTTGGACTATAATGGCGAACATGAGACAAGAGGTCCTCCAAGACAGTTTAGTGAGGAAGAAATACAAGCGCAACACGCTTGTCTATTGTTTCGTCCACCGGGTAAAGTAAATGCTCAATGAGCTGGTATTAAGAGAGATCGTGAGGATTTCAAGCTGATTATGATGAGGAAGATTCTGATTATGATAGTGATGTATCGGCAGACACTGAAGTGTCTAGGGGCGAGAATGATTAAAAAAATCTTTTTACATTTAATTAGTAAAATAAGGTTTGTATTTGTTGTATGTGTATATATATATATATATATATATATATATATATATATTCATATTGTGTTATAATTTTTCAGGATGTCATTTTTTTGAATTGCATTGCTCCATCTCTTGGCTGATGTGATGGGTCATGGAGGCGACGATGGTGACGAGCCACCACATCCATTCGGTGGAGGTTTTGGTGATCACCAAAACGATGGTAATTAAGATTTATTCTAATTCATTGTATTTCACATTGTATGTATATAAAAAATTATTCTGACTAATATTTTTTTATGCAGTGGTGCCTCCGAAACGAAGAGGCATGGCGGTAAATAAAAAAAAATGCACAAACTCTATAAAGCTAACGGTGAACGGCCTCTTAAGATAGTATTTGACGTAAATACTAACCTGCCGATTGGGGAGGTGTACCAATGTTTCATTCGGGAGGTTGAAAGCTATATGTAGCGGGACATCGGTTTTGATAAATACACATGGACAGAGGTTTCTGAAGCCGAAAGGGTTAGAATGTTGCAGTATCTTTCGGTAAATTATTTAGAAAGTCATATATTTAATATTTTTTAATTTTGATTTATTTTTATTTTCTCTATTTTTTGTAGAGATGGTTTGATTTTGACGCGATTACAAATCATCCCATGGCTTCAACTTATTGGGCATCACTGAACAATCAGATATGTGCGCGGTATAGAGGCCGCAAAAATATTGCAAAAAACCGTTTTGATGATTTTGCAGGGAATGTGGAGGCAGCAAGGGCTCAAGCCCCTAGGGGTGTGGATCGGCAGCGTTGGAATGCTGCTATTGACCATTTCTTAACAGAAAAACATCAAAAACGATCCACTGGAAACAAAGAATGTCGGAAGAAGTAAGTAGTGAATAATCGTGGAGAGACGTGCAACTACGGTAGTGCTTGTTTCAAGAAAGTAAGTTACAATAATGTTTATTCAATTATAACATATTTTTTAATGTTTATTCAAATATAACATATTTTGTAACGTTAAACAGAATTTGAATAGACTTGAAGTATTTCATCGTGCGCATGTAAATAAAAGAGGGGAATTTGTTGATCCTTTAGTTGAAGAGTAATATGTAAGTTATTATTACTTAAAAATAAAGTAGATTGTTGAATTTTTTTTGTTAGTTTTAACGTATATTAACAATCCTTGTGAAATACAGAATGCCTTAGTTGCTGAGGTTGCTCTACAGACTCATCACATAGCCGATTCTGGATGTCCAGACACCATTGATTGGATCGCAAGATTTGAGAATGTATTGGGTACTCGAAGGGGGCATGTGAGAGGCATTGGGCCTAAAGCTTCTTTAGTTGCGGGTACAAGTGCTCCATCCCAATTGCAGTCACAGTCATAAGCATCGCAACCAACACAGGTACTTGTTAAATTCTTAAAGAATTTGGTTGCTTTGTTATATTGTTAAAAACTTAATGTATTTGTAGTAATTTTTGGTAGTTCGGCAGTTTGTTAAATTGTTAAAGACTTAATTGATTTGGTGCTTTGATGGTTTGATAGTTTGTTGAATTGTTCATGACTTAATTTGTTTGTGACTTAATTGTAGGATGTTGATGTGAATGTTTTTTCTTTAAAACCCGACATTTGTGATGGCCATTGGAGACATTATTCGATCGTTAAAAAACCAAGTCAACGAGGAAAACAACGATGGGGAGGACGGTGGGGAAGATGAAAACAACTAGTATTTCTTGTTTTATGATATGGAGGATGTTATTTTGGATTTGGAAAATAGTTTGTGTATGATATATATTAGATGTTTGTTTGAGATTTATTAGATATGGTATGTTTGATGTTTTTTTTATAATGTGGTATGTATTTATTTATGTATTTTTATCAAAACTGCATTTTATAATATATATATATATATATATATATATATATATATATATATATATATATATATATTATAAAAAATAAGTTTTTTCTTAAAAAAAATAAATAAATAAAAACATTAGCAGAGATGCTTTTAGAGACGACTACTATCAATTGCGACGACGAGGACCCCCGGCGAGTATTGCCGGTAAAACTCCTACCGGTTCATGGAATATAAATAGAGACGACAGAGGTGTATTAGGGACGACTTGTATTAGAGACGACAGTATTAGAGACGACAAGGGGCTATTAGCTACGAGTCAATTGCGGCGGCACTTTAGTGACGACATGTCGTCGCTAATAGTATTAGCGACGACAGACATGACCAATTGCGACGACTTTTGTCGCCGCTAAAGGTTAGTTTTTTTGTAGTGCATTGGAAAAGTATATCAATATCGACAACCAAATCAAACATATTACAATGTAAAGAAACTATAAGGTTAATTAAATACGATATTTCAAGACAATTTAAACACAAAATTAAATTAAACAAAATAATTATAGGAAAATAAATATTACATAATTCAGTTCACATTAAATTTGGTTGAGAATTTGAATAGTTTTTCATGTAATGACCAAATTAATGACATCGTCCACAAATACGAAGTTCATATGAGCATGACTAATGTCAACCTCTTAACAAAATCGATTTGCATGTCTCGGACCTCGATCCACTGAATATTTTTACTAATCTGCTTCACTTTCCTAATCAATCTCCAACCAATAATATATGAGGAAGTGGTGAAAATCCATGATTATATTTGTGTTTATACGTCATAATTGTGTAAACTGTATTCACAATGGAAATTAGGTTATCCTTACTAAGGTGACATATTTCTAGAGCATGTGATTATGGACATCTTTCAATTTGCCACTTACTACATTTGCATATTTGTTGAATATAACAAATAACGTTGCTATTTCCTCTGACTCCATTTATTCGTAATTTAGTGACAATTTTGTAGGCACTTTCATTGTAGTTGAAATCATATTAAGTATGGTTTGTCACATAAGTGTCACACTAAAAAAGAGATGTTATATATGTAATGGTAAAGTTGTATTGCAATTCATTATAAAATCAATATATTTTCTAAAAAGTTCCACATTTATATTGGATATATGGTCAATACATGTCCTAATAGACAATTCTCTTGTTCCTTGCAATGCGTTATTCATACTCTCATAGATATTTGTCATTAAAAACATTTAAACATAACTTGTAAGCACAAAACGTAGTGAGTTGTCCTCTATAGCATATACAATGCATGATAACGGTTCTATCCCAATAGGTTTGTTTAAATCATGTGGGCCTAACGCAACAAGCATGTAAGTATACAAGAAAAACATAAAATCAAGCATACATTAACACCTAGTGTCCTACAGCGTAAAGTAAAAAGACTCACTTGACCAAAGAACTGAATTGAAGTGAAAACACTCAATGTCTCGCAAAATTAGCTACACTCACAACCTAAACCAATCATAGGCCAAACCTAATTCTACAACATTAAACTCTTCGTTTAACCAAAAGTCAAACTGACTCAAAAAATCAACAATCAACAAAAGTCAATGATCTACAAAAGTCAACGGTCAAAAAAGTCAATGGTTATCATGTTGTGACCAACTACTAGTCGCACAGTGATCACTAGGCGACAAAATAGTCACAAAAACCCTAAGGTCGCGTTGTGATCTTAGGTTCGTCGCATCGTGATTTCCGGCTTAAAAACCTTTTTCATTAAGGACTTAGTCCTTTAAGTCAACAAGCCTAATTCTCATAGGTGACTCTTCTAAGTGACTTAATGGATAAAGCTTCCAACTTTATCTATTCATATGTCTAAAACTCTTAAATACACTAACCCTAACTTTAAGATGCTTATAAATCATGCATGTATGCATACTCATTTTTCCAATCATAATCAAGTCCAGAAGTCATAAAAGCCAAGTATAATGTTCTAGAGTTCTTCAAACTTCAAGAACTCCCAAAAAATGGACTAAAAGGCACTACAACAAAATGAAGCTAGCAACCCCGCTAAAAGGTTATGTTAGGCCTTGAAAATGGTGTATAATGCCTAAAGCAACCTTCTACCAAAGGTGCATTAGGTAAAGTTGCCTTAGACCTAAAGCAACCTTTTATTTGAAAAATGCAACCCTTTTTGAAATAGTTGCAAATCTTTTTGGGATGCACCTTTTTTATATGCAACATTTGTTATGAAAAAGCAACTTTTTGTATACTTATATGAAAATTTTTTATCCTTAGATGCAACTTTTTTAAACTGTTTTAGTTAGGAAAATGAAACTTTTTTATAATTAATTGCAATCTTTACTATGTTTCTAGTAAATAATTGCAACTTTTCTCTATGGTATATGCAACCTTTGTTACATCTTTAATTGCAAAAAATGCAACCTTGTTTACAGTCCAATGTAACTTTATTTTTGTGAGTTTTCTAATACATTTCCTACAAGGGTTAAGCTCAAACCCTAACTCCTTAAGACATAGATTCTTGTCCAAAAGCCATAGTATTCAAAGCTATGGTGTACTAACATAGATCGAGGCCTTAGACATTGGCTGTTCACATAAAGTCTCTGCCTTTTCTTCCATACATTGCCTTTTGGGGCTTAAAAGGCCATAATAACTCCTTAAGGCTTGTATGAGGGTTCCAATGGCATAAAGTTTCCACATTTATGCCATAACAAACCTTAATGATCCCAGATTTGATGTAATCCTTGCTTGGGACGTCCAAATCCCAAAAGCTATCATTCGTGGACCATAAACCTCCATAAAAGAGAACAAAAGAGATCTAATGAACTAATGGACAAGATAGAAACTTGATTACCAGAAAATGATGGAAACGAGATGATGTGGCCGGATCTACTAGCTTCTTCTTTCTTCCCCAAGCTCATCCTTCTTCCTTAAGCTTCAAAGCACTGAAGAACACTCAATAATGGCTTACTATAACATTAGGGTTCGAGATCTAGGGTTTGGACAATAGAGGGTGGAAATGGGGCTGAAATGAAGGAATTAGGATCCTTAATAGGGTACAAAAACCCGGATTTAGGGTTTCCCAAACCCATACCAACTCATCGAGTAGGTCCTCACCGGCTCGCTGAGTAGGTCCTTCATCTCGCGTCATAATCTTGCTTCTCCTCGTCAAGTTTGATGGGTTTTATACAAACAATCATATGTGTGCATGCAACCCTGAATACGGATCTATGTTTTCACTATTAGATACACAACATTATGAACACATGAAGAACCTTAACATGCTCCTAGGTATTCCGAAATTTAAATAGTAGAAGGGATTAGATACCTCTTGTTGTTATATTGTAATAACAACCTAAATCTTCAATCTTCTTGTCTTTGAAAGCAAGTACCACAAGTGTAGTACCTCTAATGGCTCACAAACACCAAGAGCAAATGGAGAGGCAAGAGAGAGAGAGAGAGAGAGAGAGAGAGAGAAGAGGCAGAAAATCAGCTCTAGGAGCTTCTAGGATCAAGTGGCCGATTTTCCTAAGCCAAGGGGTCCTTATATAGGTGTAGGGATTATGGTTTCAGTCCTTATCCTTATTTGATTACTTGCCCACCAAGCAGTCCACAGGATAACCCTAGAAACCTTATCATGGATGCTTCTAGGGCCTTATCCCCTTGAATTTGTCCACCCTATCCCATACGACATCCATCACCCTACTTTGTAACTATCACATAATTACAATTCACCCCCCCCCCCCCTTGTTTAGTTAACTTCTTTTAATCACAAAATTAATTCTTGACCAATGTCAACTAAATAAATATGATTTCTCTTTTAATATATTATTCTTATAATATATTAATAAAGCATAATAACCTCTTTCTCTATCATTTCTCCAGTCAAGATGCTTTGGTGAAGGCAACCCAAAAGGACCAAGAACAACCGGGTCAAGTACTTACCAAATATGGTTACGGGCTTAGACACTAATCCAACATAGTTACTATCCTTGGACTCGACGAGTAGACCTTTTGACTTGGGGTTTTTCTTTCCTTAATTCGCCTTCTGGATTTTGAGTGTTACATTCTTGAAACTTCAAGAAGCAGATAGAGCTAGAAGGTTCAAGAAGAAGATAGTAGATCCAGAGATTTCCTTTCATCCTCATCATTTTCTAGTAATCAAGTCTCTAAATTGTCTATTAGTTTATTAGATCTCATTATTTACACTTTATGAGGGTTTTTGGTCCAAGGATCTCAATCCTTGGGAAATAGACATCTCAAGTGACTTACCGTTCAGATCTAGGATCTAGAAGGGATTTCATGGCATAAAGGTGCATACTTTATGACTATGGAATCCCCATGAAAGTTTTAAGACGCTATTATGGCCTTTTAAGCCTCAAAATTCCATGTATGGTAGTAAAATCTGGAAGTTTACATGTTTATTTGGTGTCTAGGAGCTAGATCTCAGTTTTCATTCTTTGGGCTGGAGTAATAAGGCTTTTGGTCAACAATCTATGTCTTAAAGAACTAAGGTTTTAGCTAAACCCATTAAGAAGGATTTTTAGCAGGTAAATTTGGAAACTTTACCCTTAAGAGGGCATTTTAGTAAGTAGAAGAGGTGTGGACCTTGGATCTGTAGAGTAGAGGCTTAATCTGTTAAGATGACCCTAACAGATAGAGGAACTCGTCGAGTCCATAGAGGAACACGACAAGCTGAGTCGTGATTATCCCGATTCGGTTTAAGGTAGAACTCGACGAGTTTGTGAAGGGACTCGAAAAGTTGATTCTCCAAATCGCAACTATGAGTAGCCAGGGAACTCGGAGATCCAGGGAAGTGACTTGACGAGTTAGATCGCGATTTCAGGGTTCTAGGACTCGTCGAGTTGATGGAGCAACTCGGAGAGTTGGGTCAACCTAGAATGTTGACTTTGACTAGGGGTAAAATGGTCATTTTACCCTTAGAATGATTCACAGTTTTTAACTAAGTGTTTCTTGTGATAATAATAGTTGGGGAGTCGTTGGAGTAGCCATCAGAGATTTCCTCACTCGAGATTTCACCTGAGAGATGAGTTTTCCTCCAGTAGGAGCGAGTTGAAGGCACCAATTTTGGCCCATTTATGTATGTTAGCATATGTCAGACTTAGGTCGGATGTGTTGGATTAGTGTCTAAGTCCATAACTATTTTGGTATGTACTTGACCCGATGGTGCATGGTCCTTTTGGGTTGCCTTCACCAAAGCAACTTGATAGGATGAATTATGGAGAGAAATGATTAAATATGATTTATTAATATATTATGGGAATAATATATTAAAGGAGAAATCATATTGTTTAATTAATATTAGTCAATAATTAATTGGTAATTAGTTTTGTGACTAAAAGATATTAATTAAACTTAAGGGACTAGAATTTTAATTATAAGATAATTGCAATTTGGGCCATGGATTGCCTTATATTATAAGGTGGACGAATTCTATGGGGGAAGCCCATATGAAATCGTCCAAGGCCTTATGAAAAGGGCTCCATGGGTTGCTTAAGGCTTAAGCATCCAAATTAGGGTTTTCTTGTTAGATAACCCTAATTGTCTCACTATATATAGATCCCTTAAGGACCAAAAACGTGAACAAGCTTATTGCTAGGGTTTTCACACGGTTTTGGCAGCCTCCAACCTCTCTCCTCTTCATCCTCTTGCTTATGGTGTTTGTGAACCATTAGAGGAGTGACACTTGTGACTCTAAGCCTTCCAAAGTCAATTCAAGGATGAATTGGGATTGTTATTGCTACATAACAATCAAGGTAATATCATAAACCTAATTATATGTTAATATCGATTTCCAAATGCTAGAATTAGGGTTTAAAATCTTGGATTCAAAGCATGTACAATAGAGAAACCTAGATCCAAGCATTAGGGTTTGTATGAGCACATAGGATGTCTTATGACCAAAACCCATCAGTGGTATCAAAGCCTAGACTGGTTTCAATTGTATTGATGCATTACATGTTTAAAAAATTCTTTTTTTGGATTCTGGAGGCTGGACTCGCCGAGTCCATAGCTGAACTCGCCGAGTCCATGCAGACTCGACGAGTCCAAGCTTGACTCGACGAGTCAACTCGTCAGATGGAGGGTATTTCGTAATTTCTTGCTGTTTTTGCTTATGGATTATTACCATATCATACTAGATCAATATAAATCCAATTTTTTGATATATATGACTATATTTTTGATCTAATTGAAGATATTTATCAATTACTAAGATAATTGTTTCCTTATGTGATAATTGATTAATTATTTTGACTAAATTGATAAATTGTTTTGCAAGAAATCATTAAATAAATCAAATATGGATAATTATGTGATTAATTGTTAATTTAGATTATTTGTTATTTGATCCTTGATGTTATCAAAAGTGTCATATTTTCCCCTTAGGTTTTATAGTTTAAATTTGAACCCAAAAGTTTTGTTGTTTTGAAATTTAAATAGTTAAAACCCTAATGTTTTGGAAAAGGTTTCAAAACTTGCCCTCAAGTTTTGGAATTTAAATTTTGATTAAATGGTTTAATTTTGATGTATATTTAAATTCTAAACCCTAATGTGTTGAAATGTTTCGAAACTTGCCCTCAAGTTTTGGAATTTAAAAGTTGATTAAAAGTTTCATTAGGAATGTTAAATTCTAAAACTCTAGTATAGTTTTGAAAAAGTTCAAATCACACCCTATGGTTTTATTAATTAATTAAGGTGTATAATTAAAAGAGGTTTAATAAATCCATAAAAGTGTAGGTTTACAATTTAATTGAATTAAAAGTATAATTGTTAAATTAGACCAACTAGTATTTTGAAAGTATAAAAGACACCCTAGACTATATATATATATATATATATATATATATATATATATATATATATATATATATATATATATATATATATATAAATAACATTAAAAAGTCTAACATTATATATGTATGAGTAAAAGTCAGTCTTACCGTTAGTAGGCCTCATTCACGAAGCTGGTCTATAAGGGGTGTTTAAGGAAATTGGCTATAAAATGGTGATTGAATGGGTATCCACTCTTACCCACCGCACTCTTGACTAGTGGAGGGTCGTTAGCCGAATGGGTAGGATACGACAAATCCTTCCATTATAAGTATAATAAAGTATAAAAGTAACTAAATGTTTTCATAAAATTCCCAATCTTAGTTACTTAGGCAAAAGTGAATTGATGCAACTCCATGAAATTACACTTTGTGCCCTTGCGAAGACGTTAGTCGAGCGTGTGTGGTTTACCGGCACACTAAATGGTTCTAAGCAAAGGTAGCAAAGGGTGACTCAATGTTTGTCATAGTTCGGTGGAGCGTGTGTGGTTTACCGGCACATCGAATAGGTGACTGTAACATGTGAGGGCACCATGTAAGTTTGCATGGTTATTCACACCCGCTTTGTGATCCTCGGCATCCCAGTCACAAACAAGAGGTTCATATCGAGATTTAAACATGCCATTGAAAGTTCAATGAATCTCAAAGAATCTAGGAGTTTTCATAGATTTAAAACTTAAATTCTTTTTCGCTTTTCGTTGTGGAAATTAGTGAATCGTCATTCACTTACCTTCAAATATTCTGCAATTAGGGTTACGGCATCCCTTTCCCGAGTTGTAGAAGATTGTGTTGGGTCCTAGCCTTAGTATCTCATTTTGGTGATTTACTAAGGACTTAATCAATCAACTAACTTGAATTTGTTTTTCTCCCGTTTTGTAGATGTCAAAGTTCAACAACTATGGTCTTCCCAAATCCAGTGGAACAATCTTTCCACATGAAGATGGTATTCCACGATTCGATCGAGGAACAAGAAATCATGCTTCACTTCCTCCACCTCCTCCAACTGTTCTCCCTAACCCACAAGTTCAAAGGCTTGAAAAGTTCAAGATCACTCAAGCCCTTTTAGCAAGTAAACACAAAGAAGGAAAGTCGGTGTGTGCACACATCCTAGGGATGAAGTCACACATTGATAGGTTAAGAATGTTGGGATCCGTCGTCTATGAGGAAATGGCTGTTGATTGCGTTCTTCATTCACTTCCTAACTCATATAGTGAGTTCGTAAGAGAGTACTATATGATGAACCGCGACGTGGCCCTTATAGATCTCACCTATATGCTTATTACTGCTGATTCAGCAATGGTTTGGCGCAATAGAAAAGCAAAGTTGATTGGTGAATCTGCCTTCAAGACCTCTATGGATATAGACAATGGCAACAAAAGACATGCTATGATCGAAAATTTTGATCATAAGAGAAAGGCAATGTCTGAAGTAGTTCCATGTCATGTTCCAAAAGAGTCAATTTGCTTTCATTGCCAAGAGAAGGGGCATTGGAGACGAAGCTGTCCCATTTACCTAAGAGATCTAAGAGATGGGAGAGTCAAAACGTATGGCTCTAATATAGGTAAAATCCATTAACCAACTCTTTTAAGCTTCTATTCTAGATTCTTAATACATAATGTGATAAGATTGCAATTGATGTTTTGTAGGATCGAAGAAAAGAAAGGAAGCTTAAGGGAAGAAGTGAGCAGAATCTAACCGTGAAGGAATGGATTTCGCTCGCATTTCTCGAAGATTAGATTCTTGAGCTACTACTTAGAGTTAGAATTAGATTGCTAAGAAAGATTTATTAACATAGTTTTTCAATGAATTGCATTGTAAGGACAAAATTTTTCCGCAATAAAATAAATTTTGATTTTATATTATTTATTTATCCTTGCAATGGCATGTATGAAAAATGATGTTTGAATATTAGCAATAATGGATTTGGTTCTTATTATGTTATTTATGGAAAGTCGAGAATTTACCAAATAAGGAGAGTTTCTCATCGCCCAAGTTTCAATTGGACAGAAACTTGGAATCATGCAACTTGGTTGCACAATGAATGAGAAATTTCATATTTTGGAAATTAGACTAATTCATTGACAAAGTGTCAAGTGAAGGACTAGGAGATCGAGCACACAAAGTTGCGTGTTGATCAAGTCCACCATAAGAGTAACAATGATATTCTTCATGATTCACTAAAGGTTTAGTAAATATGATTACACTTACAAGATTAAGTGTAATAGCAAAACAAATAAGAAAAACCAAGTACGCAGAAAGATAAAAGTTTCTCCATTATAAGAAGAAGGGAGAGTACCTGTTATGCTTTATGATAGGTCTTAATGATTAAGAACCATATCTCAATTGATCCTCTAAGTGAGTCTTAGTACAATTGTATGTCTAAGAAGAGGAATCAAGAATTAAAGAAATGGTTAAATCAAGAAGTCAATCATACTTCGTTCCAAAACAAGTCTTAGAGTTAAGATTGCAACATTGAGTGATAAGTATTAAGAAGGTTTATAACATTCATCAATTGTGGAGAGTTGTGATGTCTTGGATAAGACAAGACCAACTAGGACCAATTTATGAAGTGTTTGACAAAAAAACTACACTAACTCTTGAATATTTGTTTGTCAAGAAATGATTATTGACAAGAGAATCTTATATATCAAGGAGTAAGTAGGAGTCTTATTGGTCTTGAAAAGTTCCAAGAACAAATCAAATAGACCTTATCGATCATCACTAGCACACGAGTTGAGGTTTACAACCTATCGTATTGACATTATTTTGTTTCTATGCCGTTCCAATTGAGTTAATTATGCGTATAAGTTCTATGAGTTCTCGTTCGAATGCATCAAAGGCAAGGCACCTTAATCAATGAAAGGTACATTGATAGGAAAGGGTGAGCTGCTTAACTACTTGGAAGACATGGTGGGCAGTTGTGCTACCATAAGGCAAGAAATCGAGATTAAGAAAGTTCGATCCATATTAGTTTGAATTTGTCGTAAACTTTGGTTTTAACAAATTCACATGGATAGGAACACATACACCGTTTAAATCTAAGTGTCATAAGATTTCCTCCTTCAGGAAAATGATTGTGAGGAAATACTTTCACTAAGAAAGATTTTAAGAAGATAGTGATTGTAAAATTGCATTCTCGAATTCGATTATGGTTACGGTAACCCTTTCCATAATTTGAATTGTGAGGTTTGTCAATTAGTCTTAATTGATTAGACACACATATGAAGTATCTAAGGCAAAGGGGTATAAGTTCAAAAAGCCTTGATAAAAGGTTATCAAAGCATTAAGTATTAGAAACATGAACTTAAGAAATTCAATAAGTATTGTTTTTCTGAAATTTAAGATGTTTATGGATACATGTCGAAGCTAGTGGGAGCATAAGTGTTATGTTTTATAATAATCATCATGATAGTGGGAGCATAAATGTTATGATTGTATGATTATTAAGGCACGTATTGCAAGTTGGCAATATTAATTAGAGAAAACAAGAGTTATACCTTGCAAAGTAGTAAGGGTTGTAAAGTTGTTTTGCTATAATTAAGGGAGAGAATATTATGCTTCATTTCAAATCTAAAGGCTTAGGTTGAGAAATGTTAATAAATTTAGTCAAAGGTACATAGTGTGTTCTTAAAATTTCGATTATGATTACGACATTCCTCTTCACAATTCGAATTTTGAGAACATAGCAAATAAAACATTATGCGTCGTGTCCCATACGATTCGGGTATAGGATCGATTGCAAATGCTATAATATTTGACCATTCTAAAATTTTACAAATATCTAGCACATTTAGAGTGAAAAAGGACAAGAATCGGTTTTGACTAATATAATTAAACAACTATCCAAGGACAATCCAAAGTTCGTCGAGGATTGGTCGCTTGTCAGTAGTTGGAAGTATAGTATTGGAAAATATGGAAATGTTTCCATATTAGATGGACCATATCGAAATTATTATGAATAGATAAGATTCTATTAAGAATAAGTTGTCATATGGAAAATATGGAAACGTGTCCATATTGGGAATTGAATATTAAAATCTATGACTAGATTAGAATCTTTTATGCAAAAGGATGTTCAAAGAATGTACTTTGAGTGAGAGACATCACGTCCAAGGAATTGTCTTGTAACAATCTCCGATAGAGGACTTTGTAATTTCATTGGCAATAGTCTTTGTGACTTTGGTGCAATGATAGTACGAAAGGATCATTGCATAAAATGTTAGGATCTAGCATATTCTATAAGTAGCAAGAATTCTTTCACTTATGGAAAAAGGATTTGGAGTTGTGAAATGAGAATGATTGGAAATGTGTTCAATGTGATCTATTTCACAAAGTAAGAACCATAGGTAAACATTGTGTGCCTGCTAGGAGCATGGGACAAGTGTTGTAATTCAAGTAAGAAGTTTATTAACCGAAACGACAAATAATGAGTAATCGATATGGTGATGAATAAAAGGAGTTTTATTTATACTCAAAGGTTTGAGGCCATATGGGATTAGTATTATTCTTGTGTTTCACTTTGCATGTTTTGACTTCCTAAATAATTTAATTGGTTAAGAACAGTCAAATTATTCGAACGGGCTACAGTCGTTCATATGTTGGAAGTAGGTATGAATGAAGACTGACGTGAATTGGTGTGTGGATTGTCTAAAGAGCATTAGACATAAGAAAATGTTTGCTGCAACGTTCATGAGTGCTTATGAATATGAATTTGAGCATTGGATCAAACCCACGCTCACTTGGATCGCTCCATGGATCTTGTCACGAGTGATTGGTGAGACGATAACATCTTATATTCTTGAAACCGAGATGTGTGAGTTGTATCTTGCAAATCGGTTGCACATTGATAATATGTAAACGCACTAGTAACTTGGTGTTATAAAACATATTGTTGTGTGTGATATGGTGAGTAAGTGCAAGAAAGCATTGTATCAAAGTTTATCCGTTCCTTTTATCCAAAGCAGGATAAAAACGATATGTTTGGGCCCCTCGATGGTTAAGTGATGACAAACGTAAATGCTCGGCCGGGCTAGGGCTAATTTGATTTGTTCAATTAGTCAGTCGTCATAAATCGGAATCGAGATATAGTACAAAGAGAATGACCTGAAATCATATCTCATATGATATCTAGAATGGAGGAATATATGATCCCTTATCTAAGGACACACGTATCTGATAGGATCAGAGTTGACAGCGGCTTTGGAAAGCTATGATTGCAGATCAGGATCTGAAGTCATACGCAAAATATTTATTAGACTTATCCTAGTGGGAGACTGTTGGATTAGTGTCTAAGTCAATAACTATTTTGGTATGTATTTGACCTGATGGTGCATGGTCCTTTTGAGTTGCCTTCACCAAAGCAACTTGATAGGATGAATTATGGAGAGAAAGGATTAAATATGATTTATTAATATATTATGGGAATAATATATTAAAGGAGAAATCATATTGTTTAATTAATATTAGTCAATAATTAATTGGTAATTAGTTTTGTGACTAAAAGAGATTAATTAAACTTAAGGGACTGGAATTGTAATTATAAGATAATTGCAATTTGGGCCATGGATTGCCTTATATTATAAGGTGGACGAAGTCTATGGGGGAAGCCCATATGAAATCGTCCAAGGCCTTATGAAAAGGGCTCCATGGGTTGCTTAGGGCTTAAGCATCCAAATTAGGGTTTTCTTGTTAGATAACCCTAATTGTCTCACTATATATAGATCCCTTAAGGACCAAAAACGTGAACAAGCTTATTGCTAGGGTTTTCACACGGTTTTGGCAGCCTCCAACCTCTCTCCTCTTCATCCTCTTGCTTATGGTGTTTGTGAACCATTAGAGGAGTGACACTTGTGACTCTAAGCCTTCCAAAGTCAATTCAAGGATGAATTGGGATTGTTATTGCTACATAACAATCAAGGTAATATCATAAACCTAATTATATGTTAATATCAATTTCCATATGCTAGAATTAGGGTTTAAAATCTTGGATTCAAAGCATGTACAATAGAGAAACCTAGATCCAAGCATTAGGGTTTGTATGAGCACATAGGATGTCTTATGACCAAAACCCATCAGGATGTTAGTGTTAGCCTGATGTAGATTATATGTTGCTCCGGTCCGATGTCGGGGCAAGCCCGAGGAATATTTATATGCTTGATGTCTTCTTGATTCTTGCATGTGTTTGTTTATATGTTCCGGGCTTCGGTCCGATGTCGAGACAAGCCCGGGGAATGTTTAGTTTGTATGTTACGTGTTATAGGTTCTGGGCTTCAGTCTAATGCAGAGGCAAGCCCGAGGAAGGTTTAGCTTATATGTTTATGTTATATGCTTGTTGATATGTTATATGTATACTAGACTTCGATCCGAGGTTGAGGGGGGCCGATGCCAGACTTCAGTCCAATGCCAGGCGAGTCCTGATGCCGGGCCGAGCTCGATGTCGGATTCGTCCGATGTCGGGCGGGGCCCGATGTAGTGGGCAATGCCCAATGTATGCTATTATGTGTTTATGTGTATGGTATATGGTAGTTTAGGGAGACTCACTAAGTTTTGTGCTTATAATTTCAGTTTTGGTTTTAGGTATTTCCACTAGCAAGGAGAAGAGCTCGGGATGACTGTATGACACACACCATAACTTTTAGCCATTTGAGATATGGATATACTGTTTTGACATTTGAGATATTATTTTGACATATGATTGATATGGATATACTATTTGACATTTGAGATATTATGGTTTGTGTTTTGGATACATGATTTTAGTAATTCTGGTTTAATTAATGATTTAAAAATGAAAATTTTGAACTGTATTTTTAGGATGTTACATCGGTAATGCTCTTTTTTTGTAGTAGTCACTATCGATCCGATTTGTTTATGACCTGTCCCGTCTAAAATTTTATAATATTAATTATTATTTATAAGTTATACATTTATCAATCACCAATACAGTGTGTACTGTTTAGTATAGGACTCGAGGAGTTCAGTCTTTCCGCTGTGAGAAGTCTTCTATCCCCTTGAATGTTAAATTGTTCCATGTTTGTTATTGTGAACATATTCTTAACTTGGTTGTTCAATATGCTTTGAAAGTTATTATTGAATTTATTCACAAGCTAACAGAAAACCGTAAAATATTTGAAGCAATCTCCATAGGCGACACTAAAATTTGATTATGTGAAAGTTTATTTTGGAATGAATGTTGTCTAATTTTGGTGATTCATATTATATGTATTGTAATGCATAATTATAGCCTAATTTTAATATTGTAAATGACTAAGGTAAAATGGTTAAAAATCCGTTTATCCGATGGATAAGAGTATGAGTTTATTATGTAAAACTCTGCCGGTTCTAGATCAGGTTTGGATCCACATTTAAAAAATTGCTTAATGGGTTCGGATCGAGGTCGATCCGCTCCGAACCCGCTCCATTGCTAGCGGAACCACAATCATCATTCTTGAGGTTTACTACTTACGAATTAATAAGCCGATATGAATGATATATTTTCTGTCTATTATTTCAAATTAAAATGTTATGAAGATAATATTTCAAGCTAAAAGTAAGCATGCCAAAGGAGACCAAAATTGTACAAAGTGAATTATTGTTATAAAGTTGAAACACTTACTATTATTGTTAAAGAATTTAAAAAATAAATCATAAAAAATTAATAAAAGTTCCATACAATATAAACCCCTAAATAATTGTTTATTATTTACTCTATACACAAGAGCTGCACGATTCATCACCTATAAAATGGCATAGGGTCTGGCATATCCTTTGTCATCCATCTACTTACCTATTCTAGCCTTGAACGATAATTCTCTGCAATGGAAACAAAAATAATTTCCAAAGAAAATATCAAACCCTCTTCCCCAACACCATCCCATCTGAATACATTCGACTTTTGTGCGTTAGATCAGATTATTGTAAGTCCTTATGTACCAATCATCTTATATTACCCCAATAACAATGGCGACAATTCCAATCATGCCCTACAAAGGTCAGAGGTTCTAAAGAAGTCTTTGTCTGAGACCTTGACTTGGTTTTACCCACTTGCAGGAACAATCAAGAACGATCTTTCTATCGATTGTAACGATATTGGTGCTAACTATATTGTAGCTTTGGTCCGCGGTCGTCTTGACGAATTTCTACGGCATCCTGATCACGGGTTGATCAATACCTTTTTGCCATGTGAACCTAGCTTTAACAAGTCTAGTATTGGTAATCGTGTAACAAACGTGCAAGTGAACATTTTCGAATGTGGTGGGATTGCCATCGGCTTATGCAGTTCACACAAAATCCTTGATGGGGCTGCTGTGTACACGTTTATGAAAGCATGGAGTAACATGGCTCGTGGAGCTGAAGAAGTTGTGTATCCAAACTTCACCGCTCCATCTCTTTTCCCTGCGAAAGGCTCATGGCTCAGAGACACATTCATGGTGTTGGGGGAGTCATTGTTAAAGGAAGGCAAGTGTCGCACAAAAAGGTTTGTATTTGGGCCGGATGCTATATCCAGACTGAGAGACAGGGCAGAGAGTAACGGTGTGCAACGACCTACTCGTGTTGAGGTGGTATCTAGTTTGATATGGAAGTGTGCAATGGCTGCAACTACAGAAGCATGTGGTATCCAGAAGCCATCTAGTTTAACACACTGGGTGAATCTTCGTCCCAAAATTAAATCCAACTTTTCGAATCACTTGATTGGTAACATCGTTTGGGTCTCAAATGCTGTGTGTTTGGCTAGCGATGAGACACCGTTGCACAGTTTGGTGAATAGGGTGCGTGAAAGTATTTCAAAAATCAACGTTGAGTTTGTGGAGAAAGCACAAGGAGATGAAGGGTCTTTCGCCATGCAGAAATCTTTACAAGAAATGGGGGAGATAACTGGCTCGATAGGAGCCATAGAAAACTATGGTTTTTCGAGTTGGTGCAAGATGGGTTTCTATGAAATTGACTTTGGTTGGGGAAAGCCGATTTGGGTGACAGGTGTTGTAGCTGAGGGCGCGCCCGTGTTTGTGAAGTTTGTGACACTAATGGACACGAAAAGTGGTGAAGGAATAGAAGCATGGGTGAATTTGGATGAATCAGAAATGGAGATTTTACAGAAGAATCAAGAGTTACTTTCATATGCTTCATTAGATCCAAGTCCTCTTCTAAATGGTGAAATTGGTGCATTAGGTGCAGGACTTGGCCAGGCAACTGACCAATTTGTAAAGGAAATAAATCCGCTTCAAACGGCCTGATTTTTAAATCGTGGAAATTTAAAAAAGGAAGTCGGATATGCATGATGATTGTGGGTTTTTAATAATGATTCTGGATTTGTGGCCAGGCAGCTGTCGAGCCCACATCACATCATTTAGGCCTATTTAACGCTCTACGTTTTTATTGTGCTTGTGTGTTGTTAACTATTTTCTTGATATCGATATTCAATTGCGACAAGTGTCTTGCAGAAACAAAAGTTGATGTTACATGGAGAGTTTTTATAAATACGGGTTGATTTTAGAAATCATTTGTAAAAATGGGTGGATTTTAAACCATTCAAATCGTTGACTCATTTTAAACTTATTTGTAAAAATGGATTTTCTTGGATGACCCACAAAAAACAAACCATCACTTCTCGTTTATATTTGTAAAAAAAAATAATGACTTAAAAAGTTAATATATTTTTCGATTTGTATACATTGAGTTTTTTTATCTATATTTATCCCCTTCAACTTGATAAACTGTGCATATTCAATCCATATAATCAGCTATTCCAGGTTAGCTGCTAAAAATAACTTAATAGAGTTATATATTTCTCACTTTGTACATATTTTGTCCTTAATTTTTTTGAACATATGTAGTCCTTAATATTTTTTTTGTTGCAAAATAAGTTATTTTTTTGTTTTTGTACTCATTCAATACTTACAAATGATTTCTTTAAGTACTTATGAATGATTTATTTAAGTTTTTCTCATGATATATTACGTGAGACAATCATTAATGAGGTGTTTGAGCCTTTTGATGCTTATGTTCATCGCGATCTCGACTACTTGATTACTTAGGTCATGTGTTCTGAACATCATAACTTCATCATACGATCTCAGATTTTAACGGTCTTTATATCCACTGATGTTTTCTTATTATTTTATACTATGTTTTTTATTATTTAGAACTAAAAGATACTTAATATTTTTTGAAATATTCAGTTACAGTTAAAATGGAAACTGGAATGCAAAAGGAGGAGAATGGAGCTGAAAAGATGCAAAAAGGATATTGTTGGCAGATTGATCCCTCTTCAGTGTTTTGGGTATATTTGATGACTAATAAGTCCAATTGACGTGATTCAAAATGTTCTGCAAAGTAGACGAAATTTCCTACGACTTATGTGAGACAACCGTTTTTCTAGTTTGGCTTTTATCTTATCCAAAATCGGCCTTGAAGATGAAGCATAAAAGCTGGATGGAAATTCCCTCCAAGTTAGTTATTCCCCAAACACCACTTACCTTATTTTTATTTGCTTAAACCCTAAGCCACAATTAGTTTCCTTATTCAAATCTAACCCTAATATTCCATATTAATTCCACCTTCATTCAACTATAAATACCCCATATCATTCCACCATTTTTCATCATCTACGATATTCCACTTCGACTTGTGTAAAAAGAAAATTTCATACCTGCCGTTTTGAGGGTCTAGAAGGCGGCCGGAGGGCCGTTAAGCTGACATGAGAGAAGATATAAGGGGTTAGAGAGCGGATTCGTGTTTATGATTAAATGAAACCTTGATTTATGGAGCGCAAGGACCAACCGAATAGGAAGTACCCTCATCTCTCTACCCGATAGTTCATGCCTACTTCCTTTCCAAAACCCTAATTTCGGGATGAAATTCCCACTAACAGGGGGATGATGTGACAACCTGAAATTTATCCCGACATTTTAACCTCTTTTTCCGTTAATAAAATTCGCTTTATTTAATTGTTCCGTTAACTTTTTGGATTAGGTTAATTAAATTGGGACTTCTATTATGTCTTCATGAGTGCCCAAGCCATTTAGAAACACGTGAAACACCCTCAATATCCCCTTGAAAAATTTTAGTTACAATCAAGTCAAATTTCAACCATTCAATCGGGTACGACCAAAAGCCCCGTTCAACTTCAGTATCGGGTAGATTTCCACTGGGCCACAAACTCAAACCCCTACATAAGGGTGGGTGGACCTCCATTTGAAACTTTTCCACCCTCATAACACCCTCTGTCTACAAAGCCAATTTTGATCCAAAAACGCCTCTTTCAAGCTCCAAACTAGTAAGTGATCTATCCTAACTTGTTGTTCAGCTCATTTAACATGTAAATTCATGTTTAGAACATCCAAAAGTAGCAAAATCATGTGTTTACGGCCCAAGAACACTCTTAGACCGTAAACACCCATAAGTGGGGTTTTGAAGCCCCAAACCCCTTCCAAATCACTCTTAGGGCTTAGATATGACTTGTAGACTTGCATGTATGAGCTTAGAACCACAAAATCATATCATATGGAGAGTAAACATGAGTTTACAGCCCAAGAACAATCATGGACCGTAAACCCCTCTTCATGGGTCGTGAGCACCTTTTAAGGTGTTAAACTTGCCCTTAAACACCTCCTATGGGTAGGGTAAATGTCTAGAATCAACCACCATTGAAGTAGGGGCATTAAACATCAAAGAAACTATGGACTTAGGAGTTTACGGCCATAAACCCCCAAAGGATTGGTCCATGCGCCGTAAACTCCCTTAAAGAGGCCAAATGACGCCCTAACTTCCCCATATAGCTTGGAATAATGCATAGAACCTTGTATTCTTTCATTTAAGCCCTTAAATCATGAATTGAAGGACCCAATGAGAGTTTACGGACGTAAACTCTATTTTTACAGCAGTGAACTCCCTTAAATGGTTCATTTGGAGCCTTAACCCCTTCCTATGCCCTAGAATTGAACCTAGCCTAATTCCACAAGTGATATAAGACCTTTGAGCATCAAACAACATACCACCCATGAGTTTATGGCCGTAAACTCATGGGGATATGGTCTTAGGGCCAAAATCTCCATAAAAAGTTTACTCTTGAAGAGTAAACTCCCTAACTAGGCCATACACCCCCTTATTGCAACCCAATAGCCTCCTAGCACTTGACCAAAGTGTTTTTCCGCACATTCGGATGCTTATACGTGTTTGATTACTGTTATAATCACTAATTATATGTAAACATATGTCTTCATATGTTATTTGGTCATTAAGTGTGTTCAAGTCTTTACTTGACACCGAGCACCCAACCGAAACCTCCATCCGATCCACTTACAGCAGGTGAGTTCATACCCCTGAATTAACCTTTTAAATGATTTTAACTGCTTTTATAGGGGGGAATACAAGTTGAACTGTACAACTATTAGATAAATCACATGTGATTAATAACTGTATACAAAAATAGAGTTTGCATGTTAAACTGTTTATCCAGCTTAAAGATTTCCAAATCATGTTTTCGAATCTTGTTAAAGTATGAATATCCCTTTTTAAGATCATTAAAGGTTATCCAAAGTTTTTCAAAGTTTGTTTACTGAAGAGATATCTAGTCGAAATTTCTTATCAAGGGTTTTCTTCGCTTAAACTGTTTTATAAAAATCATTTTCAAAGCTGTGTATGAAAGGTTTTTCAAAGGATTCCAAAGATTTTCAAAACTTGTTTTAACAAATTGACATCAAGTCATACATTTCTTATATGTAAAGGTTTTCCAAAGTTTTCTTCTATGCTTTTATTTTGTTAAATGCATGCATGTATTTGTATAGTTATATAAATAATGTTTAAAAGACTTAGGAAGGCTAGTTCGCCCTATTTCCTTTTCATCGTTGGGATGTGGTCTGGTGGGTATCGGTTATCCATCCGAAGATCGTTTAAACATTAGTTATATATATCATGTATACATATATGGACATAAATGTTTCCATCGACCAGTTCATTTCCCTTGGGTAGCAAGGGCGTCCTTCCATTCATCATTCGTAGACCAGAGACACTAGTAACTATTATAGGAATAGTTAGGAGATTCTAATAACTCTTTCTAGTCCAGATAATTCCAAAGGAGTCAGTTCATTCGCAAGTCTACATTGTTATTCCAGTACTTACAATAGAATTCAAAATACGAGATGCATCTTCAAGACACAGATCTCCCCGTCGTCAAGTTGGTAACAAGAGTCTCCTGGAGGGAGAGCGGGCATTCTGTGTATAGATCTATCGGGACTGACACTCCCGCACCCTGACTGCTAGCTACAGTCCCCGGCCTACCAAGCCAAGGGGTGACAAATGTCACATTTATTCCGACGCTTGCAGGGCGTCAAGTACTTTATTGTCAATCCGTATGGTCACGAGTATCTCCATGTTTACCTTATAATTCATGGCCTTAAGGTCACGAGAATTAACATTGTATTTTTAAAACAACCCACTTAGGATTACCGGATGTTTTAGACTTTGCTAGCTGTGTCGTTCATTCAATATTGTCTGGAGTCTGTATTTCCTTGTTTTAGACTTTGCTAGCTGTGTCGTTCATTCGATACTGTCTGGATTCTTTGTTTCCTTTTGTTAGACTAAACCGGGCGTATCATTCATTCGATACTCTCCTGGAGTCTATGATTTCTTTTGCCTTAGTCAGCAGTATTACTGCTGAGGCATATGTTATTTTGCCCCTAGTTTTTTTACTAGTGATATTCTCATATTTTCTTTAAAGTCAATACCGTACTTTGGTAATATTAGTATTCTGGGGAAAATTACTCCTTAAAACATAAGTCTGTCGGGTCTTGGCAGAAGACCGCCTTTATTTAGAAATATAGGATTTTCTGGAAAGGAAGCTAATACACCGTAGATTCTAAAATACTATCTTTCATAAAGTTATTTTGAATAGAAATGCGTATTTATACAAATGACACAAAATACTTATGAACTCACCAGCATTATAAAATGTTGATACTCGCTTTCAAAATAACTTGTATTCTCAGGTCAGCGATAGACAGGTACATCCCGGGAGCTTTTGTGAAGACAACCTAGTACGAAGCTACATCTATATTATTCCTTGTATTACTTTGATGTTACTATGAAATGTAAACTATGTAAAATTATTACTATTAATGCAATGGTTGTTGTACTTTGATTACTATACTGCATATGTTGTGATACTTGACATGACGTCATCCACCCCAGAACGTTTCCGCCGTTCCGGTTTTGGGGTGTGACAGATTGGTATCAGAGCATTGTTTATAGTGAGCTCAGTATATCAATTCACAAAAGATATATAGCCTATAAATACATTGGGATAAAACACTCTGACCAAGAATTATACTTTTAAATATAACCATATTTTACCAAAGTATAATAACATCCAGAATCTAAAACACTCGAACAAAAGTATCACAAGAAGAACGAATAAAATTCTTTGGATGTTGACCATTACCGTCAAACCTGGGCAGTTATGTAGTCGTAAGCTGGAATAAATGTAACCTGATCAACTACATTTATTCGAGATGCGACCAACGTGTGGTTGGGAGTGATGGTGGTGTTGCAACGAATCTGAAACTTACCAACTAGGAATGCTAGAGCCAAACATAAAGTTTAAAATACTATGGAAGTATTTTGGAATACTAAAAGACTCACATTAATCCCATAATCATATTCAAAAGTTAAGAATCAAACAAGTAATTAAAATACCATAGGCGTATTTTAGGATCCATAGATAACCTTGTGTGAAAAACTAAAAAGATCCTCATTGATATACCTATGATTACAGAGGGTATACTTCTAAGGTTATATATGATAAGGATCCCATAGGCTAAGAATGTGTGGTTTCGCTCTACTTCCTTTTCCTTGTTTGGATGTGGATATAGAGTAGTATCACATATTTGAAGGCCTATCGGATCTAAGCTATATATAATTTGTGTACCCTATGTAATTGTAGCAGGACTCGATGTGGATCACCCAGTGAAATGTTAATAATCTCTTAGGATTCTTTAGACATTTCCATTCTCACACGAACCCTGTAGAAAACCCTACCCACTTTAATGTTTGACAAAAGAGTTGATTCAGACCCATAAGAGGTTCATTTAGAAGATTTCCAGTTCGGAAATAGATGAACTAGGATGAGACAATTGAAGCCACCAAGCGCCTATACCTTTTAGGGACACCGGTGGGGAAACCTGCCTGAACTTCTGAGACTTCCAGTCATCCATCATGAAGCGATGACACTCAGGGGTAGGATCAGAAGTAAGACAGCGCTGACACTCGGATTTAGAATCAGAAGTAAGACGGAGTAGAAATTCAATATGTCTACACGAAAAGAGAACCCTAGGTAACTACCCGAAGAAAACCAATGTCGATCCCAGTCAAGGATAAGAGGTAGACAGAGGGAGCCAGCACATGGAACCCGAGAAGTGTCTTTTCCTCGTTGTAGTCGCGCTAATACACCCATAAAATAAGACAATTTAATGGGTTAGTGATTACACTACTCACACTATGTGTTAGGTAAATCGCCTTTTCCCGTCGCATGTAACACGATTAGATCAGATCCCAAAACCTCGATCGAGGGTGTTTAGCCATAAGTTTTCATGAGCCCTTTTCCTCCGTGATCCTCGTTTCGAACTTCCCTCAAATCTTTCCAAGCCGGAGAGTGAACCTTTCCAGCATAAAGACAACTTAGTAGGAACGACTCCCATCTTATGGCTTTCCGATACTCATACCCCTACCTTGAATACCCGAACTACATCATGGGGATGTAGTTCGACACTCAGATAACCAATATCCGAGGCGCGGGAAAATTTACGCCTATTATAGTAAGAATAGATACGTCTAGGGTTAAACATTGTCTCTCATCATCTTGTGTTCCTTTTCGTGTACGAAAACCATGCCTCCGAAGAAACGTAACCAAGCCACTGGCAAGAAACCGACTCTCCTATTTGATGAAGCTATGTTCCAAGCTGCAGTCTCGGCAGCCATAGCAGTTGTCATGGCTCAACTGAATGCTAACAACGCCAATGTTAGCAAGAACTCTATCGGAAATCCCGATCCTAGCAATGGACAGTAGAAACCAACACCTGTATACCCAGCCACCCAAGAACCCCAACCAAAGCCACTGAAGAGAAAGCTCAAGAACGAGGAGGGAAGTACCTCGGCTCAAGGACCTTTCGAAGGGCAACGAGCTGAGACAGTCAATATCCCTACCAACCCTTCCATCTCGACTCCTAGAAGACCATACCTAGGAAGCCTCCCCCGTTGCAGCAAGTGCAGCTGCCATCATCATAGTACCTGCCGGGAACTCTGTTGTACTAGGTGCAACAGGAAGGGACATATCTCTCGTACCTGCAGAGCCCCGGTTGAGTTCATTACATCAACTACCAATGTGGGGTCCAGTCCAGTTTGCCATCTATGTGGTGAAATTGGGCACTCCAAGCGGGACTGCCCAACTGAAAGAAACGAAAAAGGCACAGGAGGAGTCTCACCCTAATACCTAGGAGAAGCATCAATGAACCCGGTAAAATTTTGGTACGTCTCTCAATCTTCGATAACTAACCGAAAACATTAACTGAAAACATTAAAGGGCTAATTCTAAAAGTAATTACTCTTTCGTTAAGGAGAAAGTCGCAACACTATTGTAAGAATTCAAAATTTTCATCAGGTAAAGCTATAATGGCCCGGTATATACGTTAAGGCCATGTATGATTAAGATGGATAGACCTCGAGTGAGTGATGCTGCCTCATTTCCTGTTCCTCGTTTGGTTGTGGATTTAGGGTGGAGTTGCTCAGTCAACAGTCCTCCCCACCTTAATTATACATGACTAGTGTATGCTAAGCGATTATAGACAGACCTCGTGAGAATCCATTCACGAAAAGTACATTATTCCAAAATCTCAGGACCCTCTATAGTTCCGCATCGACTCTACCAGTCCAAGTATCCACGACAGTGATACACGGGACGAAACCTGAGACACCAAGAACTTGTGTGCCCGTTTAGCACATGGCCTTATCGACCCTCATTCTATATCATGTCGATGTATGCCAACTTCGACGCCTCTATCAATCATGGTTCGACTTAGTGCAACCATGTGTAAATTCCTAGTGTTGTGTCAAAAGAACTTTCACCATAGCCTTTTCGGCAGATAAAGGTCCTTCCGAACTTAATAATAAAACCTAATGCAATCCGTCAGTCGTCTCCCTTATCTAATCCGAAATACCCCTGAGTAGGGTATCGCACGCTGTTAATCAACCCTTCCTTAGACGAATAGAACCCGAAGCGAAAGACACTGCAGGTATTTCAAAACATGTTAACCACCCGAAGCTTACTCCATAGATCCCCCAGAAAGACCCTTAGCACCTCACAATCAGGTTCATGAATCAAGAGGAAAGAACTCATGGGACTGACTACTATAACTGAGTATATGCATAAGGGTGGTATATAATTGAGATTAAAAGATTTAAGATGTGTGCTTCCTCCCTACTCCATGTTCCTCATTAGGTTGTGGGTCTGGGGTGGAGTCGCACAACTGAACATCCTGTCGACCTCAATAAGATACGGCTTGCATACACCAAGTATTAGTGGTTAAGCCAAGTATGAGCTCTACCACGAACCTCATAGTAAAAGCCTTCATCCTATCCTATAGAATAGGAACTAGAGTCAAGAGAACCACTGCGGGTTGAGCTACAATAATGACCACAAATCTGAAATTTGTTGTCATCCCGGTTAAGCCAACATAGTAACTAACACCCTCAGTTGGTAAAGAAATCTGAGCCGTAAGAGTCAAGGACATTGACTACGACCGTCCATTCACGCTTAATCCCACAAATTAAGCATCTCAGCGGATATCCCGGAAACTTGGAAGCTGCGATAAGTTAAACTCTAAGAAGAGTGGATGAGGAGATTAGAAGTTCCGAGTGACGGAACCCTATACTTCTAGACTTAATCTAAATCAAGGAAACTCAGAACCACCGGAAGAGTACTTGCAGAAGATGCTTGCACTACTTAGGCACTTCATCCACCCTGTTATTGACGAGTAGTGCCTAGGACACTCCGCCTCCTCAAGTGGAAGAAGTCACCGTCGTCCTGTAGACGATAGACTGCATTCTCCGAAGTGAATACCAGAATGCCAAGAACCACATGATAACCTCTGCAGCCAAGAATACTTGAATAAAGTATGAAAGTAGGTTGCATTAAGCCTTATAATCCAGATCCCGAAGAGATTATAAACTTGACACCAGTCTAGGTGTTAGTCGAGGGATTATACCAGAGCACGCGCTTTCTGCAACTGAAACAAACCGACACCTTAGAGATTAGGGCATGTCTTAGAGATTCATTGGACTACTAGGTGTTCCAAGAATACTATCTCACACAGAAATAGTAGAACCACCTACCGAGATAGTCCAACACTTCAGAAAATCTTTAAAGACTGAGTTAGCCCTAAGCAGAGATTGCTATTCATGAAACAGCAAACCAAGTAAGAGGATGATTCTTTCCTGTGAGGAATCATATTGTAAAAGCGTCAATTAGACGATGATGAGAAGTTTAAAAACTTTCTAAACAATCTTCAGGTCGAAACCCTATCTCACTGACCTTGAGAGTGTCCGTTAGAAACATCTCAAGAATCAAAAGTGCATGTTCATTTTGCACAAGATTGAGATAGTCACCCTGCAGCAAATAGATACCCGTAGACATCCAATTCATCCGATGATCCAGAAAACCAATCAACAGGAAACACGAATCCAAGGATAACCCAAGCCTTCTAAGAACCAACCTAAAGGACTACACCCGCAATATGAGAGAACGTTTGGAACTTTAGAATGGCGATCACGCCAGTGATGATCTCGCCATAGGACCATCTGGGGTTCTTTACAAAAATAGGGCCAACCCTCGTCAGACCACGACTACTATAAGAAATTCCATAAGCTTCACCCCAAATCAATCCACGTCTTAGAATTAAAAAGTGCTCGATGTGACTCTCTAAATCCCACTTGTCTTTATAGAAATCATTGGGGACTCCAACTTCATATAGGCACCTGTAGGAATCGCGAGACGAGCAATCAAGTGAACGAAACGGAATCCACATCCCGTAAGTGAAAGTTTGTTAGAACGGCAAGCAAAGGCCAAAGTTCACTTCGGAGCGCAAGGACCAACCGAATAGGAAGTACCCTCATCTCTCTACCCGATAGTTCATGCCTACTTCCTTTCCAAAACCCTAATTTCGGGATGAAATTCCCTCTAACAGGGGGATGATGTGACAACCTGAAATTTATCCCGACATTTTAACCTCTTTTTCCGTTAATAAAATTCGCTTTATTTAATTGTTCCGTTAACTTTTTGGATTAGGTTAATTAAATTGGGACTTCTATTATGTCTTCATGAGTGCCCAATCGATTTAGAAACACGTGAAACACCCTCAATATCCCCTTGAAAATTTTTAGTTACAATCAAGTCAAATTTCAACCATTCAATCGGGTACGACCAAAAGCCCCGTTCAACTTCAGTATCGGGTAGATTTCCACTGGGCCACAAACTCAAACCCCTATATAAGGGTGGGTGGACCTCCATTTGAAACTTTTCCACCCTCATAACACCCTCTGTCTACAAAGCCAATTTTGATCCAAAAACGCCTCTTTCAAGCTCCAAACTAGTAAGTGATCTATCCTAACTTGTTGTTTAGCTCATTTAACATGTAAATTCATGTTTAGAACATCCAAAAGTAGCAAAATCATGTGTTTACGGCCCAAGAACACTCTTGGACCGTAAACACCCATAAGTGGGGTTTCGAAGCCCCAAACCCCTTCCAAATCACTCCTAGGGCTTAGATATTACTTGTAGACTTGCATGTATGAGCTTAGAACCACAAAATCATATCATATGGAGAGTAAACATGAGTTTACAGCCCAAGAACAATCATGGACCGTAAACCCCTCTTCATGGGTCGTGAGCACCTTTTAAGGTGTTAAACTTGCCCTTAAACACCTCCTATAGGTTGGGTAAATGTCTAGAATCAACCACCATTGAAGTAGGGGAATTAAACATCAAAGAAACTATGGACTTAGGAGTTTACGGCCGTAAACCCCCAAAGGATTGGTCCATGCGCCGTAAACTCCCTTAAAGAGGCCAAATGACGCCCTAACTTCCCCATATAGCTTGGAATAATGCATAGAACCTTGTATTCTTTCATTTAAGACCTTAAATCATGAATTGAAGGACCCAGTGAGAGTTTACGGCCATAAACTCTATTTTTATAGCAGTGAACTCCCTTAAATGGTTCATTTGGAGCCTTAACCCCTTCCTATGCCCTAGAATTGAACCTAGCCTAATTCCACAAGTGATATAAGACCTTTGAGCATCCAAGAACACACCACCCATGAGTTTATGGCCGTAAACTCATGGGGATATGGTCTTAGGGCCGAAATGTCCATAAAAAGTTTACTCTTGAAGAGTAAACTCCCTAACTAGGCCATACATCCCCTTATTGCAACCCAATAGCCTCCTAGCACTTGACCAAAGTGTTTTTCCGCACCTTAGGATGCTTATACGTGTTTGATTACTGTTATAATCACTAATTATATGTAAACATATGTCTTCATATGTTATTAGGTCATTAAGTGTGTTCAATTCTTTACTTGACACCGAGCACCAAACCGAAACCTCCATCCGATCCACTTACAGCAGGTGAGTTCATACCCCTAAATTAACCTTTTAAATGATTTTAACTGCTTTTATAGGGGGGAATACAAGTTGAACTGTACAGTTATTAGATAAACCACATGTGATTAATAACTGTATAGCAAAATAGATTTTTCATGTTAAACTGTTTATCCAGCTTAAAGATTTCCAAATCATGTTTTCGAATCTTGTTAAAGTATGAATATCCCTTTTTAAGATCATTAAAGGTTATCCAAAGTTTTTCAAAGTTTGTTTACTGAAGAGATATCTAGTCGAAATTTCTTATCAAGGGTTTTCTTCGCTTAAACTGTTTTATAAAAATCATTTTCAAAGCTGTGTATGAAAGGTTTTTCAAAGGATTCCAAAGATTTTCAATACTTGTTTTAACAAACTGACATCAAGTCATAAATTTCTTATGTGTAAAGGTTTCCAAATTTTTCATCAAAGTTATCTTCTATGCTTTTATTTTGTTAAATGCATGCCTGTATTTGTATAGTTATATAAATAATGTTTAAAAGACTTAGGAAGGCTAGTTCACCCTATTTCCTTTTCCTCATTGGGATGTGGTCTGGTGGGTATCGGTTATCCGTCCGAAGGTCGTTTAAACATTAGTTATATATCATGTATACATATATGGACATAAAGGTTTCCATCGACCAGTTCATTTCCCTTGGGTAGCAAGGGCATCCTTCCATTCATCATTCGTAGACCAGAGACGCTAGTAACTATTATAAGAATAGTTAGGAGATTCTAATAACTCTTTCTAGTCCAGAGAATTCCAAAGGAGTCAGTTCATTCACAAGTCTACATCGTTATTCTAGTACTTACAATAGAATTCAAAATACGAGATGCATATTCAAGACACGGATCTCCCCGTCGTCAAGTTGGTAACCAGAGTCTGCTGGAAGGAGAGCGGGCATTGTGTGTATAGATCTATCGGGACTGACACTCCCGCACCCTGACTGCTAGCTACAGTCCTCGGCCTACCAAGCCAAGGGGTGACAAATGTCACATTTATTCCGACGCTTGCAGGGCGTCAAGTACTTTATTGTCAATCCTTATGGTTACGAGTATCTCCATGTTTACCTTATAATTCATGGCCTTAAGGTAACGAGAATTAACATGGTATTTTTAAAACAACCCACTTAGGATTATCGGATGTTTTAGACTTTGCTAGTTGTGTCGTTCATTCAATACTGTATGGAGTCTGTATTTCCTTGTTTTAGACTTTGCTAGCTGTGTCGTTCATTCGATACTGTCTGGAGTCTTTGTTTCTTTTTGTTAGACTGAGCCCGGCATATCATTCATTCGATACTCTTCTGGAGTCTATGATTTCTTTTGCCTTAGTCAGCAGTATTACTGCTGAGGCATATGTTATTTTTCCCCTAGTATTTTTAGTAGTGATATTCTCATATTTTCTTTAAAGTCAATACCGTACTTTGGTAATATTAGTATTTTGGGGAAAATTACTCCTTAAAACATAAGTCTGTCGGGTCTTGGCAGAAGACTGCTTTTATTTAGAAATATAGGATTTTCTGGAAAGGACACTAATACACCGTAGATTCTAAACTACTATCTTTCATAAAGTTATTTTGAATAGAAATGCGTATTTATACAAATGACACTAAATACTTATGAACTCACCAACACTATAAAATGTTGATACTCGCTTTCAAAATAACTTGTATTTTTAGGTCAGCGATAGACAGGTACATCCCGGGAGCTTTTGTGAAGACAGCCTAGTACCGAGCTGTGATATTACTATGAAATGTAAACTATGTAAAATTATTACTATTAATGCAATGGTTGTTGTACTTTGATTACTATACTGCATATGTTGTGATACTTGACATGACGTCATCCACCCCAGAACGTTTTCGCCATTCCAGTTTTGGGGTGTGACATATAGTAAGTAGAGTCAAAATCAAAGTTATCACCACTAATAATAGGTTTTGAATCTGTAGAAGGAGATGGTGAAAGAGGGTTTAGTGGTAACAGGGGTTTCGGTGTCTCCGGTAGGGGCCCCCGTATTAGATACGCTGACATGAACCGGAGGTTCGGTTGTATTGGTTGTTGTAGTTTGAGAAAAGATTGGAGGTGGAAGTGGAGCAATGGTAGTAGGTTGAGAAGAGACAAGTAGTGGTATTGGAGCAACTGAAATTAGTGTTGTAGTAGGATTCCTAGATGGAGGAGGAGTAGGAATAGAAACATGAGGTTGTACCTCAGGAGTTGGAGATCGTGGAGGTGTGTTTCCCCTTTGTAAGCCTTCAACGTGAACCTCCTGTTCCTCATCTGAGTTAGCAAGCGAAGATTCCTTTGGTTTTCTCGCCATTTTCTTGACCTTTTTCTTTTTTGGAGAGGAAGGAACTGCTTTGTCAGCTTTTTCGCTTTTTGGTTGTCTCAACATGAGATGATGGACCTTCGTTCTCTGTTTTCTTTGATTCCTGCTTCTTCCCCCTCTTAGCTGGTTTCTGAACAACATCCAAAGCAGACTACATCTCTGGAGTAAGTTGTCGTGGCCCTGAAGGTGTCAGCTTACAATAATCAGCCATAAAATGGCTCGCACTAGAAAGACAACGGGACATCGTTTCAGGAATTGACCCATTGAACATGAACTTGGTGGGATCAGAAACAATGATTTTTGTCATGTGAAAGGTGGCGATTGAAGACAACATTGCATCTGCCATAACTAGAACCTGAAAATGTTTGATTGCTCTGCGAGTCACCAGAGTCCAGAAGCGTCCACATGAGATTTCTTTGTGTTTGGACGATGAGTTGAGACTCTGCACCAACTGAGACCATATTAGAGAGCCATAGTCCAAATTCATGCCATGATAGAGACCATAAAGAATGGTCATGAAGCCTTTGCTGGCACCATCTGATCCAGCGACTCGTTTAGCTAAACCCTTGAAGATGAGGGTGAAAAGACCATTCCATTGCGGTGGTAAGAAGGACTTCTTGAACTTAGTCACCGTGGTGAGGACATCAGTGTACCCATGTCATAGAACATAGTGAAGAGCTGAGTAGTACAGATGAAATCTGGAGAGATAACAGAAGCATCTGAAGCAAGCTTTAGCAGAGAACAAAAGCAAGCTTTTGAGACAAATGTCTTGTGATTGAAGATTTCAAAGAAGATCCATTCCTTGCTGTAACTCTTGGATTTCCAGGTATCATAATTTTAATATTTTTTTGTAGATGAGAAGAGGGACTCGATGAGTTGGCGGCTGAACTCGTCGAGTAGGATCGCGACTGATGACTCAGATTAATAAATGGACTCGACGAGTCGGAGAGTCAACTCGATGAGGCCGCGCTGTGGATAGAAACCCTAATTCCTTGGGCCAATGCCCTATTTAAAGGACCTTATGGCCTTCATTTGCGGCCACACAACCACTTAAGAAACTCTAACGAACCGGAGAGCATAGAGAGTGAGGGAATGAGCTAATTACATCACCATTAGTGCATTCTTGCAAGAAGGAAGCAGGGGATTCAAAGCTAGGCTGATTGAGGAGCTCAGATCTACTATCACTTCATCAAAGGTTGTTGTTTTAGGTATGAATCCATGCCTATTTTCGTGTATATAGTAGATCCCATGAATCTAGGGTTTCTTTACCCATTCTTTAGTTGGAATAATGAGTATGTGGAGTCGCATTGAGGAATAGACTTTAGATCTGGACCTTGAGAGGTCCAGAGAGTCCCAATCATCCTGCTTTATGCACTCCCATGAGAGTTTTGAGTCTAGGTTACCATTTTATGAGTTATTTCTTCAAATACAACCATATGTGCGATGCATGAACGTAAAGATAGGACCTTTACGTGACTTTTGGGTGTTGGGAGGTCAGATCTATAAGTTAGAGTAACGGATCTGAACTCAGAAGATCGTTTGAGCATTGTCATGGAGGAAACTCACCGAGTCCATGAGAGGACTCGACGAGTCGGATCGTGTTGCTCCGCGATTCATGATCAGTGGTAACCCGTCGAGCGAAAGGTTAACTCGACGAGTCGAGTGAGGCCTTAGGAGGGTTCAGAGGACACGCATGGACTCTCCGAGTCACCCGAGTGCACTCGAAGAGTCTGGTCAAGGTTGGACCGTTGACTAGAGTTGACTTTTGTTGAATTTTAGGGTTTGGTCGAAGTATGGACTTTTGGACGATTAGAAGGGTAAAATGGTCTTTTAGCCTTCTGAAAGAACATAGGGAGGGATTGGTCTAGTCTTGAGAGCCGTTATTGATTTGAGATAATTACTTTATGTAATTAGGCGGGGGCTAGGTCATTGTTTTCAATTCGGGGATTCGAGCATGTCAGTTACTAGACATCATACGAGGTGAGTCTTCTCACTATACCTTACCTAGGGAGGTAATTATGTGTGACCGGAAGGTCTTATGTGCTATGACAAGTATGTGTTATATATATCTATGTGATATGTATATGATATGTATGTTACGAGTAGTATGGTATGGGCCAGAAGGTCAACAGGGTATGGATCGGAAGGTCAGCAGTGGAGGGACCGGAAGGTCAACATGGTATGGACCAGAAGGTCAACGGAGTAGGACCGAAAGGTCTACTCAGATTATGGGACTGGAAGGCCCCTAAGACACATTGACCGGAAGGTCTCGTAGAGCTATAGCCTCGAGTGGATTATGTTCTGTATGTGGTATTTGGGGAACTCACTAAGCATTTAGCTTACCGTGTTATGTGATATGTGTTTCAGGTACCAGCGAGGATCGCGGGAAAGCACCGGCATGATCTATACACACTGATGGAGTATTATGTATTATGTATTACGTATTTGAGATTCTGGGATATGATTTTAATGTGATAACAGTTGATACACTTGAGTTTTGAAATTACTTTATGAAATGTGTTATGTTTTAAAAATGAAATTTTTTTTTTGGAAATTTACGTCGTTACAAGTTGGTATCAGAGCCTTGGTTTGAGGGATTTGGATGCACCTTCGGGCATATCTGAACTCAAGCTGAGGATTTGAGAAAAATTATCATAAAAGAAACAATTTTTCTAAAAAGTGTAATAGATTTTGAGAAAAAGCAAAAAGGGACAATGTGTATGATCAGCCAACGCCCGAATGGTGATTTCCCAAAATACCCTTACATTATATGTTATGAGATATTATGTAATGTGCTACGCATGCTAGAGTAGGCTAGGTAAAATCATATCATAGGACTAGGGTGGCCTGATATGTGATGCCTTAGCATAGGAGTTTATGTTGATGTGAGAAGCTTTGAGTGCATGTACGTAGCAGAGAGTAGCTTGTGAGGACTCTACTTGAGAGTAGGCTGAATTCAGAAGGAATATAGTACTTGCGAATTGGGATCCTAGGAGGAGGTCTTGGTGTGGATACGGATACGGTGTGGAAGGTAGTATTGGGCCCGTACTACTGAAAGCACCGGATTGGTCGACATTTCAAGTAAGAATCCTTAGGGTGCTAAGGAACAAGTAGGAACTGTTGATCGAGTGTGAGTAATCTCAGTCGAGTCTCTGATTATTTTATGTCATATTTAAGAGGCTTCATGGTGGGGACGCGCCACAACCCAGGAGGCAGTGTTACCAGTGGTACCAACAATGAGGAGATCCGTAGGATGATCCACGAGGAGGTGGACGCAACCATTCGGACAGAGATTCCAGAGATGTTTGGGTCTATCAAGACCACGCTAATTGAGACATTCGACGAGCGATACGCTGCTCTGACCGAGGTTGCTGCTGCTGCATCCACCGCAGTTGTCGCCGCTGCTAGGCCGAAATGGGGTGACTCGTTGCTGTACCGAGAGTTCAGCAACACGAAGCCACCAGAGTTTGATGGGATAGGATCTGATAGCCATGATGAGGTGGATCTCTAACGTTGAGGGATGTTTCTACACTTGTTCCTGTACGGAACATTTGAGAGTACGGTTCGTGTTGAACCAGCTTCGCTTAGGAGCGAAGGACTGGTGGGAGTTTGTGACGGCAGATTTTTCTCCTACAGAGCTTACCGCGGTGACGTGGGAGAGGTTCACCACTATGTTTAGAGACGAGTATGTTCCCCCGGTTGAGAGGGAACATTTGGCCCAGGAGTTCTTGTCCCTCAAGCAAGGGACGAAGTCTGTGACGGTGATCATGTGGATGTTTCATGAGAGGGCGTTGTTCTGCCCTAAGCACGAGTCTACTAAGCAGGCACGCATGAGTCGATATTTGAGTACACCGAGGAGAGACATTCGGGAGTTCGTGGCGAACTCGACGTACCGAACATTTTCTGAGCTCCAGGAAAATGCTCGGAAGAGGGAGATTAAGCTAGAGAACCAGGCCATGGAGGATGTCGAGTCTCAGAGGAGGGATAGTGTGACAACCCAAAATTTCCATTCTGTACGAACAATATCTATTCAATAGAAGCTAGTCCAGTTTCAGTGATTTTCAGACTTTTCCGAATAAGTTTGTGTACATTAGGGTTTACGTTTAAGGAGATATCAGGAGAGTGGATGCTCCTGGGTTTGTGAAACTTGAACATTTCAAGTTTCATAATGTTATAGTCCAATTCCAGAATAAAAATATTTTCTGCCAAAAATATTTCAGGACTATAAATAGATTTCTGAACTAAATTTATTCATTATTCACATTTCCAACTAGAGAAAAGCCATTTTCTCTCTCACGGATCTTCGGGTTTTCGTCCCAAATCATGAGTACACTTCTCTAGTTGTGTTTTAATGCTTATTTTATGCTTATTAACATAGATTGTGTGCCAAATATATGTGATTCAGGAGTTTACCGCCCAAGAACGTTCTTGGGGAGTAAACTCCAAAACGAAGCTTAAAAGCTATCTAGTCCCATTTCCTTGTTAGGCAACTAGTTAAGGACTTTATGTATGTACATTTAAGGCTAGAAAACAATCAAGAACACATAGTCTTAAGTTATTACGGCCCAAGAGTTTCTTGGACCGTAAACACCAATTTCAAGGGCTTAAAAGTGCCCTAATCACTCCTAAAGGCTTTAGACATTAACCCTCAATTACTTCTAGCTAATTTGGAGACTTTAACACATCAAGAACACCCCTTAAAGGGAGTTTACGGCCAAGGAACTACTCTTGGGCCGTAAACTCCAAGTAAAGGCACCAAAGTGTGCCTAGGGTCCTCTTTAGCCTTAAACAAAAGCCTAGAAGTTATACTACTTGTGCAAGAGGCTTAAAAGAATTAAAACACCCATCCCATGAGAGTTTGCGGCCGTAAACTCTAAGGGATATGGTCTTTTGGCCGTAAACTCCTCAAAGGAGTATTATCTATGCCCTAAACTACCCAAATGATTAAACCACCAAGTTAGGCTTATTCTAGAAATCATTTAGCATCTTAAAACAACCCCAACCACCAAGATTGGAGTTCACGGCCGTAAACTCAAGGGTTTACGACCGTAAACTCCTTGTGTGGGGTTTATTGGGTAGTAAACTCTTATACAAGGTCCTTTGGTACATTAAACCCCTTTAGCCCTGTCCTATAGCAACTTAGATGCAACCATTAGGACCTATAACACTTATACAAAGTGTTTACATGTTCCTAAGTGTCCCAAATTATCTCATTAAGTTATTATTTGGCTAATTAGTTATATATATGCTCATTATATGATAACTAGGCTCGTGCGTGTGAACAAGTCTCCGTTTGCCACCTAGCACGGTATCCGACACTACAATCCAATCCACTCACAACAAGTGAGTTCATACCCCTTTAATTAACCTTTCAAATGATTTTAAATGTTTTAAATACTTTATGGGGGGATACAATTTAAATACTTATAGTTAATGCATCAATCACATGTGATTACATCAATCACATGTGATTAATAACTAGAAAACCAATGATTTTATCACTGATCAAACTGTTTATCAAACTGTTTTACTTCAAAATGTTTTTCAAACTCTTTTACTTATCAAATGCTTTTATTAAACTTTGTTTTACTTCTTATAAATTGCATGCCCATATATGTATAGATATATAAGTAATGTTTAAAGGGCTTAAGAAAGTCATCCGCCCTATTTCCTTTTTCTCGATTTGGATGTGGTCTGGTGGGATTTCGGGTAACCATCCGAAGGTCGTTTCAATATTAATTATATATCAAATATACATATATAGACATAAAAGTACTTCCATATTCATGCGTATTAGACACATCATTAGTAAGTTACCATCGGGGTAACACTAGATCATACTACTACAATTTCTAGATCAATGAGTCAGTTCATTCATGAGTCTATACATTACATTACTATGAGAACATATACATTACATTACTAGGAGAACATATACATTACATTACTATGAGAACATATACAACTATACTAGAAAGAGAACATATACAACTATACTAGGAGGAGAACATATACAACTATACTAGAACGAGAAACATTACATTGCATATACAAGAATACGTTAACAATTGTGATCCACTATATCGGAGCATGCCTTAAATGTCATGACCTGAGTTGTAGCCAGAATTCTCTTGGAGGGAGAGCGTGAGTTTGCGTATAGATCTATACTGGATTGACTATCCTACACCTTGCTGCTAGCTACAGCCGGACCTGCAGGTCTGCGGGTGCCAAACGTCATTCCGTTATTACGACCATTCGTATGTCGTTGTTACCAGTCGATAGTATGGTGCAATTTATCACATTATACCTTAATATAAATCCGGTTTAAGGTAGTTAGTACAGCAGTAGTTCTTATAATACAACACTACAGTACTACAATGATTTACCCATTACATATTTTTAGTGATTATTTCACTTAAACATTAATGTACAAACTATATTTTGTTGAATGATAGTTACAATTGGGAAATTACACACTTTTACAACAAACGAGCATACAAAACAGTTAAGCCTTGGTAGAAGGCTACTTTAATAGAAAATATAGGTTTTTCTGAGAGATTCAAACTTTTACAAACACTTACAAACATTTGCTTACATTTTACAACTTATACTTGAGACAGGTTCAAACGTTTTTGATAACAAACACCGACACTAAAATACTTATGAACTCACCAGCTTAATGCTGATAAACTCTTTCAAAATAACTTGTATTCTCAGGTCATCAGTAGACAGGTACCGAGGCCAGCTTTTGAGAAGATGGAGCGCATCCAAGACTCATCTTATTATTTTGATTTACATTATTTTTGGTGTCTATAACTGTACAGAGCACGCTTGTATTAAAATTATATATTTAATGCAATGGATGATGTTGTTTGCTTATTTACATTTACTGTGTTGTGATACTTTACATGACGTCCTCCGCCCCAGAACATTTCCGCCGTTCTTGGTTGTGTGACAGATTGGTATAAGAGCATTGTTTATAGTGAATCAAGTATATCAACCCATAAAAGATATACTAAACTATAAACCCATTAGGGATTAAATCACTCTGACCAAGAGTCTATACTTTAAATATTAAAATATTTAATTAAGTATACTAGTCTGCATTCATACTAAAATCAGTGTCACAATGACAAGAACAAAAGTATTACGATTGTTAAATATCACAAGTTAGCTCGGGGATGTATGGTCAGTCCTGGGAATGGCATAGCCTGATCAACTATGCTGGTCCGAGGAGTGATTAGCATATGCCCTAGAATGCTTGTGATGTGTTAACAAGTCTAAAAACTTACCAACAATACCATAAGAAGATCAGTAGAACTTAAACTTAAAATACTATAGGTGTATTTTGTACTACTAGTTACATGTATACTATATTCTTATACCTCTCTTCTTGCGTAGATTTAAAATGGTTGGATTCCATCACGGCGACCCGTACTTTCCAAATGAAGGCAATGCCGGGTGGATCGAAGAAGAGCCCAAAGATGAGCATCCAATCCCTTTGGATGATCACCTCGCAGAAGGCTTTTCTGATGGATCCGACTCCGATCCTGAAGTCAACAACCTACCGCTAGTAGGTCAATCCCCGAACAACAACCCCCGACTAGCTTTTCCAGGTCCTACACCCTTGTGGGCAACCAACTTGAATCGCTGGAGTGACGAACAGGGTCAACCCTTACCATACTTTGGGGACCGAAGCTTTTACAACGTCAGTGAAGGTGGTTCTGCGGACCGAGCTCTGCCCGTCATTATCCGCAGAATAGCTCGTAATGTTAAGCAAGGTCGAGCAACCATCGACCGGGTCATGGAGATTGATGCCAACTCAGGTGTCAACACAGTCCGCATCCGCCGTCTTGAAGAAGACATGGAACGGACCCGGAGAACCAATGAAACCCTGCAGCAACAGTTGGCTGCCTCCCGAGCTGAAGTCTTGGAACTTCGAGCCCGCCAGAGGGCTCAGGATCGACACCTTCAAGAGGTGTTTCGTCAAGTGTCAGACCTCAGGGCTCGCCCGAGGAATTCCCATCGCCTTTAGATGATGTCTAGTGCATCTATGTCTTTTGGTTAAGGAATATCCTTTAACATCTGTGCTCTAAGTAGCACTTGTCTGTAAAATATTCCTAACTTTCAGTAATCTAATTAGGAATCTAAGAACTATCAAACTTTTCTATATGGTATGATGTAAGACCTACTGTTAGGTCGATTTTCCCTGAACTTATTACATCAGTAATACCAGTATTATTGAAATCTATCTAATCTGTGGGAAAAATCTGTACACTTGTGTTTTCCTACTAATATTCCTTGTTGTGATTTCAAACATTCATTCAACAGTTGGGCTATGGTTAGTTAGTCCATGTGTCACTCTCACCTTGCTTACAAATTGATTCTTACCATTTTTCTTATCTTTATAAACTTATAGCTGAAAGATGCCTCCTCGCAAGTCTCCCCGAAATAACCCTACACCTCCACCACCTCCTCCGCCTCCGGTCATCGATACTGCAGCCCTGAATGCTGCCGTGGCTGCAGCAGTGGAAACTGCCATGGCTCAGTATCACTCATCTGATGCCAGCAGAGGTGGAAATCCTGTTGAATCAATTCCGGTTGAAACCCCTGTGCGCTCGTGAGAGTGCTCCTACAAGGATTTCACCAATTGCAAGCCGAAGCCTTTCCATGGCACCGGCGGAGTCATTGCCCACTCGCAATGGTTCGAGAAGACTGAATCAGTCTTCGAAATTTGTTCATGCCCTGCTGTGAGCAAAGTCAAATATGCCGCATGCACCTTTGAGGGAAAGGCCCTGACGTGGTGGAACAACCACGTTAAAGCTCTAACCCTCGTCGTAGCCAACGACATGGGCTGGGAGACGATGAAAGACCTCATGATGGAGGAATACTGCCCGAGGGGCGAAGTCCAGAAGTTGGAGCAGGAACTTTGGAACCTGACTATGAAGGGCACCAACGTGGTCGCTTATACTGCCCGATTCAGCGAACTGTTGGCCCTCTGCCCCAATATGGTTCCCACTGAGGGGAAAAAGATCGAGAGGTACATATGGGGACTAGTGCCTCCGTATCAGGGGAACGTCCTAGCATCAAACCCTGCTACCTTCGACAGTGCCAAGCGACTGGCACAGCGACTCATTGACCATGGAGTCAAAACCCCTGCAACCACAACAACCCTAGCTATCCCGGAACCCTCCAAACCCGCTGACACCAAGCGGAAGTTCTGGGGCGAAAAGAAGAAGCAGCAAGCTGCCAAAAAGCAGCAAATCGTGGCAGTGCATGCCGCGGTAACCCCTACTGCTGCTACTGCTCCGGGGAAGCAGTATGCTGGAAGTTTGCCTAAGTGCAACAAATGCAAATTCCACCACAACGACCCCTGCCGTGAAATGCAGTGCTCTAACTGCAACCGGAAAGGACACACCGTCCGTTTCTGTAAGTTCCCGGCACAACCGATCACCCAAGTCCCTAGCTCTGGTGCGAGCCCGACCTGCTATGGATGTGGCGAAGCAGGCCACTTTAAGAGGGACTGCCCCAAAGCGAAGAATGCTGGAGGAGCAGGCAGGGTACTAGCTATAGGCCACGGGGAAGCAGTTGCTGACCCGACAGTGGTGACTGGTACGTTCCTCCTCGATAACTCCTATGCATGCATTATGTTCGATAGTGGAGCGGAGCGAAGCTTCGTAAACCATAAATTTGCTCGCATGCTTAAACAACAACCACACACACTTAAGGAACAATTCACCGTAGAAATGGCTAATGGGAAAACTGAAAGTACGAATAGCATATACTTAGGTTGTACCCTAACTCTAGATAACCATTCATTCCCAATCGACCTCATGCCGGTCTCAATAAAAAGCTTCGACGTTATCATTGGCATGGATTGGTTAAGTCTTCATCGCGCCGACATCATGTGCTACGAGAAAGCAGTCCGTCTAAACCTCCCGTCTAACGAAACTCTTATAGTCTACGGCGACAAACCCGGTGCGAGTCTTCGCATTATATCAAGTATTCAAGCACAGAAATATCTGCGCAAAGAATACCACTCATTCCTTGCTCACGTCGTCGACACGAGCCTCGAAACGAAAGAACTAAGAACATTCCAGTAGTGAGCGACTTCCCTGACATTTTCCCAGAAGAGCTACACGGATTACCTCTGCAACGACAGGTCGAGTTCAGAATCGACTTAGTCCCAGGAGCTACCCCAGTAGCCAAGTCGCCCTACCGCTTAGCACCAGCTGAGATGCAGGAACTCTCTGGTCAACTTAACGAACTGCTCAGTAAGGGCTTTATAAGACCAAGTTTCTCACCTTAGGGAGCATCGGTCTTGTTCGTTAAAAAGAAAGACGGATCATTCCGTATGTGTATCGACTACAGAGAACTCAACAAACTGACGGTTAAAAATCGTTACCATCTGCCTCGCATAGACGATCTATTTGACCAACTGCAAGGGGTGAACTATTTTTCTAAAATTGATCTGAGATCCGGATATCACCAGTTACGGGTGCTAGAGGAGGATGTGCCGAAGACAGCCTTCCGAACTCGTTACGGACACTACGAGTTCGTGGTGATGCCATTCGGATTGACCAATGCGCCTGCAGTCTTCATGGATCTGATGAATAGGGTATGCCGACCTTACTTGGATCAGTTCGTCATCATTTTCATTGACGACATCCTGATCTACTCCTGAAGTAAGGAAGAGCATGGCGATCACCTGCGACAAGTTCTAGGGACATTACGAAAGGAGAAACTTTATGCAAAGTTCTCGAAATGTGAATTTTGGATCCGAAGAGTCGAATTCTTAGGACACGTGGTAAGCGAAGAGGGAATCCACGTGGACACGTCCAAAATTAAAGCCATTGAGAACTGGTCAGCACCGAAGACGCCTACTGAAATTCGTCAATTTCTAGGCCTCGCTGGCTACTACCGCAGATTCATACAGAACTTCTCCCGAATAGCGAAACCTCTTACAACCCTGACCCAGAAAGGCGTGGCCTTTGACTGGGAAGAGAAACAAGAGAGAGCGTTCCAAACGCTCAAGCGAGCCTTATGCACCGCGCCAATAGTATCCCTCCCCGAAGGGATAGAAGACTTCGTAGTCTATAGCGATGCATCAAATCAAGGGATCGGGTGTGTTCTGATGAATTGAGGTAAGGTCATCGCCTACGCCTCGAGACAATTGAAGACACACGAAGTTAACTACACGACCCACGATCTTGAACTAGGAGCAGTGGTGTTTGCTCTGAAGATCTGGAGACATTACTTGTACGGAACGAAAAGCACTATCTTTACTGACCACAAGAGTTTACAACACATTTTCGATCAGAAGGAGCTCAACATGAGACAACGACTGTGGGTCGAGCTACTCAGTAACTACGAATGCGATATTCATTATCATCCGGGTAAAGCCAACGTAGTAGCAGACGCCCTAAGTCGGAAGGAATATTCATGTCACAAAGTCAAGTCATTGTCAATAACCATCCATTCACACTTGTCTAAGCAAATTCAGGCGGCTCAACTTGAAGCCATGAAACCTAAAAATGTGACGATTGAATCCCTTAGAGGAATGGACAAGAATTTAGAAGCCAAGGGTGACGGAGCCTTATATTTCATGAACCGGATCTGGACACCGAAACACGGTGGTTTCCGAGACTTGGTCAAGACCGAGGCGCACAACACTCGGTATTCCGTACACCCAGGTTCAGATAAGATGTATCTGGATCTTAAAAAGCTATACTGGTGGCCTAATATGAAAGCAGAGATTGCTACCTTCGTAAGTAAATGCCTTACTTGCGCAAAGGTTAAGGTCGAGTACCAGAAGCCCTCTGGTTTTCTGCAACAACAGGAGATTCCAGAATGGAAGTGGGAGCGGATCACTATGGATTTCATAACCAAGTTGCCCAAGACAACGGGTGGACTTGATACCATATGGGTCATTGTCGATAGATTGACCAAGTCTGCACACTTCCTGCCTATCAAAGAAACTGACAAGATGGAGAAACTTACTAGAACATACATTAGGGAAATTGTACGGCTACATGGTGTACCTATGTCCATTAGCTCCGATAGAGATAGTAGGTTCACCTCAAGATTTTGGCAATCACTACAACATTCTCTAGGAACAAGGCTGGACATGAGCACAGCCTACCATCCACAGACCGACGGACAGAGTGAGAGGACCATCCAAACACTGGAAGATATGTTGCGAGCCTATGTGATTGACTTTGGGAAGGCATGGGATACTCATTTAACCCTTGTCGAGTTTTCCTATAATAACAGTTATCACACGAGCATCAAGGCTGCTCCATTTGAAGCCCTCTACGGCCGAAAGTGCAGATCCCCTCTGTGTTGGGCTGAGGTGGGTGATACCCAATTAGCCAGGGGGAAAGCTTCCGACAGTACTCTCACCGGTCCAGAGATCATTCGGAAAACGACAGAGAAAATCGTTCAGATTCGTGAACGATTGAAAGCCTCTAGAGATCGACAGAAGAGCTACGCTGATAAACGAAGAAAACCTTTGGAATTTCAGGTGGGAGACCGAGTCCTTCTCAAAGTCTCACCCTGGAAGGGCTTGATACGCTTCGGAAAGTATGGGAAGCTTAATCCGAGGTACATAGGGCCTTTCGAGATTCTTGCAAGAGTCGGCCCCGTAGCTTACAAACTCGATCTACCCGACACATTTCATAACGTACATTCTACATTCCACGTATCTAACTTGAAAAAGTGTCTGTCCGACGAGACTCTTGTAATCCCACTCGACGAGATCGAGATCAACGAGAGCCTCAACTTCGTGGAAGAACCGGTAGAGATCATGGACCGTGAGGTCAAGCAGACGAAGCAAAGCCGTATCCCTATCGTGAAGGTTCGCTGGAACGCCAAGCGAGGACCGGAATTCACTTGGGAACGTGAGGATCAGATGAAACTGAAATACCCTCATCTTTTCGCTTAATTGTTTGTAACTTCTTATTTGCTCAAATTCTAATTTCGGGACGAAATTCCATCTAACGGGGGGATGATGTGACAACCCGAAATTTCCATTTTGTACGAACAATATCTATTCAATAGAAGCTAGTCCAGTTTCAGTGATTTTCAGACTTTTCCGAATAAGTTTGTGTACATTAGGGTTTACGTTTAAGGAGATATCAGGAGAGTGGATGCTCCTGGGTTTGTGAAACTTGAACATTTCAAGTTTCATAATGTTATAGTCCAATTCCGGAATAAAAATATTTTCTGCCAAAAATATTTCAGGACTATAAATAGATTTCTGAACTAAATTCATTCATTATTCACATTTTCAACTAGAGAAAAGCCATTTTCTCTCTCACGGATCTTCGGGTTTTCGTCCCAAATCGTGAGTACACTTCTCTAGTTGTGTTTTAATGCTTATTTTATGCTTATTAACATAGATTGTGTGTCAAATATATGTGATTCGGGAGTTTACCGCCCAAGAACGTTCTTGGGGAGTAAACTCCAAAACGAAGTTTAAAAGCTATCTAGTCCCATTTCCTTGTTAGGCAACTAGTTAAGGACTTTATGTATGTACATTTAAGGCTAGAAAACAATCAAGAACACATAGTTTTAAGTGTTTACGGCCCAAGAGTTTCTTGGACCGTAAACACCAATTTCAAGGGCTTAAAAGTGCCCTAATCTCTCCTAAAGGCTTTAGACATTAACCCTCAATTACTTCTAGCTAATTTGGAGACTTTAACACATTAAGAACACCCCATAAAGGGAGTTTACGGCCAAGGAACTACTCTTGGGCCGTAAACTCCAAGTAAAGGCACCAAAGTGTGCCTAGGGTCCTCTTTAGCCTTAAACAAAAGCCTAGAAGTTATCCTACTTGTGCAAAAGGCTTAAAAGAATTAAAACACCCATCCCATGAGATTTTATGGCCGTAAACTCTAAGGGATATGGTCTTTTGGCCGTAAACTCCTCAAAGGAGTATTATCTATGCCCTAAACTACCCAAATGATTAAACCACCAAGTTAGGCTTATTCTAGAAATCATTTAGCATCTTAAAACACCCAAAAGCACCAAGATTGGAGTTCACGGCCGTAAACTCAGGGGTTTACGACCGTAAACTCCTTGTGTGGGGTTTATTGGGTAGTAAACTCTTATACAAGGTCCTTTGGTACATTAAACCCCTTTAGCCTTGTCCCATAGCAACTTAGATGCAACCATTAGGACCTATAACACTTATACAAAGTGTTTACATGTTCCTAAGTGTCCCAAATTATCTCATTAAGTTATTATTTGGCTAATTAGTTATATATATGCTCATTATATGATAACTAGGCTCGTGCGTGTGAACAAGTCTCCGTTTGCCACCTAGCACGGTATCCGACACTACAATCCAATCCACTTACAACAAGTGAGTTCATACCCCTTTAATTAACCTTTCAAATGATTTTAAATGTTTTAAATACTTTATGGGGGGATACAAGTTAAATACTTATAGTTATTGCATCAATCACATGTGATTAATAACTAGAAAACCAATGATTTTATCACTGATCAAACTGTTTATCAAACTGTTTTACTTCAAAATGTTTTACAAACTCTTTTACTTATCAAATGCTTTTACTAAACTTTGTTTTACTTCTTATAAATTGCATGCCCATATATGTATAGATATATAAGTAATGTTTAAAGGGCTTAGGAAGGCCATCCGCCCTATTTCCTTTTTCTCGATTTGGATGTGGTCTGGTGGGATTTTGGGTAACCATCCAAAGGTCGTTTCAATATTAATTATATATCAAATATACATATATAGACATAAAAGTACTTCCATATTCATGCGTATTAGACACATCATTAGTAAGTTACCATCAGGGTAACACAAGATCATACTACTACAATTTCTAGATCAATGAGTCAGTTCATTCATGAGTCTAAACATTACATTACTATGAGAACATATACATTACATTACTATGAGAACATATACAACTATACTAGAAAGAGAACATATACAAGTATACTACAACGAGAAACATTACATTACGTATACAAGAATACGTTAACAATTGTGATCCACTGTATCGAAGCATGCCTTAAATGTCATGACCCGAGTTGTAGCCAGAATTCTCTTGGAGGGAGAGCGTGAGTTTGCATATAGATCTATACTGGATTGACTATCCTACACCTTGCTGCTAGCTACAGCCGTACCTGCAGGTCTGCGGGTGCCAAACGTCATTCCGTTATTACGGCCATTCGTATGTCGTTGTTACCAGTCCATAGTATGGTGCAATTTATCACATTATACCTTAATATATATTCGGTTTAAGGTAGTTAGTATAGCAGTAGTTCCTATAATACAGCACTACAGTACTACAAAGATTTACCCATTACATATTTTTAGTGATTATTTCACTTAAACATTAATGTACAAACTATATTTTGTTAAATGATAGTTACAATTGGGAAATTACACACTTTTACAACAAACGAGCATACAAAACAGTTAAGCCTTGGTAGAAGGCTACTTTAATAGAAAATATAGGTTTTTCTGAGAGATTCAAACTTTTACAAACACTTACAAACATTTGCTTACATTTTACAACTTATACTTGAGACAGGTTCAAACATTTTTGATAACAAACACCGACACTAAAATACTTATGAACTCACCAGCTTAATGCTGATAAACTCTTTCAAAATAACTTGTATTCTCAGGTCATCAGTGGACAGGTACCGAGGCCAACTTTTGAGAGGATGGAGCGCATCCAAGACTCATCTTATTATTTTGATTTACACTATTTTTGGTGTCTATAATTGTACAGAACACGCTTGTATTAAAATTATATATTTAATGCAACGGATGATGTTGTTTACCGTGTTGTGATACTTTACATGACGTCCTCCGCCCCAGAACGTTTCCTCCGTTCTTGGTTTTGGGGTGTGACAGATAGGCAGCCGGTGCATTCTTAGTCGGCAGCCAAGCAGGCTAAGCCCGTTGATGCGAGATCTGGAGGCCAGAAGGGTCGCACTTGTGGGAAGTGCGATAAGGGACATGATGGAGGTTGTCGAGCAGGTACTTGCTACAAATGTGGAAAGGAGGGGCATATAGCCAAGGATTGCCCCAAAGGGTTCATGGTTTGCTTTCATTGCAACCAAACTGACCATAGGAAGGCCGAGTGCCCGCAGTTGATTCAGGGATCAGCGTAGGGATCTACGCCTTCTACCACTCGAGCTAAGAGAGTCGGCCCGTGAAGGCCGAGGCACCGAAGGCTCGCGGAAGAGCCTTCCAGTTGACCGCAGAGGAGGTCCACACAACACCTGATGTTGTGGCTTGTATGTGATCTTTTACTTATTCTTTTCTTTATGTATATGGTGCTTATATGTGATACTTTAGGTCCTTTTCTTATGATATGTACCTTCCTTGGTGTTATTTGACTCGGGTGCGAGTCGATCTTTCGTGTCATTAGCGTTTAGTCAGCGCATCAGTATCCTACGAGAGGTGTTGAGTCGACCTCTGTGATTTTCTATAGCCGACGAGCGAGCGGTGTATGCTACTGATGTGATTCGAGGATGTGGACTCGATATTTTCAGTGTTGAGTTCCCGATAGATCTGGTACCGATTGCGATGGGGATGTATGTGTCATCGTAGGCATGGACTAGTTGAGCCGATTTGGAGATGTTATCGACTGCGAGCGCCAGTTGGTGACCATACGAGACCCTAGTTGGGGAGTACTTACGGTGTATGGCGAGGGTACCCAATCTGGGTAAGTATTTTGCTCGGCTACCAGAGCGAGACAGAGTCTACAGAAGGGCTATAGAGGGTTTGTAGCCTATGTGATGGACACACGAGTTACCGCAGAGAGGCCGAGTTTTGTCGATGAGGTTCCGATAGTGCGAGAGTTTCCAGATGTTTTCCCCAAGTAGTTTCTGGGTGTGCCTCCCGAGAGGCAGGTGGAGTTTCGCATCAATTTGGTTCCGGGGGCGGCGCCTATTGCCAAGGCACCCTATCTCCTTGCGCCACCAGAGATGCAGGAGCTATCCTCGCAGCTCCAGGAGCTGTTGGGGGAGGGATTCATCAGACCGAGTAGCTCTCTGTGGGGAGCGCCGATCCTTTTTGTCAAGGAAAAGGATGGTTCACACCGGATGTACATTGATTACTGAGATTTGAACAAGTTGACGGTCAAGAATCATTACCCACTACCGAGGATCGATGATCTGTTCGATCAGTTGCAGGGAGCGTCTTGGTTCTCCAAGATAGACTTGAGGTCTGGATATCATCAGATGAGGGTGCATGATGAAGATATCCAGAAGACGACGTTTAGGACTCGTTATGAGAATTACGAGTTCATGGTGATGCCTTTTCGGCTCACCAATGCACCAGCAGCGTTCATGGATCTCATGAACCGAGTATGCAGACCGATGTTGGATCGATCGGTGATTGTGTTCATCGACGATATTCTAGTGTATTCAACATCCAGAAAGTAGCATGAGGAGCATCTGAGAGAGATTCTTGGAGTATTGAGATCGGAGAGGCTTTATGTCAAATTCTCCAAGTGTGATTTCTGGTTACAAGAGGTCCAGTTCTTGGGACATCTCGTTAATTAGAATGGGATATTGGTCGATCCGGCCAAGATTGAGGCTGTTAGGAGTTAGGAGGTGTCGAGGTCCCCCATCGAGATCAGGAGTTTTCTAGGGTTGGCCGGCTATTATCGGAGATTTATTATAGATTTCTCCAAGATTGTCGTCCCCCTCACCAGATTGACCCGGAAGGCGATTGCTTTTACTTGGGGTCCCGAGCAATAGGCTTCGTTTGAGACTCTTCACCAGAGACTGTGCGAAGCCTCGGTATTAGCCCTTCCGGAGGGAATGGAGGATTTCGTGGTGTATTGTGATGCGTCTATATCAGGGTTGGATGCGGTGCTTATGCAGAGAGGGCACATGATAGCATACGCATACGCATCGAGGCAGCTGAAGCCTCATGAGACAAGGTATCCCACCCACGATTTGGAGTTGGGGGTAGTGGTGTTCGCCCTCAAGATATGGTGCCATTATTTGTATGGGGTTCGATGTACCATATACATGGACCACAAGAGTTTGATGTATCTGATGGATCAGCCCAATCTGAACATGCGCCAGAGGAGATGGTTGGATGTAGTAAAGGATTATGATTGTGAGATCATGTACCACTCGGGCAAGGCTAACGTGGTAGCCGATGCTTTGAGTCGCAGGGCGGAGAGCACCCTGATTCGAGATATCTGCATGACGATGACGATGATGACTCCGGTATTGGATACCATCCGAGAGACCCAGGCAGAGGTTGTGCGACCGGAGAACCTCAGGAGAGAGCGGGTGGTTGGATAGGTATCCGAGTTTGTGACAGATAGCCGAGGGCTTATGACCTTTCGAGGCCGGATTTGGGTGCCTTATATGGCGCGACACGTAGCACTCTGATGGAGGAGGCACATAGATCGAGATTCTCAATCCATCCCGGGGCCACTAAGATGTGTTTGGACCTAAAGAGAGACTACTGGTGGCCCTGTATGAAAAGGGATGTTGCATGGGTAGTGGAGAGGTGCTTGACATGTCGCCGGGTTAAGGCCGAGCACCAGCTATTGCATGTCAAATCGCAGCCGTTAGAGGTCCCCCACTGGAAGTAGGAACACATTTCTATGGATTTTATCACCAAATTGTCGAGGACCGCGAGAGGTGTTGATGCAATTTGGGTGATTTTAGATCAGCTGACGAAGAGCGCTCACTTCCTTGCTATCAATGAGAGCTCTTCTGTAGAGAGGCTAGCAGAGATATATGTGAGGGAGGTGGTGACGCGACATGGGGTGCCGATCTCGATCGTGTGAGACCAAGATGTACGTTTCACTTCCAGGTTTTGGAGGAAGTTCCATGAGGAGATGGGTACGAGATTGCACTTCAGTACTGCTTACCACCCACAAACAGATGGACAGAGTGAGCGGACGATTCAGACGCTCGAGGACATGCTTCGGGCATGTGCTATGGACTTTGGTGGAAGTTGGGACATATACCTACCTTTGGCTGATTTTTCTTACAACAACAGCCACCATTCAAGTATAGGTATGCCTCCCTTTGAGCTCATATATGGGAGGAGGTGTCGAACTCCCATCTGTTGGGGAGAGGTAGGGCAGCGAGTGATGGGTAGCATTGAGATAGTGCTTAAGACGACTGAGCAGATACAACAGGTCAGACAGAGATTACTGACAGCCCAGAGCCACCAGAAGAGTTATGCGGATAGGCAGCGATCCGAGCTCGAGTTTCAGGTTGGAGATTTCGTACTCCTAAAGGTATATCCTTGGAAAGGAGTGATCTGATTCAAGAAAAAGGGCAAGCTGGGGCCCCGATACATTGGTCCGTTCAGGGTGACTACGAGAGTGGGTAAGGTAGCATATTGTCACACCCCAAAACTGGAACGACGGAAATGTTTGGGGGTGGAGGACGTCATGTTTAGTATCACAAGAAATGCATCATAGTAATCAAAGTAATAAAAAATCATTTCATTAGAAAGAAAGTGTTTTTAACGTAGGTGTTCACAAAACATAGAATACATAAGCAAATAATAAAACAAGACTCGAAGCTATACTGCTCCATCTTCTAAATTCCCAGTGCGAGTACCTGTCTACTAGTTTCCTGAAAATACAAGTTATTTTGAAAGAATTGATCAGCAATTAAGATGGTGAGTTCATAAGATTTTAATGATGTAAGTAAGTTGTAGAAATCATAGTAAGTTGTAGTAAATTGTAAGTTTTGTCTTAGAAAAGTTCGCATGTTCCTCCAAAAAATCCTATATCTCCTGCTTTGATGAAAGATAAGTAAAAATGACTCTACAACCTTTCTATAAGTACTAAATGGATACAAGTTATATAAAACTCAGAGTAAACAAACAATCGATTGGATGTATCTGCCTTAAGCCTACAACCAAACATGGAACAGGAAATGAGACGGAAGGCACACATCCAATTGGTTGTTAGGTCATCGTTGTATATAACCCTGGCGTATTCACTTGGTACTCACAGAGTTAACTGTAATAGTTCCTTTATATTTGATGAAAAGATTCTTTAAGAAAACCTTTATTTCTTATAATAAAATAGTAACCACAACGGTTCCTTCTATAGTCACTTAGTTTATACTAGCTATATATAATCTAATATCGAACAGATAGTTAATTGTGTGGATCTACCCTAAGCCCACAACCAAACAAGTAACAGGGAATGAGGCGGAAAGCACACATCCAACTACCTATTGAGTATTAATCAAGGTTCTAAATGGCGTGAGGCGTGGCGTGGCGGCAAGGCCAAGCCTCAAGCTTAACGAGCCACGGCGTTTTTCAAGGCGTGATGTAAGGCGGCGATTTTGTATTAATTTAAAATTATATTACCATATAAATATAAATTTATATTAAATATAACTACTTTTTAGAAGTGTTAAATCAATAACTAATAACAAAAAGTTAACAAAAACCACAATACTTGTATCTCCGGTTTGAAAAGACATAACAAAGAGAAAAAAATTGTGTCTCAAATGAAAAAAAACACGCGCCATAACACGCCATAACGCGCCATGGCGCGCCATATCACGCCTTGCCACACGTTACGCCTAACAACAATGTTATGAAGCTTTTCGTAACGGCGAAGCCACACCTCACGCCATGGCGCGCCTTGGCGCGCGCCATGGCGCGCCTTTTAGAACACTAGTATTAATTATATATAACCCTGATGTATAAACTAAGGTATTATAGAGTTAACCACCTAAGGTCCTTTAAGTTTATACTTGGTTTAATAAAATGGATTAAACCCTTTACTGGTAAGTTTCTAGTTTTGTACACCAAATGTTCTATTTGAAAAGTATGTTTTGTACTAGAAAAATGTGCATTGAATTAGTGTCCTATGAACTGACCCATACCTGGTACCCCTTATGATGACTTAATGTATACGGAACATATATATATATATATATATATATATATATATATATATATATATATATATATATATATAACTAAGATCGAATGGATAATAGGTCGGGTTCATCCGCTCTAAGCCCACAACCAAACAACGAACAGGAAATGAAGCGGAAAGCACACATGCTATTACCTGTTGGATCATATTTATATATATCCCTTGATGTATACATTAAGGAATCATAAGGTTAGCATTATGGTCCCTTTCTACTGAATGTACTAGACCCGACTGTTCTGTTTATCGTTTGTAAAATGTAAGTTTTCCCTAGTTTATAATTATCTTGACTCGAAAATAGTTTGCATTAACTTTCAAAGTGAACTGTCACTTTATGAAAGCAATTGGAATTAAGGTCATAATGTGAAGGCTAGTACCCATACTATACGCTCTCCCTGTCAAGAGATTCTAGGAACCAAACGCGACTTCAGCAAACCAGTTTCTGGGTCGTGTAATCCACATTAAAGTTATGTGATCATGTATACCAAATTTAACTATCACCTTTTGTTTAGAACAATGAGTTAGTGATTCAATGGTATAATTAGATCATGTAGTTGTTTCATGCTATAGCATCTTAGTATGTTCGTTCTGTTATAGTATCTTAGTATCTTCTCTTGTTATAGTATCTTAGTATGTTCGTTATGTGATAGTATCTTAGTATCTTCTCTTCTTATAGTATCTTTGTATGTTCTCCTTATAGTATGAACTGAACCCCTAAACTATACCCCTTATAGTTTACTAGTATTCTACTTGAACTGTTATTGAAAAGACTCATTTTACTACTAAGTTATGTTTGTCCTTTAAAAATGGAGTTTTGTTAAACTATAAAGTAATATAACTTTAAATGAGTTTTTGAAATGTTTTGATCACTTATAAAAGATATAAGCAATCTTTTGAAAGATGTTTATAACAAACATTTACACAATTATCATTGTGTTCAACTTGTATTGCCCCCCTTAAAAGCATTTAAAACAGTTTAAAAGATTGATTACGGGGTATGAACTCACCTGATGTGGGTGATTCAAACGAATACGCGCGTAAGGATGAAAAGTTCCACGAATGAAGTCCCTAGACTTAATGAGTTAACATACCATGTTTAATAAACTAGCTAGTAAATTTTTGTCTTCTTCTTAAGCATGGCCAAAATCAATTTTATAAGAAAAGAGGTTGCTTGTCAATTTTCTCCTTATGTCCCCCATGTTTCTAAAAGGCTACCAATACTTTATCTTATTATAATGTAAATGTATGTCTTGCATGGGAGTATAAAAGGACAACTTTTGCATGAGTTTTTTGCTAGTTTTTTCAATAGTTTTGCTCTCTTTTTCATTATGGTCAGAACCATTCTCACCCTCCCTCTTATTCTTGTCTTTTGAAGTATGTTGATGAAATGGTGCTCTAAAGTGCTTCTACTTTAGTGCTTATTTGAGTTTATCACTTAAAGGCTTAAGAAGTACTTTATACAAAAAGGAACTAGCATTCCAAATGTATTAATCTTAATAATGGATACTTGTAGATAAAATCATACACTTTGATTTTTCTATCTTCATTAACACCCTAAAACCGAGTGAGTTCAAAGGCTTCAAAGTTTGTCATTGTAAAACACTTTTTGGTTGTTTTAATATCATTGTAACCTCTATAAATGGATCTTAGATGGTTTGGTTTTGTTATAAACTTAAAAATAAACTTGCTATTTTTAACACTTCAGTTGACCGGTTTTTATGAAAAAACAAACTTATATTTTGTATAAAACCCTTTAAAACTAGTCCAAACTGGGAACTTCTATGTAGATTTGGTCTCTCAAGTTAAATTCTGTTATCGTTCTCCAATTTAGTTAGTCATAGGGTCCTCATATAAGGAAATGGTTTTCATTTTAATAATTTATATCTAATTTATTAGTATTTAAATACTCTCTCTACCTACAAGGAGAACAATGCCTAACACTCTTATCTTTCTATCGCTCCATCATCTTATATGTTTTCATCCCTCACCTCTCTCGTTCCCATCGCTCTAATCTGAATAGAAGGTATAGTATAAGGATGGCGATGTCGTTTCTTTTTGGATAAGAATATAGTGGTGGGACATGAATGAGATGCATGTGATGTGTAGTGGCTGGGATAATGCTGGGTGTAGCGTTGTTGGATATGGTGATCGATTATAGGGTTGATGGTGTTAGAGAAGATGAAAATGAGTGTATTAAAGATGATGAAGTACATCCTTCATGAATGTGTGCATATGTGTTACCATCCAAAATGGGAAAACTTGGATTGGTAGTCCACCGCCCTACATCTGCTGCCTTCTCCTCCACTCTTTCTCAGCCTCCAATGTGATGATGTCTTTCTTTAAATCTGTCAAACTCCGTTCACAATATATGCAAATTGGGATCTCGATTCCACCACCACACCTCTTCAATCCCTTCTCCTGTCAAAGAAAACCCAAGAACTTTTTGCCGAAAAATACCAGTAAAAGGAAGCGAGGGGGTTTTATTCAAAATATACATATTAACATGGCGGTCGATCTAGGGCTCGGTGAATGAAGATGACAGTCAAATGAGGAGGAGTGTGACGGGAAAAGTGCCTAACTAAACCCTAACACCTTACTTTAGATTTTGATTAAATAGCATACATTGATCAAGGTCTTCATCGATGAAGGTGGTTTTAGATTTCATGAAACAACACTTAATTTCTGAAATCGATTTAAGTTTTTTTTTTTCTAAATCAAGTTTTTGGATTCAAGTTTAGAAATTTATCCATATGAGAGTTGGAATCTTGGAATTTGATTAATTATATGATTAATTTTCATTGGCTTGTAGACGGTGGGTGCACATGTTTGTGGCTATGTCAAACAATACTTGTGGTTGTAGTAGGTGATGGTGATTGTAGTGGTGGCACTATGTATGTATGTTCATGAGTATATGTGTGTGTATGCATATGTTTTCATTAAGAATAAACCCAAATGGGCCATGATGTGTGAGAGAGAGGAAATGAAATTATTAATTTTTTATTAATAAAAAAAATTACAATAATTAATAAAAATTTTGGAAGAAACTACTAAATTGACAAGTATGCCCTCACATGACGAGAATGTGACCAAGTGAACTAAAAAAATTATAACTATAATTAATTTGAGGGACCAAATCTGGATATATAAATTTCAGTTTTAGACTAGCTGTAACTCACTTTTTGAAATATTACAGGGACCAATTTTGCAATTTACTTTACTCATAATATATGATTGAAATCAGCTTATTTGTAACTAGTAAACCTCAAAAATCATCTTTCTTGAGGGTTACCAATTACTAATAGGCCTAATTTGAATCATATATTTATATGTCAAAAAGTTATAAAAACCAACTATCTAGTGGCCTAGCACTTATGAGGTTGCTTCTCATATGGTAGGTTTCCTGTTCAACTCTTGGGGGTTTCAGTTTGGAGCTAGGAGTTGGCCAAGTGGTATGTAACATACGTCCAGGTCTTAGCATAGTCCAAAGCGCAATCCCTCTCCAAAGGACGACCGGAAACACTTTTATGTCAAAGGTTTATAAAGATAATATTTCAAGCTAAAAGTAAGCATGCCAAAAGATACCAAATTAAATCACTAAAACTGAATTATGGAATTAGATTTGTAACACTTCTTACTTTATAAAGAATTAAAAATAAATTTCACAAAAAGAATAATAAAAAAATTCCATAGAATATAAACCCCAAAAAATTGTTTGTGTGTTACTCCATACACACGAGCTGCCTTATGTGACACCGATAGACGCACATGCGTCCTCAAACCTTATCATTATAAAATGGCCTGGGGTGTGGCATATCTTCTGCACATCTATCATCTAGCTTTTCTAGACTTGAACAATATTTCTCTTCTATCTGCTATGGAAACAAAAATCATTTCCAAAGAAAACATCAAACCCACTTCCCCAACACCATCCCATTTGACTACATTTAATCTTTCTGCGATAGATCAGATTATTATAACTCCTTATGTACCAATCATCTTATATTACCCTAGTAACAATGGCGACAACACCAATCAAGCCCTAGAAAGGTCTCAGCTTTTAAAGAAATCTTTATCTGAGACATTGACTCGGTTTTACCCTCTTGCAGGAACAATCAAGAACGATCTTTCTATTGATTGTAACGATATTGGTGCTAACTATATTGTAGCTTTGGTCCACGGTCGTCTTGTCGAATTTCTACAGCATCCTGATCACCGGTTGATCAATACCTTTCTGCCATGTGTACCTAGCTTTAACGAGTCTAGTATTGGTAATCGTGTAACAAACGTGCAAGTGAACATTTTCGAATGTGGTGGGATTGCCATTGGCTTATGCATTTCACACAAAATCCTTGATGGGGCTGCAGCGTACACGTTTCTGAAAGGATGGAGCAACATGGCTCGTGGAGCTGAAGAAGTCGTGTATCCAAACTTCACCACACCATCTCTCTTCCCTGCGAAAGGCTCTTGGCTCAGAGACACATTCATGGTGTTGGGGGAGTCATTGTTAAAGGAAGGCAAATGTTGCACGAGAAGGTTTGTATTCGGGCCGGATGCTATCGCCAGATTGAGAGCAAAGGCAGAAAGTAACGGGGTGCAACGGCCTACTCGTGTTGAGGTTGTATCTAGTTTGATATGGAAGTGTGCAATGGCTGCAACTAATGAAGCATGTGGTATCCAGAAGCCTTCTAGTTTATCACACTGGGTGAATCTTCGCCCCAAACTTAAATCCACCTTTTCGAATCACTTGATTGGTAACATCGTTTGGATCTCAAATGCTGTGTGTCTTGCTAGTGAGGAGACGCCATTGCACAGTTTGGTGAATAAGGTGCGTGAAAGTATTTCAAAAATCAACGTTGAGTTTGTGGAGAAAGCTCAAGGAGATGAAGGGTCTTTCGCCATGCAGAAATCATTACAAGAACTGGGGGAAATAACTGGCTCGATAGGAGCCATAGAAAACTATGGTTTTACGAGTTGGTGCAGGATGGGTTTCTATGAAATTGACTTCGGTTGGGGAAAGCCGAGTTGGGTAACAGGTATTGTAGCTGAGGGCGCGCAGGTTTTCATTAAGTTTGTGACACTAATGGACACGAAAAGTGGTGAAGGAATAGAAGCATGGGTGAATTTGGATGAATCAGAAATGGAGATTTTAAAGAAGAATCAAGAGTTACTTTCATTTGCTTCATTAGATCCAAGTCCTCTTCTAAATGGTGAACTTGGTGCATTGGGTGCATGACTTGGCCAGGCAACTGACTAATTTGTAAAGGAAATAGATCCGCTTCAAATGGCCTATTTTTTAATTAATGCGTGAAAATTTAAAAAGGAAGTCGGACGTGCATGATGTGGCCAGACAGCTGTCGAACCCACATTACGTCATTTACGAATCCTATTTAGCTCTCTACGTTTTTATTGTGATTGTGTGTTGTTAACTATTTTCTTGTAATTGATAAATCGTGTGAAAGAAGTGATTCTTAAGACCACTGGGTGTGGGCATCTTTTAACAAAAGAAATGTTGTAATCGTATTTTCATTAACTGAAATGGGATTACACGTTGTGCTTTTATATATGAAAGCTGGAAATGAAAACGAACACTAATTGTCTACTTCACTATCTACACAAAACACCTTCTATCTTCTATAAATTACAATCTAAACCCTCCAAGTTTCAACATATTGTCAATAATAGAAGTTCTGTGACTATTTTGACAATCATAAATCCAAGATCCTCCCCTCAAGATGAACGATGATGAATATCATCAAGGTTCATCTTGGAAAGTAAATGCTGAAATTGAGGCCCACATAATCCTTTCGTGAATAGATCAGCTAGTTGCTGTTTAGTGGGTATATATTTGGGCAAAATGAATCCGTCTTTGTATTTGTCCCTCACAAAATGACAATCAATATCTAAATGCTTGGTCCGTTCATGAAAAACTGGATTTTGTGTTATATGGATTGCTGATTTATCATCACACCATAGATTAACTGGAATTTTCAACTTCACTTGAAGATCTCTCAATATGTAACTGATCCAAAGTAGTTCACAAACAGTAGCAGCTAATGCTATGTATTCAACTTCACAGGAAGAGCGAGAAACAGTCTTTTGTTTTTTAGTCTTCCAAGACACCAAAGAGGACCCCATGAAAATACAATAACCAGTGATGGATCTTCTTGTTTCCTTACACGTGGCCCAATCAGAATCACTATACCTTGTCATTGTTGGTAATGATGACTCTCTCTTGAAAAATAGACCCTTTGATGGACACCCTTTTAAGTATTTGAGAACATAAATTGCAGCCTTCCAATGTATTTCTATGGGTTTATGAAGAAATTGATTTAGCTGTTGTACATCATAACTAAATGCGGGTCGGGTAAAATTGAGATACAATAGTCTTCCCACCAACCTTCGATATTTTTCCGGATCCTTTAATGGTTGCCCATCATCAAGATCCAGTTGTAAGTTCTTAATGATGGGTGTCGAAACTGGTTTAACACCAGTAAGACTGGCTTCAGAGAGAATATCTAAAATATATTTTCGTTGATTAACATACAAACCATGTTCTGTTTGAAGTAATTCAACGCCTAAAAAATAACTCGCTCTCCCCAAATCTTTAATGGTAAAAGCTTTATGCAACTGATCTTTAACCTCATTTATTAACTTCTCATTGGGTCCTGTGATTAATACATTGTCAACATATACCACTAAAGCTAAAAAATCATCTCCTTCTCCTTTAACAAAAAGGCAATGATCATGTGTCGCTTGTTTGAATCCAAAGCTTATAATTTTGTTGCAGAATTCAATATGCCACTGTCGACTTGCAGGTTTTAGCCTATACAACGACTTATTGAGCTTGTTAATGTCTAATTGGTGTAAAAACCAATTATTTGAAGTGGATAAAGAAAGTAACAATCGTACAGCTACCACTTTAGCAACCGGTGAAAAACTATCTGAATAGTCAATTCCATATGTTTGATTATATCCCTTCGCAACCAGTCTTGCTTTATACCTCTCAACATTGCCATCAGCCTTTAGTTTCACTTTATACACCCATTTTGATCCAATGGGTTTCTTATTTGGTGGTAAAGGCATTATTGTCCATGTTTCATTATCTTCTAGCGCTTGTAACTCTTTCTCCGTAGCATTTACCCACGCACGATCAGTAGAGGCTTGGGCATACGAATGTGGTTCATTTAAGGATGATACAGAGGTTAACAAGACTTTGTGGGCTTCAGTAAGTTGATCAGATTGTTGAAATGGAAAGTTGGAATTGAATGTGGAGAAGAAAAAAGTTTGACACCAGAGGTACTTTTACAATGCATGATGTAGTCATTGTGCCATGTAGGTGGTTTTCTATTTCTCTTTTCATTTATTTCTTGTTCTTGTTCATGTTGCATTTCTTCTTCATGAAAATCAGGAACCAAATGATCTTCTTGAATATCAGGGGCATTTTCGTCATGAAAAATTGATCAGGCAAATCCACTTGATCAGGATTATAAGCATCTGTGGTAATGAAGTCCTGATGATTAATTTCAAATGGTATTTTTGTAGCTTCTTCATTTGCTTCATTTGGTAAAACATTGAGGTTTTCAACTGAGTTATTTTTGGCAAAAGGAAATATGGATTCATAGAAGATTACATCCCTTGACATGATTATCTTCTTATCAGTCAAATCATACAACTTATATGCTTTTTAACCTGGATTATATCCAAGAAAACAACACATGATAGCCCTTGATTCAAACTTAGTTTTGTGAAGAGTGACATTTGTTGCAAAAGCCAAGCAGCCAAACACCTTTAAATTGGAATAAGAAGGCTTTTGTTTGTATAATCGTTGGAATGGTGTATTCCATTCCAAAGTTTTTGTGGGTAAAAGGTTGATGATGTAAGTTGCCGTTAGAATGGTATGTCCCCATAAATGAATTGGCAGGTTTGATTGAGAAAATAGAGACCTAGTAACTTGTAACAAGTGTTGATGTTTTCTTTCTACCCTTCCATTTTGTTGTGGGCTATAAGAAACAGTTTTCTGATGTATTATTCCCAGAGAAGAAAAAAGCCTTTGACAATTTTTTTAACAAATTTAGTTCCATTATATGTTCTGATTGTTTTAACAGAAGTTTGAAACTTATTTGAAACATATGCAAAGAAATTAGATATGGTTTGAAAGGTTTGGGTTTTATCAGCTAGTAAAAATGTCCATGTTGCCCTTGAGAAATCATCAACAATTGTAAGAAAATAAGATGCTCCAGTGATAGTTTTACATCTATAAGGGCCCCATAGATCAACATGAATAAGCTTGAATATTTCTGTTGTAAAAGATTCACTATTAGGAAAAGGAAGCCTCTGTTGTTTTGCTTGATGACAAGGTACATAAGAAAGAGAATCAATCTTTTTAGGTACAAAATCCAAATGACTTAGAACATCACAAGAAGAATGTCCTAATCTTCTATGCCAAACAGAGAAAGAATCTTTATTCAAATTCCTAACATTATTACATGAATTTCCATTCAAATGTCTAGGAATATTACATGAATCAAACACTACAAAAACAAAGCTGCTATCATCCAGTATGTAGAGCTTCCCAACAACTTTCCCTTTTGTTATCACCTTTTTAGTTGCTAGGTCCTGTAAAATGCAATATTTTTGGGAAAAATGTAAATGCTATGTTTGCAGAATCAGAAAGATTCTGAACTGATAGCAAGTTACATTTAAATTCAGGTATATGTAGAACATCCAAAAGGACCACATTTGCATTTAACTGCACTTGTCCTGTATGTGTGACAGACTTAACTGAACCATCTGGCAAATATACAGGGGTGTATTTGGAGACATTGTTTGACTTTTCTATGTGAGATAAATCAGCACACATATGTGCAGTAGCACCCGTATCAAGAATCCATACAGAAGTATCAAACGGACTATTCTTCAATGAATGTAATGAAAAAAATACTCATACCTATAAAATCTCCAAGATGAGAGAAATTTGCAAAGTGAGGTTCGGTTTGCTGGTTTGTCTTCATGAATTGACTAAACTGTTGAAACAAGTAGTTCATTGAATCATTGTTCACATCTCCAATTGGTACTGAATTATTCATATGAGGAGGGTTACTCTCTTGGTAATTAGCCATGTGAGCCGAATTGTAACATGCAGCCTTCTTCTTGTCTTTCATATCTTTAAACCAATCAGGATAACCATGCAACTTAAAGCAAACATTCTTTGTATGACCATTAATTTTGCAAAAATCATAGTATCGATCTCCACTAAACTTATTCTTTGAATCAACAGTCTTTGATTTTGAATGAAATGGCTTCTTGTTATGAAAATTGGCTTTTGGTGTCTTCACCATCATTGCAGACACCTCAGTGGGAACGGAAAAATTAATCTGAACTTCTCTCTGTTTTTCAACACTTAAAGCCATAGAATATGCCTTATGAACAGAAGGTAACGGATCGAGAACGAGAATTTGATTCCTCAAAGTCTCGTAGTTGTCATTAAGCCCAATTAAAAATTGCATTAACCGTGTATGTAACATCCCGAAATCTCAAGAGTAGAGTTGAAGGGCTAAAAGAGTAAATTGGGAAAGAGCGACTCGGCGAGTCCATGGGTGGACTCGGCGAGTAGAGTCGCGACTTGGTCGCGTGTTAAGTAGCCGACTCAGCGAGTCAGTAAGATGGACTCGGCGAGTAGGTGCTGAGTGGAGAAAACCCTAATTCTCGGGGTTGAGCCCTATATAAAGAACATAACATCCATTCCCCCAGCCTCCTTACTCATCCTCAAGTCCAGAAACCCTAATCTTCATGTGTGAGTGGATCAAGTGCATTTGGAAGCTTGGAGAAGCAATTGTTGAGGAAATCTTGAAGGGTAAGAGGCTTGGAGCAAGGGGCTTTGCTTGGATTCGAGTTTCATTGCAGTTGGGGTGTTCTTTTGAGGTAATATCTCGTTTTTGAGCTGCTATTTCTTAGATGCATCATTTTGGGGGTGTTAGAGATCATATATTTGGATGTATTGGAGTTTAGAGGTTAGATCTGAGGTTGCTACCTCAGATCTGGAATGGAGAAGGGTTGGAATGCATGAAAGTCCCTGTGTTGAGTGTTGGATGAAGCTATCATGTCCCAAACCTTAGCCCTAATGTGCAAAATACATAGATCTCTTTGGATTCACGTAAAGTTTTCCACTTTACGTGATGGATGGGTTGTAGGAGGCTAGATCTATCTTTTGGATCAATTGCATGGCCTAGAATGCTTCTGTATGGATTCAGACCCGTGGTACTCAGCGAGTCACATGGGTGTACTCGACGAGTTGCTTGAAGATGAGTTAGGACTCGACGAGTTGGAAGAACAACTCGGCGAGTTGGATGAAGATGGCCTGGAACTCGGCGAGTTGTATGAACAACTCGGCGAGTAGGTTGAAGATAGCCTTAAACTCGGCGAGTTTGTTCTTGGACTCGGCGAGTCTTGTCGAAGAGTCCCAATATTTTCTGGTTGAGTCGAGAATCGGCGAGTCGCGGGATGACTCGGTGAGTTGTGGGCGAGTGGACTCAGAGTTGTTGGACTCGACGAGTCTCGGGGTGACTCGGCGAGTTAGGTCGCGGATTGTGGGAAGTTCTGAGTATGGGGACTCGGCGAGGCATCGGGTTGACTCGGCGAGTAGAGTCAGTTAGGGGTTGACTTTGACCTTGTCCAAGGGTTGACCAGTTGTCTTTCAGGGGTATTTTGGTAATTAAGGGTATTTTTTGAGTGAGTGTGTTGGTGTTCAGTGGAGGAGTTCGTGTCGGAGCTTGGAGCAGCGGGATCTTATCCTTTCAGCCGGCAGTTTCGAGGTGAGTTATCCTCACTATATCAACAGGGTCTAAGGCACCAAGGCCGGCCCTTATCGGATTGAGATCCGGGTAGTTGTTATTTTGTTGTTGTGATATGTTTGCATCCTGAGAGCTAGGATGGTATATGTTAGAGACCTAATTGAGATCGGTATCCTGAGAGATAGGGAGATGCTATGCTAGTGACCTGTTAGGTCGGTATCCTGGTTAGGATGATGATATGTTATGTGATCTGTTTGATCTGCTTGTTGACTGTGAATTTCTATATGATTGTATGTATATGTGCACATGGTTGTTTGGACTGGAGTTGGGTTGAGGCGGGTCCTGCTGTGTGCTGTAGGCCAAGATACCCAGGGCGGACCGGGTGTTCCGAAGGCCCAGCGAGCGATCCGGATAGGCTGTAGGCCACAAGAGGGCGGACCAGACGTGCCGAAGGCTCAGAGAGTAGACCAGACAGACTGAAGGCCCGGGAGCGGGCGGACCAGTCATAATGTAGACTCAGAGAGTGGACCTGGTGGATTCAAGGCCCGGTGCGGGCGGACCAATCACACTGTAGACTCGAGGTTTATGGCTAGACTCAGAGGGTGGACCAGGTGGACTGTAGGCCGGTACGGCGGACCAGTCACACAGTAGACCCGAAGTGCATGGCTGTTCTGTGATCGGATATGTTATGGCATGTTATGCGTGTATGGTATATGTGGTTGGTATTTTGGGGATATCTCACTAAGCTTTCGGGCTTACAGTTGTGGTTTTATGTTTTTCAGGTTCTTCAGGAGACCGTGGCAAGGCGAAGGCGTGATCGTACCGCTCCTCATGATTTTGTAGTAATGTGATTCTGGGAATACGTTAAATGTTTTGTATTGAAAACCTTTTTGTAAAGATTTAATGGAATCGATCTGTTTTTGAAAAATTTAAAATTCGTTGTATTTTTCGGTCGTTACAAGTTGGTATCAGAGCCTTGGTTTGAGTGAATTGGAGGAACATTCGTGTGACTCCAGTCTCAAATCGAGGAGAGTTTTCAAAAGAGTATTTAAAATTGTTTTCAAAAAGAGTAAAGGAGGACGCGGAGGTACGATCAGCCGGAGCCAGTAAGTAACCCCAAAATACCATGCATGTTATTTGTTTTTGAGCTTGATAGAACAGCATGCTAGTGATAGGCTAGGGATCTGCAGGATTTCATGATAATGTTGCCTGATTTGTGATGCCTGTAGCCTAGGGTTCCTTATGGGAGATTTTCAGTGTTCCTCTAGTGGTGAGGGTTGAGCGTTGTTATGCATGTTTCTCTAGGGTGTTGTGGTAGTACTTTATACAAATATGGGTAGGTGTAGAAGGTAGTATGGGCCCGTACTACTGAAAGCACAAGACCCATACGCGTATTAGGGAAACCATGATCTCTAGGATTGGGTTGAGAGAGCTGGATCCTAGGATAGTGGGAAGAGTCTGAGATTTTGTGTGGTGTTTTTCAGTATGGAGATTCCGAGGCATGATGAGAGTGGATCCGGATTAGAATCGGGAGCAGGAGAGAGAGTTCCGGGCGGATCGGTACCGCCCGAGGTTATCGGTCAGATGAGCACGGGCGAGTTGGATGCGAGGATTCGTGAGATCCTGCGTGATGAGATTGTTGAGTTGTTCCGGGCTGAATTGTCGGAGATGTTTGGGTCGATCAAGACCGCCATGGTTGAGTATTTTGATGAGCGCTATGCGGCTCTCGCAGAGACGATTGCCGCGGCGGCAGGGGGAGGAGCTGGACGGGGCTTTCAGTATCGGGACTTCGCTAATACGAAGCCTCCCACCTTCGATGGAGTTCAGGACCCGATCGTCGCTATGAGATGGTTATCAGACGTGGAGGGGTGTTTCTTCACGTGTTTATGCCCTGCTGATCAGAGGGTGAGGTGTGCTCTGAACCTGTTGAGGCTCAGGGCGAAGGATTGGTGGAGATTGACCACGGGGTCATATTCGGATGCACAGAGGGCTGCGGTATCATGGGATCAGTTCAGAGAGATGTTCAGCACTCATTATGTTCCGCAAGTGGAGAGGGAGAGATTGGCTCAGGAGTTCCTTGAGCTGAAGCAGGATTCGGAGTCGGTGACTGAGATCACCAGGATGTTCGCTGAGAGGGCGATGTTTTGCCCTGAGTTCGCTTCGGAGCAGGCTCAGATGTCCCGATATCTGAGTATGCTCAAGAGGGACATTAGGCAGTTTGTGTCTGCGCAGAGGTGAGGGACATTGTTGGAGTTGCAGGAGGCCGCCAGGCGGCGTGAGTTAGAGATTGAGTTGCAGTTGCGTGAGCTGAGGCAGGCTCCGGTGCAGTCGCAGCCGGCGCCGAAACGGTCCAAGACCGTTGATTCTAGAGTGGGGGATCTGAGCAGCCACACTTGTGGGAAGTGTGGGAGGGGTCACACCGGAGTTTGTAGGTCCGGTGGTGCATGCCGCAAGTGCGGAAGGGAGGGGCACTATGCGAGGGATTGTAGGCAGTCAGCGCCGGTCCGGGATTTGAGGATTTGTTATCATTGTCATCAGGTTGGACATTTGAGGGTCAACTGTCCACAGCTTGCTGCAGGACCGGTGCAGGCTCCAGCACCGGCCACTTTGAGGATCATAGGTGGAGGTCAGGGTGGAGCGGAGCCCCCAAGGCTCAGGGTCGTGCTTTTCAGCTTGTAGCAGAGGAGGTCAGGGCAGTGCCAGATGCAGCTGTGGGTATGTTTCTTTCTTGATATCTTGTTATCTTGTGATTATTATGGTGTATTGTTTTTGTGCTGGTATCTTTGTGTGGTTTTCGATGCGGTATTCGTCGTTTTGCGGGTTGTGGTTTGGTTATGGGTTATTGTTTTGGGAATTTCGTTGGTTATCATCCATGAGAGTTATCAGTGGGAACCTGGCATGGGTTTGAAGATCGGGTAGCATCGGCTTTCCGAGGAGTGGTTAGATGCAGATTGAGTTTCTTTCGAGTGGGTTAATCAGTGTTGATGTGAGATCTCGTTAAGGTTGTTTATGCTTTTGGGAAGTAGTCCGCGTGTAAGTGTTTTCCTTGTGCAGAGTTGTTCTGGGAGGTCCGTGATGGCAACCGGTGGTTGTTAATCAATGCTACAAGTGGGGGAGAATTGGAGAATTCTCCGGGAGATCGATGAGTATTTGAGGGTGCTTAGCTGTTGGGATTCAGCAGTGTTCTATCAGCCCAGAGTATAGACTGATAGGAGCGAGTGTAGGGCATGCGGGGCGAGATACAGACCTAGGGCATCTGATTGTGGAGGGCCTGGGAGCAGGCCGGGATCGAGCATGTGCGATTGAGACAGAGTTTGGAACCCTTAAAGGGCTAGAACAGTATGCATGGGAGGATTTCCGGGAGTGTCAGCTCGAAATGATGAATGCTAGTTGAGCGGTCCGGATAGACTGAAGGCCGGTAGGCGTACCAGTCAGGCCGAAGGATCGGAGAACGGTCCAGCCAAACTGAAGGCACTGAGAGCGGTCCAGATTGGCTGAAGGTTCTGAGAGGGGTCCAGATTGGCTGAAGGCCTGGTGAGGCGGTCCAGTCATGCTGAAGACTCTGCAGGTATTGTTGGATCGGTTCGAGGATATGGATTGTGTATGTTGCAGTGCGATTGCTTTAGAAGGTCTGGCCCCGGGTAGTGATCTTGATTAGTTGAGATAGTGCATGGGCTTGAGAGTCCATGCGATGAGAGTCAGAGTATGTGTGTTGGATGGATAGCGGATATGCTATTAAAGGGTGGTGTAGCGTTGGGCGAGCACCGTGACACTTGTCGGAGTGACAGTGTTGCCAAGTGGATTCCTTGGTAAAGGAAAAGAGAGGTGTGTAACTCCGAGAGGGAGTGCAAGTTCACGGAAGTGAAAGCGGCAGAGCAGAGTTATGATTAGAGTAATTCGTGTATAGTTATTGAGCAGCCTGTTTGCGGCAGTGGAATAGAAGCTCATCCAGTTTGGGATGTCTGCTGAGGTCGCGGAGGGAATTCCGCAGATGTAGAGCCAAGAGGCTCGGAAGAGATGCAGGGAGAGAGTCTTAGGCTCTCAGTGTGATTCTGATCAGGGTATTGGATATGTATTAGTGGTTCATCCTGGGGGATGTTTGAGGATATCATCAGTGTATCGGGTTTTCCCAACCTGAGGGTGCTAGAGCGAGTTCAGCATGTGTATGTGGTTGTAAGAGGAGAACTCGTGGGAGTTGGTCTGAGATTGAAGAATGGGTCTTTCCATCGTCATGGAATGGATAGAGTGGGATTCGGATCGGGGATCCGATGGTAGAGTCGCGAGTAGAGTCCATGGGTGGACTCGGCGAGTAGAGTCGCGACTTGGTCGCGTGTTAAGTAGCCGACTCGGCGAGTCGATAAGATGGACTCGGCGAGTAGGTGCTGAGTGGAGAAAACCCTAATTCTCGGGGTTGAGCCCTATATAAAGAACATAACATCCATTCCCCCAGCCTCCTTACTCATCCTCAAGTCCAGAAACCCTAATCTTCGTGTGTGAGTGGATCAAGTGCATTTGGAAGCTTGGAGAAGCAATTGTTGAGGAAATCTTGAAGGGTAAGAGGCTTAGAGCAAGGGGCTTTGCTTGGATTCGAGTTTCATTGTAGTTGGGGCATTCTTTTGAGGTAATATCTCGTTTTTGAGCTGCTATTTCTTAGATGCATCATTTTGGGGGTGTTAGAGATCATATCTTTGGATGTATTGGAGTTTAGAGGTTAGATCTGAGGTTGCTACCTCAGATCTGGAATGGAGAAGGGTTGGAATGCATGAAAGTCCCTGTGTTGAGTGTTGGATGAAGCTATCATGTCCCAAACCTTAACCCTAATGTGAAAAATGCATAGATCTCTTTGGATTCACGTAAAGTTTGCCACTTTACGTGATGGATGGGTTGTAGGAGGCTAGATCTATGTTTTGGATCAATTGCATGGCCTGGAATGCTTCTGTATGGATTCAGACCCGTGGTACTCGGCGAGTCACATGGGTGTACTCGACGAGTTGCTTGAAGATGAGCTGGGACTCGACGAGTTGGAAGAACAACTCGGCGAGTTGGATGAAGATGGCCTGGAACACGGCGTTGTATGAACAACTCGGCGAGTAAGTTGAAGATAGCCTTAGACTCGGCGAGTCTGTTCTTGGACTCGGCGAGTCTTGTCGAAGAGTCCCAATATTTTCTGGTTGAGTCGAGAATCGGCGAGTCGCGGGATGACTCGGTGAGTTGTGGGCGAGTGGACTCAGAGTTGTTGGACTCGACGAGTCTCGGGGTGACTCGGCGAGTTAGGTCGCGGATTGAGGGAAGTTCTGAGTATAGGGACTCGGCGAGTCATCGGGTTGACTCGGCGAGTAGAGTCAGTCAGGGGTTGACTTTGACCTTGTCCAAGGGTTGACCAGTTGTCTTTCAGGGGTATTTTGGTAATTAAGGGTATTTTTTGAGTGAGTGTGTTGGTGTTCAGTGGAGGAGTTCGTGTCGGAGCTTGGAGCAGCAGGATCTTATCCTTTCAGCCGGAAGTTTCGAGGTGAGTTATCCTCACTATATCAACAGGGTCTAAGGCACCAAGGTCGGCCCTTATCGGATTGAGATCCGGGTAGTTGTTATTTTGTGGCTGTGATATGTTTGCATCCTGAGAGCTAGGATGGTATATGTTAGTGACCTGTTAGGTCGGTATCCTGGTTAGGATGATGATATGTTATGTGATTTGTTTGAACTGCTTGTTGACTGTGAATTTCTATATGATTGTATGTATATGTGCACATGGTTGTTTGGACTGGAGTTGGGTTGAGGCGGGTCCTGCTGTGTGCTGTAGGCCAAGATACCCAGGGCGAACCGGGTGTTCCGAAGGCCCAGCGAGCGGTCTGGATAGGCTGTAGGCCACAAGAGGGCGGACCAGACGTGCCGAAGGCTCGGAGAGTGGACCAGACAGACTGAAGGCCCGGGAGCGGGCGGACCAGTCATAATGTAGACTCAGAGAGTGGACCTGGTGGATTCAAGGCCCGGTGCGGGCGGACCAATCACACTGTAGACTCGAGGTTTATGGCTAGACTCAGAGGGTGGACCAGGTGGACTGTAGGCCGGTACGGCGGACCAGTCACACAGTAGACCCGAAGTGCATGGTTGTTCTGTGATCGGATATGTTATGGCATGTTATGCGTGTATGGTATATGTGGTTGGTATTTTGGGGATATCTCACTAAGCTTTCGGGCTTACAGTTGTGGTTTTATGTTTTTCAGGTTCTTCAGGAGACCGTGGCAAGGCGAAGGCGTGATCGTACCGCTCCTCATGATTTTGTAGTAATATGATTCTGGGAATACGTTAAATGTTTTGTATTGAAAACCTTTTTGTAAAGATTTAATGGAATCAAGCTGTTTTTGAAAAATTTAAAATTCGTTGTATTTTTCGGTCGTTACAGTGTAGAGGAAGTTAGATCAGCAAGAGCTTTACCAGATCCACAAGTGCAGATCGGTAGTTGAACAATGCAATTCAATTGATCCCATAATTGCTTCAATTTTGTGTAATACTTAGAAAGAGATGAATCACCTTGAGTAATAGACGCGATTTGCCTTTGAATCTGGCAAATCAGAGGTCCATTGCTTTCACCAAAGTGTTCTTCCAAATCAAGCCAAAGTTCTCGTGCAGTTGTCGAGAAAACAAACGCTCCAGCAATATCTCGTGCAGATCGCGTTTAGGAGCCAAGAACGCACCATACAATCATTACTGATCCAATCGTCAAGCTCTGCTCCTTCATATTCTGGTTTCTTCATCGTGCCATCAATAAATCCGGCTTTCCTCTTTGCTCCTAGAGCAATTTGGATCTGAGTACTTTCATTGCATATAATTTTCGTTTCCATTTAACAGATTAGAAACGAGAAACATATGAGAATCGTTTATTTTCGCATTAGCATCACCATTAGTATTAAGAACAGAATCCATGATGAATTGAAGCAAGAAATCAAAGAAAATTTTGAATTAATCAAAAAAGAAATGATCTAGCGAAGAACAGAATTTGTGTAATTCGTACGTGCTCTGATACCATTTTAACAAAAGAAATGTTGTAATCGTATTTTTCATTAACTGAAATGGGATTACAGGTTGTGCTTTATATGAAAGCTGGAAATGAAAACGAACACTAATTGTCTACTTCACTATCTACACAAAATACCTTCTATCTTCTATAAGTTACAATCTGAACCCTCCAAGTTTCAACATATTGTCAACAATAGATGTTCTGTGACTATTTTGACAATCATAAATCCAAGAGTATCACCCCACTAAAAAAAATTGTCATCTAATATGTGATATCATTTATATTGTGTTATAACACAAAATAAGGAGATTCGCAACATATTATAATACTGTTAATTTTTTATGTCATTATTTCTTTTTTCTTTTTTGTCTATTTTTTTAATTTATTTATTTTCGTTTTAGTTATTTTTTATTTTTCCAATTTGTTTTTTTATTCACATTATATTATTTATATTAAAAAAACATGTAATTTAATTAAATGCTAAATTAACCATAACATTTAACAATTAAACAAAAAAACATTGAACGCAAAAAAAATATTTCTTAATTTAAAAACATAAAAACGATTCAGTAGTCATCTAAATATTTTTTTTTTCTAGATCATCTCATTCATCTTTCAGAGCACTTGCATTTGTCGTGGTTGCATATTTTCTTCGCTATGAAGAATTGATAAATCTTTTGTTATTTGATCTTCCTCTGCTTGCTTACAAAGGAACTCCAAGTGCTCACGCTGTACTATAACATTTTGTTCTATGATTAGATTGTATTGGTCGAACTTTTCTTTTATCTCTACAAGAAATTAGTGTATTGCCGGCGACACGCGTCGCCGCTAATACTAGCATATGTCGCTGCTAATAGTATTAGCGGCGACGTGTCGCCGCTGATGCCTCGTCGCTACTACGAGTTGTCGCCGCTACTACGAGTTGTCGCCGCTAAAGGCCAGTCGCCACTTATAAGCGGTCGTCGCTACTAATAACCGACTGTCGCCACTAAAAGCGTCGCCGGTAATGTTGTTTTGTTTCTTTTTTTAATATTTCATATTATAATTGAAAAAAACTACATAAAAACTATAAAAACTACTATGATATTAATTATTATAATCCTACATCCTTCCATTCCAAAATATTAATCCAACATCCATTTAAAATAATTATCCAATTTAACATAAGACAAAATATCAAAAATACTAGTCTAAAATGTTTACACAAACAAAACATACAAAAATCATACAACTAGCTACTCGTCATTGTCGCTCTCCTCGTTTCCTTCAGTTTCATTTCTTTGTGGCAACGAACGAAACCATCTTCAAGTGCGGCACTACATGTCGGATCTTTTAACATCGTTTGAAGCATTTCCAACTACAAAGAAAACAACATAGTCTTATAATTAGTTAAGCCATCATTATAACATTCTATATACAAAATACCATTATAGCATTGTACTTTCAGAAACTAACAATTATCAAATGTACATATTGCATATAACACATTATAGCATTGTACAATAACTAACAATTACCAAACTACAAAATACCATTATAGCATTGCACTTTCATAAACTAACAATTACCAAACTACAAAATACCAATATATCAAAGTATAACCAAACTAACAATTACCAACATATAAAATATTACCAAACTAACAATTACCAACATTCCTAATACTAAACCAACAATTACCAACATTTGAAGCAATTACCAAAATTAAATAGTCTTTGTCACTTGTGATTGTGGTGGTGGTTGTGTCAGTGGTTGTTCCTGATTGTACATCGACACAAACGAAGAAGGTTTACGCTGGATGCCTCTAATATGGCCCCGTCGAACACTCAATATTCTTTCAAAACAAATTTGTGTATCCTTTGGTGTTAGACCGCTGGCTTTAGAAGAAGCTTGAGATTGTTGACTGATCTCATGGAGTAAAGCATTCTTTATTTTCAAAAAATGACAAACATCATAAAAATTAGATTACTAAATACTCATTGACGATATAAACACTTATATGAAAAAATACAAATTAAGCACTTACGTATTGTTGTTCGACTGCAGAACTAGTAAATACCCCTTGACGATCAGTATTAGCCTTACGAAATGCTTCGATTCGAGTGATGTCCTATTTAACATTAAAAATTAGATTAATTATAATTTAAATAAATAAATATTTAAATATATCATAACATTCTACTTTGAAACATGCATTGCTATACGAGCACGACCCCCCCCCCCCCCTCTATTTACAACTTCTTGTTGTGCACGAACTCCTTTGTTTGACACCGAACGCTTTAAAAATTCAGGAGTTTGAAAATGTTCGACTGCTTGCGCCCAATTTTCATGTGACATACCATCGGGGGGTTGGCTAATGCCCTTGGGATATCTGTAAGCCCCCCGACATTCTGAAAATAAGTATGTGCTTTATTTTTCCGACCTCTATAAACTCTTTGTAAAGTCGCATCAATGCTCTGCAACAACTGAGCATGCTCGGGATCCAAGTTAACCTTATCCAAATCAAACTTATTCTAAAAATTCAAAAAAAAAGTTATTTAATTAAATACCAATCACAACTAAACCTAAAATATTAACCAAGTTACCTTTAGATGCACCACTGTGGCATTTCTTAAAGCGGGGGAAACATTTTCCCAACCAGATACGCTCAAAGGGATATTCATCCATATATACTTCCCAATCTCACGGGTAAACCAATTACCACGGTTCCCGACAGTGATATCCCTGTCGAAATCCAATTCTACAGGCTTTCCCTTGTTTGCCCGTTTTCGACTTTGATAGTTGGATGTTTTTTGCTAGTCCTCTTCTTTTTTTAGAAAGCTCAGCTGAAAAATATAATTAAAAATATTAGTCACGACAGCTTATAATAAATAGATAAAAATATGTAATGAATATATCATAATAAAACTTACCATCATGTTCGTGTTGTCCACAACCAAAGCTTACAGGAGGTGGTGGATCCCCGACTCCATCACCTATATGTCCTAAGCCCATAACATATGTCATCACGTAAAAGAGTATCGTCCAACTAAACCCCATATATAACCTGCAAAATTACAATATGAAGAATTTATGTACATACAATTACATATATAATAAAATAAAATAAATAAACATATAATAAAATAATTTCTATACATACAATTACAATATGAATAATTTCTATACATACAATTTCATCTATATCATTATAACATCCAAATACAAACACACAAACTACATACATAATTTAAATACATACAATTACACATATAATAAAATAAATACACATTTCATTATAGCATACTACTTTGTTTTTTTCATACATAAATACACACATTATACATAAAAATACACTTAAACACACAATATACATACAAATACACATTATAACATCATTTTTTTTCATTCTTTCCATTATTGCATCCTACTTTTTTTCAGTTTTTTCTATTCACATTCATTATAAAAAAAATTCCATTCATCAAATAAATTACATACATAAATGATGCATACAATATGAAGAATTATATCAGAATACTTCATGAAATGGAATAGAACCTGGAGTGGAATGAAATCAGAATGATAGTGGTGCTGTGGGAGTGTTGTGGTGGCAAAAAAATCTGGTGGTTTGGTGGTGGTGATGACAACCCGAAATTAGAGGTCAACAAAGCTTAATACATATAATCAAACACCGAAATCATTAGTTAATCACTTATATAGTCGATGTTCAGAAAAGAAATCGGGATAAAAAATCGGAAATTACTTGTCGCCGGTGATGAGGCTTCCGTCGTCGATGATGGTGCTCTTGTCGTCGCCGATGATAGACCCTAATGTCCCTGGTGATTTTTCTTCGATATGAGTCGTCGACAGCAAGTGAAAGAAATAGATTACAGAAAGCAGTGTAGGAAGAGGGGTATATCTGCAATGACCATTAGCGGCGACACTTATTGGCGACGACAGGGAGGTATTAGCGGCGACATTAGGGTTTTAGTAGCGACACCCTTACGAGGGAAAAAATAGCGCCTTTTTTTGGAGCATTAGCGGCGATGCCGTCGCCACCATTGATGTCGTCGCGAATACGTTGAGAGAACATCGTTTTCGGCCGTTCGATTTGGTCCCGATCAATGAACATGGTTAACCAGTTCTTTTTGACACGGATCGTAGTTTTCTACTATTAGCGGCGATGCCATTAGCGGCGACGCACCCTATCAGCGGCGACTAGTAACGCGCAAATGACATGCCACCGCCGATAGTGTGCGTCACCACTAATGGCGTCACCGTTATTGCCCTTATTTCTTGTAGTGTATTTCCTCCTATTCTTGTGCCCTTCTCTCAGCTTCGTCTGCGCGTCGTTGAGTGTGCTTCGCTTTGTCGCGTCAATGTGAGCGGGGGGAGGGGGGTCTATCTTTTCGATGTTAGCTCGTGCTTCAGAAACATCAAACGAACTCTAATTGCGTGAGCTCCTTGATTGTACCTCTGACGATGTGGGTGTTTTAATCCATTTAGGATCTTTTCTCACTATCTCCCGAATACTGTCGTACTAAAAAACATGATCAATTTGGACGTGATATTGCTCTCTCGTGGCTCTAAACAAATCGAAACCATTCGCACCACTTTACTTTTGCGAAGAAAGTTTGTTTTAGATTGAATTAAACATGTTTCACTTCTAGTTAGTTGGAGTCCACTTGTTACTAAGCATATCGTTATTGTGATATGCCCCATCTTTCTTCAAGATTGTGCAAAATTTTCCGAGCATGGTTTCCTAAAAACCAACTCTCTTCATATGTTTCCTATAGTTGGATTTTTTTTAAGTCCCACACCACGCCACAACCAACACGTACTCCCCTTACCGTGTCACCATGGTGGAGCATCTTTTTCATCTTCTTCTTCAGTTTTAACAATCGCTTTCCCTTTCTTTTTCCCTTTCCCTCTACCTCTCTAACTACCCCCCACCCCCCGCTTCAGTTTCGACAACCATATGTTTCATTAGTTGTGTGAGTGATGATTGTATGATTGTTTGTGGGATGAAAGTGAAAGTGTTGAAAATGTTTTGTTAAAGCTTTAGGTTTTGTTGCAAGTAGGGTGATGTAGGAAATTGAATTGGGAGTGAGACGGGATTAAAAAAAATTGAAATGGTAATTGTGGTGAGCTTTAGAGTTAAGGAGGTTCATATAGGTCTCGTATTACACGAAACCGAGAGGAACGGATGTGTTTGTGTTTGGAGAAAGGGTGTTCAGGTTTTGCTCCATAGATTGGTTGAAAGCAAAGTTGTAGAACTCACTACTCAATACCTTTTCGGCTGACTGCCGAGTAGCGAATACTCGGATTCAGTAATTTATGTAGAAATATTTTTAGAGAAATATATATGTCAAATCCATAAGTTACAATCATAATTTGATTGAAATATATAACAAAATTAGATTCATGTGAATACACAAAAACTGAAAAACACACAATGGTCTCACATAATTATTGAGAATTTAAGATATATATATATATATATATATATATATATATATATATATATATTGCAACACCCAGAATCAGAAAGGCCAAGAAAGGAAAGGAAAACCCTAACTCAAAAGGGGGTCAACTCGTCGAGTCTAAGGAGTGACTCGGCGAGTCGAAGTGGACTCTATGTCGAAGATTAAGTGACCGACTCGGCGAGTCGGCAAGTGGACTTGGCGAGTCTGGTCTGGGTTGGGAAAGCCCTATTTCCGGGACTTGGTGCCCTATATAAGCATCTTATTCTCTTCCCTAGGGTTCATTACAGCCTTTCTCGTCCAGAACCCCAAAACCCTAGACACCCAACTTCATTTTTGGAGCTTTTGGTGAAGATTGAGGACCATTGGAGTGGATTTTGAAGGCTTGGAAGAAAGGAGCAAGGAAGGAAGTTTAGATCCAGGCTTCATATAGTTTTGGCAACTGTTAGAAGGTAAAAAGTATGGACCTTGAGCTTTCAATTGATAGATCCCCTTTCTAGTTTGCTTTTGGTCACATTTGGATCATTTCCATAGTTAATCTGAGTATTAAACCTTTGAGGATAGATTTGGACAACAGATCTGGACACTCTTGAGCTTTAGGAGCTCAGAGTTGCTGGCTTTATCCAGCTAAGATTCCATTTCATGACCTAGGTTTTCTTTGAAGCTTGGATTAAGTGTTTTAACCACATAACACCTTACATGCACGTAAAGTTAGCAACTTTACGTGCAATGCCAGCATAAGGAGTCCAGATCTATGAGTTGGAGGGCTGGGATCGACTGTAATCGACAAAATAGAGATGTCACAAGATGGACTCGGCGAGTCAGTTCATGGACTCGACGATTCGGGCCGCAAACCCAAGCCCTTATGTTTATGAGTCGGATCAGTGAGTGGGGTTAGAGAAGGGCTCAGCCAGTCTGTATCCATAATGGGCATGAAGATCATGGTACTCGAGGAGTTCAAGGAGGAACTCAGCGAGTCCCAGGCAATCTCCTTAGCTTATGAAGATGGACTCGACGAGTTGTTCTACAACTCGGCGAGTCGATTAAAGATGGTCTCGAATGTTAGTTGAAGGAGAACCCATCGAGTTGTTGCTAGACTCGACGAGTAAAGTCGAGGTTGTTTTGGGATTTGAGGAGCATGGACTCGACGAGTTGATAGAACAACTCGGCGAGTTGAGTTAACTAGAAGTTGACTCTAACCGTTGACTTTGACCTTGAGATGGACCTTGACCAGAGTTGACTTAGTTGGCTTCTTGAGGATAGTTAGGCTAAGTGTTGTTATTGGAATTAGCAGCTCGGGGAGCTAGAGGAGCAGCAGTTCGGGGAGTTGTTGGATAGCAGCCAGAGGGTTATCAGTAGAGTTCAGCAGTGCCGGTGAGTTTCCCTTTGTGTGAATGGGTCTACGGCCACAATGTCGGCCCATGTAGTTATGATTAGGAAGACCAGGGGGTTAGCCCTAGGCATTGTTTTCTAGTATGATATTCAGGACCAAGGTCCAATGTCGGTAGGGAGGTGAGTGTGGGCAAGGTCCCGTATCTCACTGTTAGCAGGGTATGGATGGGGTTCCATATCTCATCAGTAGCCGAGCAGGGGCGAGGCCCAAGTTAGGAAAGGAGTGAGTGTAGGTTGGGCATGTATCTCACTATCAGCAGGAGTGTGGATGGGGTTCCATGACTCATCAGTAGCAGGACAGGGGCGGGGCCTAAGACAGGTGAGGCCTTAGTACAAGAATGCAGTAGAGTAGTTATGGTTTATGTGTTATGTAATATGTTATATGTTTGTATATGTTTAGCAGGCGGGACCTAAGAGAAACAGATATGTACACCGAGTGGGGCTCAAAGCCAGGCGGGGCCTGTTGTAGCGGGCAAGACCCGAGGTAGTGAGTGAGGCCCAGTATTGGCAGTATGCAGTTATGTGTATGGTATGTGGTAGGTTGGGGAACTCACTAAGCTTCGTGCTTACAGTTTTCAGTTTTGGTTTCAGGTACTTCCGGTAGCGGGGGGAGGAGCTCGGGATGATCGCATGGCACACACCATAGTTAGTCAGCCTGGGATGTTTTACTCTAATAATAAGAAAATGTTTAGAATTAACACTTCGATTTTATGTTAAGATTTATGTTATGGATTGACAATTTTGGTTTAATTAACATTTTAAAAATGAAATTTTTAGTCGTGATTTTTGGGTCGTTACAAGTTGGTATCAGAGCCTTGGTTTAAGGGATTCGGGCACACTCTCGGGTGTGACTGAACTCAAACTGAGGGTTGGTAAGGAAAAGAAAATCATTTTTATAAAATGAACTTCGAAAAGAAAAAGGGTTTCGAAAAAAAAAAAGAATAAGAACTTTGAAAAGAGAAAAGGGTGTGGTGCATGCAGTCAGCCGAGCCTAAGTAAGTTCTCCCAAATTACCCGTACAATTTATGTTATGTTATGTTATGATTAAGTGACCAGCATGCTATATTAAGGGCTAAGGATCTAGGAGGATGCCTTATGTGCCTGTTATATGTGCTTATTGAGCTATATGCTAGTATTGGTTAGACAGTAGTAGGATAGCCTGTTTAGGTTATCTATGATTACATGAGCTTATATCGCATGCTAGTGCAGATTCTTGTTGTATAGAATTACTTGATTATGTTCTGGTTAGATTAATGTTTTAAAAATGAAATTTTTAGTCGTGATTTTTGGGTCGTTACAAGTTGGTATCAAAGCCTTGGTTTGAGGGATTCGGGCACACTCTCGGGTGTGACTGAACTCAAACTGAGGGCTTGGTAAGGAAATTTTCAAAAGAAAATCATTTTTATAAAAAGAACTTCGAAAAGAAAAGGGGTTTCGAAAAAAAAAATAATAAGAACTTTGAAAAGAGAAAAGGATGCGGTGCATGCAGTTAGACGAGCTCAAGTAAGTTCTCCCAAATTACCCGTACAAGTTATGTTATGTTATGTTATGATTAAGTGACCAGCATTCTATATTTAGGGCTAAGGATCTAGGAGGATGCCTTACGTACCTGTTATATGTGCTTATTGAGCTATATGCTAGTATTGGTTAGACAGTAGTAGGATAGCCTGTTTAGGTTATGCCTGATTACATGAGCTTATATCGCATGCTAGTGCAGATTCTTATTGTATAGAATTACTTGATTATGTTCTGGTTAGATTTCCCTTTTTGTCTAAATGCTACTTTCTTTTTGCTTTGTGGGACTCTAAATGATGGAAGTTAGCCATTAGGTGAATGCGTTAAGTCACATGTGGCTAGGGTTGAATAATCTTAGAGTGATGGGTTTGGCCCTATTGCGCAGCTCTTGTCTGAGTCCAACCGCTGTAGGGACGAGTCCTTTACTCGAAGGATTATCTGAGCCTCGTCACATGTGATGGTATTCAGGTAGTGGCTAACTATCATTGTGACGATGCCTTCAATAGCTGAGGACGGAGTGAGTTGGAGGATACCCTAGGGCAAGCCTAGGATGAGCTTAGTGCTAGGAGCAGTAGTAGTAGTAAGGGACTTGGTGGAGTCGAGGCAACTCTTGCGGAAAGTACAAGTAGATGTGGAAGGTAGTATGGTCCCGGACTACTGAAATCAGAGGATTCATACTCGATTCAAGAGGGGCCGAGATGAAACCAGGGAACTTGTAGAGTGTGTGTGATCCCTCGGCAGTGATGTGTATTTTGATGATTGTTATGGCATGTTTTCAGTATGGCGACATTGCAAGATGGACCAGGGGATGGGCCAGGTGTCAGAGAGGGATCAGGCTCGGGTTCAGGGACCGAGCAGCTCGAGGAGCGGATGAGGGAGTTTGTATTAGCGGAGGTTACGCACAGTATTTTAGACCAGACTCCTGTGATTTTTGGCACGGTCAAGGAGGGCATCCTAGAGCTTTTGGATGAGAGGCTTGGAGCCTTCCGCACAGAGATGGTGGCCTTCTTGGGATCTCGTACATTGACATTCCGGGAGTTTAGAGCTTGTGGAGCTCCAGACTTCCATGGGGCTAGGGACCCCATTGCTAGTGGCAGATGGTTGGCTGATGTCGCCAACGCTTTTTGTTCTAGCCGGTGTCCCAAGGGGGACAAGGTTTGAGTCGCCTCCTGTCTTCTGAATTACAAAGCATGGGATTGGTGGGAGGAGGTTGGGCATGCTATCGGGGATGATGTCGCATTGGACGTGATGACATGGAGCGACTTCTCGGCCAGGTTCAAGGTCGGGTTTGCACCGGTGATTGAGGTGCAGCAGTTAGCCCGGGAGTTTCAGGATCTGAGACAAACTACAGAGACAGTGGTGGAGATCACCGCCAACTTCAGGGAGAGAGCCCTTCTGGTTCCACAGTATGTGGCGGATGAGGAGATGAAGAAGGCTTGGTACCACGAGATGTTTAGAGCAGACATCATGGAGTTTGTGAGCAAGTCCAGCTGCAACACGCTGGAGGACATGATTGCGCGGGCCAGGAAGAGAGAGATTGATCTAGAGCAGATCAGGAAAAGGAATTTAGATGAGATTTAGATAGCCACAGTGTGACATCCCCAAAATCTCGGCCAGAAAAGACCGATTTCATTTATGCTTTTTAAACATTTTCAGAGTAAATCCTTTTAGTTTTAAAAGAGATGCGGAATTTGTTCCCAAAAACAAAACATGATAAATAGATATTTATCAAAACATTTCATAAAGAAATATGATTTCATTTCATAATCAAAAGTCGGGATGTCATGTTCCGATACAGATCATAAAGCATAAACGATAACATTACAAGTCATTCAACAAATATATACATATATAGACTTGTAAACAAAACAACTTGATGTTCGCCCATCTTAAGCTCTTGCGCCACTTCCTGTAAAACAAATCAACTGAGTGGGTCAGGCTTGGGAGCCTGGTGAGCATATAGGGTTTTCAACCCACAACAATTATATTTAATTTCAACAATCAACAAATAACCCGATTACCCATTCCCGTTATCCTCACCTTACGTTCCTAAAAATAACGTCTATTATAAGGAACCTATTTCAGGATTTTTCATCGGGACGGACATCACTGCAGAGGGGCTTCCTCAACAATAAGTGTCCTAAAGGATACCATGTGGGGGATAGAGTACACCAGTGAACACGTCGTTCACAACACCTACAGGTAATGAGCCTGCTAGTGTTCCACAGGACAGTCTAGAATAGTCCGTGGTCGTCATCCATACTCTGCTGAATGACTAGAATAACACCAATAACACCGAGGCCTCTCATCTGTTTATTTCACACCAATTATCTACCCATGTTCTACCCAACATATTAGTAGATAAAAATATACATTTTTATACATTGTTTAAAAACCTGTATAGCATGCTTTAATCAATACATATTCCACATAACAGATGAGGCATACACACATAACACGTATTTCATAGAGAATATATAAGATCTATGAGATAGAAGAGAGTGAATATACATTCACACATATAACCACAAAATATTTACACGTAGCACGTATTTTATATTAAATACTTCATAATATTGCGTTGGAAAGAAAATAACTACACACTCACTTGATCAGAAGATGATCCGACAGCACTACGGCTTATAGAAGTAGTATACTTCGATAGATCTGAAAGATCTTCACAAAAATCGAACTCCTCGCGGGCAAAGCTTCGGCTTGGGAATAACGCTCTTTGGGATCCTCGGGGCTTCGGATCTTGCTTCGGGGCTCGGGAATGATACCGGGGCTTCGGGGTATAAACGGCATGCAAAACGAGGCTGAGGGAAGAGTTTGAACAACAGAAAATGGCTGAAATTGAGTTCTATTTATAGGCTGAGGGTCTGGGATTACGCGGGGCGTAATCTCAAATTACGCAGGGCGTACTCAGTACGCGGGGCATACTCGAGTTACGCGGGGCGTACTTTGACGTCACTGCGTGCGTCGACTGGTGGCACTCGAGTATCGGTCAGACAAGTTGCATCCGACTGAGTACGCTGGGCGTACTCAAATTACGCGGGGCGTAATTGACTCGTCGAACTTCTAAATTGCGTAACTTTCGCATACGAGCTCCGTTTTCGACGTTCTTTATATCCACGCGAAGGTCAGACCATACTCTACAACTTTCATTTAGACTCCGTCGGCTAATTTTGACTTTTATTTTTATTATTTATTTTTAGAAGGCCGGGACAAAAAAACCTCGTTATAAATTCATAACTTCTTCGTCTGACGTCCGTTCTTGCCTAACTTTTCATCGATTCCCTACTAACAACGAGATCTTCGATTCTCATTTAGATTGTTTCGGCTAAAAACCGTTTGATCTCAAATCGAGTATTCGGGCTACATACTGTGTAACGCCTGTGTTTCCGGGCTTGCCATTTGTAGCAATATAATAGTCTAGGTTAACCTTTGTAACCCGTTTTGAAATAATAAGATTATATTATTTGAGTATTAAGTGTTTTGTTCTTAATTGCTTAATTATGTGGTTTGATTAACTAAGAATAAAAATAAGCGTCAAAATTTAAGTGTAAAATAAACTTAATATCTTTGGTTAATGTTGTAGTAGTTGAAACGAGGTTTCCGAATATATATAGAACGCCCAAATCTGACTTCGTATGAGGAAGTTATGATTTATCGAAGTTCCGGCTTAGCGGTATGCAGCCTGAAATACTCGATTTGAGATCGAGCAGTTTTTAGCCGAAGCAATCTAAATGAGAATCGAAGATCTCATTGTTGGTATCGAAGCGATAAAAAGTTAGGCGAGAACGGACGTCAAACGAAGAAGTTATGAATTTATAACGAAAGTTTCTGTCGCGGCCTATTAAAAATAATTAATAAAAATAAATTCAAAATTAGCCGATGGAGTCTAGACGAAAGTCGTAGAGCGTGGTCTCACCTTTCCGTGGATATAAATAACGTCGAAAACGGAGTTCGTATGAAGAAGTTATGAATTTCCGAAGTTTATTAATCATTTTGTAATTAAATTTAATTATAAATTCGGAGGTATTATCCGAAGACGAGTCACCGGTGTGATCCGGAGTACGCCCCGCGTACGAGGTTATGCTACCGCGTACTCAGCATAGTGTCGACACTTCGGATAACGCATGCAGTGACGATTTCGGAAGCAGTACGCGCTGCGTACTGCAGTACGCCCCGCGTACTCCGAGGCTCCAGCCTCTATAAAAGGGATCCGAAGGCAGCCGAGAGTTTTGTTCATTTCTTCTCTTCTCTCTAGTCTTTTGCATCGTTTTGCGTGCCGATTTCACCCCGAAGCCCCGGTATCATACTCTAGCCCCGAGGCAAGTCCCGAGACCCCGAAGATCCAGAGAAGTGCGGTTCCCGAGTCGAAGCTCTGCCCGCGAGAAGTTCGATTTTCGAGGAGATCTTCCAGATCTGCTGAGGAATACTACTTCTATAAGCCGTAGTGCTGTCGGATCATCTTCTGATCAAGTGAGTGTGTAGTTATTTTCTTTCTAATACAATAATACGAAGTATTTTATATAAAAATACGTGCTATGTGTATATATTTGGTTGTGTTATGTGTGAATGTGTATTCACTCTCTTCTATCTTATAGATCTGCTTATTTCTTTGTGAGATATGTGTTATGTGTGTGTGTGCCTCATCTGTTATGTGATATATGTGTTGATTAAAGCATGCTATACAGGTTTTCTTTAAACTATGTATACAAATGTATATTTTTATCTACTAATATGTTGGGTAGAACATGGGTAGATAGTTGGTGTGTAATAAACAGATGAGAGGCCTCGTTGTTGTTTGATTGAGTCATCTAGCGGAGTTTAGATGACGACCACTGGCTATTCTAGACAGTCTTGTGGAAACATTAGCAGGTTCGCCACATGTAGGTGTTAATGAACTTGGGTGTTCATTCGCTGTACTCCATCCCCCTCATGGTTGCCTTATTTGACTTATATTGCTGAGGTACCCCCGAAGCATGTGTTGTCGCCCCGATGAAATATTCTTAGACTAGGTCCCTTATGTTAGTTGAATTAGGGACATTAAAGTGAGAATAACGGGAATGGGTAATTGGGTTATTGTTGGTTGGTGAAAATTAAATATGATATTTATTGTGGGTTGAAAACCCTATATGCTCACCAGGCTCCCAAGCCTGACCCACTCAGTTTTAAATTGTATTACAGGAAGTGGCGGAAGGGCATGAGATGGATGATCCATCAAGTTGTTTTGTTTACAAGTCTGCATATGTTTATATTTGTTATATGACTTGTAATGTATTCGTTTATGCTTATTGGTCTGTATCGGAACATGACACCCCGAGTTTTGATTATATAATGAAAAATACATTTCTTTTATGAAATGCTTTGGTAAACATTGTTTTATCATGTTTTGTTTTTGGGAACAAATTCCGCAACTCATTCAAATCAAAAGGATTTACTCTGAAAATATTTTAAAAGCATAAATGAAAATCGGTCTTTTCTGGCCGAGATTTTGGGGATGTCACAGTTGGTATCAGAGCATTAGTTTAAGCGAACTAGGAATTTGTAGGATTTCTAGACTTAAACTTAGAATGCTAAGTGAAGTTTTGAGATGTGTGTCTGTTGTGGTTTAGACACGAGCATTAGTTTATTTTAGGAAAGTTGCGTAAAATGCTTTTATGTGCTAAATGTTATATGTTGCCATATATATGATATTATTTGTTCGGATCTATGGTCTGTTGCCGACCGGATCTAGAAACCTTATGTGTGTAGGATTCTAAGCGTACGTCTATGATATTAGAACTAGCATGTAAACGTTTAGGAGTGATAAGGATGATTAGAATATCTATCGTGAATGAGGATCCGATTGGAGTTATGGATTAGATCTCCGAAATGGAGTTAGCCTTCATGACTTGTGGCTGCAGAGGCAAGTTGCAGACTATCTATGCAGTGCGTCAGTTTCGAGGTGGATCCATTCGTTGGTGGAACACTCTAGGGAAGACCTTAAGCCCTAATGAGCCACTGCAATTGTCATGGGCAGAATTCTTGGTGCAGTTCAAGCGCAAGTTTTGTTCGGCTCAAAATTTGTTGGAGTTGGAGAACAAGTTCCTGACATTGACAAAAGGCAGCATGTCAGTTGATGAATACACCAATAACTTCACCGATAAGATGGAGTTTGCCTTGCGTATCGTTCCAGACGAGCTGACAAAGGTGGATCGGTATGCGAAGGGACTTCCATGGGAGTACGATGTGCCAGTACGTTAGGCACTTACTCTAGAGGCAGCTATCTGGGCTGCCAAGTCTGTTGAGAACATGATAAAGGGAAGAACCACCGTCAAAGTTGAGGTTGGTGAGAAAAGAAAGTTTGAGGGAACATCTGGTTCCGGTAAGAAAGGAAAATTTTCGAAATCTGATTCGAAAAAGTTTGGAGGAAAAGGAGGCGAAGCAAAGTGGTGTGATAAGTGTAAGAAAAGGCACTTTGGGAAATGTAGCGAGGATGTGACCTGCTACAAGTGTGGAAAGGTTGGACATTTTGCCAATGAATGTCCGAACAACAAAAGGATGTGTTTTGGGTGTAATGAAGAGGGGCATATTTTGAAAGACTGTCCGAAGAAGAAGGAGGCAGCTAGGCCCAACATTCCACCAAAGCCGAAGGCAAGAGCCTTCCAGATGACACTTGAGGCTGCTAAAGATGAAGCTGATGTTGCTTCAGGTACCTTTCTCGTAAATGATTTACCTGCTCAAATTTTGTTTGATTCTGGAGCCAACTACTCCTTTATTTCGCATGAGTTTGGTAGAAAGCTAGCTTTGCCTATTGATAGACTAGATGATGCTTTATTAGTCGAAGTAGCTAGTGGCAAGTTTGTACCTGTTAGTCATCGTATGAAAAGCATCTTAATTGATCTGAATGGGAATAAGTTTCACGAGGAATTATTGCCTATCGAACTAAATGGTTTCGACATCGTCTTGGGAATGGATTGGCTTAGCGCCAATGATGCCGAAATTTTATGCAAGAAAAAGATAGTTAAAGTAAACCCGCCTTGAAAAGATTCGTTTATGGTGTATGGGGACAAACGGCGAGTGAATTCTGGGATCATTTCTCTAATGAAAGCCAGAAAGTGTTTGACCAAGGGATGTACATCATATTTAGCATTTGTGATTGATGCTAAGAAAGAAAAGAAGGTGACGCAGAGTATTCTAGTGGTGTGTGATTATCTGGAAGTATTTCCCGAGGATCTTCCTGGATTACCACCTGATAGACAAGTAGAGTTCAGAATAGACTTGTTACCAGGAACCACACCAATAGCAAAAGCACCTTATCGATTAGCACCGACGGAGATGAAGGAGCTAATGATGCAACTTCAGGAGTTATTGGACAAAGGTTTCATTAGACCTAGTTCATCGCCCTGGGGAGCTCCGGTGTTATTTGTGAAGAAGAAAGATGGAAGTATGAGAATGTGCATCGATTATAGAGAGCTGAACAAGGCAACAATAAAGAATAGATATCCGTTGCCGAGGATTGATGACCTATTTGATCAATTTCAAGGTTCGAGCTATTTCTCGAAGATCGATCTTAGGTCAGGATATCATCAGCTGAAGGTAAGAGAGCAAGATATCGAGAAGACTGCATTCAGAACTAGATATGGACACTACGAGTTCTTGGTTATGTCGTTTGGACTAACCAATGCTCCAACAACGTTCATGGATTTGATGAATAGGGTTTGTAACCCGTTCCTTGATAAATCCATGATAGTGTTCATAAACGACATTCTGATTTACTCGAAAAGCCAGGAGGAGCATGGCAAGCACTTGCGAGAAGTGTTAGAAGTTTTGAAGAAGGAGAAGCTTTATGCGAAGTTCTCCAAATGTGATTTTTGGATTCGTGAGGTCCAATTCTTGGGTCACGTGGTCAACCAAGAAGGGATAATGGTTGATCCAGCGAAGATCGAAGCTGTGACGAAGTGGGAACAACCGAAAAGTCCCACGGAGATTCGAAGCTTTTTAGGATTAGCCGGATATTACCGAAGGTTTATCCAAGGTTTTTCTTCGATTGCTACTCCATTGACAGCTTTGACCCACAAAGGAGCTACTTATGCTTGGAGTGAGAAGCATAAAGAAGCATTCGAGAAGTTAAAGAAGAAGCTATGCGAGGCACCGATACTTTCTCTACCCGATGGAGTTGAAGACTTCGCTGTTTATAGCGATGCGTCTGGTGTTGGATTGGGTTGTGTTTTGACCCAAAGAGAAAAGGTGATAGCATATGCGTCTCGACAGCTGAAAGAGCATGAAAAGAATTACCCGACTCATGATTTGGAGTTGGCAGCGGTAGTTTTCGCTCTGAAAATATGGAGGCATTACCTCTATGGCACGAAGTGCAAACTTTTCACTGATCATAAGAGTCTCCAATACCTCTTTAATCAGAAAGAATTGAATATGAGGCAACGACGCTGGCTAGAATTACTTAAAGACTACGACTGCGAGATACTTTACCACCCCGGTAAAGCTAATGTTGTTGCTGATGCTCTCAGTCGGAAGGTCAATCTTGAAAGGAAGAGGCCAAGAGCGTTGAGAATTGAAGTTGTCTCGACTATTGTGGAAAGTATAAAGAAAGCTCAAGAGGAAGCTTCTGAGAAAAATGACCGAAAGGAGGAACGTTTGGGTAAAACGTTGGTGTTTGGTACTAACGGTCATGGACTGAAGGTATTCCAAGATCGTATTTGGGTACCTAAGTCAAGAGGAATTAGGGATCTTCTGATGGAAGAAGCTCACAAAACCATGTACTTAATTCATCCGGGTAGCACTAAAATGTATAGGGACCTGAAACCCTACTACTGGTGGCCGACGATAAAGCTTGATGTTGCAAAGTATGTGGCCGAGTGTGTGACTTGTGCGAGAGTCAAGACACAACATCAGAAACCTTACGGGAGTTTAGAACCATTGCCTGTGCCTATGGGTAAGTGGGAAGACATTGCTATGGATTTTGTCACTAAACTGCCCAGAACAAAGAATGGTCACGACATGATTTGGGTGGTCGTTGATCGATTCACTAAGAGTGCGCATTTCATAGTGGCCAGGGAGAAATGGTCTATGGAAAAGCTTGCAAATTCTTACGTGAAGGAAATTGTGAGGCTTCACGGTGTTCCGTTAACGATTGTATCGGATCGTGATAGCCGTTTCACCTCAAGGTTTTGGAAAAGTCTACAAGAGGAAATGGGTACCAAGTTATGTTTAAGCACAGCTTACCATCCGCAGACTGATGGTCAGAGTGAAAGAACAATACAAACACTTGAAGATATGCTGAGAGCATGTACCTTGGAATTCCTAGGTAATTGGGATGAACATTTACCGTTGGTAGAATTTTCCTATAATAATAGTTTTCACTCGAGCATTAAGATGGCACCTTATCAAGCTTTGTATGGACAGAAGTGTCGTACGCCGTCTTGTTGGCTTGAGGCTGGGGAAAAGCAGTTTATGGGACCGGAGATGGTTCATCAAACTGCTGAAAAGTTGAAAATAATTAGGGAAAGAATGTTAGCAGCTCCTGATCGTCAAAAGAGCTATGCTGACAAGAAGCGAAGACCGATGACTTTTGAGGTTGGAGATTCGGTTTTGCTTAAAGTCTCGCCGTGGAAGGGACTTATAAGATTTGGTAAAAGGGGAAAGTTGAGTCCAAGGTTTATTGGACCGTTTAAAGTCCTTCAGAGGATTGGGAACCAAGCTTACAAGCTCGAATTACCCGAAGAACTGAATGGAATTCACAACACTTTTCATGTGTGTTATTTGAGGAAGTTCACGGGAGAAGTTCCCGATATAATTCCAATATCTGAATTGAGAATTGATGAGAACAAAAGGTTGATTGAAGAACCAGAGGCAATTGTTGACCGAAAGACTAAGAAGTTGCGACGCAAAATGGTTGGGTTAGTGCTTGTCCGATGGAAACACACGAATGGGCCGAATCTCACCTGGGAGACGGAGAGTGACATGTTGAGTCGCTATCCGCATTTGTTTGTTGATGTGTGATTCCGGGGACGGAATCATTCTAAGGTGGAGAGAATTGTAACGCCTGTGTTTCCGGGCTTGCCATTTGTAGCAATATAATAGTCTAGGTTAACCTTTGTAACCCGTTTTGAAATAATAAGATTGTATTATTTGAGTATTATGTGTTTTGTGCTTAATTGCTTAATTATGTGGTTTGATTAATTAAGAATAAAAATAAGCGTCAAAATTTAAGTGTAAAATAAACTTAATATCTTTGGTTAATGTTGTAGTAGTTGAAACGAGGTTTCCGAATATATATAGAACGTCCAAATCTGACTTCGTATGAGGAAGTTATGATTTATCGAAGTTCCGGCTTAGCGGTATGCAGCCTGAATACTCGATTTGAGATCGAGCAGTTTTTAGCCGAAGCAATCTAAATGAGAATCGAAGATCTCATTGTTGGTATCGAAGCGATAAAAATTAGGCGAGAACGGACGTCAAACGAAGAAGTTATGAATTTATAACGAAAGTTTCTGTCGCGGCCTATTAAAAATAATTAATAAAAATAAAGTCAAAATTAGCCGACGGAGTCTAAACGAAAGTCGTAGAGCGTGGTCTCACCTTTCCGTGGATATAAAGAACGTCGAAAGCGGAGTTCGTATGAAGAAGTTATGAATTTCCGAAGTTTATTAATCATTTTGTAATTAAATTTAATTATAAATTCGGAGGTATTATCCGAAGACGAGTCACCGGTGTGATCCGGAGTACGCCCCGCGTACGAGGTTACGCTACCGCGTACTCAGCATAGTGTCGACACTTCGGATGACGCATGCAGTGACGATTTCGGAAGCAGTATGCGCTACGTACTGCAGTACGCCCCGCGTACTCCGAGGCTCCAGCCTCTATAAAAGGGATCCGAAGGCAGCCAAGAGTTTTGTTCATTTCTTCTCTTCTCTCTAGTCTTTTGCATCGTTTTGCGTGCCGATTTCACCCCGAAGCCCCGGTATCATACTCTAGCCCCGAGGCAAGTCCCGAGACCCCGAAGATCCAGAGAAGTGCGGTTCCCGAGTCGAAGCTCTGCCCGCGAGAAGTTCGATTTTCGAGGAGATCTTCCAGATCTGCTGAGGAATACTACTTCTATAAGCCGTAGTGCTGTCGGATCATCTTCTGATCAAGTGAGTGTGTAGTTATTTTCTTTCTAATACAATAATACGAAGTATTTTATATAAAAATACGTGCTACGTGTATATATTTGGTTGTGTTATGTGTGAATGTGTATTCACTCTCTTCTATCTTATAGATCTGCTTATTTCTTTGTGAGATATGTGTTATGTGTGTGTGTGCCTCATCTGTTATGTGATATATGTGTTGATTAAAGCATGCTATACAGGTTTTCTTTAAACTATGTATACAAATGTATATTTTTATCTACTAATATGTTGGGTAGAACATGGGTAGATAGTTGGTGTGTAATAAACAGATGAGAGGCCTCGTTGTTGTTTGATTGAGTCATCTAGCGGAGTTTAGATGACGACCACTGGCTATTCTAGACAGTCTTGTGGAAACATTAGCAGGTTCGCCACCTGTAGGTGTTAATGAACTTGGGTGTTCATTCGCTGTACTCCATCCCCCTCATGGTTGCCTTATTTGACTTATATTGCTGAGGTACCCCCGAAGCATGTGTTGTCGCCCCGATGAAATATTCTTAGACTAGGTCCCTTATGTTAGTTGAATTAGGGACATTAAAGTGAGAATAACGGGAATGGGTAATTGGGTTATTGTTGGTTGGTGAAAATTAAATATGATATTTATTGTGGGTTGAAAACCCTATATGCTCACCAGGCTCCCAAGCCTGACCCACTCAGTTTTAAATTGTATTATAGGAAGTGGCGGAAGGGCATGAGATGGATGATCCATCAAGTTGTTTTGTTTACAAGTCTACATATGTTTATATTTGTTATATGACTTGTAATGTATTCGTTTATGCTTATTGGTCTGTATCGGAACATGACACCCCGAGTTTTGATTATATAATGAAAAATACATTTCTTTTATGAAATGCTTTGGTAAACATTGTTTTATCATGTTTTGTTTTTGGGAACAAATTCCGCAACTCTTTCAAATCAAAAGGATTTACTCTGAAAATATTTTAAAAGCATAAATGAAAATCGGTCTTTTCTGGCCGAGATTTTGGGGATGTCACATACTGCCACGTCGAAACTTTAGAAAATCATAACTTCCTCATACGAAGTCAGATTTGGGCGTTCCTTTTATGCACGCTCTCGGTTTAACGAAATCTATGACTTTCGTTTAGATCGCTAAGGCTAAATATCGCTCTATCTTAAATTCATATTTTACGTCACTCGGCGTCGTGCCTGTTCTGTCTCGAAACTTCGACAGGTCATAACTTCTTCGTTATAACTCGGATTTTGGCATTTCTTATATCTCCGGAATCCTTGTTTCAACCACTACAACTTTATGCAAAGATGTCAGGCTTATCTCACACTTTAATTTTGACGCTTATTTTATTCTTAATTCATTAAATTATAAAAATTAAGAAAATACACACATAAATCACATAATTCAAATAATTCACAAATAATACATTCTTATTATTTCAAGTTGAGTTACAATGTTAACCTAGACTATTCATTGCTAAAAATGGCAAGCCCAAAAACACGGGCGTTACACACAGGTTCGGGCAAAAGGCCCAAGGGGTCAAATTCGAGATTGAGGGATTATCAGAGCCGCAGCCGGTGCGGGAAGTGTGGCAGGACACACAAGGGTGCATGTAGGAGCGGCAGTGGTGGTGATTCTGGTTGCTTCAAGTGCGGCCAGACTGGTCATTTCAGCAGAGATTGTACTGCTACCACCACCCAGGCATCGGACCTGATATGTTTCCATTGTAGTCAGAAGGTCCACAAGAAGGCCCATTGTCCGAGTTTGCATTCAGCAGGACAGGTTATAGCGCCTGCCCCTGCAACCTTGAGGATCACCGACAGGCGTCAGGGTTGGGCGGAGGCGCCTGCAGCGAGGAGCAGGGAGTATCAGTTGGTTTCAGATGAGGTGTGAGTAGCCTAATGCGTCAGGTACATATCTTCTTTCATTTTACCTATTAGCTTATGTTATGATTTTATTGTTATGGTTCTACATCGGTATTGATAATGATATTTCGTAAATTTTGTGGCCTGCTTGCGATTGAGTTATATGTCATATGCATACCTTGGGTTTTAGAATGATACTAGGAGGTCGCCTCCCTTAGAGCAGGTTAATTTGGATGTAGTAATTGTAGCATGCATGTGTGGGGCTCGGTGGTGTCTCGCTAGTTCGGGAAGGTGTCGTTAGGGGATAGATCGGTTAGATTCCCAGTTGTGGTGAGCTCGGTTTTTTCAGCAGAAGTGGCCAGAGGATGGTAGGGAGAATTGGTAATTCTCTCAAGGTGTAAGTAGTGAGGAGCTAGACAAATCGAAGTGGGGGAGAGCAACTAGTGGGGAGGCAGAAACAGAAGCAATTGCAAGACTGAGGTGGTTCCGCAGTTTTGGTGTAGGAAGCAGCTCAAGTGGATGTTTCGTTTGAGGAGCAGTTAGGTTGGAAGTTGGGGGAAAACTTCCCAACCTTGAATTCGCGTCTTCGCGAGTAGTTGATGCTTGGTTCGGTGAAACCAGGTCGGAGAACCTCCGGCAGGTGCGAGTTTAGTCGGGATATAAGGTTGCGAGGTAGTCGCAGCATTCCCCAGCAATGAGTCAGTGAGGGAAGTGATGTAAGACTGCGGGTAAGCCGTAGCGTTCATTAGCAGCCTAGCTAGCGGAGTGTGGGTGGGGGCCTGTATCTCCGAGTTAGCATAATGAGAACCAGGAAAGTTTAGCTAGTTGAGATCAGGAGAGGAGTGGGTCTGCATAGCCCTGGATAGGTGAGACATGTGGGAGAGGCCGCTCCGAAGTATAGATGGGTGGGACCCGTGGGCGAGGCCCGTGTTCTTTTAGTAACAGGTGGTACCTGGTAGAGACCTTAGGGTAAGGTAGGGGATCGGGGATCCTAGACCTTCTAGAGCTAGAGTGGATGGGTTGGTAGAGCAGTGCGGATATGATGGTCGGCGCTGTGAGCGGCCAAGATTGCGGTTTCAGCAGGAGATTTGTTCTTGATGGAGATCGGAAAGATCGTGCTTATAGGAAGTTTCCTTGGAAAGGCCAGTGGCAGTGCAAGGAAAAGGGGGGAAACCCCTTGTGTATCAGTGAAAGTGCATCGAGAGTACCGGTAAGTCTACCGGTTGGGTAAAGGGTTGTACCCAAAGGTAGTAATGGTCGAATTATCCCGAGGATGATGTATCCAGGATTGGACCAATGGGGTGAAGTGCATAAGTCTGTAAGCAGATTGTAAGATAGTTGACCGTGGCGGAGTTCGAGGACAAAGTCTAGTCTAAGTGGGCGAGAGTTGTAACACCCAGAAAAAGAAAGGCCAAGAAAGGAAAGGAAAACCCTAAGTCAAAAGGGGGTCAACTCATTAAGTCTAAGGAATGACTCAGCGAGTCGAAGCGGACTCCGTGTCGAAGATTAAGTGACCGACTCGGCGAGTCGGAAAGTGGACTCGGCGAGTCTGGTCTGGGTTGGGAAAGCCCTAATTCCGGGACTTGGTGCCCTATTTAATCATCTTATTCTCTTCCCTAGGGTTCATTACAGCCTCTCTCGTCCAGAACCCCAAAACCCTAGCCACCCAACTTCATTTTTGGAGCTGAAGATTGGCGTCCATTGGAGTGGATTTTGAAGGCTTGGAAGAAAGGAGCAAGGAAGGAAGTTTAGATCCAGCCTTCATATCATTTCCAAGGTTAACCTGAGTATTAAACCCTTGAGGAAGGATTTTGACAACAGATCTGGACACTCTTGAGCTTTAGGAGCTCAGATTTGTTGGCTTTATCCAGCTAAGATTCCATTTCATGACCTAGGTTTTCTATGAAGCTTGGATTAAGTGTTTTAGCTCCATAACACCTTGCATGCACGTAAAGTTAGCAACTTTATGTGCAATGCCAGCATAATGAGTCTAGATCTATGAGTTGGAGGTGTTAGGATGGACTGTAATCGAAAAAATAGAGATGTCACAAGATGGACTCAGTGAGTCAGTTCATGGACTCGACGATTCGGGCCGCAAACCCAAGCCCTTCGGTTTATGAGTCGGATCAGTGAGTGAGGTTAGAGAATGGCTCAGCCAGTCTGTGTCCATAATGGGCATGAAGATCATGATACTCGACGAGTTCAAGGAGGAACTCGGCAAGTCCAAGGCAATCTCCTTAGCTTATGAAGATGGACTCGACGAGTTGTTCTACAACTCGGCGAATCGATTGAAGATGATCCCAAATGTTAGTTGAAGGAGAACCCGTCGAGTTGTTGCTAGACTCGACGAGTAGAGTTGAGGTTGTTTTGGGATTTAAGGAGCATGGACTCAACGAGTTGGTAGAACAACTCGGCAAGTTGAGTCAACTGGAATTTGACTCTGACCGTTGACTTTGACTTTGAGAAGGAACTTGACCAGAGTTGACTTAGTTGGCTTCTTGAGGATACTTAGTCTAAGTGTTGTTATTGGAATTAGTAGCTCGGGGAGCTAGAGGAGCAGCAGTTCGAGGAGTTGTCAGATAGCGGCCAGAGAGTTATCAACAGAGTTCAGCAGTACAGGTGAGTTTCCCTTTGTGTGAGTGGGTCTACGGCCAAATTGTCGACCCATGTAGTTATGAGTAGGAAGACCCGGGAGTTATCCCTAGGCACTGTTTCTAGTACGATATTCAGGACCAAGGTCTAATGTCGGGCGAGTGCCCAAGGAATGGTTTGCATGATAGAGTATACCTATTGCATGTATGATACTTGTATGTGGCTGGTATGGAGGTGAGTGTGGGCGAGGTCCCGTATCTCAGTATTATCAGAGTATGGATGGGGTTCCATATCTCATCAGTAGCCGAGAAGGGGCGAGGCCCAAGTTAGGAAAGGAGTGAGTGTAGGTTGGGCCCGTCTTTCACTATCAGTAGGAGTGTGGACGAGGTTCCATGACTCATCAGTAGCACGACAGGGGCGGGGCCCAAGACAGGCGAGGCCTTAGTACAGGAATGCAGTAGAGTAGTTATGGTTTATGTGTTATGCAATATGTTATTTGTTTGTAGATGTTTAGCGGGCGGGGCCCAAAGACAGGCGGGGCCTAAGAGAAACAGATCTATACACCGAGCGGGGCTCGAAGGCAGGCGAGGCCTGTTGTAGCGGGCGAGGCCCAGTATTGGAAATATGTAGTTATGTGTATGGTATGTGGTAGGTTGGGGAACTCACTAAGCTTTGTGCTTACAGTTTTCAATTTTGGTTTCAGGTACTTCCGGTAGCGGAGGGAGGAGCTCGGGATGATCGCATGGCACACATCATAGTTAGTCAGTCTGGGATGTTTTACCCTGATAATAAGAACATGTTTAGAATTAACACTTTGATTTTATGTTAAGATTTATGGTATGGATTGACAATTGTGGTTCAAGTAACGTTTTAAAAATGAAATGTTTAGTCGTGATTTTTGGGTCATTACATATATATATATATATATATATATATATATATATATATATATATATATATATATATATATATATATATATACACACTAATAATCACATGTGTATGTCTTAAATAATAAATCACATGTGTATGTCTTAGATAATAAATCATTATATATATATATATATATATATATATATATATATATATATATACTAATAATCACATGTGTATGTCCTAGATAATAAATCATTAAGTATGTTATACACAATAATCATCTAGTTGACCGAGTTTTACAACATTGCTTGCTTTAGTAAGCGGGCCGATCGGGGAGTAGTCGGATTTTATAACTTGCCTCGATAAGGGTCGTGTAAGGAGTGCTCACCCGAGTAATCGGCTTAACTTAGTGAGTTTTATAGCACTGGTTGAAGAAAATGTATTGCTTTTTGTATATAAGATGAAAGAAAGAGAAGAATTTTGTTTGTAAAAAATGATATATATATATATATATATATATATATATATATATATATATATATATGTGTGTGTGTGTGTGTGTGTGTGTGTATGTGTGTGTGTGTGAAGTAAATTGGTAAAAAAAAATATTCGCTCCGTCCTAAAACTATAGTTCATCTTTCGTTTTTGGTTTGTCCCAAAAGAATAGTCCACTTCTAAAAATAAATAATATTTTTACCAAAATACCCCTCATTATTATTTGTTAAACTAAACATTTAATGGAACATTAAATACAAAGTAATGACAAAACTATCATATTACTATATAAAGTTAGTGGTAATTAATGTTTCCTTAATTTGTGTATTTTTTGTCTGTAGACAATAATTTTGGGACAGAGGGAGTATTACTTTATTACTGTTCCGGACAGTCATTTGACCATTTTTCTATTCAAAATGGTGTTACAATTCGTTATCAAGGCAATGGGAAGCAACGTCTAAGGTGCGATGGGTGTTTGGGTGTTATAACAACGTCGTTTCCGAGTGTCCACATAGACAAAAACGTCATGGGTGCGAGCAGTCTTAAAATCATGTAAAATTTTATATATCAATATTCGATTGCAATAAGTGTCTTCGAGAAGCAAAAGTTGATGTCACCTAGGAGAGTTTTTTTTAATACTGGTTGATTTTAGAAATCATTTGTAAAAATGGGCCGATTTTAAGCTTATTTGTAAAAATGATTATTTTTGGATGACCTAGACCTGGCAAAACATGACATGACACGAAAACTCGACATGAAACCGACACGAAATTAGCTGGTTAGGGTCAGAGATTTCGTCACGTTTATGTAAATGGGTTAACACGAAACGACACGATAATTAAACGGGTAGGGTTAGGGTCAAGACCTTCAACTCTATGTGTAACACCCCAAAATCGGGACCCAAAATATTTTTTTTGAAAATATATTACTTATAAAAATATTCATCAAAAACAGCATTACAATTCCTTTTACCACAAAATCATAAGTCATAAGTTTCAAAAGCATTCCAATGAATAGTATAATATCATAGTACAAATCCCAGGCTTCTCAAATACAGAAATCATGTGCAAATGTGTGATGCGCTGCTACACCGTCGGCTCCTTCCCCTTAGATGAAGAGGTACCTGAAACCAAAACTAAAATCGTAAGCACAAAGCTTAGTGAGTTCCCCCATCATACTCATACCAAATAATGCATAATCCTCGGTATCTTTCAACCAGTAACCGTTAGGCATAGCCAGGAGCTGGACTCCCCCTTGATATCTTTCAACCGGTAACTGGAAACTAACCTCCCCTTCGGTATCTTTCAACCGGTAACTTGGAGCTAACCTCCCCTTCGGTATCATTCAACTGGTAACCGGGGACTATTTCACCCCTACTACTACTAACACACATCAAGCATAATAATCATATCAAGCACAGTAAGAATATCACATATCAATCCTAGATAATTATCACAAAGACAACCATCTATCCAACACTCTCACTTGTGGGTCGGCATTGTGGCCGTAGACCCAACCCAACTAGAAGGAAACTCACATCGAAGTCGTGTAGTGTCTGCACTGTTCTCGGTGTGGAAGTCAACTCTCCCCGCCTCCTCAATCCATACACGACAACTCTTCTAAGTTATTAACTCATACTCGTAACCCTTACAAGGGTCACTCAGTCCAAGTCATAGTCAAATCCATGGTCAAAGTCAACATCTGTTGACTCGACTCGCCGAGTGAGCCCGTCAACTCGCCGAGTCCCCATATCCGTAAAATGTCATAATCCCGACCCTACTTGTCGAGTCTAGCAAGAGCTCGATGAGTTCGCCTTCAATAGCACATCGGATAATCTTCAACTGACTCGTCGAGTTCATCCTTGAACTCGCCGAGTTCATCTTCATCCATAAGAAGATGTTCAGTCTATGACTCGCCAAGTTCCCTTTGAACTCGCCGAGTCCCCATATCCATAAAATGTCATAATCCCGACCCTACTTGTCGAGTCTAGTAAGAGCTCGATGAGTTTGCCTTCAATAGCACATCGGATAATCTTCAACCGACTCGTCGAGTTCATCCTTGAACTCACCGAGTTCATCTTCATCCATAAGAAGATGTTCAGTCTATGACTCGCCAAGTTCCCTTTGAACTCGCCGAGTCCGTCTTCATGTGGCTAGGACATTGCCTTGAACTCGCCGAGTCTGTTCATCCACTCGTCGAGTCCTATGATTTGCAGGTCCCTAGTGAACCTAAACAACTGGGGAAACCTTCGATCTTAACAACTGGTCCAAAAAACAGAAGGATTTGGTGGAAAATGCACCCTAACTCGCCGAGTCCCTCTATGTCCAAAACTATGCAGTCGATTATAATGGGTCTTAACATGTCAAAACCATAGATCTTGCCTCCTAGGGTCTATTTTATACGTAAAGCTTCAAACTTGATGTACATGCATTGGGCCTTTGGCTCAAAAAGCCATAAAAAGAGGTCTACATGATGTATGGGTCTCCCATGGCCATAAAGTTGGCACCTTTATGTCATGGGAACCCTCAATGGTTCTAGATCTGAAGCATAAACCCACTTCTACCCCCAATCCCGAATATAACTTCACTAATACTTAGGAAGATATAGAAAATAGCCCCAAAACAAGATCTAAGAAATAAGTAGCCAAGGTTTCAGCTTTATACCTCAGATAAGCTAGAAATGTGCCCAAAACTCTGGATCTTCTTTCTCCCTCTTGATCTTACAAGCATCCTTCTCTTTCTCAAATTTCAATCACAAAAAAAATGGAACCAGAAGCTCAAGAACACTTAAATAAGGCTTAGGGTTTCGTGAACAGGTTATGGAGATGATAGAGGCTGGGATGGAGTCCTCATAAAGTGTTTAAATAGGGTGCAAACCCTCAAATTTATGGTTTCACTCAGACAACTCCTACTCGCCGAGTCAGTCTCCTGACTCGTCGAGTAGGCCACTTAAACTCTCGATAAATCTAACTCATCGAGTCCCAGAGTAAATTTCAACATTTCTTGAATTTAAATACGTCCCAAGAATTGGGTGTTACACTAAGATGACTCGAAGATGACCCGTTTAATTATATATTATTTATAATAAATTTCATATTTTTATCAATATATTATATGTTATAGACTTGTAGTGGGTCAAACTCAAGAATTAGAAATAATATTCAAATTTTCTAAGTTACTTAATTTTAGTCATCCTCACCACCTATCTCTTTTGCTCCCCAACTTTAACTCTTTTCATTTTTTCCTTTGAAACTTACTATAAATTTTGTCATTCCATCTCATAACTCCAGTGTTTCACTTTTTCGTTTTTGTCTTCACAGTTCCTACTTTCCAACCTTTAAAATATTTCAACCCAACATGACACAACATATTCACAAGGTCTAAACATTAACCAAAAACCTAACACGAAACCGACATGATAATAAACGGATTGACACGGCACGACACGATAATTAAACGGGTGGGGTTAGGGTCAAGTCCTTTCAACCCGTTTAATGTCTTGACACGACACGAACCCAACATAACACGACACGTTTTCCAGGTCTAGCCACAAAAACAAATTATCACCTTGAAATCTTTTATTTTACATACCGATCCTTCAAGTATTTAATTACTTTTTTACATCATTTATATTAATAATCCTATTTTTTATTAATATTATATATCACATGTGAACTTATTTATTAAAAATATATAATTGAAATTTATATATTACTTTTAGTAAATTATACATTTCAAAAAAATCATATCAACACATTCAAACCACTGCCCAAATCGAATATATTATAATCTTATAAATTGCAAGAGTAATTAAACACGAGATTACAAGACAATAAATGTTGCATAGTTCACTTTACATTAAATCTTTATTGAAAATTTAAACAATTTCTCATACTACGATCAGGTCCATGACATAGTCTGTTGGTGAATTTAAATTATTTGATATCGGTGGTGGCTAGATGGCGTGAATTGTTTCAAAATAAGGAAACTTGGAGTGTTGTCCAAGTCATTCTACTATCCTTGAGGAATAAGGAAATCTTATAAGGAAACTGTACGTGTTTGCTTGTTAAAGTCCTAGTTGTATGCTAAATTGTGTTTTTAGTATATAAACAATAGATAGGATCATGCAAATATCATTTTATTGAAGTTTTGAGTTATATTTTCTTCAATAAAGTTCTTGGGAGTTTAGGCAATATATTTGGTTCCAATTATCTATTTTGCTTTAATTGGTATCAGAGCGAAAGGGTAAAATAAGAATCAATCAACGATAGCATGAGGAGAAGCTCTACATGTTGGGTAACAACAAATCAAGTAAAGCACTTCAGACAAATATTGAAAGAAAAAAAAAACTTCGATGAACTCACGAAAACTTCTAAAAAACGTAAATCAAAAGAACACAATATTAAACGTGGTTCGGTCAAGGTGACCTACGTCCACGGGAGAGAGAGAGAGAGAGAGAGAGAGAGAGAGAGAGAGAGAGAGAGAGAGAGAGAGATTGTATCTGACTTTGAGAGAGAGAGAGAGAGAGAGATTATTTTATTAACTTTCTGGTCAAGATTGTATCTGACTTTGAGCTCTCATAGAAATCTAACAATTTACAATGATAGGGATATGAGCATATTTATACTTGAGGGATCAGACCTAAAACGTTAATGGGCCAAGCCCATTGGCCAAAAGGCTTATGAATGGTGACAAGCAATCATATTCCTTCTTGCAATATCTTCTAGAACATTCATCCATGTCAAACAACCATTGAGCATCAGCAACACACATGATGGACCACCTTGACCAAAGTGGAGTAATGTGATGCATAGGTGGAGCATCATGATCACTAATGGTCCAACATCTATCATGCTGGCACAAAAAGGTGTATTTCTTGAGCATGATCATCTTCTAATAATACATGGATCAACATGGCACATCAAAGGAATCAAGATGGTGCATCATGTACCTAGATGGTCCATAAAGGTGCAACATCTCCTTCATGGTGCAGCTTCCCTTCTTGATGGAGCAACAACGTCTTCATGGATCAGCATCTCCTTAGCTCAACATTCCCTTGGATCACCATAACCTTGTCTTAATATCACCTTGGCATAACTTCAGGCATGATGGTGTATCATGATATCATTTGGCGCAACATCTGATCTACATGGCGCAACATGATGTTCCATGTTGCTCCAAGTGCTCCAAGTTTCTCCAAGTTGCTCCAAATCACTCCAAGTTGCTCCAAACCTCGTTTCTTAAGATCCATTCCTTTGACACATGATTTGTTCCTTTCTCACATGATCCAAAGCAATCTCGGATGGTCTGTTCCTTTGTCACATGCTCCATGAACCTCAAGTGCTCCATTGTGATCTAATTACTCCATGTTGGACAAGTCTTCTTACCCCAACAACATCTCACTTGAAAGCTTGAACAACTTTATCTGCCATTCAAATTTCACCATTCCTAAAAGTGCATTCTCTCTCTCTCTCTCTCTCTCTCTACCAAACCTTTTTTCAAACTTCTGAAAGGCCAATTGAAGCCATGCAAAGCTTCAACTTCTCAGTGATAACCACCTTGGTGAACATATCACCTTGATTCTTCGTTCCAAGGATTTTCTTTAAGTTTAGAGTTCCTTCATTGATTAACTCTCGAATGAAATGGTACCTCATTTAAATGTGTTTCATTCTGTCGTGAAACTCTAGTTTCTTTGCTAAGTGAATTGTACTTAGGTTGTCACAATGCTATACACAATCCTACTTCTATATTCCAAGTTCTTAAAAGAAACTCTTCGACTATATGAGCTCTTTGGCAGCTTCTGCAAGTGCCATGTATTCTGCTTCTGTGGTTGAAAGAGCAACACTATTTTATAACCTTAACATCCAGCTAACTGTTGTACCTCCAATTGTAAACACATAACTCGTTGTGCTCTTTCCTGAATATGCACATCTACCCAAGTCTGCATCAGCGAACCTTCTAAGACTACTCCTTTTCTTCTAAAACGTAAGGAACACTCAACAATTCCTTTTAAGTAGCGTAGCAGCCATTTTACTCCTTCCCAATGATTTCACTAGACCTGAGAAGCCACAAATATACTATAATATATTAGCTTAACAAAACTTTTAAATTCGCATCAAATTATCTCACATAACACTAGCAAACTTAGCTCAAACGCAATAATATTAAAAGAGAATTTTAAAAATTTAAAAGAGAATTTTAAAAATTTAACAAGATTTTTTATGTTAGACCATTTTTCAAGTCATTATTTTTCAATTTTTTTCTAGCATATATATTTTAAAATCTAGCATGTTGTTGTAATTGAACATTTCACAAAATGTTAAGTATCAAACTGTCTGCATGTGTTTTTCAGCTCTGTTCTCCGCCTTTTGCATCTCAGCTCCGATTTTAATTGTAATTGAACATTTCAAAGAAATATCGTAGATATAAAAATATACTAACATTTTAATTAAATATATTAAGATAATGGCCTAAAATATATATATAGTTAAATAAGGTCATATCACAACTTATAGGACATAATACATATAATCATATATTTGTTTTCTTAGTAGGTTTCTTCTTTTGACGAGCCAATTGAATGACTAGAGAACCCAACGGAGAGTTCCTCTTTTGAAATCACACCCAAGAAGACAAAGTCTAGCAGATGTGAACAATTCTCAAACTCCAATAGCAAATAGCTCCAAGAAACTTAAATATATGTCTCGCCACATCATGGCAATCCAATGACCACGTCGTGGGAACTGGTGTTATGCGATTCAAGGGTTTTGAGATGGTTCCGGATTTCGATGATTGAAAGGTATTTTTCTCTCATTTCAAAATCGGATTTGGATCTCCCTTTATATAGGGTGATGATTTGAAACCCTAACGATAATTACCAAAAATAATAATAACTATCTATTAAATTCAAAATCATTTTGGAATATCCTATATTTTGTTATTTTCTAATTAATTAATTAAACTATTAATTAATTAACAAAACAAGTCACTCATATATTTTATTTTGTTTTTTGTATGTAATCTAAAAAGACACTTCTATTAATAGTAATATTATGGCAATGGGCACTTATTTGCATCAATTTTACCCATATATGAACCCTTCAGATATAAAAAATATAAAAGAAAAGGTTGACGGATTAATATATAAAATAAAACAATCGAATAAAATGTGATCCATTTCTTTTTCTAGTGTCGTCCTCAAAGGAACCTATTTGCAAAGAAATTTAGAATCAACCTACTTTTAAAATCTATCTACCTCTCAAAGTCACCACTTCCTCCACGCGTGGAGGTCATAATCTCATCCCATCCACCCGATCTGTCACTTTGAAAGTCATGGATTTGTTTGTATCGGTGTAGGTCCCTAAGGCTACCCGGAGTGGGCGTCTTTTAAGACGCATGATGCTGATGTGGCGTGCCTGAAGACGCGTGAACACCGCCCCAAGGGCCGGTGTTCGTGGTGTGGCGTGGATCGGAAGACGGAAGAAGACGGAGCTTCCTATTGGTTTGCTTCTTTTTGACCATTTGCCTCTTATTTTTGTTGGTTTTTCCTTTTAATCCAGCGAAGTAGAAAAAAAACGTACCCGTTTTCCAGAAATCGGGTGAAGAAGACAACCAAAATGCTAAGCGGGTCGACATTATATATGTTTTAATTTGAAGTTACAAATTTGGTCCCTGAGATTCTATCATTTAATCCTATTATACCCTTTCAATTTTATTTGAATTAAATTAAACCCTTAACTATATATAATTATGTTTATTTAATTTTAAAAATTAATAATATGTTTATTTGATTTTTTAATTAATAAAATGATTACTTAAGTTTATAATAATGTTTTTTATTTAATCTAATGTTTTAAAATAAAAAAAAATAAAAAATAAAAGAATTTATGGAGTGGTAACCATTTCCAATGTCTAGTGGGTTGGGTGTGAAACTGACATGGCGTATATGTGGCAGCACTTTTCCGATGGGGTGGGTGTGACCACTCCCCATAGTCTAAGTGGCGACTTGTCCCCCTTGATGTTGTGGCATTGGATTAGTCTAGATCCCCAATAGTTTCATTGACATTGGCACCTTTAAGGTATGCTTGAACTTCGGTCCAATTGATAAGATTTTCATTTAGATGACAACCTATTTTTATAAAAGGTTTCTAAATCCAATCTATATTTACCAAAAACTCACATGAATGATAGAATTTTCATATTTAAGAGCAGCTAAGTAGAACATTCATATTAATACTGATTTTAAACCCAATTGATATTTATACTCAATTATTTGAAGTTGTAGATTCATTAGCAATAGTTAATGGAAGTAAACAATTAATATGCAAATCACATACAATCACATTGACAATATTTTATGACTTATGCGAGATTGGGAGATAAATATAATATTAAATTTAAGAGCAGCTAAGTTGAGCATTCATATTAATACTAATTTTAAACCCAATTGGTATTTATACTCAATTATATATTTTCAGTTGGAGAGTCATTGCCAATAGTTAATAGAAGCGAACAATTAACATGCAAATCACATCCAATCCCATCTCTTGATAATATTATTCTGACTTATGCGAGATTGGGAGATAAATATAATACTAAATTTGGTGATTTTATGAATCCCACAATTACTAACAAATAAAATGTTTATACGAGTAATGCTACATATCTTCGTTTTCATTATTGACCTTTTGATTTTTTCCAATATCTTAATCTCAGCTAAGTCACTACGTAATATATCTCAAACTGCTCTTTGGAACTTAAACGGGCCATCGAGATTTTTTGGGTATGCATATGAAAGTATATGTCTTAGTTGTTGAAATATCTATGTCTTGTCATCTAGACCACATTTTTAGATAGAACTTCCATTGTTTTCTATTGGGCCATTATTCTTTGACAAATATACCCAAATATAGCAAACGGGATATCTTTGTATACTTATGACATTGGTACAATTGGGAAGATGTTTCAAAGTATAATGCTATAGTATGACCACATAGAACTATGATACTATAATAAACATGTAACACCGAAATTTTCAAAACAAATTTTTCATTTAAAATCGTTTATCTCTTTAACACTTTTCACAAAAATCTTCTTTTTGTTTAAATTGCAATACATGACTCTTTTGTTCAATCAATTAATAAACCAGGATCCTCAAAACAAACACTTCCTCTGGTGTGTACAATCGAGCTGGTGCCGTCTCGTGATCCTGTGATAACCTGAAACACATAACACAAAACACTGTAAGCACGAAGCTTAGTGAGTTCCCCAAAATACCACTCTAACACATAGTAGCCACTCGAGGCTATAATCACTGTAGACCCTCCGGACAGTGCGTCTCAGTGGGACCCTCCAGTCCCAGCTCTCTGTGGGCCCTCTAGCCCTAACTCTATGGACCCAAAGGTCCTAACTCTGAATCATGCATATCACATAGCACAATAAATCTCAACACATAAATAGCATACAAATACACTAGCACATAAATACTAAAAATACCACATATAACACATATTAGCCACTCGAAGCTTTAACTCTATGGGCCCTTGGGCCCTAACTCTGCGGACCCTCTAGTCCTAGCTCTGTGGACCTTCTCGTCCTATCTCTGATATACATACAGCATAAATCACATAGAAATAATGCGGTGCCACACATCACTTAGATAGCATACAATAACTCTGTCACATAACTCTGTTACCACCCTAGGTAAAGTATAGTGAGAAGACTCACCTGGCAAGCAGAAAGCAGATATCCTCACACTTGAATCTCGAACTCTCCACCGCCTAACACATAAGGCAAATACTCTCATGAATATAACTCTCGAAACTAGACTCAACCCTCTCTTGGCACCCTTTTAAGGGTAAAAGACCATTTTACCCCTCTCTTGGCTCAAAGGCCACATCGCTGACCAAACCCTACAAGTCAACAAAAGTCAACGGTCAAACTTTGACCCGACTCGTCGAGTGCACTCTGGCGACTCGGCGAGTATACACTTGTCCACTAACTCTTTAGTCCCGCTTGGCACGTCGAGTCCCTCCCCTTGCTCGACGAGTCACACCAGACATGAATCGCGGGGCCACCCCGACTCAACTTGTCGAGTCTCAAGAACAACTCGGCGAGTTCCGCCTTGAACTCCAGTCCTCTAATCCCCTCTGACTCACTAAGTTATTCCCCCAACTCGGCAAGTCTACTCACTGAGTGATTTACGTGAAACCCTAACCCTACTCGCCGAGTCTGATCTTTGGACTCGGCGAGTTCATGCCATGCACAAAATCTATTGACCTCCTGAGGTCAGATCTGTGCCCCTAATCTATAGATCTGGTCTTCCCAAGCATGAAAGTCACGTAAAGTTCGAAACTTGATGCTCATATATCAATTAAATGGCATCAATTAGTGATTTAGCCCCAAAAATGACATCCTAAGACCATGGACCCCAAAATGACTCATAAAGCTAAAAGGGTTAAGGTCTTTGGACCTCTTTGAATCCAGATCCAAAGCATAAACTCGAGAAGGGACCAAATGCTCCACGTAACCATCCTCCAAAGGGATTAGAAAACCCTAACTCTATGAATGAACACCAAAACTGAAGAAGGTCCGAATAAATACCTCATGACGAAGCCTCTAAACTCTGAAGTCACTGAAATCGCACCTCCTTCAGCCTCCTCTTTCCTTGGTCACCTTCTTCTTGAAATTACACCAACAAAATGATCAACAATGGCCTCTCCTTCCTCACAAACACTCTAGATCTCTTAAGGTCTCTCTCTGGGGTCTGGTAGCCACAAATGGCGGCCTTAAGGGCCTTTAAATAGGTCCCAAACCCTGGAAATTAGGGTTTCATTAAATAGCATGGACTCGCCGAGTCCAGTCGTGACCTCGGATGAGAATCCGCGACCCTACTCGGCGTGTCTAAGCACCAACTCGTCGAGTTCCTCCATAAACTCCAAAATAAATGGGTAAAATAATATACCTGGGAATCCGGATGTTACAATTCTCCCCCACTAGAATCAGACTTCACCGTCGAAGTCTTACTTTGCAAACAACTTCGGATGCTGCTCACGCATCTCCCGTTCCGGCTCCCAAGTAAGCTCTGACCCCTTCCGATGCTGCCACTAGACCTGCACCAGAGGCACTTCCTTGTTCCTCAGAACCTTGATCTTTCAATCCCTAATCGCCACCGGTATCTCAACGTAGTTCAGACTCACATCCATCTGAATATCCTCTAATGGCACCACCGCCAGCTCGTCGGCTATACACTTTCTCAGCTGCGACACGTGGAAGGTGTCATGAATCTGACCTAACTCTGCAGGTAGTTCCAAACGGTAGGCTACCCTGCCTACTCTCGCAATCACCCTGAAATGACCAATATATCGGGGCCCCAGCTTTCCCCTCTTCCTGAATCGGATCACTCCTTTCCAAGGAGAGACCTTCAGGAGTATGAAGTCGCCGACCTGAAACTCGAGCTCGGACTGGCGCCTATCTGCATAACTCTTCTGGCGACTCTGAGCGGTTAACAACCTCTGTCTGACCTGTTGTATCTGCTCCGTAGTCTGAAGCACGATCTCTGTACTACCCATCACACGTTGCTCTACCTCTCCCCAGCAAATGGGGGTCCGATACCTCCTCCCATACAACAGCTCAAAGGGTGGCATACCGATGCTCGAATGATGGTTGTTGTTGTAGGAAAACTCTGCCAAGGGAAAATACGTGTCACAACTCCCTCTGAAATCTAATACACAAGCCCGAAGCATGTCCTCGAACGTCTGAATCGTTCGCTCGCTCTGAACTGTCCTCAGACATCACCATGGTAAACTCTAGCTCAGTTCTCATATCCCTCTTCGATAGTGAGCACCAGGTCAGCTTTTGGCTCCACAGCTGAACCTCCAAAGGTCACACATAACATGATCCAAAATATCTCACTAACTTCCTCCCCGTGACCACTATCCCGGCCCAGTGTCACACAAGTCACGAAATTCTCTTCTCCTCATACGAAAATACAATACAATCGAAGATCGACTCAACTATAACCTCTGGTGTCTGCTGCACATATCTCCTGTGCATTTCGCCAACTCTCCCGACAGAGACGGAGACCCCAGTCTCGCCCCCGGTTTAACCAGCAGGCTCCAAAAACTCAATACTAAGGCTACTCAAGCCTAAAACTCTTCTGCATCATACACTGATCGGAGAACACTCCATCATCACACTCTCTTGCTGTCTAGATAGTATTATGGCTTCCTGCAACATCACGACAACCTCTGACTAGTGAGTACTACGACTCCCCGTAGCACCACAACACCAACTCACTAGTGAGTACTACGGCTCCCCATAGTACCACGACTCCATCTCTCTGACTTGTGAGTACTACAGCTCCCCGTAGCATCACAACACCCTCTGACTGATGGATACTATGGCTCCTCGTAGATACACGACTCTCTCTCTCTCTATCTCTCTGATTTGTGAGTACTACGGCTCCCCGTAGCATCACAACACCCTCTGACTAGTGAACACTACGACTACCCGTAGCTTCACCCCATACTCTCATTCTCATTACAACGCCACACTACGTCCACTAACTCATGCACCGTAGACTATCATAGATAGTTACACACACTTGTCCCAAATATGCATCACAGACTCTAGCGGCAACCGCTATAACATAGTACCTACCTATGCGGAGATCCACTTCCTTAAATAATCCCTCTTGATGACAATATCCGAAGGGCTCCCACTGGAACCGTAGATACAGGATACACCACTAGTCGTCTCAAACTCAAGATGCCAAATAACTCCGAAATCGGGACGATATACCCGGGTACCACGGAACACCATTATAGAGCATCCCAATGTCCTTCCTCTACCACTGATTCTCCTACTCCCAGCACCATACATATACAACAATACATTTCCTCTGAACCCCATAAATAATTCTTCATTTTACCCAATGCGCAACTTCAGTGTATCCAAACACTCAATTGGAATACAAAGAAAGCGCTAACGCTTCAGAACACACTGATGATCCTCCGAAACCCTTTCCTCTACTGCTCAAAATCCACGCGAGAATACACATACCGACCCGGGAGTTGGCTGCTCGATGATCTTCTATCCACCCCAAAAAGAGGCATATACAATCCATACTTCGACCCAGAAGTTCTCAACTGCTCATACCATCATTACGAGCCTTCCACTTGAAACGGCCCTGACCACCACCAGATTCCTGACCATTGGCCACCTGCCGTGGAGACACTCATCCCTTTCACAGACATGTACCGCATGCATTATCTCACTCTGCACCTTTCCTTGATCACCAATGACCCTGGTCTCATGAATTCAAGTCGCAGGTTTCTGTATCCAACCCCTAACCGCCCTTGCACAAATCTCTGGTTCCCTCAATAAAATACCCGGTTCTCCCCCACTTGGGGTTCGAACCATCACCAACTGACGTATCAATAATCCACCCCACAGACGGTTTCCCCCAAAACATCGCACCTACGCTTGGAAAGTGCCACACAACGCCCAATGACCTCCCCACGAAGAGATCAAGAACCCTCCATTACCCTAAATCTCCGATGAAATCCTCAGGAACTCCTCATTACGACTGCCTTTAGCCATTCGAAGTCTCATACCATCCCAATATCGAACACCTCAACTGTCCAGTACTATCACTGACTCTTAGACTGAAACAATAAATCATCCTACTCCCCATCCTCGACTTCTCAGCCTCCGTTCCAACACATGAATCATCACAAGAATAGGGACTCCACTACCATACTCAATACTCATCATAGTCAGAAGAGCCACCGCTCTGATATACTCGGCTGGATTACCCACTGATACTGCTACCACACCCCCTACTACACTCAATTAGGGTGTAATGTGATCCTTAACCATCTCAGTCCCCACAGTCTACCTGCTCATGGTAGATCATTTCCTCGCGGCAGACATGCTACCTGATACTCTGGTGGAAAAATCGTCATCAATGTCGACTCGTAGGGTTTACTCCTAAACCCAAAACTGGAATCTTATGCCTCTTCTACTTCCCACAGGAAACATAAATAGCTCTCATCCGGTCACAAAAGGTGACATCTCTTCCATCGGCTGATGGCTCACTCAGACGACATTCCCCCATAAGTGCCTTCTCTACTAATTCCTGAGTCTTGCGACTACATCTGACATCTTACCAAAATACTCTGAAATATTCTCAACCTCCCTCTCAAGGGATGCCTCTTCGACTCAATCATGGCCCTCAGGCCTAAAACCCCATCGTGTCCAAATTCCAGCAGTCAATCCTGACCGGACAATTGGAGAATCACAAGCATCATTGCTAGGAACCATGGTACTCAGCCCATGACATCTCTTCTCAACCTGCTACAATATATGGTACTTGAACCATAACATCACTCCTCAATCTGCTCCGATGCATGGTACCCGAACCATGACATCACTCCTCAGTCTGCTCCGATGTATGGTACTCGTACCACAACATCACTCCTCAATCTACTCCGATGTATGGTACACGAACCATAACATCACCCTCAATCTGCTCCGATGTATGGTACACGAACCATAACATCACTCCTCAATCTGCTCCGATGTATGGTACACGAACCATAACATCACTCCTCAATCTGCTCTGATGTATGGTACATGAACCATAACATCACTCCTCAATCTGCTCCGATGTATGGTACACGAACCATAACATCTCTCCTCAATCTGCTCCGATGTATGGTACATGAACCATAACATCACTCCTCAATCTGCTCTGATGTATGGTACACGAACCATAACATCTCTCCTCAATCTGCTACTTAGAACCTTCAGAATACTCCCTGTATCGAGTATGGGTCCTCTACTTTCAGTAGTACGGGCCCATACTACCTGCCACATCTACCCATACTTTCCACACAGACCATTCTAGAGCTCCTAAGTAGCTGCTCAACCTTCTCGTTCACTAATTCCACCACGCGTGCTCGCTCCTCAGCGAAATGCTCTACTCCGTCAGCATACTCATTTGACTAAGGTTACTCCCTAGGCTCTTCCTTGGTCCTCCCACTTCTCTGCCATCAGCTGCTGAAGAGCTCCTAATGATTCCAGCCATCTACCTCCTGAGTATCGTCATATTCACTTGGTAGCTGACTCCCATCATCGAGAGTTCCACAAAGCACGAAGCAAGCAGCATTCAGGCATCGAAGAATACATAGGACTCACTCTGGGTGATAACTCTGCTTGCTCTGCTCATCCTCGAAAGTACCACCGAACTCTGTAACTCTACCCCTCGCGGGTTCTAACTATTCTTTCGATAAGCACCACTGTACTCATCTAGGCATCTCCCCTAGATTACTCTTCTACTCAAATCCCTTAAAAGGATTCCAACTGAATATTTTCACTCATCACATACTCAAAAGCACATCACATATAACAGCAACTCCTAGGCTAAGGCATCACAAATCAGGCCACTCTAGTCCTAAGATATGAAGTACCCAGCCTGTCTCTAGCATGCATAATATCTCATAAAGTGCATCATAAATATCTCATAACACAAAAGTAAGGGTATTTTGGAAAATCACAGTTTGGGCTCTGGCTGATTGTACACAATGCTCTTTCTCGCTTTCTCTTTGAACTCTTATTCTCTTTTAGAAAATCATGTCTTTGAAAACTTTTCTTACTTCCTCAGTTTGAGTCCAGATTTACCCGAAGGTGCATCCGAATCTCTCAAACGAAGGCTCTGATACCAACTTGTAACACCGAAATTTTCAAAACAAAATTTTCATTTAAAATCGTTTATCTCTTTAACACTTTTCACAAAAATCTCCTTTTTGTTTAAAGTGCAATACATGACTCTTTTGTTCAATCAATTAATAAACCAGGATCCTCAAAACAAATGCTTCCTCTGGTGTGTACAATCGAGCCGGTGCCGTCCCGTGATCCTGTGATAACCTGAAACACATAACACAAAACACTGTAAGCACGAAGCTTAGTGAGTTCCCCAAAATACCACTCTAACACATAGTAGCCACTCGAGGCTATAATCACTATTGACCCTCCGGACAGTGTTTCTCAGTGGGAACCTCTAGTCCCAGCTCTCTGTGGGCCCTCTAGCCCTAACTCTATGGACCCAAAGGTCCTAACTCTGATAACTCTGAATCATGCATATCACATAGCACAATAAATCTCAACACATAAATAGCATACAAATACACTAGCACATAAATACTTAAAATTCCACATATAGCACATATTAGCCACTCGAGGCTATAACTCTGTGGGCCCTTGGGCCCTAACTCTGCGGACCCTCTGGTCCTAGCTCTGTGGACCTTCTCGTCCTATCTCTAATATACATACAACATAAATCACATAGAAATAATGTGGTGCCACACATTACATAGATAGCATACAATAACTCTGTCACATAACTCTGTTACCACCCTAGGTAAAGTATAGTGAGAAGACTCACCTGGCAAGCAGAAAGCAGATATCCTCAAACTTGAATCTCGAACTCGCCACCGCCTAACACATAAGGCAAATACTCTCATGAATATAACTCTCGAGACTAGACTCAACCCTCTCTTGGCACCCTCTTAAGGGTAAAAGACCATTTTACTCCTCTCTTGGCTCAAAGGCCACATCGCTGATCAAACCCTAAAAGTCAACAAAAGTCAACGGTCAAACTTTGACCCGACTCGTCGAGTGCACTCTGGCGACTCGGCGAGTATACACGTGTCCACTAACTCTTTAGTCCTGCTTGGGACGTCGAGTCTCTCCCCTTGCTCGATGAGTCATACCTGGCATGAATCGCGGGGCCACCCCGACTCAACTCGCCGAGTCTCAAGAACAACTCGGTGAGTTCCGCCTAAAACTCTAGTCCTTTACTCTGACTCACTGAGTTATTCCCCCACTCGGCAAGTCTACTCACTAAATGATTTACGTGAAACCCTAACCCTACTCGTCGAGTCTGATCTTTGGACTCGGTGAGTTCATGCCATGCACAAACTCTATTGACCTCCTGAGGTTAGATCTATGCCCCTAATCACGTAAAGTTCGAAACTTGATGCTCATATATCAATTAAATGGCATCAATTGGTGATTTAGCCCCACAAATGACATCCTAAAACCATGGACCCCAAAATGACTCATAAAGCTCCAAGGGTTAAGGTCTCTGGACCTCTTTGAGTCCAAATCTAAAGCATAAACTCGAGAAGGGACCAAATGCTCCACACAACCATCCTCCAAAGGGGTTAGAAAACCCTAACTCTATGAATCAACACCAAAACTGAAGAAGGTCTGAATAAATACCTCAAGATGAAGCCTCTAAACTCTAAAGTCACTGAAATCGCATTTCCTTCAGCCTCCTTTTGCCTTGGTCACCTTCTTCTTGAAATTACACCAACAAAATGATCAACAATGGCCTCTCCTTCCTCACAAACGCTCTAGATCTCTTAAGGTCTCTCTCTGGGGTTTGGTAGCCGCAAATGACAACCTTAAGGGCCTTTTGTGACATCCCCAAAATCACGGCCAGAAAAGACCGGTTTGTTTATGCTTTGTTTAAAAATCAGAGTTACATTTTAAATGAAAGTGTTGCGGAATTTGTCCCAAAACAAAAATATGATAAAGATTTATCAAAAGCATTTCCATAGAAATGTATTTCATTAAAAGACTCGGGATGTCATGTTCGTACAGATCAAAAGCATAAACAGTACAATATAAGCCTTACTACATTATTTCATATCTACAGGCCTATATCCGTAATCTCTCGTCCAAAACATCACACCTATGCTCATGCGCCACTACCTGTAATACATAAAACTGAGTGGGTCAGGCTTGGGAGCCTGGTGAGCACATAGGGTTTTCAACCCACAATAAATAAGTTTATTAATTTCATCGATCAACAATAACCCGATTACCCGTTCCCGTTATCCTCACTTTACGTCTCTAAACACCTATCATAAGGGACCTAGCCTAAGGATCATCATCGGGACGGACACTACTGCTAAGGGGATTCCTCAGCAATAAATGTCTTAAAGGCAACCATGTGGGGGATGGAGTACACCGGTGAACATATTGTTCACAAACACCTACAGGTTGCGAGCCTGCTAGTGTTCCACTGGACTGTCTAGAAGAGTCCGTGGTCGTCATCCATACTCCGCTAGATGACAGAATCAACAACATCAACATCGAGGCCTCTCATCATTTTATCACACATCACCTATTGCATCTACCCATGTTTTACCCCAACATTTTCGTAGATATAAAATACATATACAGTTTAAATCATTGAAAACATGTATAACAACGTTCATCTAGCATAGATAGCAAGTATTCAGATAATATGCACACATAGCACGTAATTTATATAAAATACTTCATATCTATGTGTAAGTTGAAAGTAACTATGCACTCACTTGTTAAGGTGATGATTCCAAAATCGGGCAGCGCTTGCTTCTAACGATTCTATTTTCCTTCGACGAAACCTAGCATTATTATCGCTAAATTTTAGTCTAATATTTACCGTGACCAACTATTAGTCTTAGTATTATTATTATTATATAAGCGTTAAACAATATTTTCCAACCACTATGTACACACAGGGGCCAGACATAAAACACTGGAGGGCAGGACCATTTTGGCATATAGCACTTCTGAAATCCAATAACCCTATGCGGCCCTTTAAACCAGATTCCCACTACCGCGAGTAGTTAAAAAAAATATTATAACGACACTTATATAAGTTATAATAATAGCTCAAATATTTATTATAAGTTCATAATAACAATACTAATTTTAAATATAAACTATATTAAAATAAGGTAAGCATAACTTACTTACAAGGGGGTTTTAGCTAGGAGTCGGGCTCTGCAGGGGCAGAACTTCGTCGCTGAATCTTTCTAAAAAAGATTCGTGCAGCGCGTCAGCGCTCACCTTACTATACTAAGCTACAGAAAGAGAAGTCGAATCATGAGGGACCGAAATGCTCGGGGGATAAGGAGAGAAAGACTCTTGAATCAAGAGAATGGTGCAAGAAATATGAGAGCCCAAGGCTCTTATTTATACTAATTGAATTTTCAAAAACCACCCTCCATAATTACTTAATGACCTTTTAGTTATATAAACAACTAAACACCCCTCTATAATACTATTATAAATGGATTTAATGATATTTGTACTAAACTAATGTCGAAAGAACTCAACATTAGTCTTATAATGACCGCATCGTCGATACCTTTCTAATGATATATACATATGTATATATATGTGTACGTATACATGATTTATATTTTATTTTAATACGTAAATATGCTATTATAATTTGTAACTCGTTCATACGAACTCCGTTTTTGACGTTTTTTATATCCACGCGTAGGTGAAGACGTACTCTACAACTTTCGTTTAGACTCCGTCGGCTAATTTTGACTTTATTTTTAAAGTTATATTTTTAACAAGTCGGGACAGGATTGGTCTGTTTAAAATCTCATAACTTCTTCATACGAAGTCAGATTTGGGCGTTCTTTTTATCGATGTTCTTAGTTTAACATATTCTACGACTTTCGTTTAGATCACTAAAGCTAAATCTCGCTCTATCGTAAATTCACTATTCACGCTTCCCGGTATCGTGGCGGTTCTGTCGTGAAACTTCGACGGGTCATAACTTCTTCGTTATAACTCGGATTTCAGCGTTCCTTATATGCACGGAAACCTTGAGACATATTCTACAACTTTATGTAGAGATATCGGGATTATCTCACACTTTAATTTTGACGCTCATTTTTATTCTTTATTAATTATACATTTATAATTAAATAATAAACACATATAATTCACATAATACTCAAATATTTCATCTTTATTACTTCAAAAAGAGTTACAAGAGTTGACCTAGACTATTACATTGACAAAAATGCTTAGCCCTGAAACCCGGGCGTTACACCTTTAAGTAGGTCCCAATCCTGGAAATTAGGGTTTCATTAAACAGTGTGGACTCGTCGAGTCCAGTCGTGACCTCGGATGAGAATCCGCGACCCTACTCGGCGAGTCTAAGCACCAACTCGCCGAGTTCCTCCACAAACTCCAAAATAAATGGGTAAAATAATATACCTGGGAATTCGGATGTTACAAAACAAATATAGGAAAGTATGATGCACCAAAATAGGAAATAGATTGTCAAAATGTTAGTTTTATTGTCTGGAGCTTGTCTGTTTATATTATATAGTTTATATATGAGTATCAATATTTATTTGTATTTTTGATGCTGCTGGCAGCTTCAAAACAATCCACACCAGAAAACATTGAGTTAGGTGGAGTTCTTAGAGATATAAAAGATAAATTTTGAAGTCCATTAGTGTCACACCCCCAAACCAAGGATGGCGGAAACGTCTGGGAGTGGCGGACATAGTATCACAACAACGATTATAATAGTGCTCAAAGTAAATACAACCAATCATATATATAATTGAAAGAGTTACATCTTTGTATGAATTACATGTTCTAAATGGGTTACAATATGTAGACAAAAAGTGTGAAATGTTTGACGCCTTAACGTCCCATCCTCAAAAGCACTTGGTTACCTGTTTAGTGATTTCCTGAGAATACAAGTTGTTTGAAAAAGTGTCAACACAAAGGTTGGTGAGTTGATAAGCTTTTGATAGTAAGAGTTTGAAAATCGATCTTTGTAATGAGTTGTATGTTACCAAGAAAATTCCAATATTTTCCTTATAAGAGTTATGTGGTCCTAAATACCAGGACCGAGAATGAACAAGTATTTGTCATACTTAGAGATATAAAAGTGGTTTTAAATTGGCATAAAACCCTTTTTAATTTGAGAAGAATCCCGTAATGAATCATGTGTAGTCTTAAATACCAAGACCGAAAGTATACAATAAAATCTGTAATTATTGATGTAAAAAGTGATTTTAAATCGACATAAAACCCCTTTTGATCTATAAATATTCCCGTAAACTTTATGAGTTGTTAACTTCCTATGTGAGCGCTATAACCATACTATGACTGAATGAACCTGCCACGACGTTTCTCAGGCATCGAAAACTGATATGACATTTGTCACCCATAGACCTGCAGGTCCCATTGTAGCTAGCAGCAAGGTGTGGGGTGTCAAACCCAATATAGATCTATATACAACTATCACGTTCTCCCTATAAGAGACTCTGATTATAACTACCAGGAATTTTAACCCGTACTCTAGGAGTACTGAGAAGGATAACTCACAATTTAAGTTAACAAGTTTACGTGTGGTGTGTGTGAGTGTAGGACCTCTTTCTGTGGAAATAAGACTTTCCGAAATGTGTTTGTTGTGTTAATGGAAACATAAACCATACTTATTATAGTTTATCAAAACGTAAAATGTAATAGTTATAACTTTGTTTTCTATGATTAATTACTGTATTTGTGAAGGTAAAAACTCTTTTGTTTACCGATATGTAAAAATACCTTTTACTAAAGTGAATTAACATGCAACCTAACTAATCAATTACCATACTTATGAAGGTAAAAAAAATCCATTTGTTTTCTGATGTATATCTATATACTAAGACAAAATATCATTTATTTGTAATAACATATATTCACGTAAAGATATACACCTTGCTCAACATGTTACAAGGTGAAATAAAATTAATAGTGTTTTTCTGTTGATAACATTTTCTGTAACTGTTCTTAGAAAATTTGGAGAAAAATCATCAAGTGTTCAAATCAAATTCCGTAAATTCTGAGAGTTTGGAAAATGAGTCTAGTTTGTTCATAAATTTTTCCATGATTTTTAGTGGCCTCTAACTTGTGTGAACAAGTGCATAATCACAGACTGGTCCGGATTGATGTTTGAAATGATAGACAGTTTTGTAAAAATCACCATAACTTGTAGAAAAATCGTATGGAGATGTGCAAGTAGTCATTGTAAAGCTAAAAACTTGAACTACATGCACCTAAAACAGTTTTGAAAACTAAAATGTTTAAGTTGTCCAAAACAGTCCGTGAATGGGATGAAACTTTTCTGATGTAAGCTGTTAGAAGAATTTAGTTATGTTCTTGATGATTTAGCTTGTATTCTCCCCCTTAAAACTTAAGAAAACATGAAAATGTTGGGGTATGAACTCACCTTATGTGATTTCAGTAGATGAATGTTGGAAAAGGGAAGTGTTCGACTCAAGAACACTTGAAGATGCCTTGAAGATTTTTGAGAATCTAACATCAAAGTGATGGAGTTTGTGTAAGCAATCGATGATTGGAGTAGAATGAAGTGAAATAATCATAAGAGAGATGATGATACTTACCAAATGAAGAAGAAAAGCCTTGGAGTATGCCTTGAATCTCAAAATTTATTGAGAGAATTGAGAGAGAAAATGGTGTTTGATCTTGTGTGGAAGAATGAGAAAATGAGAGAATGTTAGGAGAGATGATGGATGTTCCAGCTCTAAGAACGTGGTGATGGTTGGAAAGAGAGGGAAAAAGTACAAGGATGTGACTAGGTATGGTGGGGAGGTGTGGCTGGTCATAGAGTGGGTGTGGGGGTGGTTGCTTGTGTCATAAGGTAAAGCAAAGTCAACATTCAACCTTTGTACTTCACCCACGCATTTCTTGGATAAGATTTGCACCAAAAAAACGTGAGAATTAATGTATTATGGGGATTTATATGTTAAAATATGATTTTAGGTGAAAACCCCACGCTAAAATAATTAAAATCGGGCTTAGAATGCAAAACTAGTTGAAAACCGGGAATAAAAATGGAATTCTGCGAGACCTCTCGGTCCTGGGTCGGGGGTTCGGTCCTCCTGATGTTGGGCTCGAAGGCGAAATAGGCCGAAAGTAGCAGGAAGCGAAATGGACCGAAAGTAGTTTCGGCCCGAAGGTGACATTGGTTCACATGCGAGGCTCGGTCCTAAGGGACTTTCGGTTCAGCAGCTTTCGAGTTCGGTCCAAGAGGGTTCGGTCCCTAAGAGGACTTTCGGTTCCTAAGAGGACTTTCGGCTCCTTAAGGCTGTTTTTCGCGTAGACTTCCGTTTTCGAGTTGTTTTCGTCAAATTCAAGGGTCGGGATGCCCCAGTGATTATAAAAAGTTGAGAGAGATTTTGAGAGAGATTTGGGAGAGATTTCACATTCTTGGAGAGATTTGGCATACTTAGAGAGATTTGGGAGAGATTTCACATACTTGGAGAGATTTCTCATTCAAAGAGATATTTGGGAGAGATTTCACATACATGGAGAGATTTGGGAGAGATTTGACATTCTTGGAGAGATTTCTCATACAAAGAGATATCTGGGAGAGATTTCACATTCTAGGAGAGATTTCTCATTCAGATAGATATTTGGGAGAGATTTCACATACTTGGAGAGATTTTGGAGAGATTTGACATTCTTGGAGAGATTTCTCATACAGAGAGATATTTGGGAGAGATTTCACATTCTTGGAGAGATTTCTCATACAAAGAGATATTTGGGAGAGATTCTCGATAAACAGAGATAGAGTGAAAACGATTGAGAGAGGTTTCGTATGTGACATTTGTGAGTGTCCGGCTTCGCAATGCAAGGTTCGTAAACACCGTTAAGCCATGTTTAAGGATCTTACACACTCCCGATGAGTATGTGTCACACCCCAAAACCAAGAACAACAGAAACATTCTGGGGCGGAGGATGTCATGTACAGTATCACAATAATGAAAAGTAGTAAACAAGCAACAACATCATCCATTTCATTAATAGTATAATTTTTATACAAGTGTGTTCTGTCAAATTTTGATAAACGCTAAAGCATAAATCAAAATGAAAGATGAGTCTTGAACGAGCTTCATCTTCCCTAAACCTTGCATCGGTACCTGTCTATGATGACCTGAGGATACAAGTAATTTTGAAAGCGAGTATCAGCTTTGAAGCTGGTGAGATTATAAGTATTTTAGTGTCTTAATTTGTATGTATATGAATTGTAAGTATTGAAAATGTATATGAACTGTAAGTATGGAAAATGTATATGAACGGTAAGTGTAAAAATGTTTGTAAAACAACTGTAAACGTTTGAAAAACCCTAGAAATCCCTATGATTCCTACTATTATATAAAGGGTGTCTTCTACCAAGACCTAACTGTTCTCAGTGTAGTCTTCTACCAAGACTTAACTGTTCTAAATGTTCGTTTCTTGTAAAAGTGTGTAATTTTCCCAAATGTAACTATCATTAACAAAATATAGTTTTTACATTTAATGTTTAAGTGAAATGATCACTAATATATGAAAAGGGGAAATTAATGTAGTACTGTAGTGTTGTATTATAGGAACTACTGCTGTACTAACTACCTTAAACCGGATTTATATTAAGGTATCATGTGATTAATTATACCATATTATCGACTGGTAACAACGACAAAAGTTAGGTCGTAAAAAGAAATGACGTTTGGCACCCGCAGACCTGCAGGTCCGACTGTAGCTAGCAGCAAGGTGTAGGATAGTCAATCCAGTATAGATCTATACGTAAACTCACGCTGTCCCTTCAAGAGACTCTGGCTACAACATGGGCCATGACATTGAAGTCATGCTCCGATTCATATCACAATGGTTAACGTATTCATGGATATGTAATGTAATGTTACTCATTCTAGTATAGTTGTATATGTTCTCCTTCTAGTATAGTTGTATATGTTCTCTTTCTAGTATAGTTGTATATGTTCTTCCTCTAGTATAGTTGTATATGTTCTTCCTCTAGTATAGTTGTATATGTTCTTCTCCTAGTATAGTTGTATATGTACTCATAGTAATGTATGTTCTCTCTATCTAGCAAGTATTGACTCATGAATGAACTGACTCATTGTATGATATCGTATTCTAGTAATAGTTCTAGTATCTTCCTAAACTACTCATATGGTAGTTTACTAGTAATCTAACTGGTACGTATGGACATGGATGTATACCCTTGCTACCCAAGGGCATGGGATGAACTAGAAGGGCCTTTATGACTATATATGTACATATGTTATATAACTAATATTTAAACGACCTTCGGACGAGTACCCGATATCCCACCAGACCACATCTCAAGTGCGAAAAGGAAATAGGGTGGATAGCCTTCCTAAGTCTTTTAAACATTTCTTATATAACTATACATATAGAGGCATGAAATTTATAATAAAAGCATAAATAAGTTTTGTAAAACCTTTGAACATAATTATTATCTTAAGAAAAGATCGACTTGATGTCAATCTATAAAACGGTTTGAAGGCATGGGTTTAATAAAACAGTTTAAGTATAAGGAAACATTTGTTTGAAACACAATTGTAAATAAGTTTGAAATGTAACATACGGAGTAAAATGAACAGTTTAATAAGGAGTTTTAAACATATAAAATGTTTATGAAAACATTTGAAGGAAACTGTTTGGTAAAACGGCTAATGAGTAGCCAATCATTTGAATGCTGCTTATTAATCACATGTGATTGATATAATAATTAGCATAATTCTACTTGTATCCCCCCCCCATAAAACATTTAAAATAGTTGAAACATTGATTAAGAGGTATGAACTCACCTGTAGTAAGTGGATCGGAAGGAAGTGTCAGATAAGTGCTTGGTGTCAAGTGAAGACTTAGACACGCACAAAGATCCTAATAACATATAAGAATATATGTATATACACAATTAGTCTTTAAACAACTAATAAAAAAAGTTAAGACACTCTAGGACACGCTAAACACTTTATACAAGTGTTATAAGTCTCAAGGGTTGCATCTAAGTGTTGTAGGGAAAGGCTAGTGTGTTTGGGGTTCAAGGGTAAACTCCCTTGGAGTTTACGGTTTTCATGACCATTACCCAAGGAGTTTACGACAGTAAAATCAAGGGTTTACGGTCGTAAACTCTACACTTTATGACCATTTGTTGGTTTGAAGTCTTCTAAGCTATTCCAAGCATTCCTACTTCATGATTTAGCCTTAGGAAGTGTTGTGTGGCATCAAAACACTCCTAAATGGAGTTTACGGTCTAAGGACCATTTCTCCATGATTTTACTACCTTAAACTCATGAGTTTACTACCTTAAACTCATGATTTTACTACCTTAAACTCCTAAGTTTGGTATTTGGCGGTTTTCAAGTCCTTAGCTCAAACATGGCACTAGTCTAGGTTAGATTCTAGCTATAAGAAACAACCATGGGCCATTTATGGGACATTTACACAACATTTGAGGTGTTTACGGTTTTTGGAGATCCCCAAACCGTAAACACATAAAAATATATGATTTTGGTGCTTTTTGTGTGATACACTCATCAAGGATGGATCTAGACAAGTCCCTAAGGCATTGTGAAGCATCTAGACACCCTAAAGCACCCTAAGGTACTATATTTGGTGTTTACGGTTTTAGGAGCCTCCCAAAACTGTGAACACCTTGTTCTTGGTGTTCTTGGGACTTTTCCTTGGTATAAACATGTATAGCTAGCTTAAAATGACTCTAGGATAGAAGTACTTACATTGTGGAAGCTTGAAATGAACTTTAAGTCCAAAAACACTAGTGTGTGTTCTTGGTGTTCTTGGTGTTTTGGAAAAACTAGTCAAAACACATAAATGAATGGATTAAAGGATGTACAATCACTAGATTAAGTGATATACTAACTTGAAAGGGTTAGAACACTTATTAGTTTGAAGATCTAGAACAAAAACTAGGATGATACTTGAGAGAGTTTGGAGTTTACTCTTTTAGAAAATGGGGAGTAAACACAAATGGCTAGTTTTTGGGGAGTAAACTCATACATAGGTATGAGTTCACGATTTTTGGGTGATTTTTCAACCAAAACATAAAAGTTTGGTCGGGAATTTCTAAGACGCGAGGTGTTTGCGTTTTTTAAAATTCAAAACCCGAGACGACAATTTCTTTCACCCGTTTGTTTAAAAATAATATTAAAATAATCAAACGAACCTTATATTTCTTGAAAATAAGAAATAATGGCTTTAACTTATGATACGAAGTGATTGACTTTTAGGGTTTGACCGAATGGAAATTTCGGGTTGTCACAGTATGAAACATTTGTTTATCAGTTTGGTTCATTACTTAACGTCGTTTTAGGTTAATAAAATCTAGATATACCAACTTTTCAATTGATGATTTCTCCTTAGAATAACGAGTTGTACGGAAATAACATAGCGTAAACCCTAGTACACAAGGGTTAATTGAGTTGACTGGTTTGACTTGTTGACTTTAGTTGACTTTGACTTGACCAGAAATTGACGGTTGTCACATCATCCCTCCGTTAGAGGGAATTTCGTCCAGAAATTAGGACTTTGACCAGGACTTTAAGAATTTGGAGAAAAGATAGGGGAAAACTTCTCGTAGAACAAGAAATTTGTATGGTGGGGACCAATCCGCCTGATGTTAAATGACGACCTTGGAATTTCTTATTGTAACTTGAGCTAAGTCAATATAAAGGGGTTATTGTTTTGAAATGATAGTGTATTCTATGTGTGCCTTTATGCTCCCCGCTACAAAGTGAACACTCTCGTTCATTTTGGTTTCACCAAGTGGTAAGTGGGCATTCCCACGCTTTACTGAAGTTAATCACCTAAGCTATTAACATGTCGCCCAAGGTTTGAACAATCCCTTTTGTTCTGCCCGTTGGTTTGCTGTTGGTAGGCCATACTCAAATCTAACCTAGTTCCCTGTAAGGGTTGCCCGGGTCGCGAAATGAATTTACTATCTCTATTAGAGGTAACAGATATTAATAGACCCTGTGGTCACATAATCCTTTTTGATGTACATTCTATTCGATTCCTCCTTCCTGTCAGTTTCTTTGATTAGTAGAAAGTGTGCGGATTCGGCCAGTCTGTCAACGGTTACCCAAATGGTATCAAGACCATCCATTGTCTTGGGTAGCTTGGTTATGAAGCCCATGGTTAGCCGCTCCCATTTCCTTTCAGGTATCACTAGTTGTTGTAGGAAACGCGAAGGCTTCCTTTATTCAACCTTGGCTTTGGCACAAGTCCGATACTTGCCCACATGTGTAGCGATGTCAGCTTTCCTTTTCGTCCGCTGATGTTACTTTTTGAGTTCCAGGCATGTCTTAACTGTGCCTGGATGAAGGGGAGTAGCGGGTTTTCGTGTGCTTTGTTCATGACATTATTTCTAAATCCATCAACCTCGTTGTCCAGATCCGGTTCATGGAATGACATATCCCGCCGTCCGTGCCCTCTAGGTTCTTATGATCGGTGAAGATTGTATGCTTCGTGTCGTAGAGATGGTGCCTCTAGACCTCTAGGGCGAACACTACCGCTCCTAGTTCGAGGTCATGTGTTACCTAGCCAACCTCGTACGTCTTTAGCTGTCTTACGTTATACGTGTTAACTTATCCTCGGAGCATTGTATGGATCTGTTTCAGTGTTTCTCGGTTGATTAGTTCGGTAGGGGATGTATGGGTTTTGTTTACGCGACTAGGCTTATTCAGATGGTAGGAAGTTCACTCGTACTCCGGGGTAGCCTTGATTCGAAGTTCATGGTATGACTCGTACCTGGTCCATCTATCATTAACTTTCGCATATAGGTCGTATGTACTTAAGGTTGGCAAGACAATTGGATGGGTGACTCTGCCCCAAATCCACAACCAGACAAGGAACAGGAAATAGGGCGGAAGCACACATCCAATGTCCGTAGAATCTTAATTATACATTATCCTTGCGTATACACGTAGTAGTGGTAGTCTAACCATATCCGTCCCAAGCTTCCGTGTTTGAACCTTGTCTGTTGTATGCGTGACATTCCCGAAGGGACTTCTGGAAATACTTGTGATAAGGCTTCGGAGGTATAACACTCCTCTAGTGAGTATCTTGCGGTTTTCACAGTGAGAGATGACTCGGAGGTCCGTTCGGGTTTGTGTTTATAAGAGACGAAGTATTTGATAGTCGGTGGGTCATGTGAAGGGTCCTTTTGTAGCCGTTAAATCGAGAAGATGAGGAATATGTAACGCCCCGAATCTCAGGTAATAATTAAATAAATGTTTTTGGAGTTTTGGCCCTACTCGACGAGTTGGTTGCCCTACTTGTCGAGTAGCAGTGGGATGGACCGCGAGTTTAGTGGCCTACTCGGCGAGTCCATTAGAGTACTCGGCGAGTAGGAGCTGGAAAACGAAACCCTAATCCCCGGGGTTTGCACCCCTATTTAAAGGAATTCAAGCCTCTTTCAGTTCCTTTACAGCCTCCCTTGCTCTACTAACTCGTGTGTATGTGTGCCTTGTATGTGAAGCTTGAGAGAAGATCTTTGGTCAAAAGTGTGGTGAACCAAGTGGCTTGAGCAAGAAATTGAGAGGGGAATCCGTGTGTTATGTTGTGGTCATCTATTTGGGAAGGTAAATGATCTACTCCCTTAGTTATTTTGGTTAGGCATTAACCTTGTATGACATCTAGGGTTTTAGAGGAGGGGGTCAAGTTAGTATGGCAATATATGGGCTAGATCTGAAGTTGTAACCTCAGATCTGAACCCTCCTTGGATCATTCAGACATAAAGTCCCAGCTTTAGTCGAATTTGAGGTCCCCTTTGTCCTTGAGCACCCATTAAGAGCTTGATATTGGCATTTGGAGCTTCTAAAGCCATGCATGCATGTAAAGTTTGCAACTTTACATGATAAGTAGGCCTAAGGGAGTTAGATCTACAATTTGGGGCCTTGCCATGGCTTATGGACGTTTGCATGATAAAATGACTGAAGGAACTCAGCGAGTAGCAAAGCCGACTCGGCGAGTCGTTTGAAGATGTGCATTGAACTCGACGGGTTGGATGAACAACTCGGTGAGTTAGATGAAGGAAGTCGTGGACTCGACGAGTTGGTTGAACAACTCTGCGAGTTGGATGAAGATGGTCATGAAACTCGACGAGTTGAAGAACAACTCGTCGAGTCGTATGAGTTTTAGCCAAGGATGTGTTGGCACGTATACCCGTCGAGTTGCAGGATGGAAACTCGACGGATGGCCTTAAGATTTGATCGGGATTCGAAGGAACTCGATGAGTCACCCCGATGACTCGGCAAGTTGGAGTGTACTTCAAGAACTCGGCGAGCAGCCCAGAGTACACGGCGAGTTGAGGTCAACATGGACTGTTGACCTTGACCAAGGACTTCGGCCTTGATCAGGGTTTGATTAGTGGGTTATGGAGTGCCTTATAAGGCTAAAGACTTATGAGTATATTGTGCTATGGATATGGTTGGTGGAGCCGGTGACGAGTGATCTGATAGTTGGAGTTACCTTTCGAGTCGACATCCGTAAGGTGAGTTATCCTCACTATATCGGTAGGGTCTACGGCACCAAGGCCGACCCTTTGATTGTTATTATTATGGTATGATGCATGTAATTATGATATGTTCAATTGGAATCAGGGTAGACAGTATGATATGCTCTTATGATCCTTAGGGATTGGTATGGTAGTGATCTGCTAGGTCAATGCTCTAGTTATGAGTGAACTCTATGATTGATGACCAGTGAGATAGATATGTTTTCTGTTTGTATATGCTAGTATATGATAGTATGCGTACATGGTTATTGCTTGTTGGTTGGGTTGAGGCGGTCCTGCTTTGTGCTGAAGGCCAACATACCCTATGAGCGGTCCGGGGAAACTGTAGGCCCACGCGGCGAACCAGTCATGCCAAAGGCTCGGGATAGATTCAGATAGACTGTAGGCCCAGAAGGGCGGACCAGTCAGGCCAATGGCCCAGTATGCATGTTGATTGACTGATTATTATTGATATGATTTCTGTTGTATGGTATTGGTATTTTGGGGGTAGCTCACTAAGCCCTCGGGCTTACAGTTTTCAGTTTATTGTTTCAGGTACTTCAGGAGATAAAGGAAAGGCGAAGGCGTGACCATACTGCTCCCCATCCTTACGAACTGTTTTTGGGACACTCTGATGATAAACAATTTAGAAATGTTTTGTAAAAACAATTACTGTTATTTCTTTTGTTAATGTTAAAAGTTTAAAATTTGGCGTAAATTCTTGGACATTACAAGTTGGTATCAGAGCCTTGGTTTGAGTGAATTGGAGGAACACTTGTGTGAATCCAGTCTCAAATCAAGGAGATTTTCGGAAAATGAAATTTAAAACGATTTTTAAAGGAAGGATGGGGGAATACAGAGAATACAATCAGCCAGAGCCTGTAAGTAAGCCCCAAAATACCATACAGCTAATTGATATTCTGATATGATTAGAACAGCATGCTAGTGCTAGGCTAGGGATCTTCGGGAATCACATGATAGATTTGCCTGATTATATGATGCCCCTTAGCCTAGGGTTCTTGTATATGGAATTGACATCATGGCCGTAGAAGTTTAATGTATACACCACGGCTGTGTGTAGTCAAGATCTTATAGCCTGAGAATGTTTGATTCAACCTTAGGGTAGGATCGGGTATTCGAAAGCCTATTAGGTCCAGTGCTATGTGCAGCCAGTATACACTAGCGATGCGGGGGTTGACGAAAGTTTCATGAATGTGGGAATGGCATGGAAATTCAGGATTGGTTGCTAGATGTCCTCTATTAGTGAGGGTTGAGCGCATGATATGTTGAGTGTAGTTTTAGGGCATTATGGTGATACTTGAGGCAAATATAGGTAGGTGTGGAAGGTAGTATGGGCCCGTACTACTGAAAGCACAGGACCCATACGCATAGCAAGGAAGTCACAACCCCTAGGGTTTTGGGTTTAGTCTCCCAACATTATATTGTTTATCTGATATTTTGAGTGTGATTGCAGTATGGTGGTGACGAGACGCTTTGCTGATGGATCTGGGTCAGGATCTGGGTCGGGATCAGGGACGGGAGATGGAGGGTCAGAGGTGCTGGTAGCGCCTGAGCCCATAGTTCAGATGGGGACAGAAGAGTTGGATGCCAGGATTCGGGAGATTTTGCATGATGAGGTCGCTGCGGCTTTTCGACCGTAGCTGCCAGAGATGTTTGGGTCGATTAAGACCGCGATGGTGGAATATTTTGATGAGCGATATGCCGCTCTAGTAAAGACAGTTGCCGCTGTAGCCACATCGGCTGTAACTGCGATAGGGATTAGGGGAGCAGCCAGTAGGGCTTTCCAGTACCGGGACTTCGATAATACGAAGCCCCCAACATTTGATGGTACACAGGACGCTGTTCGGGCTATGAGGTGGCTATCTGACGTGGAGGGAAGTTTCTTCACATGCTCTTGCCCTGCTGACCAGAAGGTCAGATGTGCCCTGAACCTGCTAAGGCTTGGGGCAAAGGACTGGTGGAGATTGACGACATTTTCCTATTCGGATGATCAGCGGACTGCTGTTACCTGGGAGCAGTTCCGGGAAATGTTTCGCACCTGCTACGTTCCTCGTGTTGAGCGGGAGCGACTTGCTCAGGAGTTCTTGACGTTGAGACAGGATGGAGAGTCAGTGATGGAGATTACCCGGATGTTCACAGAGAGGGCTATGTTTTGCCCAGAGTTTGCATCAGAGCAATCTCAGATGACCCGTTATCTGAGTATGCGCAAGACGAACATACGACAGTTTGTGGCCACCCAGCATTGTGATACCCTTCTGGATCTGCAGGAAGCCGCGAGGCGGCGTGAGTTAGAGTTAGAGCTACAGCTGAAGGAGCAGCGTCAGGCACCGGCCCAGTCTTAGTCGGCGCCCAAGCGGTTTAAACCCGTTGATGCACGATCCGGGGGTCAGCAGAGCTGCACTTGTGGGAAGTGCGGCAGGGTTCATTCAGGAGTTTGTCGAGCGGGAGGTGGGTGCCACAAAGGTGGCAAGGAGGGGCACTATGCCTGGGACTGCCGTCAGTCCGCCCCTCCACCTGATATGAGGATATGCTATCATTGCCATCAGGTTGGTCACGTGAAGACCAATTGTCCGCAGCTTGCCGCTAGGCCTGCGCAGGGTTCTACCCCAATTGCTGGGAAGGGTGGGGATGGGAGGCCAGTCAAGGTGGAGCCTCCGAAGGCTCAGGGACGTGCCTTCCATCTTACGGCCGAAGAGGCCAAGGAAGCACCAGATGTGGTTGCCGGTACGTTTCTATTTCTCTGTCTTGATTATTATTGTGTTATGCTTATTGGTTGTGCTTGTGATTAGGTACGTTGTTAGTAAATTCTTTGCCTGCTTTAGTTCTATTTGACATGGGGGCGAGTCGGTCGTTCGTATCTCAGACTTTTAGTAAGGGGTTCAGTGTGCCGATGGATGATCTCGAGTGCCCGTTGCGAGTCTCGATCACCAGCGAGCACAGAGTTTCCACTTCTTCGGTCTACTAGGGATGCGAGTTGGAGATTTTCGGGGTGCCCTTCCTGATAGATTTGATTCCTATTCCCATGAGGGATGTATGTATGATTATAGGGATGGATTGGCTCAGCCGCTTTGGCGCCATGATTGACTGTGAAGGGCAGCGGGTGGTGGTTCGAACCCCAAGTGGGGGAGAACTCGTAGTGTATGGAGAGGGCACCAGACTGGGATCAGGGTTCTGTTCGGCAGCCAGGGCTCGACAATATATTCAGCACGGGTGTGCCGGTTATTTGGCATATGTGATAGATACTCGGGATAGGGATCAGCTCTCAATATCAGAGGTCCCGGTGGTTAGTGAGTTTTCTAACGTGTTTTCAGAGGAGTTACCCGGAGTGCCTCCGGAGAGGCAGGTTGAGTTCATGATTGATCTGGTGCCAGGTGATGCGCCTCTCGCCAAGGCGCCGTACCGTTTGGCACCGCCTGAGATGCAGGAGCTGTGATCTCAGTTGCAGGAGCTGCTGGGGAAGCAGTTTATTCGTCTGAGTAGTTCCCCTTGAGGAGCGCCGATTCTCTTCGTTAGAAAGAAGGACGGTTCTCACATGATGTGCATTGACTATAGAGAGTTGAACAAGCTAACGGTGAAGAACCGTTATTCCCTCCTGAGGATAGATGATCTTTTCGATCAACTGCAGGGTGCATCTTGGTTTTCCAAGATCGATTTGAGATCTGGGTATCACCAGGTTAGGGTGAGGGAGGAGGACGTAGAGAAGACTGCGTTCCAAATTCGTTATGGTCGTTACGAGTTCGTGGTGATGCCGTTTCGGCTCACCAACGCACCGGCGGTGTTCATGGATTTGATGAACCGGGTTTGCAGATCGATGCTCGATCGCTCGGTCATTGTATTCATAGATGATATATTGGTGTATTCCAAGACCCGGGAGCAGCACGAGGAGCACCTCAGGGAGCTGCTGGAGGTTTTGAGGCGAGAACGGTTGTACGCCAAGTTCTCGAAATGCGATTTTTGGTTGCGAGAGGTCCAGTTCCTTGGACATCTCGTTAACCAGGAGGGGATTCTGGTCGACCCGGCCAAGGTTGAGGCGGTTATGTAGTGGGAGATTCCGAAATCCCCCTCAGATGTCAGGAGTTTCTTGGGTTTTGTAGGGTATTACCGGAGATTCATTCGTGATTTCTCCAAAATTGCGGTGCCCCTCACTCGTCTTACAAGGAAGGGGGTAGATTTCCGATGGGGCCCGGAGCAGCAGAGGGCGTTCGAGACCCTGCGGCAGTGTTATGCGAGGCGCCGGTGTTGACACTCCCCGAGGGAGTGGAGGATTTTGTGGTATTTCGTGATGCATCCATCACAGGCTTGGGGGCAGTTCTCATGCAGAGGGGGCGAGTGGTAGCCTATGCGTCGCGGCAACTGAAGCCGCATGAGACTAGATACCCGACTCACGATCTAGAGTTGGGAGCGGTGGTTTTCGCCCTCAAGATTTGGAGACACTACCTGTACAGGGTCTGTTGCATGATATACACGGACCACAAGAGTTTGAGGCACATCATAGACCAGCCAAACCTGAACATGAGGCAGCACAGGTAGCTGGATGTGGTCAAGGACTATGATTGCGAGATCCGTTACCATCCTGGTAAAGCGAACGTGGTTGCGGATGCGTTGAGCCGCAAGTCGGCTGGGTCGTCTACCCCAGCCCGATGTATGAGGATAGCGGTGGATTCCCTGGTGGTGGGTTTGGTCAGGGATGTTCAGATCGAGGGTATGAAACTGGAGAATCAGAAGCTGGAAAGAATTAAGGGCGAAAGTGCCCGGTTTATTCAGGATAGTCGCGGGCTAATGACCCGATATGGTCAGATTTGGGTTCCGATGGCCGGAGGGGTCAGGCAGACAGTGATGGAGGAGGCTCATAAGTCTCGTTTTTCTATTCACCCGGGGCCACCAAGATGTACCGTGATTTGAGTTTGAGTTATTGGTGGCCTGGTATGAAGCGGGACGTCGCTTGGTACATCGAGAGGTGCTTGACCTGCAGGATGGTCAAGGCCGAGCACCAGAGGCCGCATGGCAAGCTGCGGCCTCTGGAGATTCCCATATGGAAATGGGAACGGATCGCGATGGATCGATTGACCAAAAGTGCTCACTTCATAACCATTCGGGAGAGTTCATCGGCAGAAAGGTTGGCCGACCTGTACGTCCGCGAGATTGTCTCTCGCCATGGGTTCCCGGTTTCCATTGTTTCGGATCGGCATGTCCGATTTACTTCACGATTCTGGTAGAAGTTCCACGAGGAACTGGGTACGAGACTGTATTTCAGTACGGCGTTCCATCCGCAGACTGATGGGCAGAGTGAGCGAACCATCCAAACCCTCGAGGATATGCTGAGGGCATGTGTTATTGATTTTGGCAGGAGTTGGGACTCCCACCTACCGCTTGTGGAGTTCGCCTACAACAATAGCTACCATTACAGTATTGGCACTCCGCCTTTCGAGCTGTTGTATGGACGGAAGTGTAGGACCCCAGTCTGCTAGGGCGAGGTTGGGAACAGAGTGATGGGACAGACGGAGGTAGTTCTGCAAACTACCGAGATGATACAACAGATTAGACAGCGATTGCAGACCGCTCAGAGCCGGCAGAAAAGTTACGCGGACCGGCGCCGATCTGAGCTGGAATTTCAGGTGGGTGATATGGTTCTCCAGAAGGTCTCACCCTGGAAGGGTGTAATCCATTTCAGGAAGTGGGGAAAGTTGGGCCCCCGCTACATTGGGTCGTTCAGGATTGTTTCCAGGGTAGGCAAGGTGGCTTATAGGTTAGAGCTCCCGGAAGAGCTCAACAGGATCCACAACACATTTCATGTTTCCCAATTACGAAAGTGTGTTATGGATCCAGAGGCAGTGGTGTCGCTAGATGATATCCAGGTCGACGAGCGTTTGAACTATGTGGAAAGGTCGGTGGCAATTTTGGAAAGGAAGAAGAAGATCCTGCGAAACAAGGAAATACATTTGGTAAAGGTACAATGGGAGCACCGAAAAGGATCCGAGTGGACGTGGGAGCCGGAGGCGGAGATGCGCGAGCACTATCTGGATCTGTTTATCCCAGCGAACTTCGAGGACGAAGTCTAGTTCAATTGGGGGAGAGTTGTAACGCCCCGAATCTCAGGTAATAATTAAATAAATGTTTTTGGAGTTTTGGCCCTACTCGACGAGTTGGTTGCCCTACTTGTCGAGTAGCAGCGGGATGGACCGCGAGTTTAGTGGCCTACTCGGCGAGTCCATTAGAGTACTCGGCGAGTAGGAGCTGGAAAATGAAACCCTAATCCCCGGGGTTTGCACCCCTATTTAAAGGAACTCAAGCCTCTTTCAGTTCCTTTACAGCCTCCCTTGCTCCACTAACTCGTGTGTATGTGCCTTGTGTGTGAAGCTTGAGAGAAGATCTTTGGTGAAAAGTGTGGTGAACCAAGTGGCTTGGGAAAGAAATTGAGAGGGGAATCTGTGTTCTGCTGTGGTCATCTATTTGGGAAGGTAAATGATCTACTCCCTTAGTTATTTTGGTTAGGCATTAACCTTGTATGAGTTCTAGGGTTTTAGAGGAGGGGGTCAAGTTAGTATGGCAATATATGGGCTAGATCTGAAGTTGTAACTTCAGATCTGAACCCTCCTTGGATCATTCAGACATAAAGTCCCAGCTTTAGTCGAGTTTGAGGTCCCCTTTGTCCTTGAGCACCCATTAAGAGCTTGATATTGACAGAGACTTACAGAGATATCTGAGGTGAATCTTCTCACTATACTGTGCCTGGAAAGGTACCTATGTGTGACCGGAAGGTCTTGTATGCTATGAGTTGCATGTTTTGTATGCTATGCGTTGCACGTTATGTATGCGTTATGTATGTGATATGTATGCTATGTATGATATGGGTCGGAAGGCATTATGACGTGGACCGGAAGGTCAAGGAGTCATGGACCGGAAGGTCGATACGAGTAGGACCGGAAGGTCTACTGGGACTGGGAAGGAAGTCCCCTGAGACACATGGACCGGAAGATCGTGTAGAGTATGGCCTGGAAAGGTGTATGTGTGTAAGGGTATTTTGGGGAACTCACTAAGCAATATGCTTACAGTTGTTGTGTTATGTGTTTCAGGTACTAGCGAGGACCGGGGAAAGGCGCCGGCGTGACTCGTACACACTAGAGAGAGGATTTGATTTTTGTGATCTTGGGATACGATATGTTTTGATAACTATCATTGGATACTTTATAAAAGATTTTATGTGAAAATGGTTGTGACAAAAATGAAATTTTTGGTTTGAAATTTACGTTGTTACAGTATGCGTACATGGTTATTGCTTGTTGGTTGGGTTGAAGCGGTCCTGCTTTGTGCTGAAGGCCAACATACCCTATGAGCGGTCCGGGGAGACTGTAGGCCCACGCGGCGGACTAGTCATGCTGAAGGCTCGGGATAGATTCAAATAGACTGTAGGCCCAGAAGGGCGGACCAGTCAGGCCGATGGCATAGTATGCATGTTGATTGACCGATTATTATTGATATGATTTCTGTTGTATGGTATTGGTATTTTGGGGGTAGCTCACTAAGCCGTCGGGCTTACAGTTTTCAGTTTATTGTTTCAGGTACTTCAGGAGATAAAGGAAAGGCGAAGGCGTGACCGTACTGCTCCCCATCCTTACGAACTGTTTTTGGGACACTCTAATGATAAACAATTTAGAAATGTTTCGTAAAAACAATTACTGTTATTTCTTTTGTTAATGTTAAAAGTTTAAAATTTGGCGTAAATTTCTTGGACATTACAGAATATACCAATTGAAATTGAATAGTGACAATAGTATCTTTTTAGGTAGGACGTGTGTTAATCTTTATTCGTACGGAGTGCTCATTAGAGCTTGCAGGTTCTCTTAGAGATATAAAAGATAAATTTTGAAGTCCATTAGAGCTTGCAGGTTTAACCTTTTGCAAAAGACGTATTGCCTTAACAATCATGCATAGCTTACGTGATTCTGTTAATGTAATCAACTAATCATAATTTTTCTTCCATGTTATCTTTTTTTTCCTTTGTAAGTTTTGTCAAGGAAATAATTGAAACTTAAAGAATGAGCATTTTGGAGCGCAAGACTCTTAGTGTTTACCTGTTAATGTTATTGACTAATTGTATATTCATTTTAGTTTTTATTTAAATGATTTTAAATGTAAGTCTATTTCAAAAAAAACATTGTTGAAATAAATTTTAAAAGTAATTTTATTTTACTTAAATGTAACAAAAACTGTATTTTTCATTTACTAATAGATAATCGATCCAAACAAAAATGTAAATCTACTCCTAACGTATATCCTGGGTGGTTATGTAATTTCCATTAATAAGGATCACTAAATTTCATATATTGAATTGATTGGAATGAGAAAAAAAAACACACGATTCAATTCTCACAATATCAAACGAGAAGAAGAATTGAAAATGTCTTTTAACAGATACAATCTCAAATAACTTTTTATTAAACAATCACTAATCATTTTCAAAATTAATCTTCTGAAATCATATTTTAAACCCAATACATCTTATAAAATATAAATTGGACAGATATGTTTTGAGACTATGATCAAACACGACCTATAAACAAAAATTATAATATACTGTCCACGATCTGTTTGTTTTGCCAGCAATAGACTCACATGTGATCAAATCTTTAGCCTTGAAAATTCATGCATTTCATTGTAATATCACCACTATAAAATGGCCTTAGTTCTGGCATATCTTTTGCCATAACCATATATTCTAGACTACCACAATTTTGTGAATCTATGGAAGCAAAAATCATTTCTAAAGAGGACATTAAACCGTCTTCCCCAACCCCATCCCATTTGAGCACATTCAATCTTTCTGTCTTGGATCAGCTTGTCATCAGTCCCTATGTTCCAATCATCTTGTACTACCCAAATAACAATGGCGAAAGCACTTCCGAAGCCCTAGAAAGATCAGTGATTCTAAAGAAATCTTTATCTCAAACCTTGACTCAGTTTTACCCACTTGCAGGAACAATTAAGAACGATCTTTCTATCGATTGTAATGATGTTGGTGCTAACTATGTCGTAGCTTTGGTCCATGGTCGCCTTGACGAGTTCCTAGAGCATCCTGATCATCGGTTGATCAATGGGTTTTTGCCATTTGAGCCTAGCTTCAACGAGTCTAGTGCAGGTAGTCGTGTAACGAATGTTCAAGTGAACATTTTCGAATGTGGTGGGATTGCGATTGGTTTATGCATTTCTCACAAGATCCTTGATGGTGCTGCATTGTGCACATTTCTGAAAGGATGGAGTAACATGGCTCGTGGAGCTGAAGAAGTCGTGTATCCAAACTTAACCTCACCATCTCTCTTCCCTGCAACAAGCTCATGGCTCAGAGACACATCAATGGGTCTAACTATATCATTGTTAAGTCAAGGCAAGGCTTGCACAAAGAGGTTCGTATTTGGGTCAGATGCTATCGCTCGACTGAGAGCCACAGCAGCTAGAAACGGGGTGCAACGGCCGACTCGTGTTGAGGTGGTGTCTGGTTTGATATGGAAGTGCGCCATGGCTGCTGCTAAAGAAGCATGTGGGGTACAGAAGCCTTCTTGTTTAACTCACTTTGTCAACCTTCGGTCAAAACTAGCAGCTACGTTGTCGAATCACTTAATTGGTAACATGGTTTGGATCTCCAACGCAGCATGGCTTCCTAGCGATGAGACCCCGTTGCATGCGTTGGTGAATAATGTGCGTGAAGGTATTTCGAAAATTGACGTTGAGTTTGTTAAGAAAGCACAAGGAGATGAAGGGTATGTTGCCATGCAGAACTCTTTGAAAGAAATGGCTGGAATTGGCTCGATGGGGCCCATAGACTACTATGGTTTTACGAGCTGGTGCAAGATGGGTTTCTATGAAATAGATTTTGGTTGGGGAAAGCCGAGTTGGGTGACAGGTCTTGTAGGAGATGGCATGCCTGTGTTCATGAATCTTGTGACTCTAATGGATACCAAAAGTGGTGAGGGTATAGAAGCATGGGTGAACTTGGATGAACCAGAAATGGAGATTCTACAGAAGAATCAAGAGTTACTTTCATATGCTTCATTGGATCCAAGTCCTTTAATAAATGATGAAGCCAAAGAACTAAAAACTGAAGAGATAATAAGTCAAATTCAAACTGGCCTAGCTTTTAATGCCTGAAGAATTATGTCATGATAGGTCATGACAACTCGGACATGATGACCAGTTTCAGCTATCTGTCGCACAAGCTAATTCCATCATTTTCGGTTACTATTGATAAGCATTTTCCGTTTTTATTACAATTGTGGGTTTTTATTCATATGTTTCTTATTATTCTAGTCGCTAATGTAATAGCTTAAGTAGTGATTATAAATTGTTTTTTTATTTTGATTGTGAATGTTCAATTTTAGTTGAAATTACCAAAATTGGAATTGTCCTTAACTGGAAGGTTTTAATTTCTCTTGTAAGTTAAAAGGTACTGAATACCTTTATGAATTTGATCTCATGTCGTTCGTAAATACTTTATGTAATTGCTGCCATTTTGCTTGTACGAGCTTTAAGTTGTTTATAGTACGTATGAATATAGGAGTATGTACTTTGGTTTTAGACATCTCTAGACAATATGGGTAAGATGGAGACACGGGGTCAATATATCGATAAGAGTCGTTCGGTAGAAAAATCTGATGACACGTACGTCCATGATAAATTTTTTATATTGAGAGAATCTAAGTAGAGCATTCATATATATTATTTCCGATATTTAACCCAATTGATATGTAACTGAATTTATTTGAGTTCAAGACTCATTGCTAACAGCACCCAATTAGCATTATCAAAGAACATGGGAATTCTTATTTAATCACATTACGAGATTTGACATTACCTTTATGATTTCTGCGAGATTGGGGATTAATATATTATTTAAATGTAACATTTTCTTTAATAATATTTTAGTCTTTAATGAATATAATATCAAATATGGTGATTGTATGAATCCCACAATTACTAACAATTGAAAAAGAATCATATATACATGAACATGCCAAGATCTTCTTTTTTCGCAACTTTACTTCTTTGACCTTTTACTATATCTTAATAGGTCTCAACTCAATAACTTGCACCTTGTTCAGGAATTCAACTTAATAAAGGAAAAGAAGAGAAGGGGATGGAAGTATGAAAAAAAAAAATGATGTTTTTGAGTTTTATTATAAAGGACTGAAGCGGAAGGAAATTGAATGATCACTTTCCTCACACTTTGAAAGGATTTTGAGAGAAATGAGCAAAATATGTAACTTTCCTTTCATTTCTCTCCAACTCGAGAACACAAAATACAAACTTCTTTTCATTTCCTTTCTTTTCTTTTCTCCCCTTACTTTCTTTCATGTTCTTTTCTTTGCTTTGCTAAAACTTGGGAACTAGGCATTAGTGATAATCTTCAATATCATCGCAAACTGCAAACTAGAAATGAGCAACGGACCGAACCCGGACGGGACCGCCCCCAAGACCGAAACCCAAAGACCGAAAATTGTGAATTACCTTACCTGAAAAACGGACCGTTTTTTGGTGTAACGGATCCGGGTTCGGTCCGGTCCGGTTCCACGTACTAAACTAGGTTTCGGGTTTTGGGCCGAATTAGTCTTTGGTAGTGTTGTTTACGGTTTCGGTCTAATCTTGTTCCTAGTACCAAACTGGGTTTCGCATGTTTGTTGTTTACAGTTTTAGGTTTTGTTTGACATGTTACTCTCTAGCATACTATTTCAAATTATAATCTTATTATGTAACATCCATCATTCGTATCTTTGTTGTTTGCACAATTCGACTAAAAAAATACATAAAAGAATATGAATACAACGGTACGCCGCGGACTCTAATTAGAACACGTGCAAATGAGGTGTATGCAAACAAATACAAACGTTATTAAAAAACTATACTATTTTTATAAATAAATAAATAAATAAAAACTGCATTATCTTTATATAAAAAAATCTGTACCTAACATCACTATTATTATAATAAAAAAAACTACACTATCTTTATAAAAAGAAACTGCACTATTTTTATAAAAAAAATTACAATTAACAACATTATTTTCATAGAGCATTTGGATCATGTTCATAGAGCATTTTGAGCACTTGGAACTTAATAGAGCACTTGGGCTTCATGGAGCATGTGACAAAGGAACGGATCATCTAAGAAAGGAATTAATCGCCTGCCAAAGGAACAGATCAAGTGCCAAAGGAACAGATCGTACAGAAGGGGGTTTGGAGCAACTGGAAGAGGTTTGGAGCACTTGGGAGTGATATGGAGAAACAAGGGAACCTTGTTGCTCCATATGTTGAAGGGATGGGCCAAGAAGGATGTTGTTGTGCCAAGGGCATTCCTTCTTGCGCCAAACTACTCCCTCTTGCGTCATGGGGTACCTCTCTTGTGCCATGGGGTCCTCCTGTTGCGCCATGGAGTATGTTGTTGCGCCAGGCATGGCCTTGTTGCACCATGCATGTTGTTGTTGTGCCAAGATGGTGATGTTGCTCCAACCTAGAAGTTCTTACGCCACTCTTGATGCTTGTTGCGCCATCCATACACTTGTTGCGCCATCATGGTGCAAGTTGGACCATTTTGGTCCTTGATTAGCCAAGTATGTTATGAAGTCCTATATGATGCTCAATATTGTTCAAGGATGCTCAGAAGTTGGTATTGCTCAAGGATTACACCATGTTGTGCCACCATGATGGTTGTTGGGCCATTAGTGTTCATGATGCGGCACTTATACATCATGTTGCTCCACTATGGCACAAGGTGCTCCATCATGTGTGTTGGTGATGCGCCTGGGTTGTATGACATGGATGAATGTTCCAGAAGATGTTGTATGGCGGATTGTGATTCGTTGACACCTTTCATGGTCCTATGGGCCAATGGGTTTGGCCCATTAGGGTTTTAGGTCTGATCCCTCAAGTATAAATAGGGATGCATGCAGAGTCATTTATCTTGTATCGTTAGTGAGTAGGGCGAATCTCTGGTGAATTGTACTTGTAACCTCTGTTTGAGAACTCTAAAATAAAGAATACTCCCCTCCTACCCATGGACATAGGTCACCTTGACTAAACCACGTAAATATTGTGTCTTTGTGTGTTTATAGTTTTGCTTGTTATCCGCATTACTTCCAAACAAGGGTCATCAGAACTTGGCAAATGACATCAGATTTGTTTTGAGTCTTGAAGTATCGTCTGTTTTCCCTAACAAGTGGTATCAGAGCTGCGGTTGGTGTTCTGTTGATTGAAGATGGCATCTCACAAGTTCAATTTGGAGAATTTCAATGGCTCGAATGATTTCACTTTGTGGAAGGTGAAGATGAAGGCTCTTCTGGTTCAACAAGGATGTGCAGCGGCACTGGAAGGAGAAGCAAAAGTGCCAAAGGAGATGTCAGCTGAAAGAAAGGTGGATACTCTAGCAAAAGCACATAGCACAATTCTTTAGAGTTTGACAGACAAAGTACTTAGAGAGGTCGTGGATCAAATGAGTGCATTTGGGCTTTGTGAGAAGTTGTGTGACAAGTATTAGAACAATTCTCTGACGAACAGGCTATACCAGAAGCAACGGATGTATAATCTTAGGATGTCGGAGAGAACCTAAGTGAAGGATCATCTGGATAACTTCAATAGGATCATATTGGATTTACAAGGTGTGAATGTGAAGATTGAAGATGAAGATCAAGCACTTATCCTCTTATGTTCACTGCCGAATTCTTATGAGAATTTCGTTGATACCATGTTGTATGGTAGGACAACGATCACTGTGAATGATGTGGATGATTCTTTGTTGTCCAAGGAACTGAAAAGAAAATTTTTAGTTGGAGAAGAAGTTTCCAGTTTCGGTTTGTTCGCAGGCAGAGGAAGAACATCAAATAGAGGTGGAGGTAATAGAGGGAAGTTAAGTTCCGAATCTAAGCCAACATTAAATGTTATAACTGCAAGGAAAAGAGGCACTTCAAAAGAGATTGTCCATTGCTGAAGAAAAGGAATAATGGTGTTGTACCAAGCAAAAACAATGCAGTTGTGGTTTAAGGAAATTCTGATGAAGGGGTGATGGTGAAGTTTTGACAGTTTGTACATCTAGTTCTGTTGATGCTTGGGTCTTGGACTCTGGAGCATCCTATCATATGACATGTAATCGCGACTGATTCAACTCCTTTAAAGAGTGGAATGGAACAGTCAAGATGGGTGATGATGATGGGTTTTGAGCATTACAACATTCATATGGTGTACATGCAACCCTAATGCTTTGGATCTAGGTTTTTCTCTGTTGAACATGAAAATTGAATACCAAAGCATAGAACCCTAAGACTAGCATACAATAATCAAAATTTATATGAAATTAGGGTTTGAAACATTACCTCACTTGTTATATTGTAATAACAAGAAATCCTTGACCTTTGAAAGCTTAGTGCCCCAAGTGTTGCACCTCTATTGGAGTCACAAACACTCTACACAACAAGGATGACTTGGAGAGAGGTGGAAATCGGCCAGGCAACTCTTAGAAGACATAGAAGGGCCGAAATCTCTTATGCAGGAGGGTTTATATAGTTGAGGCTATTAGGGTTTTCAGGTGGAAACCCTAATTCCCTTACTTAGACCTTAAGCAATCCATGAACCCCCATATGAATGGCCCTTGGACGAAAATTCTATGGGCTTCCCATAGATTTTCGTCCCCCCATATCAATAAGGTCCATTAGCCCAAACTACAACTATTACTGATTTACATAACCAGCCCCTCCATTATTAATCAGTTCCTTTAATCCCAAAATTAATACTAGATTAATTACTAATTAATAATATGATTTCCAAATAATATATTAATCTTGTAATATATTAATAAAACCATTTTGAGTACCAATTTATTATTCATATAATAAATCCTACTCTCTCTCCTTTTGTCATCCTATCAAGTTGCATGAGTGAATGCAACCCAAAAGGACTATGCTCATAATCAAAAAAAGTACATACCAAAAATAGTTATGGGCTTAGACACCTAATTCAACAGATGATTGGGTGAACATTATCAAGGGCAGTGGCACATTGCAGATCAAGATGCCTAATGGTATGGTCAGGAAACTGGATTGATGGTTCATCCCTGAACTTCGAAAGCGATGGAAGTTTGTGAGGAAGCCTCTGTTGGATATCAAAGAATGGTTTGTGGGTCACTGTGGTGAAGGTGATAGCTGATGTTAAAGCTATGATTGTGCCCAGAGCTTTTTTCGGCTAGCCAGAGTCGACTGGATATAGTCAGGCTTAACTTCTAGGTGGAGTTGATCCATCCAGAAAAGATGGGGAAAGTTAACCCCCAATTTGTTGAGGAAGGATATAGACCTGGTGGTTCCCACCAAGGAAACTCTTGTCTTCTAGCTTTTTGTCACACCCCAAAACCGGAACGGCGGAAACGTTCGGGGGTGGAGGACGTCATGTCAAGTATCACGAGATATGTATATGGTAAGCAAGTAATGAACAACCATTTCATTTAGAAAGAAAGTGTTTACAATGTGTGTGTTCACAAAACATAGAAGTCATAAACAAATAACAAAACAAGACTTGAAGCTATAATGCTCCATCTTCTAAATTCCCAGCACGAGCACCTGTCTAATAGTCTCCTAAGAATACAAGTTATTTGAAAGAGTTGATCAGCAATTAAGCTGGTGTGTTCATAAGATTTTAGTGATGTGAGTAATCTGTAAAGTGTTGTTGAAAATGTATATGCACAAGTGATGTAAATTGTAAGTTCTGTTTTGAAAAGTTTGCCTGTTCCTCTAGAAAATCCTATATTTCCTACTTTAATGGAAGTTAAGTAAAATGACACTACAAGCCTTTCTATGCGTACTAAGTGGGTACAAGTTATATATACTTTGAGTAAATAAACAATCGATTGTGCGCATCTTCCCTCAACTCACAACCTAACGGGGAATAGTAAGTAAGGCGGATTGCACACATTCCATTGGTTGTTAGATCGTTGTCATATATAACCTTGGTGTATTCACTTGTTACTCATGGAATTATTTGTAATGGTTCCTTTATATCTAATGGAGAGTTCTTTTAAGAAAACCTATATTTCTTATAGTAAAATATTGACTACGGTGATTACTTTTATAATAGCTTTGTTTATACTGCTATATATAACCTGATATCGGGTAGATAGTTAATTGGGGGAATCTGCTCTAAGCCCACATCCAACAGGAACAGGACGTCGGGGGAAAACACACATTTAGCTATCTATCGGATATTAGTTTTATATATAAACATGGTGTATAAACTAAGGTGTTATAGAGTTAACTCACTTAAAGTCTTTAAAACTGTATTGGCTTAATAAAATGGATTAAGCCTTAACTGGGAAATCGCTAGTTTTGTATACCAAAAGTACTGACTTTGAAAAGTAAGTTTTGTACTAGAATAATTGTGCAATGACTCTGTGTCCTATGACCTGATCCATACCTAGTACCCTTATGATGACTTAATGTATATTGAGCATAGATATATATATAGATTCGGGTAGATAATAGATTGGGTGACCTCGGTGTAAGCCCACATCCAACGGGAACAGGACGTACAGCGAAGAGCACACATCCTATTAGCTGTCGGAATCTACTTAGCATATATGTATCCTATAGTGTATACATTAAGGAATCATAAAGTTAGCATCATGGTCCTAACTTTTAAAAGTAGTCTTCTACCAAGACTCGACTGTTTTGAAAGTAGCCTTCTACCAAGACTCGACTGTTTTGAAAGTAGCCTTCTACCAAGACTCGACTGTTTTGAAAGTAGTCTTCTACCAAGACTCGACTATTTTGAAAGTAATCTTCTACCAAGACTCTACTGTTTTGAAAGTAGTCTTCTACCAAGACTTGACTGTACGACTATTATTAATTAAATCTAATTTACCTTATCGATTATGTGGATAAGACACATGGTAAAGGTATTAATAATATTGTAACTGGAATTTTATATCCTTCTGTAATTGTCGTGATGACAGTGTAAGTACTGTAGTATTTGTAATAAGTGACTACTTTAAGTACTATTGTGCCTTATTTGACGGTTAAGGCATAATGTGATGGCTAGATCCTATGCTAGATGCTCCCTTGTCAAGAGATTCTAGGAACTTCACGCGACCCCTGCATGAGTGCAAGCCGCGAACATCCACATTATTGTGATCATGTATACCCAATATAACTATCACAAATGTAGAAGTGATTCATTGGTATAGTTAGATCCTGAAAACGTTCCATGCTATAGCACCTTATTATGTTCTATTATGTTATTGTGTGTTGATATTGTATTTATGTACATGTATTCCATGTAAGCGTATCCATGTAAAAGTATTTATGTAAACGTATTTATGTAAACGTATACCACTAGTATAGATGCATGAACTGAACTGACTCTTTGTGTGCTTCATTGTACTAGAAATAATGAATGGCGTTCTCCTAAAATATACCTATAATAGTTTACTAATGTTCTAACTTTACTGTTACTGAAAAGACTCATTTACCTACCAAGTTATGCTTATACTTTAAAAACGGAGTTTTGTACAACTATAAAGTAACACAACCTTTAAAAGAGTTTTGAAATGTATTGATAACTTATAAATGACATAAGTAACATTTTGAAAGATGTTTATAACAAACATTTACACAATTATCATTGTGTTCAACTTGTATCCCCCCTCCCCCTTAAAACAATTAAAATAGTTTAAAAGATTCATTACGGGGTATGAACTCACCTGATGGGGATGATTCAAACGGGTATGCGCGTACGGATGAGAAATTCCACGAATGAAGTCCCGAGACACAATAAGTCCTAAATGATATATAAGGACACGTATTGACATGAATATAGTGTTTATAAACAACTATATGAAAGATAACAGCTTCCGGGACTAGGAAACACCTTGGCTAGGTGTTGGAATCACATGTGATTCAACAAAGGGAAGTGAAATGGCACTAATTGGTGTTTACGGTTTTGAAACCAACTCCTATTGAGTTTACGGTGGTAAACCCATGAGTTTACGGTCGAAAACTCATGGTAATTTGACCATTTGGTGGTTTGAAGTCCTAGAAGTCCTTTTGAAGCATCCTAACTTCAAGTGTTAGCCTTAGGAAGTGATTAGGGCAACATATCACCCCTTTATAGGGTTTACGGTTTTTGGACCATATGTCCTTGGGTTTACGGTAGTAAACCCATATGGTTTATGGTCAAATGAAGTTTTCAAGTCCTAAACACTTCTAGGTAAAGGTCTAGGCTAGTTTCTTGGCTTAAGGAAGAAATATGGGGCATTAAAACCCTCATTGGGGTGTTTACGGTTTTGGGAGCTCCCTAAACCGTAAACACCTAAACATGGGACATTTTTGTGGTTTTCATGTGCTAAACACATCAAAGGAAGGTTCTATGTTTGCTTCTAAAGTTTGGCAAGAGTTTAGGGGCACTTTGGCACACTTTTAGCACCCTTTTTAGGGTTTACGGTCCAAGGAGATTCTTGGACTGTAAACACTAATTCATTGTGATATTTGGGTGTTTTCTTGATGCTCTTAAGGTTTAAACATGTTAAGGGTTGTTTCTATGCTTGTTTCAAAGGTCTAGAGGTGCATTGGGCACATTTAAGCCACACTTTTAGTGTTCACGGTCCAAGAAGATCTTGGGTCGTGAACACCTTGTTCTTGGGGGATTTTGATGATTTCTTGATGTTTAACACTTGATCTAAACATAATAGGGCTAGAATGTCACACCCCAAAACCAAGAACGGCGGAAACGTTCTGGGGCGGAGGACATCATGTACAGTATCACAACACAGTAAATGTAAATAAGCAAACAACATCATCCATTGCATTAAATATATAATTTTAATACAAGCGTGTTCTGTACAGTTATAGACACCAAAATAATGTAAATCAAAATAATAAGATGAGTCTTGAATACGCTCCATCTTCTCAAAAGCCGGCCTCGGTACCTGTCTACTGATGACCTTAGAATACAAGTTATTTTGAAAGAGTTTATCAGCATTAAGCTGGTGAGTTCATAAGTATTTTAGTGTCATTGTTTGCTGTCAAAAGTGTTTGAACCTGTCTCAATGTATAAGTTGTAAAATGTAAGTAAGTGTTTGAAAATGTTTGTAAAAGTTTGAATCTCTCAGAAAATCCTATATTTTCTATTAAAGTAACCTTCTACCAAGGCTAAACTGTTTTGTATGTTCGTTTGTTGTAAAAGTGTGTAATTTCCCAAGTGTAACTATCATTTAACAAAATATAGTTTGTACATTAATGTTTAAGTGAGGTTATCACTATAATATGTAATGGGTAAATCGTTGTAGTACTGTATTTTTGTATTATAGGAACTACTGTTGTACTAACTACCTTAAACCGGATTTATATTAAGGTATAATGTGATAAATTGCACCATGCTATCGACTGGTAACAACGACATAATGAATGGTCGTAATAACGGAATGACGTTTGGCACCCGCAGACCTGCAGGTCCGGCTGTAGCTAGCAGCAAGGTGTAGGATAGTCAATCCAGTATAGATCTATACGCAAACTCACGCTCTCCCTCCAAGAGAATTCTGGCTACAACTCGGGTCATGACATTTAAGGCATGCTCCGACACAGTGGATCACAATTGTTAACGTGTTCATGTATATGTAATGTTTCTCGTTCTAGTATAGTTATACATGTTCTGTTTCTTGTATAGTTGTATAGGTTCTTGTTTCTAGTATAGCTGTATATGTTCTTGTTTCTAGTGTAGCTGTATATGCTTGTTTCTAGTATAGCTGTATATGTTCTTGTTTCTAGTATAGCTGTATATGTTCTTGTTTCTAGTATAGTTGTATATGTTCTTGTTACCCCGATGGTAACTAACTATTGATGTATTGATAAGCATGAATATGGAAGTACTTTTATGTATATATGATATATAACTAATATTGAAACGACCCTCGGATGGTCACCCGAAACCCCACCAGACCACATCCAAATCGAGGAAAAGGAAATAGAGCGGATGGTCTTCCTAAGCCCTTTAAACATTACTTATATATCTATACATATATGGGAATGCAATTTATAATTTAAAAGCATAAATAAGTTTTTTATAAGACATTTTATACACAATTATTATTTCAAGAAAAGATCGACTTGATGTCAATCTATAAAACAATTAGAAGGCATAAGTTTGATAAAAAACAGTTTAAGTATAAGGAACATTTGTTGAATCACAGTTGTAAGTAAGTTTGAAAAGTAACAGAGTTTTGTTAAAACGTTTCGAAGTAAAACAGTTTGATAAACAGTTTGAACAGTGAATAAATCGTTGGTTTTCTAGTTATTTATCACATGTGATTAATGCAATCACATGTGATTGAAGCAATAACTATAAGTATTTAACTTGTATCCCCCCCCCCATAAAGTATTTAAAACATTTAAAATCATTTCAAAGGTTGATTAAAGGGGTATGAACTCACTTGTGGTGAGCTGTTTGAATTGCAGTGTCGGATACCGTGCTAGGTGGCAAACGGAGACTTGTTTACACGCATGAGCCTAGTTATCATATAATAAGCATATATATAACTAATTAGCCAAATAATAACTTAATAAAATAAGTTAGGACACTTAGGAACATGAAAACATTTTGTATAAATGTTATAGGTTCTAAGGGTTGCATCTAAGTCTATACGGGACAAGGCAAAAGGGTTTGAAGCACCAAAAGGCCTTGTATATGAGTTCACCACCCAACAAACCCCACCTTTGGAGTTTACGGCCGTGAACTCCTCACTTGGTGGTTTTGGGTGTTTTAAGGTGTTATCTTGATCCTAGAATTAACCTAGCTTTGTTGGAATAATCCTTGAAGTAGGTTAAGGCCCTAGAATGCTCCATAGGGGAGTTTACGGCCTAATGACCATATCCCCTAGAGTTTACGGCCATAAACTCCTATGGGGTGTTGGTTTTAATTCATTTGAGGCACTTGCACATGTAGGATAGCTTCCATGTTTTTATCTAAGGCTAAAGGGGACAAGAGGCACACATTTGTGCCTTCACTTGGAGTTTACGGCCCAAGTAATGTTCCTTGGCCATAAACTCCCTTTAAGGGATGGTTTTGATGTCTTTTACTCCCCATTCAAGTCCTATGTGTTCAAGGGTAATTGTCTTAAAGCCTTAGGGGTGTTTAGGGTGCATTTTACCCTTAGAAAAGGGGTTTACGGCCCAAGAGATATTCTTGGCCGTAAACTCCTATAAATCTATGATTTTGAAGTGTTTTGAAGTCCAAAGTAGCTACAAGCATTAGAGGGTAATTGTCCTTAGGCTTTAGGGGTGGTTTAGGGCACTTATAGCCCTTAAAAAGGGGTTTACGGCCCAAGAAATGTCCTTGGCCGTAAACTCCTATTACTTGTGTTTCTTGAATGACTTCAAGCCTCTAATGATCATACACTAAGTCCTTAACTAGTTGCTTAACAAGAAAATGGGACTAGGTAGCCTTAAAGCTCCATTTTGGAGTTTACTCCCCAAGAACGTTCTTGGGCGGTAAACTCCCGGATCTTGCAGTTTAGACATGTAATTGATGTTATAAAGCATATAACAAGTAATGAAACACATCTAGGAAAGTAGACTCACAATTTGGGATGAATACCCGAAGATCCGTCAGAGAGAAAATGGCTTTTCTCTAATTGGAATTGTGAATAATGAATTAATTAAATTCAGAAATCTATTTATAGTCCTGAAATATTTTGGCAGAAAATATTTTTATTCTGGAATTTGGATTATAACGTTATGAAACTTGGAATGCTCAAATTTCACAAACCCAAGAGCATGCACTCTCCTGATATCTCCTTAAACGTAAACCCTAATGTACACAAACTTATTCGGAAAAGTATGAAATTCACTGAAACTGGACTAACTTCTATTGAATAGATAAAGTTCGTACAAATGGAAATTTCGGGTTGTCACATCATCCCCCCGTTAGAAGGAATTTCGTCCCGAAATTAGAATTTAAGCAAATACGAAGTTACAACAATTAAGCGAAAAGATGAGGGTATTTCAGCTTCATCTGATCCTTGCGTTCCCAAGTGAATTCCGGTCCTCGCTTGGCGTTCCAGCGAACCTTCACGATAGGGATACGGCTTTGCTTCGTCTGCTTGACCTCACGGTCCATGATCTCTACTGGTTCTTCCACGAAGTTGAGGCTCTCGTTGATCTCAATCTCGTCGAGTGGGATTACAAGAGTCTCGTCGGACAGACACTTTTTCAAGTTAGATACGTGGAATGTAGAATGTACGTTACGAAGTGTGTCGGGTAGATCGAGTTTGTAAGCTACGGGGCCGACTCTCGCAAGAATCTCGAAAGGCCCTATGTACCTTGGATTAAGCTTCCCACGCTTGCCGAAGCGTATCAAGCCTTTCCAGGGTGAGACTTTGAGAAGGACTCGGTCTCCCACCTGGAATTCCAAAGGTTTTCTTCGTTTATCAGCGTAGCTCTTCTGTCGGTCTCTAGAGGCTTTCAATCGTTCACGGATTTGAACGATTTTCTCTGTCGTTTCCCGAATGGTCTCCGGACCGGTGAGAGTACTGTCGGAAGCTTGCCCCCTGGCTAATTGGGTATCACCCACCTCAGCCCAGCACAGAGGGGATCTGCACTTTTGTCCGTAGAGAGCTTCAAATGGAGCAGCCTTGATGCTCGTGTGATAACTGTTATTATAGGAAAACTCGACAAGGGGTAAATGAGTATCCCATGCCTTTCCAAAGTCAATCACGCAGGCTCGCAACATATCTTCCAGTGTTTGGATGGTCCTCTCACTCTGTCCGTCGGTCTGAGGATGGTAAGTTGTGCTCATGTCCAGCCTTGTTCCTAGGGAATGTTGTAGTGATTGCCAAAATCTTGAGGTGAACCTACTATCTCTATCGGAGATAATGGACATAGGTACACCATGTAGCCGTACTATTTCCCTAATGTATGTTCTCGTAAGTTTCTCCATCTTGTCAGTTTCTTTGATAGGCAGGAAGTGTGCAAACTTGGTCAATCTATCAACGATGACCCATATGGTATCAAGTCCACCCGTTGTCTTGGGCAACTTGGTTATGAAATCCATAGTGATCCGCTCCCACTTCCATTCTGGAATCTCTGGTTGTTGCAGTAAACCAGAGGGCTTCTGACACACGACCTTAACCTTTGCGCAAGTAAGGCATTTACTTATGAAGGTAGCAATCTCTGCTTTCATATTAGGCCACCAATATAGCTTTTTAAGATCCAGATACATCTTATCTGAACCTGGGTGGACGGAATACCGAGTGTTGTGCGCCTCGGTCATGACCAAGTCTCGGAAACCACCGTGCTTCGGTGTCCAGATCCGGTTCATGAAATATAAAGCTCTGTCACCCTTGGCTTCTAAACTCTTGTCCATTCCTCTAAGGGATTCACTCGTCACATTTTCAGGTTTCATGGCCTCAAGTTGAGCCTCCTGAATTTGCTTAGACAAGTGTGAATGGATGGTTATTGATAATGACTTGATCTTGCGACCAAAATATTCCTTCCGACTTAGGGCGTCTGCTACTACGTTGGCTTTACCCGGATGATAACGAATATCGCATTCGTAGTCACTGAGTAGCTCGACCCACCGTCGCTGTCTCATGTTTAGCTCCTTCTGATCGAAGATGTGTTGTAAACTCTTGTGGTCGGTAAAGATAGTGCTCTTCGTTCCATACAAGTAATGTCTCCAGATCTTCAGAGCAAATACCACTGCTCCTAGTTCAAGATTGTGGGTCGTGTAGTTAACCTCGTGTATCTTCAGCTGTCTCGAGGCGTAGGCGATGACCTTACCTCGCTGCATAAGAACACACCCGAGCCCTTGATTTGATGCATCGCAATAGACTACGAAGTCTTCTATTCCTTCGGGAAGGGATAGTATTGGTGCAGTGCACAAGGCTCGTTTGAGCGTTTGGAATGCTATCTCTTGTTTCTCTTCCCAGTCAAAGGCAACGCCTTTCTGGGTCAAGGTTGTAAGAGGTTTCGCTATTCGGGAGAAGTTCTGAATGAACCTACGGTAGTAGCCAGCAAGACCTAGAAATTGACGAATTTATGTCGGCGTCTTAGGTGCTGACCAGTTCTCAATGGCTTTAATTTTGGATGGGTCCACGTGGATTCCCTCTTCGCTTACCACGTGCCCTAAGAATTCGACTCTTCGGATCCAAAATTCACATTTCGAGAACTTCGCATAAAGTTTCTCCTTTCGTAAAGTTCCTAGAACTTGTCGCAGATGATCGCCATGCTCTTCCTTACTTCGGGAGTAGATCAGGATGTCGTCAATAAAAACGATGACGAACTGATCCAAGTAAGGTCGGCATACTCTATTCATCAGATCCATGAAGACTGCGGGCGCGTTGGTCAATCCGAATGGCATCACCACGAACTCGTAGTGTCCGTAACGAGTTCGGAAGGCTGTCTTCGGCACATCCTCCTCGAGCACTCGTAACTGGTGATATCCGGATCTCAGATCAATCTTAGAGAAATAGTTCGCCCCTTGCAGTTGGTCGAATAGATCATCTATGCGAGGCAGAGGGTAACGATTCTTGACCGTCAATTTGTTGAGTTCTCTGTAGTCGATACACATACGGAATGATCCGTCTTTCTTCTTAACAAACAAGACCGGTGCTCCCCAAGGTGAGAAACTTGGTCTTATAAAGCCCTTGCTGAGCAGTTCGTTAAGTTGACCAGAGAGTTCCTGCATCTCAGCTGGTGCTAAACGGTAGGGCGACTTGGCTACTGGGGTAGCTCCTAGGACTAAGTCGATTCTGAACTCGACTTGTCGTTGCGGAGGTAATCCAGGTAGTTCTTCTGGGAAAATGTCGAGGAAGTCGCTCACTACTGGGATGTTCTTTAGTTCTTTCGTTTCGAGGTTCATGTCGACGACGTGAGCAAGGAATGCGTGGTATTCTTTGCGTAGATATTTATGTGCTTGAATACTCGATATAATGCGAAGACTCGCACCAGGTTTGTCGCCGTAGACTATAAGAGTTTCGTTAGATGGGAGGCTTAGTCGGACTTCTTTCTCGTAGCACATGATGTCGGCGCGATGAAGACTTAACCAATCCATGCCGATAATAACGTCGAAGCTTTTTATTGAGACCGGCATGAGGTCGATTGGGAATGACTGGTTATATAGAGTTAGGATACAACCTAAGTATATGCTATTTGTACTTTCAGTTTTCCCATTTGCCATTTCTACTGTGAATAGTTCTTTGAGTGCGTGTGGTTGTTGCTTAAGCATGCAAGTAAATTTATGGTTTACGAAGCTTCGCTCCGCTCCACTATCGAACAGAATGCATGCATAGGAGTTATCAAGGAGGAACGTACCAGTCACCACTATCGGGTCAGCAACTGCTTCCCCGTGGCCTATAGCTAGTACCCTTCCCGCTCCACCAGCATTCTTTGCTTTGGGGCAGTCCCTCTTATAGTGGCCTGTTTCGCCACATCCATATCAAGTTGGGCTCGCACCAGAGCCAGGGACTTGGGAGATCGGTTGTGCCGGGAACTTACAGAAACGGACGGTGTGTCCTTTTCTGTTGCAGTTTGAGCATTGCATTTCACGGCAGGGGCCGTTGTGGTGGTAGTTGCATTTGTTGCACTTGGGCAAACTTCCAACATACCGACTCACCGGAGTAGTAGCAGCAGGGGTTACCGCAGCATGCACTGCCACGATTTGCTGCTTCTTGGCAGCTCGTTGTTTCTTCTTCTCATCCCAGAATTTCCGCTTGGTGTCAGCGGGTTTGGAGGGTTCTGGGATGGCTAGGGTGGTTGTGGTTGCAGGGGTTTTGACTCCATGATCAATGAGTCGTTGTGCCAATCGCTTGGCACTGTCGAAGGTAGCGGGGTGCGACGCTAGGACATTCCCCTGATACGGAGGCACTAGTCCCCATACGTACCGTTCGATCTTTTTCCCCTCAGTGGGAACCATATTGGGGCAGAGGGCCACCAATTCGCTAAATCGGGCAGTGTAAGCGATCACATTGGTGCCCTTCATGGTCAGATTCCAGAGTTCATGTTCCAACTTCTGGACTTCGCCCCTCGGGCAGTATTCCTCAGTCATGAGGTCCTTCATCGTTTCCCAGCCCATGTCGTTAGCCACGATGAGAGTTAGGGCTTTAACGTGGCCGTTCCACCACATTAGGGCTTTTCCCTCAAAGGTGCATGGGGCATATTTAACTTTGCTCACAGCAGGGCATGAACAGATTTTGAAGACTGATTCAGTCTTCTCGAACCATTGCGAAAGGGCAATGACTCCGCCAGTGCCATAGAAAGGCTTTGGTTTGCAATTTGTGAAATCCTTGTATGAGCACTCTCTCGAGCGCACAGGGGTTTCAACCGGGGTTGATTCCACAGGGGTTCCACCTCGGCTGGCATCGGTTGAATGATATTGAGCCATGGCAGTTGCCACTGCTGCAGCTACGGCAGCATTCAGGGCTGCAGTATCGATGACCGGAGGTGATGGAGGTGTAGGGTTATTCCTGGTAGATCTACGAGGCGGCATCTTTCAGCTATAAGTTTATGGAGATAAGAAAATGGTAAGAATCAATTCGTAAGCAACGTGAGAGTGACCCATGGACTAACTAACCATAGCCCAACAGTTGAATGAGTGTTTGAAATCACAACAAGGGATATTAGTAGGAAAATACAAGTGTATAGATTTTTCCCACAGATAGATGGATGTCAAAACTACTGGCATTACTGATGTAATAAGTTCAGGGAAAATCGACCTAACAGTAGGTCTTACATCATACCATACTGAAAGTTTGACAGTTCTTAGATTCCTAATTAGAGTACTGAAAGTTAGGAATATTTACAGACAAGTGCTACTTAGAGCACAGATGTTCAAGGCTATTCCTTAATCAAAAGACAGAGATGTACTAGACATCATCTAACGGCGATGGGAATTCCTCGGGCGAGCCCTGAGGTCTGACATTTGACGAAACACCTCTTGAAGGTGTCGATCCTGAGCTCTTTGACGGGCTCTAAGTTCCACGACCTAAGCTCGGGAGGCATCCAGCTGTTGCTGTAGGGTTTCATTGGTTCTCCGGGTCCGTTCCATGTCTTCTTCAAGACGGCGGATGCGGACTGTGTTGACACCTGAGTTGGCATCAATCTCCATGACCCGGTCGATGGCTGCTCGACCTTGCTCGTCATTACAAGCTATTCTGCGGATAATGACAGGCAGAGCTCGGTCAGCAGAGCCACCATTGCTGACGTTGTAAAAGGTTCGGTCCCCAAAATATGGTAAGGGTTGACCCTGTTCATCACTCCAGCGATTCAAGTTGGTTGCCCACAAGGGAGTAGGACCTTGAAAAGCTGGTCGGGGATTGTTGTTCGGGGCTTGACCTACTAGCGGTAGGTTGTTGACTTCAGGCTCGGAGTCAGATCCATCGGAAAAGCCTTCTGCGAGGTGATCGTCCAAAGGGATTGGATGATCATCTTCGGGCTCTTCATCTATCCACTCCGCATTGCCTTCATTTGGAAAGTACGGGTCGCCGTGATGGATTCCAGCCATTTAATCTACGCGAGAAGAGAGGTATAAGGATATAGTATACGTGTAACTAGTAGTACAAAATACACCTATAGTATTTTAAGTTTAAGTTCTACTGATCTTCTTGTGGTATTGTTGGTAAGTTTTTAGACTTGTTAACACATCACAACCGTTCTAGGGCATATGCTAATCACTCCTAGGACCAGCATAGTTGATCAGGCTATGCCATTTCCAGGACTGACCATACATCCCCGAGCTCACTTGTGATGTTCAACAATCGTAATACTTCTGTTCTTGTCATTGTGACACTGATTTTAGTATGAATGTAGGTTAGTATACTTAATTAAATATTTAATATTTAAACTATAAACTCTTGGTCAGAGTGCTTTAATCCCTTTTTGGGTTTATAGTTTAGTATATCTTTTATGGGTTGATATACTTGATTCACTATAAACAATGCTCTGATACCAATCTGTCACACCCCAAAACCAAGAACGGCGGAAACGTTCTGGGGCGGAGGACATCATGTACAGTATCACAACACAGTAAATGTAAATAAGCAAACAACATCATCCATTGCATTAAATATATAATTTTAATACAAGCGTGTTCTGTACAGTTATAGACACCAAAATAATGTAAATCAAAATAATAAGATGAGTCTTGAATACGCTCCATCTTCTCAAAAGCCGGCCTCGGTACCTGTCTACTGATGACCTTAGAATACAAGTTATTTTGAAAGAGTTTATCAGCATTAAGCTGGTGAGTTCATAAGTATTTTAGTGTCATTGTTTGCTGTCAAAAGTGTTTGAACCTGTCTCAATGTATAAGTTGTAAAATGTAAGTAAGTGTTTGAAAATGTTTGTAAAAGTTTGAATCTCTCAGAAAATCCTATATTTTCTATTAAAGTAACCTTCTACCAAGGCTAAACTGTTTTGTATGTTCGTTTGTTGTAAAAGTGTGTAATTTCCCAAGTGTAACTATCATTTAACAAAATATAGTTTGTACATTAATGTTTAAGTGAGGTTATCACTATAATATGTAATGGGTAAATCGTTGTAGTACTGTATTTTTGTATTATAGGAACTACTGTTGTACTAACTACCTTAAACCGGATTTATATTAAGGTATAATGTGATAAATTGCACCATGCTATCGACTGGTAACAACGACATAATGAATGGTCGTAATAACGGAATGACGTTTGGCACCCGCAGACCTGCAGGTCCGGCTGTAGCTAGCAGCAAGGTGTAGGATAGTCAATCCAGTATAGATCTATACGCAAACTCACGCTCTCCCTCCAAGAGAATTCTGGCTACAACTCGGGTCATGACATTTAAGGCATGCTCCGACACAGTGGATCACATTTGTTAACGTGTTCATGTATATGTAATGTTTCTCGTTCTAGTATAGTTATACATGTTCTGTTTCTTGTATAGTTGTATAGGTTCTTGTTTCTAGTATAGATGTATATGTTCTTGTTTCTAGTGTAGCTGTATATGCTTGTTTCTAGTATAGCTGTATATGTTCTTGTTTCTAGTATAGCTGTATATGTTCTTGTTTCTAGTATAGTTGTATATGTTCTTGTTACCCCGATGGTAACTAACTATTGATGTATTGATAAGCATGAATATGGAAGTACTTTTATGTATATATGATATATAACTAATATTGAAACGACCCTCGGATGGTCACCCGAAACCCCACCAGACCACATCCAAATCGAGGAAAAGGAAATAGAGCGGATGGTCTTCCTAAGCCCTTTAAACATTACTTATATATCTATACATATATGAGCATGCAATTTATAATTTAAAAGCATAAATAAGTTTTTTATAAGACATTTTAAACACAATTATTATTTCAAGAAAAGATCGACTTGATCATAATCTATAAAACAATTTGAAGGCATAAGTTTGATAAAACAGTTTAAGTATAAGGAACATTTGTTGAATCACAGTTGTAAGTAAGTTTGAAAAGTAACAGAGTTTTGTTAAAACGTTTCGAAGTAAAACAGTTTGAACAGTGAATAAATCGTTGGTTTTCTAGTTATTTATCACATGTGATTAATGCAATCACATGTGATTGAAGCAATAACTATAAGTATTTAACTTGTATCCCCCCCCCCATAAAGTATTTAAAACATTTAAAATCATTTCAAAGGTTGATTAAAGGGGTATGAACTCACTTGTGGTGAGCTGTTTGAATTGCAGTGTCGGATACCGTGCTAGGTGGCAAACGGAGACTTGTTTACACGCATGAGCCTAGTTATCATATAATAAGCATATATATAACTAATTAGCCAAATAATAACTTAATAAAATAAGTTAGGACACTTAGGAACATGAAAACATTTTGTATAAATGTTATAGGTTCTAAGGGTTGCATCTAAGTCTATACGGGACAAGGCAAAAGGGTTTGAAGCACCAAAAGGCCTTGTATATGAGTTCACCACCCAACAAACCCCACCTTTGGAGTTTACGGCCGTGAACCCATGAGTTTACGGCCGTGAACTCCTCACTTGGTGGTTTTGGGTGTTTTAAGGTGTTATCTTGATCCTAGAATTAACCTAGCTTTGTTGGAATAATCCTTGAAGTAGTTTAAGGCCCTAGAATGCTCCATAGGGGAGTTTACGGCCTAATGACCATATCCCCTAGAGTTTACGGCCATAAACTCCTATGGGGTGTTGGTTTTAATTCATTTGAGGCACTTGCACATGTAGGATAGCTTCCATGTTTTTATCTAAGGCTAAAGGAGACAAGAGGCACACATTTGTGCCTTCACTTGGAGTTTACGGCCCAAATAATGTTCCTTGGCCGTAAACTCCCTTTAAGGGATGGTTTTGATGTCTTTTACTCCCCATTCAAGTCCTATGTGTTCAAGGGTAATTGTCTTAAAGCCTTAGGGGTGTTTAGGGTGCATTTTACCCTTAGAAAAGGGGTTTACGGCCCAAGAGATATTCTTGGCCGTAAACTCCTATAAATCTATGATTTTGAAGTGTTTTGAAGTCCAAAGTAGCTACAAGCATTAGAGGGTAATTGTCCTTAGGCTTTAGGGGTGGTTTAGGGCACTTATAGCCCTGAAAAAGGGGTTTACGGCCCAAGAAATGTCCTTGGCCGTAAACTCCTATTACTTGTGTTTCTTGAATGACTTCAAGCCTCTAATGATCATACACTAAGTCCTTAACTAGTTGCTTAACAAGAAAATGGGACTAGGTAGCCTTAAAGCTCCATTTTGGAGTTTACTCCCCAAGAACGTTCTTGGGCGGTAAACTCCCGGATCTTGCAGTTTAGACATGTAATTGATGTTATAAAGCATATAACAAGTAATGAAACACATCTAGGAAAGTAGACTCACAATCTGGGATGAAAACCCGAAGATCCGTCAGAGAGAAAATGGCTTTTCTCTAATTGGAATTATGAATAATGAATTAATTAAATTCAGAAATCTATTTATAGTCCTGAAATATTTTGGCAGAAAATATTTTTATTCTGGAATTTGGACTATAACGTTATGAAACTTGGAATGCTCAAATTTCACAAACCCAGGAGCATGCACTCTCCTGATATCTCCTTAAACATAAACCCTAATGTACACAAACTTATTCGGAAAAGTATGAAATTCACTGAAACTGGACTAGCTTCTATTGAATAGATAAAGTTCATACAAATGGAAATTTCGGGTTGTCACATAGAAACACTTACTAGTTGAAGATCTTGAAGAAAAACAGGATGATACTTGAGAGAGAAATGGCCCTAGTCTTTGGAAATGTGAAAAAGTGAATAAAATAACTAAGTCTCACTTATATAGTCTTTTGGGTTTACGGTCCCAGTACCATTTTGGACCGTAAACTCAAAACTCTTGAAGTTTTGGGCACTTATTGCTACATAATAAACCCTAGGGTATCCACTCTCCTGATATCTTCTGAAGCACTAACTTTAAAACACTCAAACTTATTCCAAAAAGTTTGAAAGTTAGTAGAAATAGTTTTAACTCATATTGAATTGGATGGTTGAACAGAATGGAAAGTTTTGGGTTGTCACACTTATACCATGAGACCCACCCAATACGTAACTAATACATGACTAATGGAGCCTGATTACCCCCTTTTTTGTTGTCGGTTGAAAGCAAACCAATGCATACATCTTGTTGACCAAACACTTCTCATGTACCTTTCTCTCATTTGTTTTGTTGGTTTAAGAGTGACAGCCCATTCTTGTAATTATTTTAATTTTTTTTACCACTTTGAGCAGTGAATTGTAAATCTGTGGCGTAAATTTCTGAGGTAAAATGTCAAAATATGATCTTGTAACGATTTTTTTCTTATTGGTGATTTTGTGAGATGTACAAGTAACACAACTGTGTGTACAAACAGATGTTTCAAGGAGTGAAGTTTTACAGTAAAAAAATTCAACTGAAAAGAATTTTTGAGAAATATGCATTGGAAATATGGTAAAATCCATAAAATCTTCTTTTCTCTTCAAGATGTTGAATAAAACACCCTGAACAGATATGGGGTAAGAACTCATAATATCTTTTTTTTCTCCTCACTTACTCAACAAACCATCAAAATATGAATGAGAAAAAGACTTGAGAAAAAAAATGCAAATATACATGGAAATACTCGGGTGGAAAATGGGTTTCCTGATAATGCGAGAAGGTAAAAATTCATAAAACTTACTTCTTTCTACAAACTTCTAAACAAATTGAGTAAATTTGTACATAGAAAATCATAAATTAAATGAGATTTTCTGAAAAGATATGAAGTGAGATGGGGTAAAACCCCATAAAAAATATCCCTTCCTTTTTTACATTCGCAAAGTTTTTTAAGAAAAAAACAAATAAACAACTTGGTAAAAAGTACAAACATCCTAGTTGTAGTTACAAATAAATGTTTCAAAGATAGAAGTTCTACACAGAAAATCTAAACAAAAGACAAGTTTTTGGTAATATGTGAACTGAAGGTGGGGTAAAAGTTCCTTTCTTCCTTAAACTTTGTGAACAAACTCCAAATATAAACAAAATAGATCTGAGAGGGTGTTATGCACAGAAAATCGTCTACTAAAAGATTTTCTTGGTAACATGAACTGAAAATAAGATAAAAGCTGATAGAGGTTTATTTTCTCCTCATCTTGCTCAATAAATCTCAAAAATAAACTGAAGTAAGGTACAACCCATAAAAACCTTTTTCTTTTTTCAAGCTTCTAAAGAAAACACAAAATAAACAACGAAAATTTCTTTTCTTCTCAAATTGTTGGATAAAACACCAAAGTATGAACAAAGATGGGTTAAGAACTCATGAAAGCTTCTTTCTCCACAACTTACTGAACAGTCCGTCGAAATATAGATCTGATAAAGTCTTTTTAAACTTGAGGGATGTTCAGATGAACAAAAACGAAACATATTTAGGCATCTGGGCCTTTTTTTAAGGCTGGGAAATATACAAATATCAAAGCTTTGTTTACAAACAGATGTTGCAGGGAGTGAGGTTGTACATAGAAAATCTTAACTAAAAAACGATTTTCTGGTAATATGAATTTGACAAGAGGATAAAAACTTGTAAAAAATTCTTTTCTCCTCCCTCGAGTTGTTGGAATTCCACCAAAGTGTAAACAAAAACATATCTAAAATATCTTTGCAAGCTTCATAAATGCTCAGATGAGCTAAAAACTGAACAGATCTTAAGATCTGAGCTTAAAAACGAAAATAGCTCTAGAGATTTGAGCTTAAAAACGAAAATAGATCTAGAGATTAGAACTGAAAATGAAGTAGATCCTGAGATTTAAACGATGGTAAAACAGATCTTAAAAGATCTTGGCAAGAACCAAACGGATCTGATCAGATGAGGGTATGTGGTCGTACACTCATGATGGAAGGTGCCTTTGACGTGTTTTCAAGGTCCATACTTGCATCCATGAAGTGTCCTAGGCCCATACTTGGTTGTAGTACAAGTTTAGGGTCTTAGAAATGGGTTTGTGGTCCTATGGTGTGTGTGTGTGTGTATGGTTGCACAAATGTGTGTGCTGTCACACTCCTTCAACGAGATGAAGAACAAGACGGGACTTTCATGATTCAAGGCCTAGATCAAGAGGTTCTTCATGCACAACAAGTTAAGGGATGGATTACTCACATTTTTGAAGCTTTGGAAGGTTCAAAGTTGGAGAAACTTGAGAGGAAATGATGTTGTGTGCTACCAAGGTGCTAAAGGAATGAAAGGAAGGGGACTACCCTTTATATAGGAGTGTGAGTGCTGTCAAAAGTGAGTGTGCTGCCAAGGGAGTGGGTGTGCGGCCGCACACCCATGTGTACGGCCGTACACTCCTCCAAGAGGTGTGTATGGCCCAATTTTCTCACTATTCAACACTCCGACTCATTCCCATACTCAACCTTGGTTATATACAAGCTTAGAACACTTAAATGACCCCTTGAATAGCACTAGAAATCGACAAAACAAGTTGAATATTGATTGAATTGATTAATTGTACAAGATTGAAGTCCCGGGTTGTCACATCATCCCCTCGTTAGAGGGAATTTTGTCCCGAAATTTAAGGATAAAGTACAATCATGAACTTGGAAAGAGATGGGGGTACTTCTACTTCATTGAATCCTCACGCTCCCAAGTGAATTCAGGACCCCGCTTGGCATTCCAGCAGACCTTCACTATCGGGATGTGACTCTGTTTTGTAAGCTTGACTTCCCGATCCATGATTTCGATAGGTTCTTCCACGAAGTGTAGACCCTCGTCTAATTCAATCTCATTAAGAGGAATCACAAGTGTCTCATCGGACAGACACTTCTTTAGGTTTGACACGTGGAAGACAGGATGGATGTTGTTGAGCTCTCGAGGTAACTGGAGTTTGTATGCTACGGGACCGATCCTAGCAAGGATCTCGAATGGTCCAACATACCTTGGGTTTAGCTTTCCACATTTTCTGAAACGTATCATGCCTTTCCAGGGTGAGACCTTCAGAAGGACGCGGTCATCGACCTGGAATTCCAAGGGTTTTCGTCTCTTATCAGCGTAGCTCTTTTTTCTATCCCGAGATGTTTTCAGTCGCTCTCTGATTTGTACGATCTTTTCTGTTGTCTCTCAGATGATTCCAGGACCCGTAAGAGTGCTGTTAGGGACTTGACCCATGACTAACTGTGTGTCACCCACTTCAGCCCAACACAGATGGGATCTGCACTTTCGACCATAGAGGGCTTCAAACGGCGCAGCCTTGATGCTAGTATGTTAGCTGTTATTATAGGAAAATTCGACCAAAGGAAGATGAGTGTCCCACGACGCGCCGAATTCAATGACGCAGGCTCTCAACATATCTTCCAATGTCTGAATTGTTCTCTCACTTTGTCCATCAGTCTAAGGATGATAAGTTGTGCTCATATCCAACTTAGTTCCAAGTGCCTTCTGAAGCGATTGCCAGAACCTTGAGGTGAACCTGCTATCTCGGTCAGAGATAATGGATACAAGTACCCCATGAAGGCAAACTATTTCTTGAATGTAGATCCGTGTAAGTCTCTCCATCTTGAAGTTTTCTTTGATTGGCAGGAAGTGGGCGGATTTAGTCAACCGATCGACAATCACCCAGATGGCGTCGTGCCCACTCGGGGATCTAGGTAACTTGGTGATAAAATCCATTGCTATCATTTCCCACTTCCACTTAGGTATTTCTGGTTGCTGAAGTAAACCTGAGGGCTTTTGATATTCCACCTTCACCTTGGCGCAAGTCAAGCACTTGCCCACGAAGGTTGCAATCTCCGCTTTCATGTTTGGCCACCAATAGAGCTATTTGAGATCCAAATACATCTTATCTGAACTGGGGTGAACGGAGTACTTCTTTTGTGAGCCTCATTCATGACAACCTCTCTGTACCCACTAAACTTTGGGGTCCATATCCGGTTCATGAAATAGTACACTCCGTCTCCCTTAACCTTTAAGTTCTTGTCCATTCCCCTCAATGCTTTATCCGCCACTTTCTCTGGTTTCAAGGCTTCCTGTTGAGCCTCCCTGATTTGTGCGGATAGATGGGAATGAACGGTCATTGCCAATGCCTTCACCTTTCGCCCGGAGTATTCCTTTCGGCTGAGGGCATCTGCTACCACATTGGCCTGCCGGGATGGTAGCGAATTTCGCACTCATAGTCACTGAGTATCTCTACCCATCGTCGCTATCTCATGTTTAACTCTTTCTGATCAAGGATGTGCTACAAGCTCTTATGGTCGGTGAAGATAGTGCACTTGGTTCCATAGAGATAGTGTCTCCAGATTTTCAATGCAAAGACAACTGCTCCTAATTCTAGACCGTGAGTTGTGTAATTGACCTCGTGTGTCTTCAACTGCCACGAGGCATAGGCGATTACCTTTCCTCGCTGCATGATCACACAGCCTAGGCCCTGATTGGATGCATCGTAATAGACCACGAAGTCTTCCGTCCCTTCGGGCAGGGACAAGATAGGTGCGCTACACAAGGCCTGCTTCAAAGTTTGAAATGCATTGTCTTGCTTGACTCCCCAACCAAAGGTTACACCTTTCTGTGTCAGGGTAGTTAAGGGCTTAGCGATTCTGGAGAAGTTCTTGATGAACCTGCGATAATAGCCCGCGAGGCCCAAGAATTGCCGGATTTCTATGGGTGTCTTAGGTGCAGACAAATTCTCTATCGCTTTGATCTTGGAAGGGTCTACGTGAATACCTTCCTTGCTAACCACGTGCCCAAGGAAATTTACCTTCCTGATCCAAAACTCGCACTTCGAAAATTTCGCGTATAGCTTTTCCGCCCTTAATGCTTCCAACACCTATCTCAAGTGGTGTTTATGATCACTCTCACGCCGCGAATAGACAAGTATGTCATCGATGAATACGATCACGAACTTGTCTAGGAAAGGACGGCACACTCGATTCATCAGGTCCATGAATATTGTCGGTGCATTGGTCAGACCAAAGGGCATTACTACAAATTCGTAGTGTCCATAGCGAGTTTGGAATGTTGTCTTAGGCACATCATTCTCGTGGACTCGCAACTGATGGTACCCTGATCTTATATCTATCTTTGAGAAATAACTGGCTCCCTGAAGTTGGTCAAAGAGATCGTTGATTCTGGGTAAGGGATATCGGTTCTTGATGGTCAGCTTATTCAGCTCTCGGTAGTCAATGCACATCCGAAAGGATCCATCTTTCTTTTTCACGAATAAGATCGGAGCTCCCCAGGGTGAGGAACTCAGCCTTATGAATCCTTTGAAGATCAGCTCATTGAGCTGGCTGGATAATTCTTGCATCTCCGCTGGCGCTAAACGGTAGGGAGACTTAGCTACAGGAGTAGCTCTGGGGATTAAGTCGATACGAAACTCGACTTGACGTTCGGGAGGAATTACTGGGAGATCTTCAGGGAAGACATCAGGAAAGTTGCAGACTTCGGGAATGCTCTCGAGGTCTTTAACTTTTTGCGTCCCATCAACAACATGAGCTAGAAATGCATAGCATTCCTTCTGCAGGGACTTCTGAGCTTTGATGCACGAGATGATACGAAGGTTCGAACTAAGTTTTTCACCATAAATCATGAGGACTTTGCCAGAGGGAAGGTTGAGGCGAATAGCTTTTTCGAAACAAAGGATATCAGCACGATTGGGGCTCAACCAATCCATACCGATAATGACATCGAAACTCTTGATAGATATAGGCATAAGATCGATAGGAAATGAATGATTGCCTAAGGTAAGAGTACATCCTATGAATATGTCCTTTGCGCTCTCTTTCTTTCCGTTAGCCATCTCGACGGTGAACATTTTGGTTAAAGGTTGGAATTTACATTTGATTAGATGTTTGAATGCATGACTAACAAAACTCCTTTCCGCACCAGAATCGAAAAGAATGCATGCATGAGAGTTGTCAAGGGGAAACGTACCCGTAACAACGGTAGGATCAGCGATCGCTTCATTCTGGCCCATTGCCAAAACTCTCCCTGTATTGCCACCAATCGTTGCCTTGGGGAAATTTCTCCTGAAATGCCCAACCTCTCCACATCCATAACAAGCTTGACCAGCACCTACTCCCGCAGTCTGGTTGGTGGGTTGGGCTGGCACCTTACAGTATCGAGCTGTGTGACCCTTCTTCCCGAAGTTGTTGCAACTCAACTCACGGAAGGGTTCGTGATGATGGAAGTTACACTTGTTGCACAAAGGTAGTTTCCCAGCATAAACACCGGTAGGAGTTTGGGTGGTTGGAATAGTAGCTGGGGCAGCAGCAGGAGCAGTATCAGCATGAACTGTCACTGTTTGTTGTTTCTTGGAGGGCTCTTTCGAAGACTGACCCTTGCGTTTGTTCCATGATTTCTTCTTCTTCCCACCACTTTCCTTCTATGGCTCAGAAACAGCTGCCACTTCATCTAGATCAACCCCATTATCGATCAGAATTTGTGTCAGATCCTTGGCGCACTCAAATGTAGTCGGTCTAGCAGCCAAGACATTTCCCTTGGTGGGTTGTGTCAGCCCCCAGATGTACCTCTCGATTTTCTTGCTTTCCGGGGTGACCATTCCCGGACAGAGAAGTGCCAGATCACAGAATCTAGCAGTGTAAGCAGCAATGTCAGAACCCTTCATCTTCAAGTTCCAAAGTTCGTGCTCCAACTTTTGCACCTCGCCCCTCGGGCAGTATTCAGACAGCATGAGTTCCTTCAGTCTTTCCCAACCCATGGCATTAGCTACTGGTAGGGTTAGGGTTTTGACTCGACCATTCCATCAGGTCAAAGCTCTGTCAGTGAAGGTGCAGGCGGCGAACTTCACCTTGTTGGCTTTGGAACAGGCACAAATTTCGAAGATGGATTCGATCTTCTCGAACCATCAAGTCAGAGCGATGACTCCTCCGTTTCCGTTGAAGGACTTGGGTTTCGCGGTCATGAAGTCCTTGTAGGAACATTCCTTTTGTTGTCCCTGACTTCCGTCTTGTCTTTTTGGGTCGATTCCACCTCCAGCCCCACCAGAGCTCACTTGTGTCATTGCTGCAGTCACGGCGGCTGTAACTGCTGTCTGAAACATGACAGGGTCGAACTGAGGGAGTGGTGGTGGTGGTGGCGGAGTATGTCGTTTCTTCTGATGGTTCTTAGTCGAGGAGGCATCTTTCTCTAGAAACAATCAGGAAGAAGAGGATGGTAAGTCCTCAAGATATATAAAAATTATATATATCTCATCCTGATAATAATAGTGTTCTACCCAGCAATAAGCACAAAAAGTTTACTAATGTAACTAAGTTATCGCTATGAAATAGATAGGTAGTAACACTAAGAATGAATCTCCTCACTGAATTTGGCTCTACCGAAATACTCCTATAGTATTTTCTATTGAATGTTTTTGGTAAGTTTTAGGCCTGTTGTAACACCACCGTCACTCTCAAGCACATGTTGGTCATGTTTTGACTGAATATAGTTGATTAGGCTATATTCACCCGAAAAATGATTACATAACTGCCCAGGTTTGACCGCAGTGTCCCAACATTCAAATACTTTTTGTGTTGTTCCACTAATGACACGAATTCTGTTAGGTATGCATGCTCGTATACTTTTATAAAAATACTTATATTTTTGAAAGTATACTTTTAGTGTAGAGCACTTAGGCCCCTTTAATGTTTATAGTTGTATACCATGTAAGGTTCGATATACTAGTTCGCTATAAACAAGGGCTCTGATACCAATCTGTCACACCCCAAAACCAGAATGGCGGAAATGTGGGGCGGAGGACATCATGTATAGCATCACAACCAATGTATAATAGCAATCATAGCAACACAACCATCACAGTGTATACATATATGAAAAGGTTTACATCCGTTTAAAAACTTGTTTGAATTACATCAGAGAGTATATATAAAATATAAACATGAGACTCTTATTGCTCCAGCTTCTCAAAAATCCAACAGGTACCTGTCTACGGATTTCTTAAGAATACAAGCAGTTTGAAAATATCAGCGTAAAGCTAGTGAGTTCATAAGCGGTAGTTTGTAATGAAAACTTGTTGATGAGCTCGTAAAAGTGTTTTGTATAGTTTCAAGAAAATCCGATATTTTCTTTAGTGAAAATGTAGTGTTCTCAATTCTGTATGAAATCGTGAATGTTTGTTACTGAGAACCATAGTGGTATACGAAAACAATACTTCATGTGACTAGCTAATGCTAATCATGATATATAAGTATTTCGTACGTGAAACCATTGTATGTTCCGTTCTATTTGAAAACTCTGAAAGTTCTCCAGTTGTTGTGTGTAGTAGTTCTATTTAGAATGAATAAAACTATTGAAGAGTGTCGGGTTGTAAACTAAAGATAATTTATACATAATGTGCACCGTATAACCATACTTGATATGACTAGAGACCTTTCCAACGTTCTTCAGGTGTCGAGTTAAATGACATTTGTCACCTTAGGCATGCCTGCCTAACTGTAGCTAGTAGTTCGGGTGTGGGATTGTCAGTCCCGAATAGATCTATTCACAAATCTCACGCTCTCCCTCCAGGAGACTCTGGTTATACTATGATAGGATTTATCCCTATACACCTAAGGGTACAGTAGTGAAGTAGCGCCTCACAGTATCGTACAATCTAGTTTACATGTAGTGTAGTAGCGTTCTACCGCAGTGAAAATCCGAATGTATATCGTTCGTAGTGATAATTACAGTTATGAAAACGTGATAAGTAGTGATGCAAACTGTAAACTATTTATGTCTTAGTGCATACATTTAGTAGTGAAAGTTTCTATACTTGTTATGTTTAGAAAAATCCCAAACTATACCGATTATAGTTTGCATGAATAACGTAGTGAATAGCGGATCCGGAAAAACTATGCAATTTTAGTGAAAAACGACCCTTATGCTCAACATAGTACAAAATGGTTAAAGTATGAGAATTTCATGAGTTTTGAAAACATTTATGTTTAGCTTGTATTCCCCCTTGAAAACATTAGAAATACGGAAAAATGTAGGGGTATGAACTCACCTCGGGTGATTTGAATGAAGGATCGATACGGAATGCGGGATGTTCAAGTGAAGCCTTGAACACGATTTGATCCTAATCAACAAGTAGTGACACACAAAGGAGTCAAATGATGGTATTTCACCACTAGATGTGATGAAGAACCATTCTAAGAACTTGGGACTACTTGCACTAAGTGTTAGGACCTCAAGGGATTGCAAGAGTGAGGTGTATGGCCACTTTAAAGGTGTGTACAGCCATGGGTGTGCGGCCCAAAGGGTGTGCGGCCGTACACTCATGATGGAAGGTGTCTTTGAGGTGTTTTCAAGGTCCATACTTGCATCCATGAAGTGTCCTAGGCCCATACTTGGTTGTAGTACAACTTTAGGGTCTTAGAAATGGGTTTGTGGTCCTATGGTGTGTGTGTGTGTATGGTCGCACAAATGTGTGTGTTGCCGCACACATGAGTGTGTGGCCGCACACAGGAGTGTGCTGCCGTACGCATGAGTGTGTGGTCACACTCCTTCAACGAGATGAAGAACAGGACGGGACTTTCATGATTCAAGGCCTAGATCAAGAGGTTCTTCATGCACAACAAGTTAAGGGATGGATTACTCACGTTTTTGAAGCTTTGGAATGTTCAAAGTTGGAGAAACTTGAGAGGAAATGATGTTGTGTGCTGCCAAGGTGCTAAAGGAATGAAAGGAAGGGGACTACCCTTTATATAGGAGTGTAAGTGCTATCAAAAGTGAGTGTGCTGCCAAGGGAGTGGGTGTGCGGCCGCACACCCGTGTGTACGACCGTACACTCCTCCAAGAGGTGTGTATGGCCCAATTTTCTCACTATTCAACACTCCGACTCATTCCTATACTCAACCTTCAACCTTGGTTATATACAAGCTTAGAACACTTAAATGACCCCTTGAAGAGCACTAGAAATCGACAAAACAAGTTGAATATTGATTGAATTGATTAATTGTACAAGATTGAAGTCCCGGGTTGTCACACGTAACAAACCCGAACCCGCCAAACTAACCTAATAAATAGTTGGTTGGGTTGAGATTTTGAACCCACTTAATTAAATAGGTCAACCCGTCTAACACGTTTAATTAAATGGGTTAGGTTTGGGTTAAAATTACTTATCCATTTACAACCCACCAACCCATTTAAAATTTTAAATATTTTTAACTTATATTTATTTAGTTGATCATTATATTTTAAATATTTTGTTCTTTTTAAATAGTTATTGACTTGATTTTATAAAATTTTGATAAATTACATATTTACATATAAATTTGAACATAGCTGTCGTACAATGCGGCCAAAAAAACAAAAAAAAAAATCGTTTTTTATACATCAACATTGATCACTATTTAAAAAGAACAAAAAAAAAATTATGAATTTTGGTATATTCAGTTTTTTTGTACTGGCCTAACAAAATAAAATGGGTTTTTTGATATAATCATGTGCATGCGCATCCACATAAAAATGATTCCTTATACAAGGATGACAACTTCCCGGTTTATGGTTAGAAAGGAATGGACAACATCAAGTTACAACATCGGCTAAGGTCAACTTCAACTTCATGTTCCCAACTTGAACTACTATTTCTTCTTTACTAGGATCTACTTTCAACACAATTGCTTTCTTGTTAAATTTAGAAACATGCACCATATCACCTACCTTCACAACTTTGCTCCTCCTCTTTTCTTCTCCTGCAATTTCCATGTGTTTTTGTTTCGCAATATTACTAATCAGCTAAAGTAAAATAAAATAAAATAAACATCTTTTTTACGTGTAAGTACATACCCACATTGCTGTTGCTTGACTTTGCTGCAACGTTTTGTGTAACAGTAGTAGATGTGTGACTGGTAGAGGAGGTAGGTGGAGGTGAGTTGGGGGGTGGGGGTGGGGATGGGGATGCACGCACCTGTCTAACTTTTTTGTGAAGTATGGAACGTGACACTCCACCTGCATCCGATATTTCTTGGATTTTTCTGTATCTTTGACTTGTTGCATGTTGGTTGATCCTACGTTCGCTAACAACTAGATTTCTATGAAGCTCCCTAGCAAGCCTGAAAAGCAGTAACACATCTTTTGTTTTACTTTTATTCATAACTACACTTGTATTATTATTATAATAGATGACACAGAACAAGTCCTGACTTAAGATGATGTTGTGTGTCATGAATATGGTCATGAAGCTTCTGCTTCAACTTCTCCATATCTTCTATAACCTGATTAATCTCTGCACTTGATGTTCCATGGAGTTGACGAGCATTATCTACAATCACATCAGGAAGTCCTAGTCTTTCAGCTATGTTTATTGCATTTGAACGTCCTGCATTCACATCACATCATATCATTTCATATGTTAACAACAAATCAAAAGTTAGCAATATATGAACACAAGAAACAGGAGGAGAAAGAAACCTGGAATTCCCCAGAGGATCCTATATGTCGGCTTCAACTTCACTTCATCAAACTCCATACATGCATTTTCAAAGGCATCATTGCTGTCAAGGTTTTTTTTAATTATTTTTCAGGAAAATAAATAAACAGTATTTATGATTATGATTATGACTATGAAGTATGAAGTAGCATTACCTGTATTTGAGGGTTTTAAGCTCACCATGATGGGTGGTAGCCATTGTCAAAAAGGGTCCAGCTTCTGCAAAGCACTCAAGGAGTGACATCCCCAAAGCAGCTCCTTCTAAAGGATTCGTACCCGCACCCACCTAAAAACAGACATACATACATACATACATACATAATATATATATATATATATATATATATATATATATATATATATATACCTACCTCATCCAAGAGCACTAATGATTGACTTGTTGAGTGTGCCAGTATGTCCTGAGATATACAAAAACCAAGTAACTTTTTACAAATAGGGAGTTGCTAGCACTTTTCAACAAAGAATAGTACATTAATACACCAAGAAAGAAGAGTAAATTACACGAATGGTCCCTATGGTTTGGGGTAATTTGCGCGCTTGGTCCCTAACTTATTTTTTTAACTCGGAAAGTCCCTACTATTTGTTTTTGTTACACGTTTGGTCCCTACTGTTGCACGTTTGGTCCCTGTCTTACCTAAAAAGATGATTATTTAAATAGGGAAAACTGATGAGGTAGGTAAGGTAAGGTGAGGGGGTAGGGTTGGGGATGTGTTTATTTAAATAAATTTAAAAAAAATATCAAGCGCAAAATAGTTTTTTAGGTATGACAAGGACCAAGCACGTAGCAAAAACAAACAGTAGGGACCTTCCGAGTTAAAAAAATAAGTCAGGTACCAAATGCACAAATTACTCTAAACCATAGGGACCATTCGTGTAATTTACTCAAGAAAGAATATATATAACTAGACTTAACAATGTTACCAAGTAACTACTGACATACACTAGTTTGTTTGAGATGACCTGAGAAGGTAGATAAAGATTGAGACAAAGACTGCTCATCACCAATATCAGCAAATACAGAATCAAACCATGGCATCTTTACAGGTTCAGATGACAACACATAAAGACCTGAATGGAAAAAACAATCAATCACCAACATATACAAACAACATAACATAATTACTAGTTAAAAGGCTCTTCACTCCTTAATTTCCAGCTAAAGCTACATATATGTAAAAATATATGTATATATCATACATGCCTGATCTTGCCATCATGGCAGCTAACCCTACTGTCTTCAAGAAAATGGTCTTCCCTCCAGTGTTTGGGCCAGTTATAACCAGAACTCTAGTGTTCTGTGCTATGAATATATCAACTGGAACAGGAGATGATTGTTTTACCTTTGCAACCTGAAAAAAGATTATTATAACATATAAAAAATATCAAAAACAATGACCAATGAATTATCAACTCACTTGTGCTTCCAGAGATGAGAGAGTTGTTGATGTTTCTTCTTCTCTCTGACTAGCAATAATACCTGCCTGTTGTCTTCTCCTTCTAATTTCCTGAATAGTTTTGAAATAATCGTTACTAAAGTAAACATAAGGTGCTTTTAATTGTGTGTGTGACTTACAGCATTAGCATCACTGAGATCTTTCATAGCCTTGTGCAGATTTTGTCGATGCTGTTGAAGTAGTAGAGGATGATTAGCTTTTGGAAGATACAATTTCCATTTTGAGTTGGAGTCCTCAGAGGAAAACAGATCTGGATAAGTCCCACCAAATGAAATACTATACGTTGCCCTAGCATTGATCTGCAAGCATTTGTTTCATGAACCAAAGTTATTGTACAGATTATGTGAATATGAGGAATAGGGATCTAAAGTCTAAACCTGAAAGAAAGTCAATCAGAGATGGATTGGATTAGGAATTTAGGATACTCACCACATCTAATTGGATTATAGTATCCAACAAGTTCTCTATGTCATCAAGATCTGTTTGCATCTGTGTGTGAAGGAAAAACAAACGTTAAGAGAACACAACAAGTAAGAGAAGAGAACAGAATTAAGGAGTTACCTTTTGTGTTATTCCTAGAAGAACATCAGCCTCAGCTTTGGCTACTGAAGCTCTTGCTTGTTGCAACTCATCATTTAATGGAACTGCAGTAAGTGGCTCCACAACACTTCCTGTTCCTGAACCACTACAACAACACTATTTACTTTATCTCTCAGCTAATGCCAATAATACCTACATTTCTATATCTAAAGCTGCAATTCAAAAATCATTGAAATGCATGCAATGTTACAATTAAGGCTGCAAAAGAAACAGTATATGAAATCTGGATGTTAGTTTTTAGCATTGACAACATTAGACAGATGCACCTTGATAACAATAGACCATCAAAGCTTCTTTTTAGATCAGTTCCTGATTTTATACACCATCTCCCATCCGTTTTGCTTACTTCCTACATCAGTTAGGGGAAAAGATCAGTAGTGTAAAACCATAAGAGAAAGAAAGGTAAAGATTACTTACCACAGATGATGTTTCTTTCATCTCATTACTGATTAGACTCTCCATCAACTGGGATAACTGAATGAAAAAGAAGAATCCATGTTAGTGACATACAAATTAACAATTAGACTCAAGGAAATAGATGGAAGTATGGAACCTTTCTTTCAAGAGATCGAACTTGTTCACGAGATCTTCTCAAGGTAGGACTCTGAAAAATTGAAGTGAGGTGGGAAGAAAATGAAATTAGCACAACATGGCCATATAACAAAAGTCCTCTGTAACCAATAAAAATGTTTTCTTTTTTCCTTTTGACATGATTCTAACAAGAAACACAAGGATCTAATCTAAGCATGTTGTCATACAATGTGTTAGTGGCATACCGCTGAATCTTTCACACAGCCATCTTCATCTACAAGACTTTGTATTAACTTTATTAAAGGGCGACTGATGGACATATCCATGATCTGTAATATAAAAAGCAAAAGCATGAAAAAGAAATATGTTGTAAAGACAAAGTAAACACTAATCATAAATATACCATTTCTGCAATTGGCATGAAACGTTGTAGCCAATCTGAGTCTTCCTTTATTGCACCTTTAAGATTGATCTGAAGTGAGTCAGCCAACTGTAGCATGGTTACAAGGGCTATTGCTTCAATCCCATCAACAGGAAAGCCCCTGTGAGCATGTTGTATAGCAGATTTTACCTACAACAAGAATGGTTGAAAAAGATTATCTACTACTTATCATTTTTAAGCGATGGATGAACTGATAGCAGGATAAATAATCAATGCAATTAAATCAAGGTTTATGATCAAAATGGAAACCCTAAGTTAAGTTTAGAAAGCACTAACCAATGCGATATTGAGGGATGTGAAATCCATGATACAACCACCATGATTGTGCATTTCGACAACCGCATTTGTCTCTGCTAATAGTCTCAAACTCTCTTGATATGACTGATCCAAACACCATAGCTCTGCCTACCAAATAACACAAAACAAACAAAAAAAAACATTCATCAGTGTCGTGGTCTATTTATAGTAACTACCTCAGTAATCAAGATATAGAAGCACACAAAGGATTATAGAAAAGGAAATTTCAGAATACAGAGAGAGTAACCTTGGTGGCTTGTTGTCCGAATGAGGTACCCGCAAATGAAGCAACCGAATCACAGACTTTATCCCACTCGAGAACCCTAAGAGTATTTTCAACAACGGGAGATTGGGGGGATTTGGAGTTAAGGTGGGTTTGAGACGACGATTTTTTTAGGAAGGCTGTTGCTTTGTATCGTATAGTTATGGAACAGTTGATGGTGGTGGTTGTTGTAATACTGGTGGAAGTGAATGATGAAGAGATTGGAAGCATGGAGATTATAGAAGAAATCATTCTTCAAAAGCTTGGAATTTCTGGAGACGGTGACATTGAGGGAGAAGATGTATGTTGTGGAGGTTATTTGCTACCAAAATTATCTCCCAAAAAGTGCACCACAGTATTTTCATAGCCATTAGAAATGTAACCCGTTTGATTCACCTTTAACAGGTCCAGTAAAAGGTAACCTCTGTTTGATATTTAGCCAATTTAGCCTCTTAACAGGTCCGCGCTCCTCTTAGGGAGTGGTGAGCGGGGAGAGGTGCGGGATGTTTCCCGCATAGGGGGACACCGCACCGTTGGTGCGGAAAGACTAGCGTGGGAAGACGGTGGGGTTGGGGATCCCGCATTCTCACTTTTCACATGATTGGTCCGTTTATTTATTTTTTTTTATCTTTTTTAATATTTATAAAATTATATACCTATTAAAAAAATATAAAAATATATATTAAAATTTATGGTTTTTAATTCCCTACGAAATGAGTATAATATATGTATGAAATATATTTTTTTTAAAAATAAAAAAATAGTGAGGGGAGCTTCCCACCCATTCCTTGGGTTTTAGGTGAGGGAAAGAAATATGAGGGAAAGAGGGGTATGGCCCACAAAAAGTGAGGGAAGCTTCCCTCCCACTCCCTCCAGTCTTACCGAGTCCACAAAAAAAATATGTTGGCTGAAACCGAAAAGCCTTCGTTCCCTTATTTGCCCTTCTCCTTCTACTTCTCACGCGTTCCTTCTTCTTTCCCACCCCGACATCTGCAAAGGCAAAGCGATATCATCACCACTCTCGCCTGTTCTGATCGATGCTTTCGTCGTTCCTGTCCAACGCCACTCCTCCTCCTTCCCCACATCCTCTGGTATGTCTCTACCTCTCTCAATCGATCTTTAATTTTGGATTATGGCTTCGATTCACCTTCTACTTCACAATTGATTTTTATAGAGTTGGGCTCAAGTCGATTTCAAGGTTAGCATATCTTTGAATTGAGTTCAATATTATTTTATCTGTGAGAAACGATTATTGTATATGAGATATATTTTGACACTGAAGGAATTACCATTTGAATATTTTTGTAAAATTATGTTATTCTAATAATTACTTTTGACCTAGTAATGAAAACATTGGAAGTTCATTTGGTGTGGATTCAATTACTCATTTAAGTTTGTGGTGTTTTTTCCCATTTATATCATGTTCACTCGTATAGTTTTGTTATTGGTGTGTTTAATCGATTCAGTTAACTAGTTATGGTTTTAGTCTTTCATTGGTGTGTTTAATTGATTCAATTAACTAGTTATGGTTTTAGTCTTTCATTAGTTGGTATAAATCATTACAAAAATAATGATAGAAATATATAATCTTCTTTTGCATGCCACATGAAAAATAATCTCCTTTTGTATATAAATGTTATATTGGAGGTGTTCTGCTTTATGGTTGCATGGCTTCCTATATCATGTGTCTCGTGTGTTGTCTAATTGTATTATGAGCGTAATAGAGATATAAAGTACCCTCATAACCCGAAATTCAATTGTAAGAAGAATTCTATTTTAAGGCGGACATGGTTATGAGTGTATTACTATTTACTAACTGCACTAATGATTTCTTGGTTTTTTATGAACCTTATATTAATAATCAAGACTAATATCAATATAATATTTAATTGCTATGTATAGATCCTATATTATTGTCAGGTCATATACAGCTGTAAATAATTACCTAATGTCTCCTGTCCATATGTACAACTCGGCTATGTATAGCCTCTTTGTAAATCATTTTGAATGCAATTTGAATCAACACAATTTATAGAAATCCTTGTATCCTCTTTATGGTATCAGAGCTACAATTTGCTCTAAAGAGTTGATCCTCTTCTTATTTCTTGTTTTCCTCTCTTATTATTTCTTTTCTTTCAATCCCAATGGCACCAAAAACCATAACCCAGATTACCGCTGCAACTCATTTTCCAATCAGACTCAATCCCAACAATTTTCCAGTTTGGCGGCGTCAAGTTGAATCAATCTTAATAAGGCTTGAGCTCGATGCGTTCATCACTGGCAATGAAAAGCCTCCAACATAGTTTCTGGAAGATAAACATGGTCCAAAACCGAACCCAGAGTATCTTCACTGGTACCACCAAGATTAAATAATAATCAGTTCCATTCTCAGTTGTTGTTCAGACTCGATTCACCCTCTAATCTCATCAGATGCTTCTTCACGAGAGGCCTGGGAACGACTCAATGCATGCTTCGCTAGTGCGTCGAGGTCTCGTGTCATCTCTCTCAAGTCAAAACTTGTCAAAAATCCCAAAGGTTCTCGTTCAATAGCTAAATATCTTCGGGATATGAGAGTCATAGCTGATGATCTAGCACTTGCACAAAGCCATGTTACGGAAGAAGATCTATTGGTTCACATCTTATCACAACTTGGTGATGAATATGGTATTGTTGTTGCTGCAATCAAAATATGTGAATCACCATTGTCTTATTCAGAATTATTTGACAAGTTGACTGACTTTGAGCGAGCCCTTAAGGAACAAACTGCATCTTCTGAACCTATGTTAACCACAACTAATTATATTGCAAGACAGTCCCATAGACAATCTGGACGACCAGATAATTTCAACCAGCAACGTGGTACCAACAATCGTCTCTCTAATCAGCAAAGCACCTCACCCAATCGCCCTCAATGGTCGCCTTCGGCTTCGGGAGGAAATCGTCAAAACCGGTCCAATTCCTATTGTCAGTTTTGTAACATTTTGGGTCATCTAACCCGTGATTGTCGCAAGTTATCTCGTTTTTTACGCGAAAACAATGTCACTATCAATTCTTCTCAGTCGAATACTCCAATGGCTAATATCACCACAACTGGCTCACCTTCCGCTCACCTACATGGCTATTTAACAGCGGTGCCTCCAACCACGTTACTGGAGATCACTCCATGCTTCAGAATGTGTCAGACTATGGCGGACCGGATGAAATTATACTTAGGAATGGTAACAGTTTAAAATTTTCACATGTTGGTTCTAAACATATTAACACATCACTCAAAACTCTATACTTACCTCATGTGTTATGTGTTCCACATTTGCAAAGGAACCTTATTTATGTCGCTGAGTTATGCAAAACTAACCGGGTTTCTGTTAAATTCTTTCCATCTTATTTTCTTGTGAAGGATCTTCGCACGGGGGCGCGTCTCATACGGGGGGAGAACCATGAAGATGTTTACTATGCCAAGCTACCCTCAAAGCTACCATCCATCCCTCAACTCAATACTACCACTAGAACTTCATCACTACAATGGCGTCATACCTTGGGTCATCCGTCCACAAAAGTTTTCAAGTCTCTTCTTTCAACTTTAAGGCTTAGTTCCAAACTTTCTGATTTGCATTGTCCATCTTGTTCAATAAATAAGAGTCATAAATTACCTTTTGGCTCTAACTCATTTGTTGCTACTAAACCATTACAGTTGATATATTCTGATGTGTGGGCTCCCGTTCAAAGTTCTGTTGATCATTTTGTTGGATTAGTGTCTAAGTCCATAACTGTTTTGGTATGTACTTGACCCGATTATGAGCATGGTCCTTTTGGGTTGCCTTCACTATAGCAATATGTAGGATGATTTAAGGAGAGAAAGGTTTAAATATGATTTATTAATATATTATGAGAATAATATATTAAAGGAGAAATCATATTGTTTAATTAATATTAGTCAAGAATTAATTGTTAATTAATTTTGTGGCTAAAAGAGATTAATTAAACTTAGGGGACTAAAGTTGTAATTATAAGATAATTATAATTGGGCTATGGATCACCAAATAATATATAGGTTGGACGAATTCTATGGGTAGCCCATTAGAAATCGTCCAAGGGATATGTTTAAGGAGTCCATGGGCTGCTTAGGGCCTAAGCAGTCAAATTAGGGTTTCCTAGTTGTAAACCCTAATAGCCTACATGTATATAAAGGGCCCCTATGCCCCAAAAACGTGAACAAGTCTTCCATTAGGGTTTCCAGCCGTTTTTGGTGCCTCCCTTTCTTCTCCTCTTCATCCAAGTTGCATATGGTGTTTGTGACTCCATTAGAGGTACTACACTTGTGGTACTTGCTTTCAAGAGCTAAGGAAATTCAAGGAACTAGTTGTTATTGCTATATAACAACAAAAGGTATGTATTCTAGCTTTATATATGAATTTCGAAAATTATAGTAGCATGCCAGGTTTCTTTTTGTGTTCATAAAGCTGTATAACTAATAGTGAAAACATAGATCCAATACTAGGGTTGCATGCACACATAGGATTGTTTGTATTAAACCCATCAGTGGTATCAGAGCCATTGGTTTTTGTTTTCTATTAGCTTTTATTCAAATTTATGAACTTGTCATATTAGGGTTTATGGCTAATGAACCCTAAAGGCTAGGTATTTTTTCGCAATTAGGGTTGCTAAACCCTAGATGGCGATTTTTGCTAGGGTTTCCCAAATCCTTTCCTTAGCCTCCAAGATTTTGAAATCTAGGGTTTTCCAACCCTTGGATTTCGAAATTACCTCCTTCCCCAAGGTTAGATCCTAAATTTTAGGGATTTTGATAATCCCATATCTTGTAATTATCTTTTAATTGTTTAATATGGTAATTAAAGATCTTGAATTATCCCATCCCTTATTTTCGAGATTTAGAGAGGGATTCAAGGGATTTGGATATCTTAGATGTATAATTGGTAATTATCCTCATGATCTAGATAATCCCTTGTGATTTAATAATTTAAATTAATTGTTTAATTTATGGTAATTATTAAATCAACAGTTTTAATATTTAAAATTTTAATTTAAATGTCTCAAATTCAAAATTTTAAGTGAGATTAAAACCTAATTGTTTTGAAGAGTTTCAAAACTTGCCCTCAAGTTTTGGAATTTAAATTGTTGATTAAAAGTTAATTTTGAAAGTCTAAAATCCAAAACCCTGATTTTGAAAAGTTCAAATTAAACCCTTATGGTTTTATTAAATTAATTAAGTGTATAATTAAAAGAGATTTAATAAATCCATAATGATTTTGGTTAATTAAAAGTATAATTTAAACCACCTAGTATTTTAAAAGTGTAAAATACACCCTATACTATATATGACATTAAAAGTCTAATATTATATATGTATGAGTAAACAGTCAGTCTTACCGTTAGTAGGCCTCATTCACGAAGCTGGTCTATAAGGGGTGTTTAAGGAAATTGCCTATAAAATGGCGATTGAATGGGTATCCACTCTTACCCACCGCACTCTTGACTAGTGGAGGGTCGTTAGCCGAACGGGTAGGATAGGACAGAAACCTTCCATTATAAGTATAATGAAGTACAAAGTAACTAAATGCTGTTTTTTCAAATTCCCAAATCATAGTTACTTTAGGCAAAATGTGAAATTGTATGCTAACCCACGGAATTACACTTTGTACCCTTGTCAAACGTTAGTGGAGCGTGTGTGGTTAACCGGCACACTAATTTGGGGATGACATTGGTAGCGAAGGGTGACTCGATGTTTGTCATAGATCAATGGAGCGTGTGTGGCTAACCGGCACATTGATTAGGTGATTGTAGCATTGGGTGCACCACGTGATTCGTATGGTTATTCACACCTTGTTTGTGATCCTCGGCATCCCAGTCACGAATAGTAGGGCATAATCGAGATTAAACATGCCATTGAAGAGTTCAATGAGTCTCAAAAGATCTAGGAGTTTCAATTCATTTAAAACTTAATCTTCCTTTTCGTTTTTCATGGTGGAAATTGGTAAATCGTCATTTACCTACCTTCAAATATTTTACAACTAGATTACGGCATCCCTCTTCTAGGTTGTAGAGTATTGTGTTGGATCCTAGCTTGATGTTTCATTTGGGTGTTACATCAAGAATTCTAAACAACTTAACTTGAATTTTCTCCCATTTTGTAGATGTCTACGTCTTACAATGGTCTTCCCAAATCCTTTGGAACGAGCTTTCCAAATGAAGATGACGTTCCGAGATACGATCAAGGAAATGAGAGTCATGCTTCACTTCCTCCACCTCCTCCAATTATTCTCCCTGACCCACAAGTTCAAAGGCTTGAAAAGTTCAAGCTCACTCAAGCCCTTTTGGCAAGTAAACACGAAGATGGGAAACCTGTGTGTGCGCACGTCTTAGAGATGAAGTCATACATTGATAGGTTAAACATGTTGGGTGTCGAGATTTCAAGTGGGTTGGATATTGACTGGGTTCTTCAGTCACTTCCTGAATCATATAGTGAGTTCGTTAGAGAGTACTATATGATGGACCACGACGTGACCCTAATTGATCTCACCTACTTGCTTATAGCTGCTGAATCAACAATGATTTGGCGTACTGGTCAAGCAAATTTGTCTAGTGAATCAAACTCCCAAACTTCAATGGATACTGGCAACATTGGAAGTCCAGAAAGAACTAAATCTGTGATTGTCCGATGTGTTGTGCCAAAGGAGTCTATTTGCTTTTATTGCCAAGAGAAGGGGCATTGGAAACGAAGCTGCCCTAATTATCTGAGAGATCTAAGAGATGGGAGAGTCAAGACGTATGACTCTGCTTCAGGTAAAATCCATTAACTAACTCTTTTAAGTTCCTATTCTAGATTCTTAATACATGATGTGATAAGATTACATTTTGATGTTTTGTAGGATCGAAGAAAAGAGAGGAAGCTTGAGAAAAGAAGTGAGCTGAATCTGATCATGAAGAAATGGATTTTGATCGCATTACTTGAAGAATGGATTCTTGAGCTACTACTTGGAGTTAGAATAGATTGTTAAGAAATATGTAATAACATAGTTTTTCAATTGAGTTGAATTGTAAGGACAAAAATTTTTCCGCAATAAAATGAATTTTGACTTTATCTTATTTATTTATCCTTGCAATGGCATGTATGAAAGAATTGATGTTTGAATGTTTCTATTATTAGAAATAATGGATTTGATTCTTAATTGTGTTATTTGTGGAAATGTCAAAATTTTACCAAATAGGGAGAGTTTCTCATCACCCAAGTTTCAATTGGACAGAAACTTGGAATCATGCAATGTGCATTGTATGATGAATGAAAAACTTTCACATTTGGGAACCTTAGACTAATTCTTTGGCAAAGTGTCAATTGAAGGACTAGGAGATCGAGTACACTAGGTCGTACGTTGATCAAGTCTACCACAAGAGTGACAAAGATATTCGTCATGATTTACTAAAGTTTAGTAAATATGGTTATACTTATAAGATTAAGTATAATTCTAAGTTGATTGAAAGAGTTTCAATGAATAGTAGAACGAATAAAGAAGAATCAAGTAGGCAGAAAGATAAAAGTTTCTCTATTCTAAGAAGAAGAGAGAGTACCTTTTATTGTGTTTTATGATAAGTCTTTATGATTAAGAACCATGTCTCAATTGATCCTCTAAGTGAGTCTTAGTGCGATTGCATGTCTAAGAAGATGAATTGAGAATTGTAGAAATGGTTAAATCAAAGAGTCAATCATACTTCGTTCCAATATCAAGTCTTAGAGTCAAGATTGTGACATTGAGTGAAAAGTCTTAAGTAGGTTTATAACACTCATCAAATGTGGAATTTGGAAAAGTTTTCTTATTCTTGCACATTTGAAATTGGTAAGTTGTGCTGTCTTGGATAAGACAAAGACCAACTAGGACCAATTGTGTGAAGTGTTTTGTCTTGATAAATGCTTCACTAACTATTGAATATTTGTTTGTCAAGAAATGTTTCTTGACAAGAGAATCTTATATGTCAAGAAGTCAGTGGGAGTCTTAATGGTCTTGAAAAGGTTTCAAGAACAAATCAAGAATAAACCTTATCGATCATCACTAGCACACGACTTGAGGTTTACAACCTATCGTGCTGACATTGTGCCATTCCAATTGAGTTAATTGTGTATATGAGTTCTATGAGTTCTCATTTGAATACACACTAAAGCCTTAGTCGATGGAAAGTAAATTGATATGTAAGGACAAGTTACTAAACTACTTGGAAGGCGTGGTGGGCACTCGTGTTACCATAGGGCAAGAAATCAAGATTAAGAAAGTTCAGTCCATATGAGTTTGGATTTGTCGCAAACCTTGTTTTTGGCAAATTCACATGGATAGGAACTCATACACCATAAAATCTAAGTGTCATAAGATTCCCTCCTTCATGAAAATGACTGTGAGGAAATGCTTTCACTAAGAGAGATTTTAAGAAGATAGCAATTGTGAAAATTGTATTCTCAAATTCGATTATGGTTACGGCATCCCTTTCCATAGTTCGAATTGTGAGATTTGGCAATTAGTTTCAACATTTGGAACTTAGTAACATAAGTTATGAATTGTTTAAACACACATATGAGCTATCTAAGGCAAAGGTGTATAAGGTTAAGAAGCTTAGATAAAGGCTTATCGAAGCATCTGGTATTAGAAATATGGATTTCAGAGATTCAATAGGCATTGTTTTCTGAAAGTTCATTTGTTTTCTGAATACATGTCAAAGCTAGTGGGAGCATAAATGTTATGCTTATATGATAATCATCATGATAGTGGGAGCATAAGTGTTATGCTTGTATGATTGTTATGGCGAGTATTGCAAGTTAGCAATATTAATTATAGAAAAACAAAGATTCCATTTGCAAAGTTGCATGGGTTGAAAAGTTGTTTTGCTATAATTAAGGGAGAGAATATTATACTCCGTTTCAAAATCTAAAGCTTAGATTAAGAAATTTTAATATTTTCAGTCCAAGGATACATTGTGTGTTCTTAAAATTCGATTATGATTATGGCATCCCTCTTCATAGTTCGAATTGTGAGAACATGACACATAAAATATTATGGCAAAAGATTGGTAAAGTATCATATCTTTATGTAAGACATTATGCATCGTGTCCCATACGCTTCGGGTATAGGATCGATTGTAAATGCTATAGTATTTTACCATTCTAAAATTTTCCAAATGTCTAGCGCATTAAGAGGGAAAAAGGAATAGAATTGGTTTTGACTGAAAGAATTTAACAACTATCAAAGGATGATCCAAAGTTCGCTGAGGATTGATCGTTTGTAAGTAGTTGAAAGTATGGTATTGGATGGACCATATCGACATTATTACGAATAGATAAGATTCTATTAAGAATGAGTTGTCATATGGAAAATGTGGAAATGTTTCCATATTAGGAGTTGGATATTGAGAGTCTATGCCTAGATTAGAAACTTTTATGCAAGAAGGATGTTCAAAGGAATGTACTTTGAATGTGAGACTTCACATCTATGGAATTGTCTTGTAACAATTTCTAAGAAAGCACTTTGTAATTTCATTAGCCAAGTCTTGGTGATTTTTGTGCTATGACTTTACGAAAGGATCGTTGCGTAAAATGTTAGAATCTAGCATATTATAGTAGTGGCAAGAACCTTGTGTTCCTACACTAATAATTAGGATTAAGGAATTGTGAAATGAGCATCATTGGAAAAGTTTTCAGGTGATCTATTTCACAAAGCATGGACCATAGGAAACAAAGTGCGCATGTTTAGAGCATGGGACAATTGTTGGTATGATTCAAGTAATGAGTTGATTATCCGAAACATTAAATGATAAATAATGAGTAATCAATATGGTGGATAAATAGAAGGGTTTTATTTACTCTCACAAGTTTGGGGCCATATAGGATTAAGTATTGTTGTCATGTTTCAATTTGCATGTTTTGACTTCCAGAATAACTAGGTTATTCAAACATCCACAGTTGGTCATACGTTGGGAGTAGGTATGAATAAAGACTGTCATGAATCTGTCTGTAGATTGTCTGAAGTGTTTAGACATGGCACAAGTTTGCTGCAGAGTTCGTGAATGCTTTGATAAGATTAAAGTATTGGATTAAACCCACGCTCACTTGGATCACTTCACGGTTTTATCACGAGTGATTAGTGAGACGATAATATTGTATATTCTTGAAACCGAGACGTGTGAGTTGTTATTTGTTGGTCAGTTACACATTGATAATAAGTAAACGCACCAGTAACTTGGTGTTATAAAACTTATTGTTGTGTGTGATTCGATTAGTAAATGCAAGCGAGCATTTGAGTCGAAGTTTATCCATTCCTTTTACCCAAAGTGGGATAAAAGCGATATATGTGGGCCTCTCGATGATTTAGTGATGACATCTAAGCGCTTGGCCAAGCCGGGACTAAGTTGATGTGTTCAATTGTAGTCTGTTATCAGTCGTCATGAATCGGAAGTCGGGAAAAGGTATAGAGAGAATGATTGAAATTCATGTCTTTTGTCTATACGATATCTTGAGAATGGAGGAATATATAATCCCTTATCTAGAGGACACGCTATCTGATAAGATCAGAGTTGACAGCGGCTTTTGAAAGCTACGATTGCTGATCAGGTTTTGAAGTCATACGGAAAATAGTTATTAGACTTATCCAAGTGGGAGACTGTTGGATTAGTGTCTAAGTCCATAACTGTTTTGGTATGTACTTGACCCGATTATGAGCATGGTCCTTTTGGGTTGCCTTCACTATAGCAATATGTAGGATGATTTAAGGAGAGAAAGGTTTAAATATGATTTATTAATATATTATGAGAATAATATATTAAAGGAGAAATCATATTGTTTAATTAATATTAGTCAAGAATTAATTGTTAATTAATTTTGTGGCTAAAAGAGATTAATTAAACTTAGGGGACTGAAGTTGTAATTATAAGATAATTATAATTGGGCTATGGATCACCAAATAATATATAGGTTGGACGAATTCTATGGGTAGCCCATTAGAAATCGTCCAAGGGATATGTTTAAGGAGTCCATGGGCTGCTTAGGGCCTAAGCAGTCAAATTAGGGTTTCCTTGTTGTAAACCCTAATAGCCTACATGTATATAAAGGGCCCCTATGCCCCAAAAACGTGAACAAGTCTTCCATTAGGGTTTCCAGCCGTTTTTGGTGCCTCCCTTTCTTCTCCTCTTCATCCAAGTTGCATATGGTGTTTGTGACTCCATTAGAGGTACTACACTTGTGGTACTTGCTTTCAAGAGCTAAGGAAATTCAAGGAACTAGTTGTTATTGCTATATAACAACAAAAGGTATGTATTCTAGCTTTATATATGAATTTCGAAAATTATAGTAGCATGCCAGGTTTCTTTTTGTGTTCATAAAGCTGTATAACTAATAGTGAAAACATAGATCCAATACTAGGGTTGCATGCACACATAGGATTGTTTGTATTAAACCCATCACATTTCACATATTATATAATATTTGTGGACTATTTCTCGAAATATGTGTGGCTCTATCCAATGAAAAAGAAATCTGATGTTTCCACTTTATTTCCTCAGTTCAAACTTCTGGTCGAAAAGTTTTTCCAAACACCTATTGAATCTATCTTCACCGATAATGGTGGAGAATACATGGGTCTTCTACATTTCCTCAAACAACATGGTATTTCCTATTACACCACTCTACCTCACACATCCGAGCAAAATGGTATTGCTGAAAGGCGCCATAGACATATAGTTGAAACCGGTCTCGCTCTTCTCCACCATGCCAAACTTCCATTAACTTTTTGGTCTCATGATTTTCAAACAACAACTTATTTAATCAACATGCTTCCTACACCCATTCTCAACAACCAAACACCTTATCAACATCTCTTAAATCAACCACCTAACTACACCAAACTTAAACCTTTTGGTTGCTTATGCTAGCCATGGTTGCAACCCTACACCACCTCCAAACTTCAACCACGATCTAATCCATGTATTTTCCTTGGATATTCTACCTCATAAATCAGCCTACAAGTGTTATGACCCCATCAACGATCGTCTATACCACTCTCGCCGTGTTCAGTTTATTGAAAATGAGTTCCCTTCCCAAATTGAACTCACCAAGCCCTTACCCAAACCAGATGAATTCCTTATACCATGTACCTCATCTCCTCACCCACATCTCATTCGTGTCCTAACTTCAACTTCACCAGAAAGCACAACCACTGATGATACTACTATCATTCCCCCCAACCCTATATCCCCTTCACCACAACCTACCTCTCCCCTTCCTTCGAATTCACCAGAAACCTCTCCACCTACTACCTCACCCTCTCAACACTCGACCCAAACACCACCCTCCCCCTCAACTGCCTCTAACACACCATCCTCTACTCATCCTGCCACCTCTACTTCCTATCCAAACTCACAACTTGTACGCACCAGAAAGCGAAACTCCAAATACTTTAATGACTCCTTTATCAACACTACCACTCTTCACCCAATTCCCGCCACCATTGAACTCTGACAACCCGAAACTTTTGTCTCGCACACTTAGCCATTTCAATCAAAGTTAAATGTGTTTCGTTGACTTCTGGCACTTTTTGAGGGTTCGTTTAGGTGATTCTAAGCTTGAGTATGACCAAGGTTGAGTTTAGGATGAGTCAGCAAGTCGTATACTGTCAAAACAGGGCCATACACACCCTTAGAGGGAGTGTACGGCCGTACAAATGGGTGTGCGGCCGCACACACACCTCCTGGCAGCACACTCCTTTCTAGGCAGCACACCCACCCTATATAAAGGGTAGACCCCTTTCCTGTCATTCCTTTAACATCCTGGCAGCACACAACACCTTTTCTCTCAAGCTTCTTCAACCACAAACCCTCCCAAGGCTTCAAAAACGTGAGTAATCCATCCCTTAGCTTGTTATACTTGAAGAACCATTTCATTTAAGCCTTGATTCATCAAATTTCATCATGTTCTTCATCTCTTGAAGGAGTGCGGCCGCACACCTTCATAAGGTTGGCCGCACACTCCTAAAACCAACTTCCATATTCGAGTTGGACATGAACCTAGCCTTGATACACCCTAGATTTGACGTTTTGGACATCTTTGTGTGGGGTGTAGGACCGCACACACCCTTGTGCGGCAGCACACTCCAAGTGTGCAACAAAACACTCAAATGTGCGACCACACACCCAAGTGTGCGACCACACACTCATTATAGGACCACAAACACACTTCTAGGACCCCTAACTTGCACTACAATTGAGTTTGGACCAAGAACACTTCATGTATGCAAGTGTAGGCCTTGAAAATACCACAAGATCACCTCTCATCTTGAGTGTACGACTGCACATCCATTGGGTCGTACACACCTTAAAGGTGGTCATACACTCCCCTCAAGCAATCCTTCAAGATTCTAACACTTAGTTCAAGTAGTCCCAAGTTCCTAGAGTGGTTCTCCATCACATTTAGTGGTGAAATACCTCATTTGACTCCTTTATGTATCATTGCATGTTAATTAGGATCAAATCGTGTTCAAGGTTTCACTTGAACACCTAACTTTTCGTGTCGATCCCTCATTCAAATCATCCGAGGTGAGTTCATACCCCTACGCCTTTTTCCGAGTTTTTCATGTTTTCAGGGGGAATACAAGCAAAAGTACAAGGAAACTTGTGCTCAAAATATATTAATTTGTTTAAGATAATTATATTTTCAGTATGCTTTTAACACGGAAAACAGTTTTACAAACCAATTAAGAAATCAACACGTAGAAACAGTTTTCAAAACCAGAACAATGAACTTGTGAATCATGTAGTAAAATTGTAACATCCCAATATTCAAGGCTAAAGATTTCATTTTTAAATAAGATACTACATAAAACCATCAGTACAAAAACATTCATTATAATATCTCATGACAAACCAAAGTGTCAGTAATCAAAACATATTATCATAAAACCATATCAGAGTGTAATCCCAAAGATCTCATGTGCGGAAAACATAGTGTGATGCGCTACGATCGAGCCAAATCCTTTCCTTGAAAACAAAATACCTGAAACCAAAACTGAAAACCGTAAGCACGAAGCTTAGTGAGTTCCCCAGATACCACATACCATACAAACCAACTGATCCATACATGCCATACATAGCCAAGAGCCATACATAACCAACATATCCATAATCAAGTAAGGTGCTATGTGCCAAACATAGTCTTTCTAAGGTGCTATGTGTCAAACATAGTCAAGAGCCATACATAACCAACATATCCATAATCAAGTAAGGTGTTATATGCCAAACATAGTCTTGCTAAGGTGCTATGTGCCAAACATAGTCAAGAGCCATACATAACCAACATATCCATAATCAAGTAAGGTGCTATGTGCCAAACATAGTCTTGTGGTTATGTCACGGGCCACACGTGGTCTTCCTAGTCAATCCTGGGGCCACTCCCTGGGTCTTACAAACAAGTGCCAAGAGCCACCCCCTGGTCTTCCATACACAATATCATACAGTGCGCCAGGAGCCACCTCCTGGTCTTCCATACACAATATCATACAGTGCGCCAGGAGCCACCTCCTGGTCTTTCTTACATATGGCCTAGGGCTAACCCCCAGGTCCTCCTATCATACATTATAACATACTGTGTGCCAGGAGCCGCCTCCTGGTCTTTCATGCATAATGCCTAGGGCTAACCCCCGGGTCTTCATATCATACATAACTACATGGGTCGACATTGTGGCCGTAGACCCATACAAACAGTGAGGAGACTCGCCTCGCACTGCTGAAATTTGCTGATAATCCTCTGGCTGCTGACCGACAACTCTCTGAACCACTGCTCCACTAGCTACTAGTATCAACATAACACTTAGTTCCAAACTGAACTCTAGAAGTCAAACTAAGTCAACCTTCCAGTTGAATCGACTCGTCGAGTCAACCCATAGACTCGCCGAGTCCTTAAACTCAGAAGCTCTCAAAATACGACCCAACTTGCCAAGTCACCCCAAGACTCGTCGAGTTCAATGATCTATGAGTCCCATCCTGTCCAACTCACTGAGTCACCACTCAACTCACTGATCTGTGTCTTAACCAGAAGAGGTTGGGGGGTTCTGCAACCTGACTCGTCAAGTCCAAGAACAAACTCGTCGAGTCCAAGGCAATCTTCAACAGACTCGCCGAGTTGTTCTTCCAACTCGCCGAGTCCATGCACATATTCATACAACTCGTCGAGTACACCCATGTGACTCGCCGAGTCTCTCCAGTTCTCAATCCATACAATGTCTTTTTGAGCCATGCAGGGACTCCAACCCATAGATCCATTCTTCTAAAGTCTAACCCCTACGTAAAAGTGCAAACTTTACGTGAAACCAAGGAGCTAAAGGTTCAAAAGACTCTAGGGCTAGGGTTTAAGACAAAGGGGCTTCACCAATAACTCAATGGTTGCTGCTTTAAGACATTCTGGACCATCACAACCCTAGATCCGAAGTAGCAACCTCAGATCTAAGCCCCAAACCTGAAATAGACCTCAATATTGCCAAAATAGTCCCAAATCTCATTCAACAATAGATCTAGATGCAAAAAGGGTGAAGGTAACAACTTATTACCTCCAAGATGACCTCCTACTGAAGAATAATCCAAATCACTGTAAACCCCCTTGATCCAAGCTTCTCTTCACAAAAACCACTTATCTAAGCTCCAAATTGCTTCCAAGGACTCTCACTCACGATTTAGGGTTTCTGGATCTCAAAAGGGTAGCAAAGAGGCTGGGGAAGGGATGTAATGTCCTTTAATTAGGGAACAACCCCTAGGATTAGGGTTTTTCTCGTCCACACCAAACTCGCCGAGTCCACTAGCCGACTCGCTGAGTCGGTCACTTACTCTATGCCCCGGATCCCGCTCTGACTCGTCGAGTTGACTCTTGACTTAGAGCCTTTCCTTTATTTTCTTGGTCTTTCTGACTCTGGGTGTTACAAAAATGTATTATTTTATAAAGGATTCATGCAAATTATAAACAAGACTTTCTGTATTATTACTTGTAGATTTATTAGGCTAAGTTTGAGACACGTCCTTAGTAACACTCACCACAAGAAACAGAGTGTAGGACTAGCACTTATGACCAAAGTCTCTTGTAGGGAGAGCATGACTGTTGTGTATAGATCTATACGGGACTGACAATCCAGCACCTCACTGCTAGCTACAGTCGGGCCGGCAGGTCTGCGGGTGACAAAGTCATTAAGGATACAGGCCGTTGCGGGTTATATCCAGTCAGTTATGGTCATAAAACTCACAACTTAGGTAACAAAGATTTACTTTTGTAATAATGAATCAAATGAACTAACCTCAAAGTAATAACCAATTTAATTACTGGAGGGTATTAATAATAATACCTTCAGGACTTAGTTCATCACGGTTTTCTTTTGTTTAGTTTTATTTATGTAATAAGGCTAATATACCTCTCTGGGTGTAACCAGGATTTTTAAAAGAAAACTGCTTTTATCAAAACGAGTATGGTAGATACTTGCAAACCTCAGTGTAAAACGGATAATCAACCATCAACCTTTAGGGAAAATATAGGATTTTCCCGGGATAAACCGGCTATTCAAAACGGATTGTTTTGCAACCAATAGATATTCATATTCATCCCACGACAGATTAGATTGTACATGTTCTGTACAAACTTGGAAGTCATGGAATGAGTGGGTTTTTCAAACACGCTTTTCATAAGAAAATATAGGATTTTCTTGAGGAACACTTTTTAAATGGATTCAAATAACACTTTTCCACCAAACTAAATGCTTATTAACTCACCAGTTTATGCTGATATTCTTTCAAAACTGCTTGTATTCTCAGGGAATTAGTAGACAGGTATTTCCAGGAGTTTGGTGAAGTCGAAGCGTTAGAGTTGCACCTTTCAATTTTACTTTTGATAAGGACAAAACTATGTATTAAACAATGTAAACCTTTTTTCACATATGTATTCAATGTCTGGTTGTGTTTACTATGCTTGCTATGATACAACTGTTGTGATACTACGCATGACGTCAGCCACCCCCGAACGTTTCCACCGCTCCGGTTTGGGGGTGTGACAGATCCTAATACACACACTCAAGCTCTCAAAGACCCCGAGTGGCACAAAGCAATGGATCAAGAATTCAATGCACTCATGAAGAATGGAGCATGGGAATTAGTACCACGTGGCACCCATAATCTGATTGGTTGTAAATAGGTTTTTCGAGTTAAATGAAACTCAGATGGTACAATTTCCAAGTACAAGGCTCGCTTGGTTGCAAAAGGCTATCTACAACAACATGGGAAAGACTATTTTGATACATTTAGTCCGGTCACCAAACATGTGACTATTCGAGTCATTCTATCTCTAGCTTTTTCACACAACTGGCCCTTACGCCAACTTGATGTGAATAATGCATTCCTCTATGGGACTTTCCATGAGGACGTCTTCATGACTCAACCACCGGGGTTCACTCACCCTCAATTTCCCACACATGTTTGCAAACTATGAAAATCCCTATATGGTCTGAAACAAGCTCCACGGGCATGGTACATTGATTTGACATCATTCCTTCTTACTTGTGTTTTTCGAAAATCCTTGGCTGATGCATCCCTTTTTATCTATAATCATGACAATATCTTGTGCATCTTTATGGTCTATGTTGATGACATAGTACTCACAGGTAACAACAATGTATTTCTTGATCAATTCATTGATACATTTGTTGGATATAGTGTCTAAGTCCATAACTATATTTGGTATGTACTTGACCCGACCCGACATGGTCCATTTGGGTTGCACTTCACCCGAACAATTTATGGATAATATTTGAGAATAGTACAAGTTATGATTTATTAATATATTATAAGTTCTAATATATTAATATAAGATCATATTATTTAATTAGTAGTGATCTATAATTAATCTAGGATTAATTTAGAGATCAAAGATATTACTAATTAAATATGGGCTTCTATATTTATATAGTGTGGGCTAGTGCTTATTTGGAATGGGCTAGGCTTGCATGGGAAAAGTCCATGGATACTCCATGGAGCTTTAACCCATGGATCTCATGGAAATGAAGAGACATGGGTATTAGGGTTTACATGGAAGTAACCCTAATCCATCACACTATATAAAGGAGGCTTTGGTTCTTGAAATCAAGCTAGTGAACACTAGTTGACACTTGTTGAGGTGAGGGCCGATTTCAAGATAGTAGTGACTATTCTCTCAAAGTTCCAAGTTTGTGGTGATTTGTGATTTCCACTTGAGGCATCCACACTATTGGTGCTAGGCTCTAAAACTCCAAGCAATCAACTACAACTTCAAGGTAAGTATTTCTACTAGCTTTATTTGATTCATGTTCCCCATGCCATGCTAGGTAGGATATGAACCTTGGAAAAATAATTATTTGAATGTATCTTAGACAAACATAGATCCAAGGTTTATTAGGGTTGCATGTACACTTAGGAAGTGTTAGAATGCTCAAAACCCAACAGTGGTATCAGAGCCTAGGCTTGTTTGTTTGATACTTGTTGCAATATTATGGAGAAAGTCGAAAAACTTGTTGTCTGACTTCTGGACTCGGCGAGTCCATGGGGGGACTCGTCGAGTGCACTTGTATCTTCAACCTACTCGGCGAGTAGGTTCATGCACTCGGCGAGTAGGGTCGACAGAGTCCAGATTTTCGACTTAAGTTGTTGGAAATGGATTAGAAACATTACCCTAAACTGTTTTGGTACTTGAAAACTTGTTTTAGTTGGCGTAATGTCTTGCTAATTCATTTACAACAACTAGTTATCAAAATTACAAAGTTTTAAATGTGATTTTGATTCATGAAAGTGTTCATATTCATGTTCTTGTTCTTATGATGTTTAGATGATCATAGGAATTAGTTGTAACCTATGTGGCAGTTTAATTCTTGATCATAATGTGTTTTAATGGTATCCATAACTTGTCCTCAAGTTATGGAAAACCAAAAGTCACTTGAGTTAAAAACCATTAAAAGAACACAAGAGTTAGAAAAATGAAGAGTCTTCATTTTATTACTCTAATAAACTCATAAATTACAAGAAATGAAAAGTTTTGAAAGTTTACAAAACTTGCCCTCAAGTTTTGGAACAAGTAAAGTCAAGTTAAACTTTAGTTCCAACCCTTAGAATTTTAAAAGGTTAAAATTCAACCCTTATACTTATATTATTATGATTTAATTATATATATATATATATATATATATATATATATATATATATATATATGTATGTATAAGAACAAAGTCGTTTTACCGCTAGTACGCCTCATTCACGAAGCCGGTCTATAAGGTGGGTATAAGGTTGTTGCCTATAAAATGGCAACTTAATGGGTGTCCACTCTCACCCACCGCTTGCTTGACCGGTGGAGGGTCGTTAGCCGAACGGGTAAGACAAGGACTTACAAATTCTCATTAAAAGTATGATGAATATTATAAAGTAACTAAATGTTTTATTAAATTTCCAATCTTAGTTACTTTAGGAAAAATGTGAATAAGGTGCTAATCCATGAAATTACACTTTACACTTTGTTTAAGTCGTTGGTGGAGCGTGTGTGGTTAACCGGCACACTAACTTGGACATAACAAGGTAGGTAAAGGGTGACTTAAGGTTTATTATAGTATCGATGGAGCGTGTGTGGTTTACCGACACATCGATTGAGTGATAAACTTTAAGGGTACCAAGTGATTTGCATGGTTACTTCACACCTCGTTTTGTGATCCTCGGCATCCCAGTCACAAAACTTGGAGGGCACACTCGAGATTGAAACATGCCTTTGAAAAGTTCATTGCATCTCAAAGAATCTAGGAATTTCTAAGAACCAATTAAAAAAAACCTAATATCTAATATTTCGGTTTTCGTGGTGGAAATTGGTGAATCGTCATTCACCTACCTTTCAAATATGTTATAGCTTGGATTACGGCATACCTCTTCCAAGTTATAATATATTGTGATTGGATGCTAGCCTTAATATTACATTTGGGTGTTTTATTAAGGACTCTCCTAATATCTAAACTAATCTTGTCCATTTCTTTCAGATGTCTTCAAACAATGTTGCTTCTGGCTCTAACCCTAATAGCTCCTTTACCCTTATGAACTTGTGTGGGAAAGTCACCTTTGATGGATCCAACTTCAATGAGTGGATCAGAAACATCAGGATGATTACCCGCTACGAGGACAAAGAATATGTCCTTGACAAGGAGCTTAAGGAGATTGATGAGACCACTGCAACTCCTCAGGAGATCGCTGGCTTTCGGGCACATGAAAGGGATGCTACGAAATTGGCTTGCATCATGATGGCCACGATGACAGCGAAACTCCAAAAGTCTTATGAGGATTTCTACCCTTGTGAAATGCACCAAGATTTGATGGAAAGATACCATCAAAGTGCACGACAAGAGATGTATGAAATCATCTACTCCATGATAACAGCCATGATGAAGGACGGGGAATCCGTCACGAGCCACATGCAGAAAATGCAAAGGTATGTGGATCGTTTGCTGAAGCTTAATGTGAACTTCCCTGAGGATCTTGCAATAGATATCATTTTGCACTCCTTACCATCGTGCTATGATCAATTCCGCATGACATATCACATGAATAAGGAAGAGGTCACACTCAGCAAACTTCAGGGACTTCTCAAGACCGCAGAAACAGGTCTTAAGGGGAAGTCGGTTGTTAACACTCCTACTCCAAACTCTACTACGGTTTTGGCAATCGGGAAAACTCGAGGGAAGAAAAGAAAGAGATCTTCGAAGGGTGCCAAGGGTCGGACCCTTGATGGCTCTTCTTCAAGTGGAACCAAGAAAGGTTTCATCACTCCTTCTTCTGACCCAAAAGAGGCTGAATGCTTCTATTGCCATGAAAAAGCTCATTGGAAGCGGAACTGCCCAAAGTACCAGCAGGATGTAAAGGATGGGAAAGTTAAACCCAACCATGCAGGTATTTACACTATCTTATCTAATAACTCACCCCATTCTAAATCTTGGGTCCTTGATACCGGTTGTGGTATTCATATTTGTTGTGACTTGCAGGGACTAAGAAGAAGTGAGAATGTGGAGCAAGGAAGAATAAACTTGATCATGGGGAATAGGAAAGCTTCACCTGTCACCAAGATTGGAGTTTATACTTTATCGCTAAGTAGTGGGTTTAATTTAGATTTGAATAAATGTTGTTATTTGTCAGGAATGGAAAGAAATATTATTTCCTTTCATGCTTTGTACAAACAAGGGTTTACCTTTTCGTTTAATAATGAAGTTGGTTCTATTGATGCTTTCTTTAATAATGTTCTTTATTTTAAAGCATTAACTTGTGATGGTGTGTATGAAGCTGTATCTATTGTAGATAAATTAGGAAATAATGTTTTGTGTATTGATTCTATTAATAATAATAACTTGGATAAATCATCATTATGGCATTGTCGCCTTGGACATATAAGCAAGAAACGCATAGGCCAATTCCAAAAGGATGGAGTCTTGGAGTCATTTGACCTAAAGTCAGATGATAGTTGCGAATCATGCTTACTTGGAAAAATGACAAAGTCACCCTTCACAGGCTCGTGTGAGAGGGGTGAAGGTTTGTTGGATCTTGTACACACGGATGTGTGTGGACCATTCAAACATGCCACAAGGGATGCTAATCGTTATTATTTGACTTTTACTGATGATTACAGTAGATATGGATATGTCTACCTAACCAAGCATAAGTCAGAGACTTTCAAGAAGTTTAAGGAATTTAAACAGGAAGTCGAGAATCAATTGGGCTGGAACGTTAAGATGCTTCGATCCGATTGTGGTGGTGAGTATCTTAGTTCAGAGTTCCTTGACTATCTTAGGGAATGTGGGATTGTCTCACAATTGACACCTCCCAGGACACCACAGTTGAATGGTGTGGCTGAGAGGCGTAATCGAACCTTGTTAGATATGGTTCGTTCCATGATGAGTCGAGCTACGCTACCAATCTCATTCTGGGGGTATGCCTTAGAGACTGCCGCCCATATTCTTAATCTGGTCCCTACAAAGAAAGTTGCCAAAACTCCTCACGAGATGTAGACTGGTAAAGTACCTAAACTAGACCACATCAAGATTTAGGGTTGCGAGGATTTCGTGAGACGCGAGACTCATGATAAGCTCGAACCCCGAAGCGAGAGGTGTATTTTCATCGGCTACCCACAGCAATCCTTTGGTTACCTCTTCTACAGACCTAGTGATAATGTGGTCTTTGTAGCAAGAAGAGGAGTTTTTCGAGAAAGAGAGTTTATAAGCCAAGGAAACAGTGGGAGGCAAATTGATCTTGAAGAAATTCAAGAGTCAAGTGGTGAAGGAACTTCAAACCCTACCCCTCAACTTGAGGAGGAAACTCCTGTAGAGCCAGTTGATGTGCCTGTACATCTGAGGCGTTCCACGAGAGTTAGGAATGCACCTGAGCATTATTATGGTTTCCATATTACTGCGGAAGGTGAGACACTTATTAGTGATGAGACACTAGTAGGTCTGGATGAACCTAACAGCTACACGGAAGCCATGGCAGGCCCTGAGGCTGCTAAATGGAAAGAGGCTATGGATAGCGAGATACAATCCATGTATGAAAATCAAGTTTGGAACTTGGTTGAGAATGTACCTGGTCGTAAGACTGTAGGGTGCAAATGGATCTTCAAGAAGAAGACCGACATGGATGGTAATGTACACACTTATAAGGCACGACTGGTTGCAAAAGGTTATTCTCAAACTCCAGGAGTTGATTATGATGAAACCTTTTCACCAGTGGCCAAGATAAAGTCTATTAGGGTTCTGTTAGCCATTGCTGCATTTCATGACTATGAAATATGGCAAATGGATGTCAAAACCGTTTTCCTTAATGGAAAGTTGGCTGAGGATGTTTACATGGTTCAGCCAGAGGGTTTTGTCAGTACTGAGTACCCCAATAGAGTGTGTAAACTCGAGAAATCCATTTATGGATTGAAACAGGCACCTCGCAGGTGGAATCTTTGCTTTGATGAGAAAGTCAAGGAATTTGGCTTTTCAAGGAGTAAAGATGAATCTTGCGTCTATATCAAGGCTAGTGGGAGCATAGTTAGTTTTTTGGTACTGTATGTGGATGACATACTACTCATAGGAAATGACATCCCAACCCTGCAGGAAGTAAAGTCCTGGCTTGGGAAGTGTTTCGCTATGAAGGACCTTGGTGAAGCTGCCTATATCCTAGGGATAAAGATTTTGAGAAACAGGAGTAAAAGGCTAATTGGACTTAGTCAAAGTACCTACTTGGACAAAGTGTTGAAAAGATTCAACATGCATAACTCCAAGAAAGGTGAGTTACCCATTCAGAGTAACGCCAGATTGAGTAAGACACAAAGCCCTAGTACTGAGGCTGAGATAGCAGAAATGAGTCGACTTCCTTATGCTTCAGCTGTAGGATCGATCATGTATGCTATGACGTGTACTCGACCTGATGTAGCCTTTGCTTTGAGCATGGTTAGCAGGTATCAGGGGAACCCTGGCAAGGAACACTGGACTGCGGTAAAGAATATCCTCAAGTACCTGCGAAGGACTAAGGACTGGGTCCTTACCTTCGGTGGGAGTGATGACTTGAGAGTTGTAGGGTATAGTGATGCTAGCTTCCAGACTGATAGGGATAATTTCCGCTCACATTCGGGCTGGGTCTTTACCTTAAACGGAGGAGCAATCACTTGGAAGAGTTCCAAGCAGGAGACAGTGGCTTATTCTACTTGTGAATCAGAGTATATAGCGGCAAGCGAGGCAGCAAAGGAGGCTATATGGCTAAAGAACTTCATCGGAGACCTTGGAGTTGTACCAGCTATAAAAGAGCCAATGGAGATTTTCTGTGACAACAATAGTGCGGTTGCCTTAGCCAAGGAACCAAGAGATCATGGGAGATCCAGACACATTGACAGAAAATATCACTTCATCAGACATCGAATAGAAGAAGGGATCCTCGTGGCGAAGAGGGTATCATCAGATGAGAACCCAGCAGATCCCCTCACGAAGGGACTGGGTAGGGTTAAGCATCTCCAGCATGCTCGGAGCATAGGGCTAAAGGATGATATAAGTTTTAGTAGTTAGATAAATTATGAAATTTGTAAAGTGTAATTGACATTTGATGATGAATAAAAGGTGTTTTATTTATGAGTAAAGTGTTGCTATCTCTTGTCAATCGTTTACTATATTTCTTTTACATGTTTTGACTTCCAGAATAATTATGTTTGGTATATCATACTATTCAAACCTCCACAGTCGGTCATATGTCGGAAGTAGGTATGAATCAAGACTGTCATGATTGGTTGCAGAGGTCTAAGGTGTTGGACATAGCTACAACAATCATGAGTGCTCATAAGTTCTGAGCATTGGAATCAACCCACGCTCACTGGAATCACTTCATGGAATTTTATCTCGAGTGATCGTGAGACGGTAATATCATATAAGTCTTCAAACCTAGAGATATAATTTGTTACTTACGAGTTGGTTATGCATTCATTGTATGAAAACGCATTGGTAACTCGATGTTATAAAACGTGCTTTTGTGTGTAATTCAATGAGTGGTAAAACAAACATATGAGTTGAAGTTTATCTGTTCCTTCTTGGATTAGAAGCTGATATCTGGGCCCCTCGATGATTTTGTTTTGACCTATGTATCAGGCCCGGTCAGAACTAAATTGATGTGTTCAGTTGAGTTCTATGTCAAACAAATCGGAAATCGGGAAACAAATGTTAGACAATAAGCAAGACAATGTTCCATGTATTTGTCCGGCTGATATCTAGAACAGAGGATTATATGATCACTTATCTAAATGGCGCGTTCTAGTTCAACAAAGTTTAAAGAGCTACAATTGTTGATCGGTTCCTGAAGTTATACTTGCAAATATAGTTACTAGACTTATCCAAATGGGAGACTGTTGGATATAGTGTCTAAGTCCATAACTATATTTGGTATGTACTTGACCCGACCCGGCATGGTCCATTTGGGTTGCACTTCACCCGAACAATTTATGGATAATATTTGAGAATAGTACAAGTTATGATTTATTAATATATTATAAGTTCTAATATATTAATATAAGATCATATTATTTAATTAGTAGTGATCTATAATTAATCTAGGATTAATTTAGAGATCAAAGATATTACTAATTAAATATGGGCTTCTATATTTATATAGTGTGGGCTAGTGCTTATTTGGAATGGGCTAGGCTTGCATGGGAAAAGTCCATGGATACTCCATGGAGCTTTAACCCATGGATCTCATGGAAATGAAGAGACATGGGTATTAGGGTTTACATGGAAGTAACCCTAATCCATCACACTATATAAAGGAGGCTTTGGTTCTTGAAATCAAGCTAGTGAACACTAGTTGACACTTGTTGAGGTGAGGGCCGATTTCAAGATAGTAGTGACTATTCTCTCAAAGTTCCAAGTTTGTGGTGATTTGTGATTTCCACTTGAGGCATCCACACTATTGGTGCTAGGCTCTAAAACTCCAAGCAATCAACTACAACTTCAAGGTAAGTATTTCTACTAGCTTTATTTGATTCATGTTCCCCATGCCATGCTAGGTAGGATATGAACCTTGGAAAAATAATTATTTGCATGTATCTTAGACAAACATAGATCCAAGGTTTATTAGGGTTGCATGTACACTTAGGAAGTGTTAGAATGCTCAAAACCCAACAACATTAGCTAGTCGTTTCTCCATCAAGGACTTGGGTCCTCTACACCATTTTCTTGGCATTGAAGTTATTCCTACTACCAATGGTTTATTCCTTACTCAACACTGTCATATCCAAGATCTCCTAACTCAGTTTCATATGGATGGTGCTAAAGAGGTGGCTACCCCCTACATTCTTCCATTGTTATCCACTCCATGGACAGCTCACCAAGTGTTGATCCAACTCCTTACCGAATGTTGGTAGGTTCCTTGCAATACTTGGCCTTCACAAGGCCCGATGTTTCCTTTCCGGTTAACCAACTAGCCAAATTTATGCACTCTCCCTCAGATATTCATTGGCAGGCATTAAAAAGGTTACTACACTATCTAAAGGGTACAATTCATCGTGGCCTTTATCTTAAAAAGGGTTCCTCTCTTGATCTTAAAGCTTTCTCTGATTCTGATTGGGGTGGTGTCTCGAATGGCGGTCGTTCTACTATCGCTTACATACTTTATTTGGGCTCTAACATAATCTCATGGAAATCGGCTTGCCAAAAATCTGTTTCACGATCCTCCACTGAAGCAGAATACAAAGCTCTAGCCAATGCAGCAACAGAAGTTTCATGGGTTCAAAACTTACTCGCCGATCTTGGTGTCAAACAGTCTGAACCGCCTACACTTTTTTGTGATAACACTGGAGCTACTTATCTATGTGCCAATCTAATCTATCATTCTCGCATGAAACATGTAGCCTTGGACTACCATTTTATACTGGAAAAAGTTGTTGATGGTTCCTTGAAAGTTCTTCGCATAAACTATGTTGATCAACTTGCAGATGCGCTCACCAAACCGCTCAGTCGCAACCCCTTTCTTCGTTTGCGTTCCAAGATTGGAGTCTCCGATGAATCCTCCATCTTGCGGGGGCGTATTAAGAATCAAGACTAATATCAATCTAATAGTTAATTGCTATGTATAGATCCTACATTATTGTCAAGTCATATACAACTGTAAATAATTACCTAATGTCGCTCCTGAATAGTCTCGTGTCCATATGTACTACTTTGCTATATATAGCCCCTTTGTAAATCATTTTGAATGAAATTTGAATCAACACAATTTACAGAAATTCATGTATCCTCTTTACCTTAGACACCCACCAATGGATTATATCTAAACTGAAGCTATGAAGCATGAATATGATAAAGAACATAAAGGTAATTTTTAAATGGGGGTATAAAATGCATTAGAATGATTTGTCTTGCAAGCTGTAAAAGACAGAGACTACAAATTCTTGACAAAAGCTATTGAAGAAGCTTATAAAGGAGAAGAAGCATAAAATGCATTTGAACTTTGTCATGCAACTAAACAAAACGCAATTTCACACCAACAAATTACACAAAACTGGTTGTCACTTTTATCATAACTGGAACAATGTGATTTAGCTACATTTTTATTTATTTGTGTTTTATGACATATTTTTTATACTTTTATTTGTTTAAGTCTTTACAAGTTTACATTATTTTTCTAATATAATATAGTTGATAACTTTTTTTCTCAAACTGATAGATTTTATTTGGCACAAAATAAAATAAAAGGGTAAAATGGTCATTTTCAGCATTCAGTATAGTCAGTCAGATATGTAATCAAACAATATTTCAGTCATATGAGGCTTTCACTCAGTCAGCAACTATCAAAAAATTTAGACTTTTTGGTTTTTTAAACCATTAAAATTGACGATGACTTCATGCGTTTTTTTAACCGATTCAATGACCGGTCCGATTTTCAAAACATTGGTCCTATCATAACATGGAAAGTGACCCACCGTCATACTTATCTAATGGGAAGTGGAGAATAGGGGACGTACCTACAAGGATCTGAATGGATGTCAACTTCCAAGTTAAGATTGCGCTCCTTGATTCTACCAAATCCATAGTTTGATACTCGAGATGGAAATAGCATTTTGTGCTTATCAATTCGAGATGACCAAATAACTAATTTGAGGTAACTAAAATTAAGACTCGATTGTAGAAATCATGGACTAATCTCTAACAATTGGTTAGTGAACATGTCTTGAATATTCTACCACATAATGATTTCCTAGAGAAACTCAAAAAAAATATTTTGTATGCTGGAGGAAATCCGAGAGAATGATTTTATAATATTAAAGAAAGACAAGATGACTATCAAAAAATACAAGACGTTGTCCCTTGGTCTCATGAATTTTGCAATAAGATTGGTGCCAGATATTATAGAGACAAAATCAATCAATATGTCGAAAGATTACCATGGAGTTATTATACGTCCAAGTGAAACTACTACTATTAACATGGTGACACAACACTTCTTTGAAAAACATGATAAAAAAATCAAGGATGTCAAACCAATAAACCAGTGTGATTTTCACGACGTGACCACATAGGTGTCACGACGTGACGATGCTGGTTCACCGACTGTTTTGGACGGACGTTGTCATGACGTGATTCATGGCTATCACGACATGACGATAGACTTGAACGAAACTAAGTTGGATTGTGACTGAGTGTGGGATCAAGTCGAGTTCGTTATCTCACGACGTGACCATGAGCTGGTCACGACATGAGGGTTAGATGATGTTGATGTTGACCATTGAGTTTGACATTGACCGTTGACTTGTTGACTTGGTTGATTTTTGGTCAAATTGCTAGTTTTAGAGTATATACTAAGGTTGGACCTTGTTTGATTCAATAGGTGAGTTGTAGTTATTGGATTAGGTGTCTAAGTCCATAACTATTTTGGTATGTACTTGACCCGATTATGAGCATGGTCCTTTTGGGTTACCTTCACCATAGCAACTGATAGGATGAATTAAGGAGAAATATGATTAGTTATGATTTATTAATATATTATAAGAATAATATATTAAATAAAGGAGATTGTTATGCAAATCATTGATAGTTGCATAAATGGGATAATGGACTCCATAGAGTTGGAGTGGACGAAATTTATGGGGAAGCCCATAAGATTTTGTCCAAGGCCTCTAAGGAGGGAGTCCATGGGTTGCTTAGGGCCTAAGTTGTCACACCCCCGAACCAGACGGAGGAAACGTCCAGGGGTTTGTGTGACTTAAATTGAAATATCATCACAATGAATATACATGAAACATAACATAAACATCACCATGCATTAATACATTACAACTGACCTTGTTCACATCAAGTACATTGTTTACGTTACAACATCACAAAACATAAATTGTTTAACGGTTGACATTGCACAAAATAAAATTCAGAAACACACTTGATGATTCTTCATTCTAAACGGTTACCTGAGAATACAAGTTAATTTGAAAACGGTCAACATATATAATGTTGGTGAGTTCATAAGCATGTTTAATATAAAAATAGTTTGTATTGTTTGTAAAACCCAGAAAATCCGATATTTTATGTAACAAAACTGTTTACGAAAAAAGATGTGATGATCCCATAAGTGTATATGTATGTGATTTCAAAAACATGTAAAAGTGAATGCCTTTCATAATTGTTCCTTGAATTGTAGTTGTTGTATGTAGAAGTGAATAATGTCGTTTCCCCGGAAAACCCGATGTTTTCCAATTTAAATGGTATGATATTTGTGTACTATTGTATGAATCACTTTGCATTGTCACCGTGTATGAATATGATTTCCCATAAATACTAAAATGGTAATGGATCTCTATGTGAGTCGTTATAACCATGCATAATAATGACTAATTCGTCTGTCTTGGCATTTTTCCAAACGCCGGTTTTGATCAAGATTTTGTCACCCTAGACTCGCCGAGTCTAACTATAGCGAACAACTCAGGTGTTGGGGAGTCACCCTCGTATACATCTATACACAAACTCTCGCTCTCCCTCCAGGAGACTCTGATTATAACTATAGGCTACGGCCGACACTTATTAGTGTTACCCGTTATTTCTCACTAAATCCCATGAAATTGAATAACCTTGTTTTACAACCCGAATGATGTTTACGTGAATCGGAAGTAAGCCTAACAGTCATGAAAGAGGACAACGGTGGCCCACTAATCATGTATGTTATTATAGGTTGTCAAGTATGCGACGGACACATTAGCTCATCACGCATATGATTGATTTGGACCATACTAGCAATGCAAATAGGTCACTAAGGCCCAATAGCATGTACAAGTCATTGAGGGTCCATTAGGCATGTAATTGGGTCACCGGAAGCCCAATAAACATGTATTATTTATGTTGTTTACCCGTTTTGTATGTTAATAGTGTCGTAAGATTTGTTTTACACAAAGCTTTTAATCGTAAAGTTATAAAATTCGTTAATCGTTTTATAACGATATTATAAATTTATAAAAGTATGCATTTTTAAATCCATAAGATATAAAATTTTATATTTTTGGCCCAATTGTTTTAATAATAGCATATTTCACCCAAAAATATTTGTTTGACCAATTCAGCCCATTTTTCACATAATATTACGATTTCAACCCTTTTTAACAAAAATGACATTTTTAGTCCTTTTTAATGAAAAATGACATTTTAGGTTCTTAAATTATTTTCTTGACATTTTCGGCCCAAACACTAATTAAATAGTAATTTCAGCCCATAATATAATCTTTGGGCAGTTTCAGCCCCTTATTTGGAAAATTTTGCATTTATGGTCCAAATTTCCGCAAATTTCACAATCTTGGCCCAAAATCCAAAAACTTTGCATTTTTAGTCCAATTTGGCAATAAAATCATTTTCAACCCCTGAAATTTATTTATTTATGTTTTAGACTCATACTTTTATGAATTTACAATTTCAGTCCCTAAAACTCTTCATTTTCGCAAGTTTGGGCCCAAAAATCCGTGAGGCCCAAATATAAGCCCATTAAGTAGAATTTTATATTTTTGGTCCTTTGTAAAGTATTATTCTCATAAAAATCAGCTTTTATAATAATAAATGCTTTATAACCCTCATAAAACCGAAAATTATCAACTTCAACCCAATCTTTGTTATTTTTGCAAAAATGACACTTGTAAAGATCTTTGGCTTTGTTTTTCACTTATTAAACTTAAGGACTCTTAGATCTATGATGTATGTTGTTTATTATGTTTTTGTTTATAAATCTTTCACAATTTAGCTATAGATGTCGAAATATCTTAAGTATTAACACATTATCACAACAAGAACCAAAGAAATCACATATAACATGCAAACACACATAGATCAACACATAACACTTGTATTCTCCCCCCCCCCCCAAACAAGTAAAAACCGAAAACAAGGAGGTATGAACTCAACTTGCTTGTTTGTTCTCGGTTTGATGAAGAAAAGATGGTGGTTTTGGCCTTGATCACTTCATGAAGAGAGTTTCGAATCCAAGATGATATTAGGAGCAAAAACGTGTTAGCTTTGATTGAGAGTTCTTGAGGTATCCTTAAACTCACGAGAGCTTGGAGAATTGGAGAGAGGAAATTTTCCTTGTGCTAGAAAGGAAAGGAAGAGAGTGTATCAAGTTTGAAATGGAGTTTGTGGATGATGAAGGCCTTATAGCCGAGGATATGGAGAGAAGAGAGAGAGTTCATAATCTTGTTATTTGTGAGGTAATGTCTTGTCTTGAAACATGAGATTTTCCCATAGATCTATGGGGGTTAAACATGAGTTGTCACATACATGTTTAATCTTCATTTATCCTTTCTCTCATTTTTTTTCACTTGGGTCGAGAATGGCCTAATGGAATGAAAGGAGAATGGTGTTGGGCTTAATTTCTTGGATTTGTTCGAATTTACTAGGCTCAACAATACTTTTCGGTCCATTGGGCCTTTAGGTTAGTTCACGGCCCAATTTTTGTATAATAGAATGGATTTATGGCCTATAAGGGCTAATTAGATTTGTTATGGCCCAACAACGCCCATTAAAGGTAAACTAATTCATTTTAGGCCCATTATAGCCCAAAATGTTAAGTTTCATGCAAGTGGGTCTAATTAGAGCCCATTTAAGGTCCTAAGCCCAAAATAGTCAAATTGGAGGCTTATTGGTCCATTAGGCCCAATAAGAAAATTCTAGTCCATAATGGACTTAAACTGAGAATTTTAGGGTTTCTGATCTATAGTTGACTATTTGAAGTGTTTGTATAGAGTTTTTGGGATTTTCAATTGTATTTTGATGCAAGTTTGATGTCATTGAATATACATCACACTTATTTTCTAGTTATGGTTACAATTGTTGCCATTGTTAATGCTTACAAAAATATAGAATTTCCTGGTTGTGACATAAGCAGTCAAATTAGGGTTTCCTGGTTGAAAACCCTAATAACATAAGTATAAAAGGAACCCTTGGCAAGCCAAAAACGGTCCTAACCTTCTAAGAGAAACCCTAGGACGTTTTTGGTTCCTCCTCCTTCTCTCCTTGTTCATCTTGTTGCTTATGGTGTTTGTGACTCCATTAGAGGTGCAACATTTGAGGCACTAAGCTTTCAGAAGTCAAGATCAATAAGATTTGTGATTTGTTATTGCTACATAATAATTGAGGTAAGATCTAAACCTTTATTCATATGTTAATTTGATTATTGTATGCTAGTTAATTAGGGTTTGTTGCTTTGGTATTCAATGTTGTATGTTTACTTAGAAAAACCTAGGTTAAAGCAATTAGGGTTGCATAAACACCATAGGATTGATGTTTTGCTCATAACCCAACAGTAGCACATATTTCATGGTATTGAGTTGTGGATTGTCCGACGTCGTGAGGAAGGTGAGTCTTCTCATTATGTTATGTAGGTTGCTAGATTGTCTCTATGACTCTTGCATTAAAGATTGTGGTTGGATCACAACACTTGTATGAAAGAATGTGGTTGGATCACAACACGCGTATGTAAGACTGTGGTTGGATCACAACACTTGTTTGTCTTTGTGACTTGCATTAAAGACCATGGTTGGATCATGGCGGAAAGATTATGGATGGTTTGTAATCTGAAAGTGACTGTAAGACTATGGTTGGATCATAGCTTTCACATAGGGTTGAAATACACCCCTAAGGTTAGACCTACTGATATGTATGGTATGTGGTATTTTGGGGAACTCACTAAGCTTTGTGTTTACGGTTTTATGGTTTAAACATTTTCAGGTACTTCGAGTTCCAAAGGGAAGGGCACGGCTTGACTGCACAACATCCATTGATGATTTTCTACACTGATGATTATTACTGATTTTGGAACAAACATTGTAACATCCCATTTTAAAGAGAGTAATTAAATAATAAATCAGGAACCCCAGGAAGTAATTATTCTTATTATTTTATATTATTAGAGCTCAGAAATTAAATAATAATTAGTGGGGTGTTGGTTTCGGGAAACCAAATGGCAAGAATTGAATCTCTGGGGGGTTAATGTGTAATTTTGGGACTTAATTTGTAAAGATTTTCATAAGTCAAGGGGTGTTTGGTAAGTATTGGGCTTATTACGAAAGGATTTTGAAGACTGAGGGTTGTTGGGTAAATTATGGATTGGATTTGAAAGGGGTTTTAGAAGGCAGGGTAGAAATTGTAATTTCTGGATCGAAATTGAAAGAAGAAGTATAAGGGAGGACTACAGGTGTGATTATGGGGAAAGCTTGAAGAAGACGATATTTAACTGATTCATAAGCACTGTTCCAAACCCTAACCCTAAACCTTATGTGCAGCTGCCACCCCTTCTTCACCTCTAGCCATTGCCGCCAAGAAATCTCATGTCCGCCACCATCGGTCTTGTCCGTTCTTCGGCCACCAAGCACTATCGAACCGTCATTGTCACCGGCATCATCAAGTACCGTCGATGAGTGGAGGGCAGCCTCCAGGCGTTTCTACTTCGTCACCCACCAATAGAAACCACCGTTGTCGGGCCTTGCCGCCTTGCTGCTGTCGCTGTTGTCATTTCCGACGAGAAGGGAAGCCGGGAATCAGGGCTGGACGATAAGAAGTTGGCGGTGGCATTCAGTCCCTCGGAGAGGGCGACTCCTTCTCTCTTCCTTTCGCTGTTGTGATTTCGATGTGTCCAGCCGTTGTTAGCCACCGCTGTGGCCGTCATCATCCACCGACATTCATAACGTCGTTGTTGCTCCCGTTGTTGGATGGTTCCAGCAGATGGTGGCATTTCTTGTGGTCCGTGGTGTGAATGCTTTGGGTTTCTGTCGAGTAAGTTGTGAAGAACCACCATGGCAGCCGACCATGGTGGCTACTGCCGTTACCAACCGCCACCAGGAGGGTGACTAGATCCGTTTGCAAGCAAGAAAGCATGTGGGTGTTCGTTTATGTTGTAGTGTGTGTCGTGTGTGTGTGATTCTGTTGGCCGGAAATGTAAGGGACTACCATGGTCGCCATCCATGGTGGCTGCCACCATCCAACCATCGCTCGCCGCCACAAGGCTGGTCAGGTGTGTGTGTGTATATGTTCTCGTGAGTGTGTGTATTTGAATATGGTGTTGTAATTTTGTAATCCATCGGAATAGTAAAGAAAATCCGTCACCACCACCGTAAGGTGGTGGTTGCCGCCACCGGCCGCCATGTCAGGTGGTGATGTGCTTTGATTGCGTTTAGACCTCGTTTGGGGGATGTTTGGACAATGTGGGATCAATGAAACCCTAGTGGGCCCAATGGAACCCTAATGGGCCCAATAAGGCCCGAAGTGACCTAAAAGCCCAACCAATGGACTAAAGTATTGGGTTGGAAAACCTTAATTAGGGTTTGGAAAACCCTAATGGCATAAAACCCTAATTTTGAGAATTTATCGGGACACGCGAGATTATTTAATAACTTGAAATATTAAATAATAATCATTGTCAAATTAACCTAAGTTAAAATTAGACTTAATGGATTAAGTCCTTAATGGGTTAAGTGAGAAACACTTAACCCTAATTGTCATTTTATGTGAAACCCTAATTTGACTTGGGCTTGGTGTTAGGCCTTTTATTGGGCTTTGGTAATTGGATTATTAATGGACCATCCAATAATGATAATATAGACTAGAATATGTTGATGGGCTTAGGGTAAGGCCCATATGAGGGTGTGGGCCCATTTGGAAAATTAGGCCATAGTTTGGGCCTTGATGATTATATGATATTGTGCCATTGGAAATGCCAAATGTTTGGGCTGGACTAAGTAGTTGGGCCTTTAATTATGACCATGTGGAGGCTTAGGCCCAATTTGGAAATTGGGTCATATGTTGGGCTTTGGCCCATTACTTGACTATTGAGCCTTTAGTGTGTGAGTTGGACCTTGGAAGTAATGCTTGTTTTTATGGGCTTGTCATTAATGTTGATATAATAGTTTACGTTCACCTTTGTAAACCGTTTTGAAATAACAGAAGTGTATTATTTGAGTATTATGTGTTTTGTGCTTAACTGTGTGACTTAATTGAATTAAGTATGAAAATAAGCGTCAAAATGAAATATTAGATAAAGCCGATATCTGTGGATAATGTTGTAGTGGTTGAAACGAGGTTTTCGAATATATAAAGAATGCCGAAATCCGAGTTATAACGAAGAAGTTATGACCTGTCGAAGTTTCGCGAAAGAACCGGCAACGCTGAATGACGTAAAAAGTGAAATTTATGTTAGAGCGGTTTTTAGCCGACACAATCTAAACGAGAATCAAAGATCTCGTCAATGGTAGTGCAACGGTAAAAAGACAGACGAAAATGAACGTCAGATGAAGAAGTTATGAATTTATAACAGAGTTTTTTTGTCCCGGTCTACTAAAAATAAATAATAAAAATAAATTCAAAACTAGCTGACGGAGTCTAAACGAAAGTTGTGGAGCGTAGTCTCACATACGCGTGGATATAAGGAACGTCGAAAACGGAGTTCATATGAAGAAGATATGAATTTCTGAAGTTTTTAAATAATTAATATTTATTTATTTAATCTTTAATTCGGATAATATCCGAAGGAGTCATTAGTCCGATCCGAACTACGCCCAGCGTAGTTGAGTACGCCCAGTATACCCCGGTGCATGAACCGCCTCGGACTTAAATGCCTCGCATACATAAGCAGTGACGTTTTTGGTCGCGTACACCCAGCATACGTGCGAGGCTCAGCCTCTATAAAAGGGCATGCGAGGGAACTCGAACTTTTTGCCAAAATCTCTTCTCTCTCTACCGTGTTTTATCAATTTACGTGCAACTTATACCCCGAAGCCCCGATATTAATACCGAGCCCCGAAGATCCCGAGAAGTGAGATTCCCAAGCCGAAGCTCTGCCCGCGAGAAGCCCGATTTTTGTGAAGATCTTCCAGATCTACCGAAGAATACTACTTCTGCTAGTCGTAGTGTTGTCCGATCATCTTCTGATCAAGTGAGTGTATAGTTACTTTCTTCTAACACATAATTACGAAGTATTTTATACGAAATACGTATTATGTGTATATTTTGTTGTTATATGTGTGAATGTATATTCACTTTCTTCTATCTCATAGATATGATTTATTCACTATGAAATACGTGTTATGTGAATGTGTTTCATTTGTTGTTTGGAATATGTATTGAGTGAGAATGCTATACATGTTTTAAACTATGTATAAAAATATATTTTTTTATCTACTAATATGTTGGGTAGAACATGGGTAGATAGTTGATGTGTGATAAACAGATGAGAGGCCTCGATATTGTTGTTGTTGATCTAGTTATTCAATGGAGTATGGATAACGACCACAGACTCTTTCTAGACAGTCCTGTGGAACGCTAGCAGACTCATAACCTGTAGGTGTTGTGAACGATGTGTTCACCGGTGTACTCTATCCCCCTCATGGTTGCCTTTAGGATATCTATTGTTGAGGAAACCCCTTTGCAGTAATGTCCGTCCCGATGAAAATCCTAGATTAGGTCCCTTAAGATAGATGTTGTTTTAGGGACGTAAAGTGAGGATAACGAGAATGGGTAATCGGGTTATTGTTGGTTGGTGAAATTAAATATAATTATTTATTGTGGGTTGAAAACCCTATATGCTCACCAGGCTCCCAAGCCTGACCCACTCAGTTTATTTGTATTATAGGAAGTGGCACAAGGGCATATGATCGATGAATCATCGAGTTGTTTTATTTACAAGTATGTATATGTATATATTTGTTGAATGACTTGTAATGTTATCGTTTATGCTTTATGGTCTGTATCGGAACATGACGTCCCGAGTTTTGATTATATAATGAAAATGAATCTCTTGATGAAATGTTGTGATAAATATTATTTTATCATATTTTGTTTTTGGGAACAAATTCCGCAACTCTTTCAAATCAAAAGGATTTACTCTGAAATTATTTTAAAAGCATAAATGTAATCAGTATTTTATGGCCGAGATTTTTGGGGATGTCACATTGGGCTTGGAACCCAATTATTAAGTGGGTGTTGTTTGATGTTGACAGTTTGGGAATCTGTCAACCAGCAACTAGAGTTTTATCGGCGGGACTTCAGCAGTGCCAGGCGAGTTATCCTCACTATATCAACAGGGTCTAAGGCACCAAGGCCGGCCCTTTATGGATTGTATTCAGATTATTGCATGTTATGCTTACTGATTTACATCCTGGTAGTTAGGATGGTGATATGTTATGCTTTAGTGACCCGGTTGGGTCGGTATCCTGGTTATGGATTGTTGCTATGCTTTGTGATCTGTTAGACCGGTTTGACTGTTATATACATGCTAGTGTTATATGATATATATGTGTACATGATTGTCCTGGTTATAGGATAATGCTATGTTAGTGACCGGTTAGGTCTGTATCCCGGTTATTGGGATGTTGCAATGATTAGTGATCTGTTAGACCGGTTTGACTGTTATATGATATGTGTTAGCGTATGATATTTATGTGTGCATGTTAGTTTGATTGGGGGTTGGGTTGAGGCGGTCTTGCTTCGTGCTGTAGGCCAACATACCCGGCAAGTGGTCCGGATAGGTTGTATGCCCTGCGAGGCAGTCCAGACGTGCCGAAGGCTCGGAGAACAGTCCATATAGACTGAAGGCCTGTGAGGCGGTCCAATCAGGCTGACGACTCATTATGCATGTTGTTTTGTATCTGTTAATATGATATGATTATGTTTGTATGGCGTTGGTATTTTGGGGGTAACTCACTAATCTTCGGGCTTACAGTTGTTGATTATGTTTCAGGTACATCATATGATCGCATGAAGGCAAAGGCGTGGTCGTACAACTCCTCCTATTTCATGGTTTTATGAATTGGTTCTGGGAATACTCTGATGTTTAAACTATTTTGAAAACAAACTGTAATCACGCAATGGTTTTTAAATGCGTTAAAAAGTTTTAAATTGGCTTGAATTTTATGGGTGTTACAAACATTGTATGGATTTGATGGTTTTAAAAATGAAAATTTTTTATTTAGTATTTTTGGGATGTTACACATCCATAAATCATGATCAAATGATATTGACTTGCAAAAGGAGCTTCAAGAATGTCACAGGTAGTTGGTGGCACATGAGATGCATATTTTACAAATTGAAGTTGCGGTAGGCATACATGTACATCCTAATAATAAGGGTTACAAACAGGATGATGGTACATCACATTGGTTGGAGGTACATTGTTATTTAACTCATGTACATTATTATTTAACTTTATGATATACATCATTGGTAATTGAATAATATGGAACCGTTAAATGATTCTAGGGTGGCAAGGTTACCTTTGTACAACCATTTATCATAAAGGGTTGTGGTACTATACAAGATGATGACTTTTGGAGACATTAGTTTGAGGTAAATAAATAATTATATATGTACTTTTACACGTTACTTTGTTGAAATCTTCTTTTTGTAGTATAACGAACTTGAGTAGATGTCTATTATACAAATACACAGTGTACTTATGCCTCAATTTGTAGATCAGACATGTTACAAAACGTCATTGCTAGCTCTTAATCATACACAGCGAGTAACACGTATTTTTGTATGGTCGAAGTCCTCATGGATACAAATGATTAATTAAAATGATGCACGCCTACACCCACCAGCTTTGGACAGTTGTATAGACGTTATCATTCACACTATATATAAAAACATGGATGATTTGTTATTATTTGTTCACCGGTTTCTCATGTATATACCGATGATGGAGTTTTAGATACGCATATATGGGGACATTGACTTAGGTTGGTTGGAATGTGATGTAAGTTATATACGTATGTGATCATCACACACTAAACATTTAGTTAGGTGACTTACTTTATTATATACATTTGTGTATGTTAACAACACATCATGATATTGACTTCCTTGTTGATAGAGAGAAGGTCAAATGATGCTCTATTGACATTTGTACCGACAACTTTCAACACATATGTAAAGGGGTGGCATGACATGGTTGATGAATCCATTTACCGAGCTTATTCTGAGTATGATACGATATACTTGTGTTTTTAATTACATTACCTGAGTAATAATCACTCATAAGAAAATGTTATCTAATGATTACTTAATTCCAACCTTTTGTGTAGGGTTACATCCTTATCAATATACTGTAGACCTATTGGTTTTTGGGAGTTTTGGCTTTCCATACATTCACATTAACTATATACGATATGACAACTACTATTTTTTGATAATTTGTATCTTTGTTAATAGTTATGTAAGCCTGTATCCACAAGCTCCTAGTAGTATCAACTATTGGGGGTACAAACCCATTAATGTAATCCCCTTGAGAGTTTCAATGTAACATCTCAAAAATCACAACAAATTTAAAATTTTTCAGAACAACCTATTTACTAAAAAGAAGTGTTTACAAAACCATTGTTTCTAAAACATTATTAAAAATAAGAGTCTCCCAAGATCCAATCAACATAAAAACAAGGATGTGTACACTCATTCCTTCACTTTGCCATGATCCTCTGAAGTACCTGAAGCAAAGCTAAAAATGTAAACCAACGCTTAGTGAGTTTCCCTCAAAGTACCACCACATAATCATAACAAACAACAACATGCATACAAAGCCTTCAGCATGACTGGACCGCCTCACTGGGCCTTCAGCCTATCTGGCTCGCTCTCTGGGCCTTCAGCCTAACTGGTCTAACTTACAGGCCTTCAGTCTATCCAGACCGCCCTAGGTATCTTGGTCTTCAGCACAAAGCAAGATCGCCTCAACTCGGTACACCATCACATATCAATATATACCGTAACTGTAACACCCCAATTCTGGTATGATATTTATATATTTATTTTTCTTCAAGTTTTAGGGGGAGCTCGACGAGTCAGTAGCTGGACTCGTCGAGTAGATTCGGGATTTCGAGCACGTTTAAGTTGGTGACTCGACGAGTCCATATTCCGGACTCGGCGAGTCCGCCAGTCTGGATGAAAGGGTTTTCACCCTATTTAAACAACTTTTGGGGCCTCTAGTCAGCCCCTATCACCCCTCAGAGCATCATTCTCGAACCCCTAGAGCCCTCTTTGCATTTTTGTGTGATTTTGGTGTGTTTCTTTAAAGATCTCGAGAGAAAAAGGAAGGTAGATCAAGAGGAGAAGAAGGAGATCCTATATCCTTGAGGAATTTCAGAAGATAGTAAGGTATATCTTGGCCCTTTTCTGTTTTAATGCTTAAATCCTCTTTTTGAAGCCATTAAAGCTATTCTTGAACCATTTCTTGGCTTAGTAGTAGCATAGAGGACTCATGGAGTTGATTAGCCTTCGGATCTAGCTAGGTTTGAGTTCCAGAAGCTTAGATCTAGCACCTTTATGCCATTTTGCATGAAAGCTCTAGATCTACTCTTATAGTGTGCTTTGATCCCTAAAACCTTCATTTGATGTTATTTACACGTAAAGTTGGAAACTTTACGTGTTAATCAAGCCCCAAGAACCCAGATCTATGAATGGAATGGACTGGTTTCAAGCAGAATCGATTATATAGTGTTTTTATGTATACGACTCGGCGAGTCGAGTCGCGAGTCCCCTGTTTTCCCCTTTTCGAGTTATGTCGAGTGGAACCAGTGAGTGAGAGATGGACTCGGTGAGCTAGAGGGTTAGACTCATTCGTGGAAGAACTCGGCGAGTCAATGCCCTGACTCAGCGAGTCCAAGGCAATCTTCATGCCTCAAGAACAGACTCGACGAGTTGTTCATACAACTCGGCGAGTCACAGCTAGAGTGCTCATCTGATGAAGGAGAACTCGACGAGTTGTTCATACAACTCGGCGAGTCTGATGCAGATTGTGGGAGTGTTAGTAACAAAGAGGAACTCTTCGAGTTTGTGCCAAAACTCGACGAGTAGTAGCGAGTAGAAGCAAGAAAGTAAGAGTAAGGACTCGACGAGTTGGTGACCCAACTCGACGAGTCAGGTCAACTGAATGTTGACTTTGACCGTTAGGTTGGCTTGGACCAGGGGTAAGAGAGTCATTTTACCCTCAGTATTATTATCAGTATTTGATTGATGGTACTTATGGAAATTGTAGCTGGGGTGAAACCGGATCCGCAGCAGACAGATTCCGTAGCAGTTCTTTTAGCAGCTAGGCTAGGAGGTGAGTTTCCTTCCAATAGGAACGGGTCTACGGCCACAATGTCGGCCCGTTTAGTTAGCAGTAGTTTCGAACCTCGGTCTGATGCAGTAGTTAGGGTGTTTGATGTCTTTGTGATTCAAGCATGTTTTGTGTTATGTGTTCCGGACTCTGTTCCGATGCAGTATGCAGTATATGTATTCATGTTAGTTGATATGTTTATGCTATGTTATGTTCAGTCAGTTCCGGACTTCGGTCCGATGCAGGGGACAAGGTCCCAATCAGTTCCGGACTTCGGTCCGATGCAGTTAGTTCCGGACTTCGGTCCGATGCAGAGGGCAAGGCCCTGGTTAGTTCCGGACTCCGGTTCGATGTAGTTTCCGGACTTCGGTCCGATGCAGAGGGCAAGGCCCTGGTTAGTTTCCGGGCTTCGGTCCGATGCAGTGGGCAAGGCCCAGTAGATGCTTTATATGTTATTGTATGGTATGTGGTAGTTTGGGGAAGCTCACTAAGCTTTGTGCTTACAGTTTCAGTTTTGGTTTCAGGTACTTCCGCAAGTAAAGGGAAGTGCTCGGGATGATGGCATCGCACACACCACAGCTTCAGTCTTTTCCCTGGGAGTTTGTTTTGATTCATAGTTTGATTTGGCACAAATGTTCATGACATTTTACTATGGGTTGAGATATTTGACACATGGTTTTATGATGTGACGATTAGTATAGGGTTTTTATTATCATTAAAACAAAAAAAATTGGGTAGTATTTTTGGATGTTACAATAATAATCAATAGCTAACATATACAGGTAGTCATACTGATATGGGCATATTTAGTCATAAAGTCCATGCATTATCTTAATACTTTATGTTGTTTTTATCTTAAATAATGAACAAAAGGTAATTAAATAGTTTAAAATATCATTCCATCAACAAAGACATGCTAGAAAGGAATAGGAAGTGGATCTAGCGATTGGAAGCTTGGATCTTGGATTTTGAAGAAAGAAGAATGTTGTTGGACAGCTTGAACCCTCGTCAGTGTTTTAGTCATATCTCATGACTCGTAATTCTGATTGACGAGATTCAAAATGTTCTGAAAACTAGATACAATTTCGGATGACTTTTGTGTTTTGAGAAAATGTTCATTCCAAACGAACTCGATGATTTGGGTCAAAAAAACTCGATAAGTTGCCAAGAAAATTCCCAATTCAACAGTGCCTTGCCGTACACGCGTTTTAAGTGAGAAACTCGACGAGTTTTTCCATAAAACTCGACTAGTTGGAGCTGATTTTTGGAATCTATATATAGATCGTTTTATCTAGAAACCCTAACTTTGGTTGGAGGCCTTGGACGACTTTTGGAGGCTAGAAAGGTTCTAAGAAGCTCTAGTTTTCGAATTTCAACTAGAGGCTTTGGAATTGAAGAGATCAAAGGCATAAAACTTCTACTTTTCTCTTAATCTTTGTTTTGAATCATGTTTATAACATTAGATTTCGAGTTTATAACGTTAATTGTTGTAGTTATGGGCTAAACTCCATACTTCTGTTTAGACTAGATGATCTTATGAATATGATTTGATCAGTGGCTTTAGATTATATTGATTTGGCTATTTATCTTTTTAAGCTTGTTAAAAGATTCTCATGTGTTAATGATAATTATTTTCTATTAATAAACAAGTATATTGAGTTGTATGAACATCTTCTTGATTGCTTGAATCTTATAGTTTTGTGAAAACAAGATTATATGTCTAGTATTAGTGAACATGAAACAAGGGTTAACTAGAAAATAAGTAAGTTAATGTGTGAGCATGTGTGATGACCAACCACATATGAGTTAATTGAATGAACAATTTAGTTAACTAACATTACAAGTCTTACTTGATTCGAACTAAACACTAGGAAACTTGTTAGTTTAATCACTTGATCACTGCTTAAATTAACTTGTTTGCTAAAGGATTAGTAATAGTGAACATGAACCTAATCATATTAGAAATCGGTAACCATTGATATATTAATCCATTGCACTTGCTACGAAAATCAACCATACGAATAAGTGAATCGAATGTAAATGGAAGTCTCTTTATCGTATTGAATCTAGTTGTCTTTTGTTTCTCCTTAGTTGTTAATTGTCTTTTGTTTAAGTGTTTAGTAATTGCTTAAGTTTCTAGTCTTGCAAAACTAAATAACCCCCATTTTTTATTACTTATTTTATTTAGGTAATAATAGTATTTATTTTAATTGTTTAACATTCCATGTGTTCGATACCATACTTACCTGAACTAAACTGATAATCGATAGGTACACTGCCTTTCGTGTGTTTGTCTTGGTGTTTAATTTAGTAGGATTAAAACTAGTACATTCCACACGTATCACATACAGAGCTAACATATCGCTACAACATAACAACATCCTATATACCAAGATATAGATCTAGCAGATCACTACAACATAGTATCATCCTATATACCAGGATACAAATCTAACAGATCACTACTTCATAGCATCATATGGTAAAACCAGGATATCAATCCAATGGGTCAGCCTTGGTGCCTTCGACTCGTAAGTACACTGAGGAAAACTCACCTCGTAGTCTGACGAATATCTGGTTAATACTCTACTCCCAAATACCGGCTCAACCCCAAATCCTAAATGTCAAAACATTTAAATTCTAAATTAATAACATTTCCCCAAAACCCTTGGTCAAAACTGCTTAAAGTCAACAAGCCAACCAAGTCAACACAACCGAGTCGACTCAGGCTTCATACGTGGGACGTACTCCGGAGATGCGCGGGCATACTAGTTGTCTGAGGCGTTGGGGCCAGATATGTGTACTCGCAATGTACCCTTCGATACGCCCAACGTACACAACAGGCTCCTACTTAACCCATTAAGAGCTTATTTCTTCAACTTAACACGTCCAATTGCAGATCCAAGGCTAAAATACCATCAAGAGTTATAAAGTTTCCAACTTTATGACTTTGCATGTTTATTAAGTGCTTGATACACAAAATCTCAACATATTAATGTCTTAAGACATTCTATAGCATGCATGGAGTAAAACTAAGCATCAAGACTACATTTTTATGACTCAAGACCCCTCATAAGGTCTAAAAGGACAACCTATTAGGTTAAGAGCATGCCATGCGCAAGTATCACCATACTTGGGACAAAACATGGCCTAAATGAAGAAGTGGCTATATCTACAAGATATCAAGTTTTGAACTTTTTACCTCATAGAGATTACTAGCAAGTGGGGAATCCCATATCTAAGTTGTTTCAAAGCTTCATGGTCCTTGCACCAATTTCTCCTTCTTCAAGAACACCAAAAAGGCACACAAATGAGCTCAAAATATTCTTCTTAGTTAGGGTTTGCTAGAGGGTCGAATTCTCAGATGGGGGTTGATGAAGGAATGATAAATGAGGCTATAATGATGCTTATATATATGGACAAAACCCTAAAATATAGGGTTTGAACCTTCTCCACGTACGCCCTGCGTACGCAGTATACGCCCAACGTACTAGAGTCTGCCCTAGTACACTCAGTGTACACAACATACACTCAGCGTACTTCCCTTAGCCCAAAATCCCCAAAATGCCACAATGGGCCATTTTGCACTCTTTCTTATATTCGGGGACTAAAATGCAATATCTATTCATACATAGGGTTACAATTGAAAATACCTCAACATCGGGATGTATAATTCACCCCCACCTGAATTAGAACTTCATCCTCGAAGTCGACCGTCTCGAACATCTCAGGATAATGTTTCTGCACCTCTGCCTCCGGCTCCCAGATCCACTCGAAGTCTTTCCGATGTTGCCACTGAACCTTTACCAAAGGTATCTCCTTGTTGCACAAAATCTTCATCTTTCTTTCCACTATCGCTACCGGTCTCTGGATATAATTCAGCCATTCATCAACCTGAATACCATCCAAGGGGACCACTGCCGCATCGTCTAACACGCACTTTCGTAACTGCGAAACATGGAAAGTATAGTGGATCTGATTGAGCTTACCCGACAAATCCAACTGGTAGGCCACTTTGTGCACCCTGGCGATCATACGGAACGGTCTAATATATCGGGGACCCAATTTCACCCTCTTCCTGAAGTGTATCACATGCTTCCAGGGTGAGACCTTCAATAATACCATATCGCCGACCTGAAATTCCAACTCCAATCGGCGCCAGTCGACATAACTCTTCTACCAACTCTGAGTCGTCTGCAGTTTTTGCTTGATACGCTGAATAAGCTTTGTGGTCTGAAGGACTACCTCAGTCCTTCCCATGACTCTGTGACCAACTTCCCCCCAACAAACTAGGGTACAACATCTCCGACCACACAAGAGCTCATAAGGCGGGGCACCAATTCTGGAGGGGAGGTTTATCCCCATTCCATAAAATTTACACGCTTACTCCTTTGCAAGTCTGAAGCCAATAAAACCTCATTTGGTTAAAGTTGCACGTTTCATCCCCCGTTAGTTTAAATTTACACGCTTGATCCTTTGCGAGACATAAAATGACTATAATGCTCTTGGCAGTTTATTTTTCATTTATTTTTATCATTTCTGATGATTTTTTAATTATTAAAAATATTTTAAATAAAATTATAGGTCCACCTAATATCTCCCCCCCCCCCTCTCTCAATCACACACATACACTTTTTCTCTTTTACTGAAGAATACTTAACCACCACCACGATCACCGAAAATCTGCATCGCCACCAGAAACCCTCACCTCACTCCACTTCACTCCCCGAAACAAAGCTCAAGACCACCACCCTCTTTCCATCGAGCCACCCGTTTCACCTCCTCCTTATGCCAGATGTTTTCGGGAAAAGAACCATAAACCACCACCTCCTTCACCATCACTACCCTCTTGTACAAACACAAGCCAAAAACTAATCATAAACCTCCATTAACCACCTAACAGCAACATCATCACCTCCAACAGCCTCCACCGAAAAAACCGCACCTGTGATCACTTCAAACACTAGCTGTAGATCCTTGACCCACCATCATTACCACCAAAATACCACCACCCTCTAAGGTGATGTTCCATACCTCGCAGGTACATCCATGAGAGAGTTGCAGACGAATTCTTGATTTGGAGGATCTCCATCATCACAGCCTTTGGTGAAACCACTAATGTCTCCTTAATCATCATCACAGTCTCCGGTGGAACCACCAACTCTGCAATCACCATCACCATTGTCCGTTGTTCGACGATTTATTACACCATAACCTGCAACTCATTGTCTTTCTTCACTTCATTGAGATAAATGAACGCCAAATTAGAGAGAGGGTTCTCTAATCTCTATTTGTAGTGAACTAGAATCGAGAAAGAGAGGTTTAGGTTCAACTTCAGGTGGTCTGCTTCGAAATGTAGAGCAATCATGGACATGGCTTCAACTCCTAAACAAGAAACAAACTCGAAGAAGATGACCATGGCTTCGAAATGTGCTGCCATCGACGAACCATCTAGGGTTCGCCATCACCTGAATAATCGTCACATGCACCTGTCTGTACCTCATATTCGTTGTATTTCAAACGGAGATGGAGGTGGATCTAGGGTTTTGAACGGGGATGTAGGGGAAAATAAAAAAGAAATCATCAAAAAATTTGCAAAAATGGTCCCTGTGGTTTGCCAATTTTTTTTGGGTAAGGTTCAAAAAAAAGTTTATTAGCAAAAAAGGTCATTATTTGGTAGTTTAGTTGTGGTTTTGTTCCCTATTTCGTTAACTTTAACATTTGCCTGTTAACTTTTTTAAAATGACAATTTTACCCTCATGGACCATTTTTGCACTTATCTCTTTTTACCAAATTACAAGCACCATTTATGCAATTCTTCTTTTTAAATTTATTGAATTATTATATATTAATTATTCTTTCTTTTTAATTTTATTTAACTATTATACATTTTTTTATTGGATTGATTTTTTTATCTGATTATTATATATCAATTAATTTTATTTTTAATATATAATATTTATATATTAATAAATATTATATTGTTATATTATTAATTTCTTTTAACTATTTTTCAAAAAAATTATTGGATTATTTTTTTTTAAATATTAGATTTTTTCTTGGGTTATTACATTTAATTTATTATATTTGTAACATCCCAAAAAATCGAGGCCAAAAATTTCATTTAAATTAAGTAATTCATAACATAATTTTTCAAACATTGCCAATGTCATATCAATTTATAAAAACCATAACACCGTGTATGAAAACCATATCATTGAAAGTAATAAAATCATAGTACAATCCCAGAAAACGCCATGCGGAAATCATGTGTGTGATGCGCTGCTACACCACCGGCTCCTTCCCCTTTGACGAAGAGGTACCTGAAACCACAACCAAAATCTGTAAGCACAAATCTTAGTGAGTTCCCCCATTACACCGCATACCATATAATATCGTCGGTATCTTTCAACTGGTAACTATCATCGGCATATTTCAACCAATAACTATCATCGGTATCTTTCAACCGGTAACCGTCATCGGTATCTTTCAACCGGTAACTGCCATCGGTATCTTTCAACCGGTAACTGGGGACTATTTCACCCCTACCACTAGCATACAATAGCAAGATATAAACATACAGTCAGGCATATCAGGGTACTGACCTACCCATTGGTCCTAACGACCTATGCCAGGGAAAGACTATTCCCTGTCACTACCACTAACACAGATCTCATATTATGTAAGCATATCTCATGACCAAGTCACATAACCAAACCAAGATACTTATCACAAAGACAATTATCTACTAAATACCCCTGTTGGTGGGTCGGCATTGTGGCCTTAGACCCACCCCTACTAGAAGGTAACTCACCTCGATGTCGTGTAGTGTCTAAACTGTCCTCGGCGTGAAGGTCGGCTCCCCTCAACTCCTTAATCTCTACATGAGAATCCTCAAGTCATCAAACATAACATATGACCCTAACCAGGGTCAATACCATAACGAGACAAAGTCAACATTGGTCAAAGTCAACATCTAGTTTGACCTAACTCGCCGAGTTGGCCCGCCAACTCGTCGAGTCCATACTCCACTAATCTGATACAACCTTGACTCTGTTCATCGAGTCTAGCAAGAACTTGTCGGGTTCTTCTTCCTTCAAACTATCGAGACCATCTTCATCTCCTTCATAAGAACATGCCCAGTTTACGACTTGCCGAGTTGTATGAACAACTCGTCAAGTCACTCTTCAAAGGTTGGGAGATTGCCTTGGACTCGCCGAGTCTGTTCATACACTCGTCGAGCCCCATGATTCTCAGGTCCTTTTTCGCGTCTAAACATCTATGGGACTTTCCTCCCCAACAACTGGCCTATTCACAGAATGGATTTGGTGGTCATTACACCTCGACTCGCCGAGTCCCAACAACAAATCGGCGAGTCCGTCCTTGACCCTTACTATGCAGTCGATTTAAATGGGCCTTAACACACCAAACTCATAGATCTGGCCTCCTAATGTCCATTTTATACGTAAAGTTCCAAACTCGATGCACATGCATGGGGTTTTTAGCTCAAAAATCCATAAAAGGTGCTCTACAATGTGCATGGGGCTCTCATGGCCATAAAGTTGGCACCTTTATGCCAGGAGACCCCTCCAATAACTCAGCTCTGAAAGTTGAACTCCATGAATCACTTCACAAATCCGGAAATGGCTTAGAAAGCCCTAAATGCTCCCAAAATCTAATCCCTAAAGATGAACAACCAAAAGAAAGACCAAAACAAGGGGCATTTACCGTGATTGAGCTTAAGATGGAATAAAATCTTTGGATCTATGTCACAACTAGGAATTTTGATGCTTTGTAACAACAACAATGATAAAAAATGTGATCCAAAAATGTGAAAACATGAATGATGCTTATTCAATAACAACAAAACTTCCATCAAACACTTTATACAAGCACATCAAATAGTCAACAAAGAATTGGAAACCCTAGAAATCCCGGTTTAAGTCCATTTTGGACTAGGACTTCCTTATTGGGCCTAATGGGCCAATAAGATTCCAATTTGAATATTTTGGGCTTAGAGCTCTTAAATGGGCTCTCATTGGACCTACTTCCATTTATTTTAATAATTTGGGCCATATTGGGCCTATAATGAAATAAAATACCCTAATGAACCTTATTGGGCCATAACAAACCTAATTAGCCCTAATGGGCCATAAAAATCATTCCTTGAATTATTTTGGGCCGTGAACCCTCTCCCAAGACCAATTGGGCCAAAAATCACCTAATTGGGCCATAAAATGGACTTAAGCACAAAAGGCCCAATTTCTTTTCTACTTCTCCTCTTCTCGGCCCAACTACACAAATGAAGGGGGGAGAGTTGACTTTCCACTTGCCACCTTGTTATTATATTTTGGTCTTCCATGCACTATCACATACTACCATGCACACCATCACTTCACTTATCTCTTATTCTTCTCTCTCTTTTTCTTCTTCGGCCGAGAACCACAAAGGGAAAGACACACACACACATTTCACTCAAACACTCTCAAAGAAACACTCCTTATTCTTCATCATAATTTTCGAGAATTAGAAGCATTCCAATGAGGTTATTCTACAAAAAATCATCATCTTAGGTAAGTTCATGCTTGGATCCATGGTCTAGACTTATTTAAACTCATGATCCCCATCTTAGAAACCTCTAAGTTCGAGATCTTCCAAGAAGGCTTGCTAGGACCAAATTTTCTTCATTTCTTCCTTCTAAATAAAAAACAACAAGCAAAGGTGAGTTCATACCCCTCTCTTTTCGGTTTTTTACAAGTTTTATGGGGGAGAATACAAGTAAAATGTGTAGATCTATGTGTATGTGTGTGCTATTGATATTGCCATATGTATACATATTTTTAGACAATATTTAAGTACATTTTTATATATATTTTGGTCATTTGCATAGAATAATGGTACTTATAAGGTTAAATTATATTTTGCAACAAAAAAGAAGACATTTTGAAGTAAGGGATTAAAAGCGTTAAAGGATGGAACTTTGGAGGTTGAAGGCTTGAAAGACAAGAAAAACACCCAAAAAAGACGTACTCATGACGTGAGCAATTGATGGTTCACGACGTGAGTAGAAAAAGTTAGAAGATAAGCATCCGGGTGAAGGAATCCTTGACGATCAACATTACCTCGAGTTCACGACGTGAGTTTTAAATACTCATGACGTGAACGGTGATTTTCCAAAAAGTATATATACTCTTCTCCATTACAATTGGAAAAACTTTGACTGGCTTATGAGGATTCCTGGAGACGAAATTCAGAGGAAAAGAAGCTCTGGAAGTTGTTTTAACACCAAGGAAGAAGGAGTTCATAATTTGTCTTTATAGATTGGTACATTTAAACATGTTTTCGATTTTAGTATGTGTTTGTTTAGCTGTTAATATGTCCAGCTAAATCTAGCTGCTTCTGTTAGCTAGATGAAGCTGGAACTCATGGTTTTAATGCATTAGACTTAACTTTACTTGTTGGTGATATGCTTGTGTTGATTGATTTTACCAAGCATGCTTGAATTAATTATTTGATTGCTTTGAATTCTTGTTCTGTGTAGTTAGTGAACACAAATCTGCATGAACTTGAATACCTAATAATATAGTGAACACTAGTTTATTGGAGCTAAGATCAAACCAATCTTAGATTAGTAATTAAATCATTAAATTTAGTTGTGTTAGAGAACTCATATTATTATTGTAATTGTGTTTTGATTAATCAATCTTTCATGGCTCCAATCTTATTTAATAATTGATTATGTGTTAACTATTGTATAACCATAAATAGATTTACATGAATTGATTAATAATTAGTAGATTTAGAACTACATTGCTAATACTCCCTTAATTGGTCACCAACAGTAATAGTCATAGCCAATGTATAACCATTGAGTGAAAGCGGATTCGAACTAACGGAAGTGTTTTGTTTATTGATTAAGTTTTTGTTAAAGGATTAAGTTCATCTAAACTTGGAAAATTAGATAAAAACCCCTTTTTAGCTTATTAATAGTTAGATTAATTTAGAAGTGAATAGATTAATTAATAACACCGTTCCCTGTGATCGACACCCAACTTACCAAACTATTCTATAATTCGACTAAGTACACTGCCTAGGTGCATTTTAGTTAGTTAGTTAGTTAGGTTATAAATTATAAAATTAGTAGGTACTATCGTGCACATCAGCTATGTATGATTTTATGCATGTATGTATGATTGTAAGTGTTTATGTGGTAAATATGCAACAGAAAGAGAAGAAATCTCGAGATCTATGACATAAGAAGGAAAACAAACATGATCTAAGGTATACCACACTAAACAAGTCAAGAAAAATACCCTCTAATATTTAAAATAGACATATTGTAACATAAAAAAAATTTGGGGCTTAAATTGTCAAATAAACAAAATTTGGGTGAAAAGTTGCTATACACGGTTTTCTTGAGGGTCAAAACAGTTAAAATAAATGTTTTATGACAATTATTGTGACAACCCGAAATTTCTAATCAATGTAATGACCTAAAAAGTCAAAAATTTGTAATATCTTTTGATATAATGAAATTAGCATCAAAAATAAAATGTTCAAAAGTCTCTATTGGGTTGCCTAAAATGATAGTTATCATGTCAAGATTTTCAGAAATATAAAGAACACTGAAGACCGAGTTATAACGAAGAAGTTATGACCAACCAAAGATTCACAACAAAAACTCTCAATACGGTTAAACGTAAAACGAAAATTTTCAATAAAATACTTATTAGCCTTAAGTATCTAAATAAAAGTCGTAGTTATCATTAAACCATGAGCACACATAAAAAGAACGCCCAAATCTGACCTCGTATGAGGAAGTTATAATTTTTCGAAGTTTCGGTATAGTAGTAGACAGCTAAAAACTCGAAACAGAGATCGAGCGACTTTTGGCCGAAACAACCTAAATGAGAATCGAAGGTCTCGACAATGGTATTCCAATGGTAAAAAGTCTGGCGAAAACGGACATCGGATGAATAAGTTATGGATTATTAACGGACTTTTCCTGCCCCGACCTTTTAAAAAATAAATAATAAAAATAATTTCAAAATTTGCCGACGGAGTCTAAACGAAAGTTGTAGAGCGTAGTCTCAACTACACGTGGACATAAAGAACATTGAAAACGGAGTTCGTATGAAAAATATATGAATTTTTGAAGTTTATTAAATAATTAAAATATAAAATTTAATTTAAAACCTGGTATTATCCGAAGGAGGAGTCACCGGACTGATCCGAGTTACGCCCAATGTACCCTCGTATGCCCAGCGTACTCAGTTGCTAGGCCTCGTATCGTCCACGTCGCCCCTCTACGCCTCTACGCCCCGTCCCATTCCGGCAGACGAGGATGCGATCATGCATGACGTCCGGTACGCCCAGTGTAACCTCATACGCCCAGCGTACCGAGGGTCTTCAGCCCCATATAAAAGGGATGCGAGGGTTTCGTATAAAATTGCTCAATTCCTCTCTTTCTCTTGCGTTTTTACTCCGTTTTGCGTGCAAGAAGTATCCCGAAGCCCCAATTTTCATACCCAAGCCCCGAAGGAAGTTTACGCTCCCGAGAATCCCGAGAAAATCCGTTTTCTCGAGTCAAAGTTCTGCTCGGTTTTCGTCTCACCTTCTTCAATCTATCAGGTGAGTTCATACCCCTATAACTACGATTTCAACTACTTTATAAATTCTTTTATATGCTTTCAAAGGGGGGAATACAAGTAAAGCACACAGTTACTCTCGTGTGGAAAACAATAAACTTTTACTACACTTATACAACAAATCATATGTGATTCTTGACTATCATATGAAAACGTTCGCATGCAAAACCTATTCAATAACATCTTGTCCTTTAAGTATATATACATGTTGTTATACGAATGTCAAACTCTTCATTTATATTTTGAGTATAAAGGTTCAATAACGTTATACTTTACATACTAAGTTGACACCACACTAGGGATTACCATACAAACGAAACACACTTTTGGAAAAACTATAATAGGTATAGTTTACTAGATATTCATGAGATTTTACATACTATAAGTACTATATCAAATAAATACCTTCATATACAAGAACAAACGAGCTTTTCATAACGTAAATCTATTTAATACTAAGTTTTGTGAGACGTTCGGCTTCACGTACTTTCGAGTATGCGGTTAAAGTCCTGTATTATATACCATAATCTCTTATAGGGAGAGCGTGATACTTGTGTATAGATCTATACGAGATTAACAATCCCGCACCTAAACTATTAGCTACAGTTAGACCGGCAGGTCTAGGGTGACAAAAGTCATAACACTCCAACGCCTGAAGAACGTTGTTACAGGCAATCTGGGTCAATAGCATGGTTGTAAAACTCACATGGGGTATTAAACACACGTTGATTTACGGGGATATCAAATATCTTAGCGATTTTATACACACATAAATCTACTATTCTAGGCATGAAAAATACTATTGCATTAGAGTTTTGGAACTTTTAAACTGCCACCCACTTACGGAAAAACATCGGATTTCTAGAAGTAAACATTCAAAACGGTCGGGTCTTAGTAGAAGACTACATTTATACTAGTAGAAAATATGGGATTTTCTAGGAGTTTTCAAACATCTATAAACAAATTTATTCAAATTCATACAAACATTGACATCAAATACTTATGAACTCACCAGCTTAAATGTTGACCTACTCTTTCAAAATCTACTTGTATTTCTCAGGGATTCAGTAATACAGGTAAACCCCAGCTTTTGGAGAAGTGATGCTAAGGCGTCAGTTTTAAACTCATTTTGTCATCATATTGTAATTTGTTTTTGAAACAAGTATCTTATAACAATGTAACTTTTAAATTATATATATGATGGTTGTATTTACTTTCTTTACTATGTATTCAATTGTTTCGATACTACATGAAGTCATCCGCCCCCTAACGATTCCGGCATTCTGGTTTGGGGGTGTGACAATTATGCTCTTTAAAGGACTTGAAATGTAAATAATAGCTCAATGGGCCAATTTTTGGGCTTTTCGGCCCATTAAGCCCAAAGTTGCGAAAAATCTGATTTTCAAAGGGCTAAAATGAAAATTTTCTCAAAACAGGGGATAAACAGGTTAACAAAATTATTTCAAGGGTTAAAATGCGTTTCTTTACTAAAAAGGACCAAAAATGTAAACTTTTTGGATTTGGGGCTAAGATTGCAAAAGTTGCAAAAGTTTGGGCTTTGACCAAAAAATACTTTTTTGGAAGGGCTGAAACTGTCAATAAATAAATTTTGGGCTAAAAATATCAATTGAGTAAGTCTATGGGTCAAAAAAGACAAGAAAATGGTTTTTAGGGCCTAAAATGTCTTTTTTATATATAAGGGACTAAAATTGTCATTTTTATCAAGGAAGGGCTGAAATGGTCAAACCAATATTTTGAGTCAATTATTTTATTATTAAGATATTTGAGTCAAAAATACCAAACCACAACTTGTGAAAAATGGCAAGATGAATATACATAAATTTCCAAATATCGTTATAAATGACCAACCGGTCTCGTATCGATACAAAAATTTAACAATTGTTCAATTAAATATTCCGACAACTATACTATACCTAAAAAAAGTAAAAATTAAATTCTTTGGGCTTGAAAGTTCCAAACATGCTTATTGGGCCTTTGTGACCCATTGACATTATTTTTGGGCCCAAGGGATAATTATAAATGTTATTGGGCATTCTATGACCCAATTTCATGTTTAAGGGACCATCAATGGCTTTTAAGTGCTATTGGGCCTTAGTGGCCCATTAGCATTGCTAGTAAGGTCCAAGTAAATCAAATGCGAAATGGGCCAGCGTGTCCTTCGTATAATCAATAGCCATAAATAATACGCGGGAATAGCAGGATCTTGTAATCCTCTTCTCCTCATTTATTGGGCCTATCGTCAATCCAAGTAAACAAATACGGGTTGATAATCAATAGTAATCAAATTCAATTGGGATTTAGTGAGTAATAACGGGTGGCACCAACGTGTGTCGGTCGTAGTCTGTAGTTATAATCAAAGTCTCCTGGAGGGAGAGCGAGAGTTTGTGTATAGATCTATACGGGGGTGACTCCCCCACACCTCAGCTGTTCGCTACAATTAGACTCGGCCAGTCTAGGGTGACAAAATCTTAAGATCAATTCCGGTGTTCACCAGAGTGCCAAGATAGACGAACTAGTCATTATCATGCATGGTTATAACGACTCACATAAATAAATCCAATATAAATCAAGTAATCAAGGTAATTCAAAATCATTCACGTGATGGATAACCATTCAAACCGTTATATGATATTTTTATTTTGGAAAACATCGGGTTTTCCAGGGAAGTTCAACATTTTCACTTGTACGTTTAATACAAAGTTTTTCAATTATACATGTTTTGAAAATCATCATGCATATATTTACGGATCTTCACACCTTTTTATAAACAATGGTCTTTTCAGAAAATATCGGATTTTCTGGGTTGTTTTCGTTCAAACTACACAAAACATTTTCATATCAAACATGCTTATAAACTCACCAACATTCCATATGTTGACCATTTTTCAAAATAACTTGTATTCTCAGGTAACAGGTAAGCTGAGGAATAAGTACCAAGTATGTTAGGGTGTTTTGCTTTTGAAAACTATCAAACAATTTATGTATGGATTTGTAATGTTAAAACAATGTACTTGATGTGAACAATGTCAGTTGTAATATATTGATGCATGGTGATGTTTATGTTATGATTCATGTATATTCATTGTGATGATATTCAATTTAAGTCACACGAGCCCTCAGATGTTTCCGCCGTCTGGTTCGGGGGTGTGGCAATCTACAAGCCCCAACTCGAATTCCCAAGCTTCCCCCTTCCTTCCAAGCCTCACAACCACCCAAAATCACCAAAAATGGCCTTATATCACTCAAATCGGATAGGGTTTCGATAAGAGGTGTTCTGGGAGCATAAGGGGGAATGGAGGCTGCAATAAGTCGTTTAAATAGGGTGCAAACCCTTGGATTTAAGGTTTCCCTCAAACAGCACCTACTCGCCGAGTCAGTCTCCCAACTCATCGAGAAGGTCACTTAAAATGCCTGTAGATCACGACCCTACTCGACGAGTTGGGCCACCAACTCATCGAGTCCCAGAGAAATGCAGAAATGTTTAAATTAAATGCATACCAGGAATGAGGTGCTACAAATCTCCCCCACTTATTCTAGACTTCGTCCTCGAAGTCTGCTGCTTGATCCTGAAAAAGATCGGGGTAATGTTCCCTCATCTCGTCCTCCAGTTCAGGTAATGGCTGATTGGCATTACAAGGAAACCATCAGCAGCTGAGGACTAGTTGGGTCAGAGGTTTCCCTAAGGTAATCCTAGGATGAGGTTAGTGCTGGGATCAATGATGGTAGTAATACAAGGGACTTGGTGGAGTTGAGGCAATTCTTGAGGAAAGTACAGATAGATGTGGAATGTAGTATAGGCCCGTACTACTGAAAGCAGAGGATTCGTACTCGATTCAAGAAGGGCCGAGATGAGACCGGGAAACTTGTAATGTGTGTATGAGTGATCCCTCAGCAGTGATGTGTGTTTTGATAGTTATTGTATCACGAGTTCAGCATGGTGACACTGCGTGAGAGACCAGTGGGCGGATCAGGCGACAGAGAGGGATCAGGCTCAGGTTCAGGGACCGAGCAGCTCGAGGAGCGGATGAGAGAGTTTGTATCAGCTAAGATCATGCGCAGTATCTTAGACCAGACTCATGTGATCTTTGGCACGGTCAAGGAGGGTATTCTAGAGATTTTGGATAAGAGGCTGGGAGCCTACCGGGCAGAGATGATGGCTTTGGTGGGAGCGCGTACTTTGACATTTCGAGAGTTTAGAGATTGCAGGGCACCAGATTATCATGGGGCTAGGGACCCCATTGCTAGCAGCAACTGGTTGGCCGAGGTGGCCAACGCTTTTCGTTCGAGCAGGTGTCCCGAGGGGGACAAGGTCAGACTTGCCTCCTGTCTTCTGAAGGACAGAGCGAGGGATTGGTGGGAGGAGGTTGGACATTCCATTGGTGATGATGTCACGTTGGACGCGATGACATGGAGTGATTTCTCGGCCAGGTTCAGGGCTGAGTTTTCACCAATTATTGAGGTGCAACAGTTGGCACGGGAGTTTTAGGATTTGACACAGACTACTGAGATTGTGGCGGAGATCACTGCCAAGTTTAGAGAGAGGGCTCTTCTTGTTCCGCAGTATGTCGCGGATGCGGAGATGAAAAAGGCCTGGTATCATGAGATGTTGAGGGCTGACATCAGGGAGTTCGTGAGCAGGTCCGGCTGTAAGACGCTAGAAGACATGATTTCTCGGGCTAGGGAAAGGGAGATCGATTTGGAGCAGATCCGGAAGAGGAAGCCGGATGAAGTTCAGGTAGCTACAGGTTCGGGCAAAAGGCCCAAGGGGTCATATTCGAGATCAAGGGATTTTCAACGCCGCAGCCGATGCCGGAAGTATGGCAGGACACACGAGGGAGCATGCAGGAGTGGTAGTGGTGGAGATTATGGCTGCTTCAAGTGTGGTCGGATTGGTCATTTTAGCAGAGATTGTACTACAACCACCACTTAGGGATCAGATCTGATATGTTTTCACTGCAGTCAGTAGGGCCACAAGAAGGCCCAGTGTCCGAGTTTGCTTTCAGCAGTATGGGTGATAGCACCTACCCCTGCGACTTTGAGGATCACCGACGGCCGTCAGGGCCGCGCGGAGGCGCCTGCAGTGAGAAGCAGGGCTTTTCAGTTATCTACAGTGGAGCCGCGAGCAGCACCGGATGTTGTAGGTGCGTATCTTTTTCTATCCTGATAAATTTTATTCTTACTTACATTTTATGGTACTGCATTGATGTTAGTAAGTGGATACTTTGGAGTATTATATTGCTTGTCTATGAGTGAGTTATATGCCATCTGCATGCCATGGATGATAGAGTAGCAGTCCGAAGATGGTTCCCTTAGGTCAGGTTTTCTGGATGCAGTCACTGTAGCAAATGCAATTGGGGATGGAGAGGTGCTCAGTTAGTGACAGTCTTGGTTTAGGTTTGGTAATATCTAGTTGGAGCAGCAGCAGAGGTAAACGTTGGGTGATAGTAGATCGACCCTTCAAATGATAGGAAGGATTGGGAATCCTTTTCAAGCTATGAACCATAAGGGATTAGCATGATTAAAGTGGGGGAGAACCCTTCAAGTATTCAGAGGCGGTAGCATGCTAAACTCAGAAGGATTAGCGACCTCTAAGAAGGAAGCGAAAGCAAACCAAGGGGTTGAGTGGGTTCAGGAGTACAGGAGTTGGGAATTTGGGGAAACTTCCCAACGTTGGGTTCATGTATTTGGGATTAGTAGACGATTGGGTTGGAAAACCAAGTTGAGGATTTTTCGACAGGACGCGGGTATAGCAAGGAAGTAAGACCACAAGGTGGTCGTAGCATGTGATGACTGAGGGCTAGTCGAAGGATCATTAGTAGGACTCGGGTGAGTCAGGATTCCCTCATAATAGTATTTAGTGGTAGAGGCAGCATGGAGGGGGTAGCAGGATTGCAAGATAGCCGCAGCTTTCCCCGGCAGGGAGTTAGTGAGGGAAGTGATGTAAGACTGTGGGTAGGTCGTAGCATTCATTAGCAGTTTAGTTCGTGGAGTGTGGGCGGAGGCCCGTATCTCCTAGTTAGCGATAGGGATCAGGAAAGGCTAAGTCGTTGAGGTTTAGTATGGAGTTGGCCTGCATAGCCCTTGATAGGTGAGGCCACTCCAGTATGGTTTGGGTGAGACCTGTGGGCGAGGCCTATATGTTAGCAACAATATAGGTGAGACCTGGGAGCAGGATTGCTCAGTAGTATGGTTTGGGTGAGACCCGTGGGCGAGGCCTGTGCGGCATTAGTTAGGCAGGTGAGACTAGAGGGGAGGACCGCTCTAGGATATAGTCGGGTGAGACCCATGGGCGAGGCCCGTGAGATTATAGCAGCATAGGTGGGACCTTAGGGTCAAGATAGGGGATCGAGGATCCCAAGACTTGTAGCGCCAGAGTGGCAGGATAGATAGAGCAATTTACATAGCCGAAGTTTCTTCGAAAGTCGTTGGGAGCAACTAAGAGATTGTGCTAGTTGTAGTGACCGGTGAGTATCCGGTAATTCAGTTATCGGCAGAATCTGTAGAGGGACCAGGGTGGTCTCGGTCCATTCAGAAGGCAAATGAGAAACGACAGGACTTTAAGGCAGGGAAGTGATGATAAGAGAAGTATGGTATGAGACAGCTGGTTGACCGAGGAGTGGTACGCCTCTCGCAGCAGGGTTGAATAATCTTAGAGGGAAGTATTTGACCCTGTTGTGCGGCTCTCGTATGAGTCTAACCGTTGCAGGGATGAATCTTTTACTCGAAGGATTATCTGATCCATTCGCTGGGATGGGTACTCAGCACTAAGTTATAGTAGTAAGAAGTATTCAGTATGTATCGGCAATAGTGACCAGCACCGGGAGTGACTGGAGTAATGGATACCGCGAAGGATATGTCCTTCATAGTGATGGAGGAAATGATTAGTTATGGAACGTTGCCTTGGGAAGGCCAGTAAACGCGCAAGGAAAAAGGGGGTGAACCCCTAGGGTGTCCAACAGAGGTACTCGGGGAGTACCGGAAGGATTGTCAGTTGAGTAAGTTGTGTTCTCAGGATTAACGGGATCAGAGTGCACATGAGGATTGTTATTTACAAGGACTAGTGATAGTCTGAATGACTGGGCGGAAGGTCAATGGGAGTGGTCAGCAGGAGTTAGATTCATCGGGCAGGAAGGTTGAAAGCAGATTGCAGGACAGTTGGCCGTAGCGGACTTCGAGGACGAAGTCTAGTTTAAGTGGGGAGAGTTGTAACACCCAGAATCAGGAAGACCAAGAAAAGAAAGGAAAATCTCTAAGTCAAGAGTCAACTCGTTGAGTCCAGGGAGGAAATCGACGAGTCGGAGCGGGATCCGGGGCATAGAGTAAGTGACCGACTCGGCGAGTTTGGTCTGGATGAGAAAAACCCTATTCTCGGGGGTTGTGCCATATTTAAAGAACATTACATCCCTTCCCCAACCTCTTTACTCTCCTTTTGAGATCCAGAAACCCTAAATCGTGAGTGAGAGCCCTTGGAAGCAAATTGGGACCTAGATAAGGGGGTTTTGTGAAGAGATATTGAAGATCAGGAAGCTTGGAGCAAGGGGCTTTGCAGAGATTTGGATTATTCTTCAGTGGGAGGTCATCATTGAGGTAATAAGTTGTTGCTTTGGCTTTATTGCAATTAGATCTATCTTATGTTTGAGATTTGGGGCATTTTAGGCATGATTGAGATCTATGTCGAGTTAGAGGCCTAGATCTGAGGTTGCTACCTTAGATCTAGACATGTGATGGTCCAGAAGGTCATAAAGCTTATGTCAATAAGTTGTTGGTGAAGCCCCTTTGTCATAAACCCTAGCCCTAGAGTGTTTTGGGCCTATAGCTCGTTGGTTTCACGTAAAGTTTGTCACTTTACGTGAGGGTTAGACTATAGAAGAGTGGATCTATGGATTGGAGCCCCTACATGGCTCAAAAAGCCACTGTATGGATTGAGATCTGAAGAGACTCGGCGAGTCACATGGGTGTACTCGGCGAGTTTTATGAACATGAGCATGGAATCGGCGAGTTGGAAGAACAACTCGGCGAGTCTGTTGAAGATTGCCAAAGACTCTACGAGTCTGTTCTTGGACTCGATGAGTCAGGTCGCAAAACCCCCCAACCTCTTCTGGTTAAGACGCAGATCAGTGAGTTGAGTGGTGACTCAGTGAGTTGGACAGGATGGGACTCAGAGATCGTTGAACTCGACCAGTCTTGGGGTGACTCGGCGAGTTGGGTCATATTTTGAGAGTTTCTGAGTTTAAGAACTCGGCGAGTCTATGGGTTGACTCGGCGAGTCAAGTCAACTGGAAGGTTGACTTTGACCAGGACTTTGACTTTGACCAGAGTTGGCTTAGTTTGACTTCTAGAGTTCAGTTTGGAACTAAGTGTTATATTGATATTAGTAGCTCGGGGAGCTAGTGGAGCAGCGGTTCAGAGAGTTGCGGACAGCAACCAGAGGGTTATCAGCAAAGTTCAGCAGTGCAGGTGTTTTCCCTTTGTGTGAATGGGTCTGCGGCCACAATGTCGGCCCATGTAGTTATGAGTAAGAAGACCCGGGGGTTAGCCCTAGGCACAATATGCTAGTATGGTATTCCGGACCAAGGTCCAATGACAGCGGGCGAGTGCCCCAGGAATGGTGTCACACCCCCAAAACCGATGAACGACAGAAACATTCTGGGGTGGAGGACGTCAGGTACAGTATCACAACAATGCAAAGTAGTAAACAAGCAACAACATCATCCACTGCATTACTAGTATAATTTCATACAAGTGTGTTCTGTCAAGTTATATAGACACAAAAAATTATATACATCAAAATAAAAGAGGAGTCTTGAACGAGCTCCTTCTTCTCAAAACCCGGCACCTGTACCTGTCTACTGGCGACCTGAAAATACAAGTTATTTTGAAAGCGAGTATCAGCTTTAAAGCTGGTGAGATCATAAGTATATTAGTGTATGTGTTTGTATGAAATCATTTGTAAGATGTTTGTATAAGTTTTGTGAAGTTTGTATTTGTTTGAACTCACCTAGAAAACCCTATGTTTTCTACTAAAAGTAGCCTTCTACCAAGGCATCTAGTATATGGGTGTTTCTCATGTAAGAGTGTGTATTTTCCCAACTCCGACTCTCATTACCCAAAAATATAGTTTTTACATTACCGTGCATCGTGTGCATATTCACGAAGTGAATGTAATGGGGAAATATTATAGTACTGTAGTGTTGTATTAAGTAACTACTGCTGCACTAACTACCTTAAGCAATTGTAAATTTTAAGGTAACATGTGATCGGCCTGTATCTTGCTACCGACTCAATAGTAAAACGACAATGTAAGATGCCGTAAAAATGACGTTTGACACCCGTAGACTTGCAAGTCCCACTGTAGCGAGCAACAAGGTGTAGGATAATCAATCCAGTATAGATCTATACACAAACTCATACGCTCCCCAATTAAGGAGATTCTGATACAAAAACAGTCATGGCAGGTAGTGCCATGCCCTGTTTAATGGCCCGCATAACTGTGTGAATGTATATGTAATGTATATGTGTGCTAGCTGTATTGTGTGTTCTTTCTCTGTCTAGCCTGAATGTTTGTTTCTCGTCATAGTGTCTATTGTTTGTTTCTCATCATAGTGTTAACATGTTTGTATACCCTTGCTACCCAAGGGCATTGTATCTCTTGACTCATGTATGAACTGACTCATCGTAGGTTTCATTGTTCTAGTAATAGTATTAGTATCTTCCTAAACTACTCCTATAGTAGTTTACTAGCAATGTATGATCATGTTTGTGTACCCTTGCTACCCAAAGGTATAGAACTAATTGAAGGAAATTTTATGACTATATATGTATACATGATATACAACTAATATTTAAACAACCTTCGGACGGATAACCGATGCCCTAAAGCCACATCTAAACAAGGAAAAGGAATTAAAGCGAGCTGGCCTTCCTAAGGTGCTGTTTGTTTTTTCGAAGCGAAAATTCATTAAGTCTGCGGACCACCTCTGCAATCCTCTGTAGCAGAAGAGGTGGAACAAACGGCTGCAGCCTATAATAAGAAGCATGTTTGTTTTTTAACATCTGCAGATTGCTACAGTAAACTGAAATTTAAATAAACTAATTTTATAAACTGAAAATAGTTCTCAACACCGAAATTTAATAATTCTAGTTTTAAAATATTGAAATAATAATAAAAAGAACATGTAAAAAACAAAAATATAAAACTTTTTTTCTTAAAAAAACTTTAAAAAATGTAAAAGACGCTAATAGTTTTATTCTAGAAAAAAAACTAATTTTAAAAAACATTAAAAAAGAAAATAATAAAAAAATTAAGAAAGTATTGCAAACATTGTCTACAAAGTTCGTAAAAAATTACACACGTTAAAAAAGATGCAACTAAAATTGAAAAATCAATAAAACGGTAAAAAAAATTTAAAAAATCATGTTAAAAAAACGTGGAAATTATAAAAATAAATTGTGTCACATCCGTAAATAAAAATTTAAGAAAATCAAAGTTAAAAAAAAAAAATTTAAAAAAAGTTATACAAAAATTCTTAAAAAAACACTTAGAAAAAATGAAAGTTGAAGAGGTTAGAAGAGGCAAGTCAAGTGTTGCGCCACGCAGCACACGCGCAGAGGTTTTGTAGTCTGAAGTCTTCCAAAAAACAAACTGCTGCGAGAGGGAAAATGTTGCGCGTGTGCTGCGCCGCGCAGCAATAAGTGGTTTGAAGAGGTTTTTATAGAAAAACAAACAGCACCTACGTCTTTTAAACATCGCTTATATAACTATACATACATAGACATGCATTTGACAATATATAAGTATGAAAGAGTTTAAGTAAGAGTATTTGATAAGTAAAAGAGTTTGATTAACAGTTTGAACAGTAAGAAAATCAGTGGTTTTATAGTTATTAATCACATGTGATTGATGTAATAACTATAAGTATTCAACTTGTATTCCCCCCCTCCCCCCATAAAAGTATTTAAAAACGTTTAAATCATTGATTAGGGGTATGAACTTACCTGTAGTGAGTGGTTCTGATGAAAATGTTGGACCAATTGCTAAGTGCCAAGTGGTTACTTGAGTACACACGCGAATCCTATTTAGCATATATTGATACATATATGAATATAATTAGTGCTATGAACAACTAATTATTGAATTGGGACCACCTTAGGGACTAGTAAACACTTATATTGAAGTGTTACAACCATATATGATTGTACGAAGGGTTATAAGGCTATACAAGAGAGTGTATGGCCAAAATACACACTATATGTGTGTGTGCGGCCAGGTGTGCTGCCAGCACATGTATGCGGCCATGTGTGTGGCCAGAAGGCGTGTGCTGCCAGAACACATGGTGTTCGTGGTGAAAGATGTTACCTTTCCGGATGATACTTGAGAGGATTTTCGGGTCCTTGCTTTGTAGAAGTGTAAGAAATGATCAAAATGACCAAGGATAATATATATAGGAGGGTGAGTGCGGCTGGAGGGGTGTGCGGTTGGCCTGTGTGCGGCTGGCTGGCCACACATTCTAGTGTGCGGCCGCACACACCTGGTTTGGTGTTTTTGGCCCGATTTTTCGATGCTACACCCAATCTAACCCATCCTCCGACACGTATCTCAATTATACTAAGCTTTAAGCACTCTTTTAGACCCAAAACTTCATTATAAAATAGCAAAATGAAGCTAACTTTGATAAAAATGAAGAATGTAAGCTAGAAATTTCGGGTTGTCACAAATGGTTTATATGATAGTTTATACGTGTTGTCTGTGTGATACATGTATGTGCCTGGTAGGGAGGTGAGTATGGGCGAGGTACCGTATCTCACCAATAGCAGAGTATGGACGGTGTTCCATATCTCCTTAGCAGCAGAGCAGGGGCGAGGCCCAAGTTAGGAAAGGAGTGAGTGGGGGTTGGGCCCGTATCTCACTATCAGAAGGAGTGTGGACGGGGTTCCACGACTCATCAGTAGCAGGACAAGGGCGAGGCCCAAGGTAGGCGAGGCCTTAGAACAGGATTCGGTAGTGTATGTTTAGTTATGTGTTGTAGTATGTTTATGTGTTAGTATATGTTAACGGGCGGGGCCCAGAGACAGGAGAGGCCTAAGAGAAACATATTTGTATCCGAGCGGGGCTCAAAGCCAGGTGGGGCCGTTGTAGCGGGCGAGGCCCGAGGTAGTGGGTGAGGCCCAAAGTAGTGGGCGTGGCCCAATATATGCAGTATGTGATTATGCAGGGTATGTGGTAGGTTGGGGAACTCACTAAGCTCTGTGCTTACAGTTTCCAGTATTGGTTTCAGGTACTTCCGGTAGCGGAGGGAAGAGCTCGGGATGATCGCATGGCACACACCATAGTTAGTCAACCTGGGATGTTTTAGTCTGATAATAAGAACATGTTTTGGAATTGATACTCCGAACTTATGTTATGACTTATAATATGGTTTTATAAATATGGTTTTAGTAATGTTTTAAAGGAAATTTTTAGTCGTGATTTTTGGGTCGTTACACCCGAATGTAAATGTCGGCCAACCTTTCGGCCGAAATACTTTCCTGAATCGGAATGAAATGGGCACTCTTGGTCAATCGATCAACGATGACCCAAATCGAATCCACCCCTCGCGCGGTCCTAGGAAGCTTCGTAATGAAGTCCATAGTAATATCATCCCACTTCCATAGCGGGATATCCAACAACTGGACCTTGTCGTGAGGTCTCTGGTGCTCAGCCTTGACCTTCCTGCAGGTCAGGCACCTCTCCACAAACCAAGCTATGTCCTTCTTCATGCAGGGCCACCAATAATCGAGTCGAAGATCCCTATACATCTTCGTTGCCCCAGGATGGATGGAGAACCTGCATTTGTGCGCCTCTGCCATCAGTACCTGGCGCACACCTCCATGATACGGGACCCACACCCTACGGTGAAGAGTCAACAATCCCCGACTATCATAGTCAAAGGAGGAAACCTGGCCCACAATTCGCTCGCTCTTCTAATGTTCCTCCTTTATGGCATCTTGTTGGGCTTCCCGAATCTGCTCCAACAACGGAGTTACAACTGTCATCCTCATACAAATGTCCCCGATCGGCGCTGCCTTGCGGCTAAGCGCATCGGCCACGACATTGGCCTTCCCCGGGTGGTAGAGGATCTCGCAATCATAATCCTTTACCACATCAAGCCACCGACGCTGCCTCATATTCAGATTTGGCTGGTCCATGAGATACCTCAGGCTCTTGTGGTTCGTGTAATTGGTACAAAGAACCCCATAGAGGTAATGGCGCCAAATATTGAGGGCGAAAACAACAGCCCCCAGATCCAAATCATGTGTCGGTTAATTCGCCTCATAAGGCTTCAACTACCTCGAAGCGTAAGCTATAACATACCCTCTCTGCATCAATATCGCGCCCAAACCTGAGATGGACGCATCGCAGTATACCACAAAGTCCTCCATGCCCTCTGGCAGGGCTAAGATTGGCACCTCGCACAACCTCTGTCTCAACGTCTCAAATGTAGCCTGCTGCTCAGCCCCCCAGCGAAAAACCACATATTTCCTTGTCAACCTGGTCAGGGGCACGACTATCTTGGAGAAGTCCTGAATGAACCTCCGATAGTAGCCTATAAGTCCCAGAAAGCTCCGAATCTCAGATGGAGACCTTGGAACATCCCACCTCATCACGACCTCCACCTTGGCCAGTTCAACCGAAATACCGTTTCTGTTGACAAGGTGCCCAAGACACTCCACCTCGCGCAACCAGAACTCACACTTGGAGAACTTAGCATATCAGCTCTCACTCCTCAATGTACCCAGAACCTCCCGCAAGTGCTCCTCATGCTGCTCTCGCGTCTTGGAATAAACCAAGATGTCATCGATGAAAACTATCACAGGCCGATCCAACATCAGTTTGCACACGCGGTTCATGAGATCCATGAACGCGGCAGGAGCATTGGTAAGCCTGAAAGGCATCACCACGAACTCATGGTGGCCATAACGCGTCCGGAACGCAGTCTTCTGCACATCCTCCTCTTTGACCCTCATCTGATGATATCCTGAACGCATATCAATCTTGGAGAACCAAGATGCTCCCTATAGCTGGTCAAAGAGGTCATCAATCCTCAGGAGCGGGTAACGGTTCTTCACCATTACCTTATTCAGCTCCCGATAGTCTATACACATCCGATACGACCCGTCCTTCTTCTTCACAAACAAAATCGGGGCTCCCCAAGGTGAACTGCTCGGTCTAATGAATCCCTTGTCTAACAGCTCTTGCAGCTATGTAGACAACTCCTGCATCTCAATAGGAGTCAACCGATATGATGCCTTGGCTATCGGAGCCGCACTAGGGACTAGGTCGATCCTGAACTCTACCTGCCTCTCTGGAGGTATCCCATGCAGCTCTTCAGGGAATACATCCGCAAACTCTCGCACCATGGGCACATCGCCCACCGCCGCCTTACCCGCCTCTCGAGTATCCATAACATAGGCGACAAATCCTGCGCAACCTTGTTGGAGGTAACGCCTAGCTCTCTCTGCTTAACATAAAGTTGGTCCTCGTTGTGGCCTCTCGCCCTGAATCACCAACTCTCCCCCACTTGGGGTCCTGATCCGCACCAATTGTTGCGCGCAGTTAATCACTACCCCATTAGGGCTTAGCCAATCCATACCAATAATAACCTTGTTCCCCGCAAAGGTATGGGAACCAGGTCTACCAGGTAACGCTCCTCGAACAACCTCAATACACAATATCGGTAGACATTTGATGCTCGTACTGACCGGTCGTCCACAATCTCGACCTCCAAAGGGCAATCCAGCATGTCCGAAGACTCAGGAAACTTCTTGCCAAGCGCAAGAGAGACAAACGATCGGGTAGCACCCGAATCAAACAATACCTGAACTGGGATACCGTTCACATGGAATGATCCTAACAAAACACCTACATAACATATCAAAATCATCGCGACATAACATAAAAGCATAAGAAAGAAATCGTACCCGTCACCACATCGGTTGCAGCGCGTGCCTCCTCGGTTGTCAACTGAAATGCTCGGCTCCGTACCAATGGAGCCTCTACCTTGGCCTTCCGGCTATCCGTCACCCGTGCCGACGCTGGGGTCGGCACTGCCGCTGGCGCTGCTGCTGTCGCTGCTGACAATCTAGGGCAGTTGGCCTTTTTATGGCCCCTCTGATTGCAATGAAAGCAAATCATGTCTGATATCTGAACCGTGGGGGCAGGGGCAGTACAATCCCTGCCAAAATGTCCAATATGGTCGCACTTATAGTAGCCGGAACCCGGCCCAGTACGGCAAACTCCCTCATGTGACCGACTGCACCTTCCACAGCGGTCCCGCCCCTGCTGGCCCTTCGACCTTGTGTCGAATCCCTTGGGTTTCTTCCCTGAAACCCCCGCAACCTGCGCAGTCTCTGACTTCCTCTTCCTAATGTGCTCCAAATCGAGCTCCCTTTCCCGCGCCCTGGCAATCACGGACTCCAGGGTCGGGCAGGCTGAATAGCTGACATGCTCCTGGATATCAGCTCTCAACATATCATGGTAGCGGGTCTTCCGCATCTCCTCATCCCCTACATACTGAGGTACCAACAATGCTCTCTCTCGGAACTTGGTGGTGATCTCCGCCACAGTCTTCGTAGTCTGTCTCATATCCAAAAACTCTCTGGCCAGCTGCTGAAGCTCCACAGCTGGTGCAAACTCAGCCCTGAATCTGGTCACAAAATTTGACCAAGTCATAGCCTCGATGGCTAGGGCTCCCAACGAATCACCAACTAACTCCCACCAATCTTTGGCTATATCCTTCAGACATCCCGCAGCAAAGCGGACTTCGACCCTTCCGGGCAGAAGCTTGTCAACTGCACAGACTCAATGTCTGTGATCCATCTCCTAGCAACAATGGGGTCCTTCACCCCATGAAAATCCGGCGCACCACTCCCTCTAAAGTCCTTAAAGGATAATGTGCGTGTACCCGCTTGGCCAGACGCCAAGTCACTCCTGAATGATCGTAGGCGATCCTCCATCAACTCGATAATCCCCTCCTTGATCAACCCGAAAATAACCGGGGTCGACTCAAGGATACCTCCTGCTCCATGTCGTGTAACCACCATACTGAAAACAAACACACAATCGTCAGGATCATACATACTCTTAAGAGGTCTTACACACTCTCCAAGTTTCATGGTTCCATCTCGGCCCTCCCTGGCTTGAGTACGGATCCTCTGCTTCCAGTAGTACGGGCTCATACTACCTTCCACATCTATTTGTACTTTCCTCAAGGATTGCCTCAACTTCGCCAAATCCCTCGACCAATATCTCTTTCCAACTAATCTCATCCTAGGCTTTCCTAGGGCACTCTCCGACCTACTCTCCGCCATCAGCTGCACTAGGAGTCCCTACCACCCTTCACTAACTAGCTTGCAGATACTGTTACATATCCGCTCACTAGTTAGTTAAAGTTAGTCAGGACCCCTATAACACAAAGCAAGCAGCATTCGTGCATTGAGTAACCACATCAAGCATAACCTAACCAGGCTATCCTACTGCTGACTAGATTGTCCTACATATAACTCATATAACAGGCATTCAAGGCATCCTCCTAGATCCTTAGCCCTAGTCTAGCATGCAGTTCTCAGAATCATATATCACATGTCATAACATAACAAGTATGGGTATCTTGGGGAAAACTTACTTGAGCTCGGCCGGTTGCACGCATCACACGCCTTGTTCTTTATCAAATTCCTTAACTTAAAATTTAGAAAACCGTTTCTTTGTGAAAAATCTTTTAATCCCTCGGTTTGAGTCCAGACACCCTTGAGGGTGTGTCCGAATCCCTCAAACCAGGGCTCCGATACCAACTTGTAACATCCCAAAAAAATCGAGATCAAAAATTTCATTTTAAATTAAGTAATTCATAACATAATTTTCCAAACATTGCCAATGTCATATCAATTTATAAAAACCATAACAACGTGTCTGAAAACCATATCATCGAAAGTAACAAAAACAGAGTACAATCCCAGAAAACGCCATGCGTAAATCATGTGTGTGATTCGCTGCTACACCGCCGGCTCCTTCCCCTTTGACGAAGAGGTACCTGAAACCACAACCAAAATCTGTAAGCACAAATCTTAGTGAGTTCCCCCATCACACCGCATACCATATAATATCGCCGGTATCTTTCAACCGGTAACTACCATCGGTATCTTTCAACCGATAACTATCATCGATATCTTTCAACCGGTAACCGTCATCGGTATCTTTCAACCGGTAATCGCCATCGGTATCTTTCAACCGGTAATTGGGGACTATTTCACCCCTACCACTAGCATACAATAGCAAGATATAAACATACAGTCAGTCATATCGGGGTACTGACCTACCCATTGGTCCTAACGACCTATGCAAGGGAAAAACTATTCTCTGTCACTACCACTAACACAGATCTCATATTATGCAAGCATATCTCATGACCAAGTCACATCACCAAACCAAGATAATTATCACAAAGACAATTATCTACTAAATACACCTGTTGGTGGGTCGGCATTGTGGCCTTAGACCCACCCCTACTGGAAGGTAACTCACCTCGATGTCGTGTAGCGTTTGAACTGTCCTCGGCGTGAAGGTCGGATCCCCTCGACTCCTCAATCCCTACACGACAATCCTCAAGTCATCAAACAGAACATACGACCCTAACCAGGGTCAATACCATAACCAGACAAAGTCAACCTTGGTCAAAGTCAACATCCAGTTTGACCTTACTCGCCGAGTTGGCCCGCCAACTCGCCGAGTCCATACTCCACTAATCCGATACAACCTCGACTCCGCTCGTCGAGTCTAGCAAGAACTTCGACGAGTTCCTCTTCCTTTAAACTATCGGGACCATCTTCATCTGACTCGCCGAGTTCTTCCTTGAACTCGGCGAGTTCATCCCCTTCATAAGAACATGCCTAGTCTACAACTCGCCGAGTTGTATGAACAACTCATCGAGTCAATCTTCAAAGGTTGGGAGATTGCCTTGGACTCGCCGAGTCTGTTCATACACTCGTCGAGCCCCATGATTCTTAGGTCCTTTTTCGCGTCTAAACATCTACAGGACTTTCCTCCCTAACAACTAGTCTATTCACATAATGGATTTGGTGGTCATTACTGATGGGTTTTGGACATAAGAACTTTCCCTATGTGCACATACAACCCTATAGTTTGGATCTAGGTTCACTAATTGAACATGCAACATACCCAAGACTTTCATGGCTAGATCTAATGTAAACAAACAATTAAAACATATGAAAACGGATCTAGAATGATACCTTGAGTTACTTGCTTGAAAACCTTCTTCTTCTTGGAGCTTAGAGTCACAAATGTCACTCCTCTAATGGCTTACAAACACCAACTAGCAAGAAGATGATTTGAGAGAGATGAGGAAGAGGGAAATCGGCTCTATAGTTACTCCAATCACAAGGGTGGCTGATTTCCTCAACCCTATGGGTCTATTTATACTGTGAGCTCCTAGGGTTTCACCCTTAAACCCTAATTGGATAACTTAGCCTCAAAGCAATCCAAATCCCTTCCTAGATAAGGCCTTGGACGATTTCTAGGTGATCCATATCCCTAAAATCGTCCAACCCTAAATCCATAAGGATTATCAGCTCAAAATACAACTTTCACACATTTGACAGTTTATACCACTTTATTCAATTAATCTCTTTAAGTCACCAAATTAATTCCTAATTAATTTATGACTTATATTAATCAAATAATATAATTATCCTTTTAACATATTATTCTTATAATACATTAATAATAATATCTCTTCTCTCTAAATCATCCTATCAAGTTGCTATGGTGAAGGCAACCCAAAAGGACCATGCACAACCGGGTCAAGTACTTACCAAATATAGTTACAGCCTTAGACACTAATCCAACAATTACACCTCGACTCGCCGAGTCCCAAGAACAACTTGGCGAGTCCATCCTTGACCATTACTATGCAGTCGATTTAAATGGGTCTTAACACACCTAAACCATAGATCTGGCCTCCTAATGTCCATTTTATACGTAAAGTTCCAAATTTGGTGCACATGCATGGGGTTTTTAGCTTAAAAATCCATAAAAGGTGATCTACAATGTGCATGAGGCTCTTTGGCACCTTTATGCCATGACTCCCCTCCAATAACTCAGCTCTGAAAGTAGAACTCCATGAATCACTTCACAAATTCGGAAATGGCTTAGAAAGCCCTAAATGCACCCAAAATCTAATCCCTAAAGATGAACAACCAAAAGAAAGACCAAAATAAGGAGCATTTACCTTGATTGAGCTTAAGATGGAATAAAATCTCTGGATCTACAAGCCCCAACTCGAATTCCCAAGCTTCCCCCTTCCTTCCAAGCCTCACAACCACCCAAAAGCACCAAAAATGGCCTTAGATCAGTCAAAGCAGCTAGGGTTTTGATAAGAGGTGTTCTGGGAGCATAAGGGGCAATGGAGGCTGCAATAAGTCATTTAAATAGGGTGCAAACCCTCGAATTTAGGGTTTCCCTCAAACAACACCTACTCATCGAGTCAGTCTCCCGACTCGTCAAGTAGGTCACTTAAAATGCCTGCGGATCACGACCCTATTCGACGAGTTGGGCCACCAACTCGTCGAGTCCCAGAGAAATACAAAAATGTTTAAATTAAATGCGTACCGGGAATGAGGTGCTATAATATTCTACATATAACAAATAATTTAGTGGATCATTATTTTTTTTTAAATGTATAATATTAATTCTTTTTTAATTTTTTTGGTTCTACCTCAAAGTATTCGGAATACGCAAAAACATTGCATCCCATTGTCGAAAATCGTCAGGACCACCGCTAATCACCTTCATCGGAGTTCCGACGGAAACACTAACAACCTATTTCACCCAACGCCACTATCCAGTAGCCACTTGCGACAACCTCTTCACAATCCGTCGAAATCCTTTATATTTGCCACTAAGTCGATCGTTTTCCACCAGAACCATCACTATTTGAACCACCAAGAAGTCCAACTCAAACACCCCTATCATTTCCTCCATTTGTTGCCTTTTACTAGCTTACGCCACAAAATCATACTACCTGGTTTGTTCCTCCATTCATTGCCTTCCACAACCTATGCATAATCTTATAACATCGAAGTTTCAAGTCTGTCATTTTCTGTTACAATCAATATTGTGTTTAGGAGGTCCGATCCAAACACCGATGGTCAGTTCCTTCATTCGTTACTTTCTATCACCTTACGCCGCCACATCATCTTGTCATAAATCGTCGATCGTTGCCTACAATCCGTCATTCTCAACTAAAACCACATTAATTGACTACCCATACTGCCGTCAATGGTGACAATGTTAGATATAGGGTTTTCAAACCATCAGATCTACCGCTAGATCTTTTCAGGTAGTGCAGGCTTAATGTAACGACCCAATTTTCACGATTAAAAATTTCATTTTTGATTAAGTGATTTGCACAACATTTGTATCAAAATATCAACCGATCATATCATTTAATAAAAGCATGTCTTGTATCTGAAAACCGAATCGTAAAAACATAATAATGTCAGAGTACAAATCCCAGAATAACTCATAGTGCGGAAAACAAAGGGTGTGTGTATGATGTGTCGCTACCGCGCCAGCTCCTTCCCCTTCGTTGAAGAGGTACCTGAAACCAAAACTGTAAACTGTAAGCACGACGCTTAGTGAGTTCCCCCGTCGTACCACATACCATACAATCACATAGCATACATACTGCCGGACAATTTTGGGGTACCCGACCTACCCGGTACGGCCATTCTGGGGTGCCGACCTACCCGTGTCAAGCCATTCTGGGGTGCCGACCTACCCATGTCAAGCCATTCTGGTGTGCTGACCTACCCATGTCAAGCCATTCTGGGGTGCTAACCTACCCGTCGGTCCTAACAACCGACCCTCGGGGACTAATCCACCCCTACTGCTGCTATCCCATATATCATAACATAAACATACTATCAGACATATCTGGGGTGTCCGAACTACCCTTCGGTCCTAACAACCGAACTTGGGGACTATTCCCCTCCTACTACCACTATCACATATAAGATATCATGTCAGCATATAAACATATCATCACATACTGTCAGACATATATGGGGTGTCCGAACTACCCTTCGGTCCTAACAACCGAACTCTACTACTATCACATATAACATATCATGCTAGCATATAACATATTAGGCAGTAGCAAAACTAGATGATATCATAAAGATAATCATGTAACATACAACTCCTACTGGTGAGCCGACATTGTGGCTGTAGACCCACCACTACTGGAAGGTAACTCACCTTGTAGTAGCCGCTGATCTGTACGGAAATCCTTTGACTGCTGCCGCTGCTGCTCCGGAAATCCTCCGGCTATAATTCCCACAAAACACTTAGTCATACACCACTAACTGTTCTTAGGGTAAAATGACCATTTTACCCCTGACCAAGTCAAAGTCAAAGTCAACTTCCAGTTGACCTGACTCGTCGAGTTGGCTCGCCAACTCACCAAGTCCATATCCTTCCATTTGTCCTTATACCCGTCTCTACTCGTCGAGTTAGGTGATAACTCGACGAGTTTTCCTTCTAATTGAACATCGACTGAATCTTCATCTGACTCGCCGAGTTGTATGAACAACTCATCAAGTTCAACTTCAACTGATACTCAGGTCCTGTCCTTGACTCGCCGAGTTGTATGAACAACTCGTCGAGTTCATCTTCATCCTCAAGAAGATTGCCTTGGACTCGCCGAGTCTGCTCGTGCACTCGCCGAGTTCCATGAATTTCCAGAACAATGGCTTAGTCCAGAATGTTGGGTCACTCCCCGGGACCCCCTAAAACCTTTCCACACTCAACTGGGTCCTTTTGACCCTCAACTGATATGGGACAGAAACCTTGGACTCGCCGAGTCCAAGAATGGACTCGCCGAGTCGGTCACATCCTCTCACTAAATCTTCGATTTATGATGTACAACCCTTGATCAAAAGATAGATCTATGCTTCTACAATCGATCTAGCACGTAAAGTTACAACCTTTACGTGCTTGCATGGGACTTTGAGCTCAAAAGGTCCTAAAACAAGCTCTTTCAATGCATGGGGCCTTCTTTGAGTGCAAGAGCCACTACTTTCTGCCTTGTAACCCCTCTAAGGACCTAGATCTGAAACATCAACCCCCTAACCATGCTTGCAATCATGGTTGGTGACCAAAATCGATTAGAAAAGCCCTAGAACTCCACAAAATGGGATCTATCAAAAGAATAAACAAGGTATAGACTTTATACCTTTTGTAGACTGCAAATGATGCTCAAAATCGGATCCTTCTAGCCTCCTCTTGATCCTTCAAGCTTTTCCTTCCTTCCTTGGATCACAAAAGCACCAAAATCACTCCAAATGCCTTAGATTGCTTCAATAACGGCTAGGGTTTGCTATGGGGGTCTTCTGGGAGCAAATGGGACGAAGGAGGCCGAGTTAAGGTGTTTAAATAGGGTGCAAACCCTCGGGTTAGGGTTTTTGTCCAGACAGGGCCTACTCGCCGAGTCCGGGACCCGACTCGTTGAGTCCACTGCTTAAACCCTGCGTCTCATCCCGCTTCTACTCGGCGAGTTGGTCCTTCAACTCGCCGAGTCCAAGGCCAAAATGCAAAACATTTTAAAGAATTAATAAAAGAATACGTACCAAGAACCAGATGCTACACTTAAAGCTTCGATGTTATAAGGTTGTGCATGGGTTGTGGAAGGCAAAGAATGGAGGAACTAACCAGGTAGTATGATTTTGTGGCTTAAGCTAGTAAAAGGCAACAAATGGGGGAACTGATAGGGGTGTTTGGGTTAGACTTCTTGGTGGTTCAAATAGTGATGGTTCTAGTGGAAAACGATCAGTTTAGTGGCAAATATAAAAGATTCTGACGGATTGTGAAGAGATTGTTGCAGAGTGGCTATTGGATAGCAGTGTTGGGTGAAACATGTTGGTATTGTTTCCGTTGGACCTCCGATGAAGGTGATTAGCGGTGGTCCCGATCATTTTCGACATTGTGATGCGTTGCTTTTGCGTATTCCGAAGACTTTGTGGTAGAACCAATAAATTAAAAGAATTAATATTATACATTTAAAAAAAAATTAACGATCCACTAAAATATTATTTATTATATATAGAATATAATAAATTAAATGTAATTATACAATTAAAAAAATCTAATAAATACATTTTTTAAATAAGCCAATAAAAAATTTTAAAAAATAATTAAAAGAAATTAATAATATAATATTTATTAATATATAAATATTATATATTAAAAATAAAATTAACCGGTGTGGTAATCAGATAAAAAATTAATCTAATAAAAACAAAATTGAAAAAAAAAATAATGTATAATAGTTCAATAAAATTAAAAAGACATAAGGATTAATATATAATAATTCAATAAATTTAACAAGAAGAATTGCATAAATGGTCCTTGTAATTTGGTAAAAAAAGATAACTTTAAAAATGGTCATTAAGGGTAAAATTGTTATTTAAAAAAATCAACAACCAAATGTTAAGGTTAACGAAATAGAGACCAAAACCACAGCTAAACTACTAAATAAAGACATTTTTTGCTAATAAATTTATTTTTAGACTTTACCCAAAGAAATTGGCAAACCACATGGACCATTTTTACAATTTTAACTCATTATAAATTAGGAAAGGGGTTAGGGTGTTTTTGGTCTAAAAAGTATAAATTAATAAAAGAAAATTAAAAAAAAATTATTAAGAGCAAAATAGTTATTTTATGTCTATAATGATGAGTGGAGTGAAAAAATATAATACATGAACGTTTAGAATTAACTTTAAAAAATATAGATCGAACGTATAATTTAACATTTGAACCACGAAGGAATCTTATAATTTATTGGTTTGATTACATTACTCCATTTCCCACTTTTAAATATCATTTTAAAAATTATTAAATATTTACTCCGTCTTAATATTTCAATTAATCAGCCCATAATAACCTAGTAAAACATAGGAGTATCTTTCATTATTGATTTGGACGACAGTATATGGATTAAATAATACTACTTAACAACCCGGAGTAAATGAGAAAGAAACAAAACGCGTGTAACTAGGAAAGCCCACCCGATAAGTCACTTTGTCTGTTTTTCTCTCTCTAAGATCCCATCGCCATCGCCATCTTGCTCTGCAACTAATTTGTTGATTTCGTCGCTCCCCACACAATAACAACTTCGCAAAGTTTACAAGAAAAAAAATATACAAATCTATTAGGAAGCCGACAGATGTCTGGAAGTCTTTGATTTAATTGCTAATAGCTATTCAAAGTTCCAATTGAGATCGGAATGAGAAGATTACACTGTTATTTTTGCTGATTCAGATGGCGTTCAACCTTCATCATAGTCTTCATTTCATTACTTTATCCTATCTTTTTTTGTTGTTATGCTCTTGTTTCTCGAGCATTTTCTGTAGCAGCGATAATGATTTCCCTCCTGTTACGCCTATCAATCGTGATCTCTACCGCACTAGGTAAACTCAGTAGTCTCCAAATACTTCTAGATTTGATATTGATTTCACTCGTTTCGGCGTTGTAATCAGTCTAATTTGATTTCGTGGTGCAGAATTTATTTTTATCTCATTTTCTATAACTTTTTGTTTGACTATAGAGGGATGGGATCTCATCCTAAAAACGGTAGTCAGGAGTTGATCTGTTTTTGTAACCGTTAGAAAGTGTTAAAATAGAGGCAATTTGATCTGTATGTCAAAATGGTTTATGTGACTTAAAGATTTTGGGAGAATTTATTTGATAATTGGTTACTTACATCAGAAATTGGAAATTATTGGTATTAAAATGCACATTTTACATGTGTTGTTTCAGCTTCCCAATATAGATCTATTTTGTCATACCCTGGTCATGGATTACTCTCGTAAACAAGGCAAAGTAAGCAAACCAAGAACAATACATTAAGTTAATGCACTAGTATTACTGATTAGAGTGCTTACAAGAAGAGAAAACTGCATAAGTATAGAATAATTAGTTGATTGCTAATTAAAATGGAAGGATCTATATCTATACATGAGGTGGTGTTCTTGCAATAACATAAATAAACACTATTTTTTGATCATTTACAATCACACAACTTGTACTTTTAGATCCTTCTAGCATCTTCTTATTCTCTCTTGAAAGTTCTTGATTCACATAGAACTTTCTGGAATTTTGAGTCAACCTTCGTGTTTATAAACCTTTTCATCTTGTTGCTTCTTTTTTTAGTGACGCCTTAATGGAAGAGATAGAAGCATTGGTTAACCGACACCAAGATAGACTCCATGTAGGTGTATTTTGGATCTTTTTTTTTTTTTCTTTGTCCTGCTATTTGTTATGCTCATTTGAATCCATAATTTTTCAACAGATGGAGACATTTCAAAGTACAAATAAAGGCTACCATGCTGAACTAAATGTAGTTACATATTGCCGGAATAGAACAGCCATTGAAGACAAATCAAAGTTTAGAATACTTCTTGTGAGTTTTTTCTTTCTCTTCAAACTGTTGCATCAAATGAAAGGAAAAATTTTGAAGAAAGTAATTTTTTTTGCCATGTATTGTCTCATATTGTGATATTGCTGATTTTTTTGACAGATGATTACTTGTCTTCCAGAGTTTTGGGCAGCATGCACGGGAGCTTATTACAACCGAGCTTGCATTAAGGATCCTCTCCATCTTAAGTGAAGAGCAATTTTTACCTAAAATGGATCCACTGTTGCTGAACAAAACCCTTGAGAAGATTGTTATAAAGGTCATCTCTTTCATATTATATGCTTCTTAAAGTTATCTCTTTATCATTACATGAAAAAAAACATACAAAATTATGATCAAATTAAGCTCATGATATTAACAAACATATAGCAATCTCTCAGGTGGTGCCAATGGAAAATCTAAATGGACGCAAAAAAGTCGAAGCGGGAGATGTTTGTGAGAGAAGAAATGGTCTCATTTTTTTTTTTTTTAATTTCTTTACTTGAAAATAAATGTGATATTTCTTGAGTTCATGACTGTTTGTTTCTTTGCAGGAAGAGGAGTTGATCTCAATCGGAATTGGAGTGTAGATTGGGGGAAAAAAGAGAAGGTTAGTGACTAAAAAGAGGGAAAATACGTGTAACTTTCACTCTTTAATAGCTACTTAACTATTTTCTATAGTCATCAAAACATTTCACTTTTTTCAACCCTTTAAAATAACTATTTCCCTGGTTTTGATTTCAGGTTAAAATACAAAAAAGAACCTTCTTTCACTATTCAACTGTTACTTTTTATTGATTAAGTCACTTAACTATTTTCTGTTGTGATAAAAATATAATACCTTTTATATTGTATTAAAAAAAATCCTGTTATTAGGGGATCATACCTATATATAGAAAAAGCACAACATACTTTCACCATTTTATCGATTTAGAGACTCAACTATATTTTTTATCGGTTTAACCACCGAACTATATTATAATAAGACTAAATTACAGAATTGGTCCATGTGGTTGGCATGATTTTGCAGTTTTAGTCCTAGTTTCTTGATTTTTTCAAAAACGGTCCCTATTTCAGGTTTGGGTTACGCATTCAATCCCAGGCTCTGTTACCATTTAACCAGCTTCTGTTATCTACATATGAAATGCTATTTTGTACTTTAACCTTTTTGAGAAAAATGTTTTTTTTAATGTTAAAAAAAAATAAGTATAGAAAAGGGTTAAGTTACCAATAAAATGGTGAAAGTAGGTGGCTTTTTTTAGATTGTTTTGTTCTCCATCTCTACATTTTGTATAGCAATAATACCAGTTTTGTAGGTATGTTAAGTAAATGTTACATATAACATACCTTGGCTTGTTGTTTATTATTATTATTATTATATGTTTCAGGACTTTGATCCTTATGAAGAGAATCCTGGAATTGGCCCATTTAGTGAACCTGAAGCTCAGCTAATGCGAAAGCTCTCAACATCATTCGAACCACACATTTGGGTCAATGTACATTCTGGAATGGAGGTGACCACTAATCTTTGTTTTTCTTCCCAAAATACCCCTCATTACCCACTTTTTGTTTCTGCAATTACTTATTTTGATGCCTTTAAATCTTTCGATGTTGCATAATATTACAAGATTAATTCCATTCCATGACCAAAATTAATTGTTAATCAGTCATTCATTCATTGTTTTTTTTTTTACATAAATATGTTTCCATATGATTAGTTTTATATTTACTTTTTTGTAGGCTCTTTTTATGCCATATGATCACAAAAACACAACTCCATCTGGAGTGGAATCACAGAAAATGAGGCTGATGCTTGAAACATTAAACCACCTTCATTGTGGAGATCGTTGTGTGGTTGGATCAGGTGGTGGATCTGTTGGGTAAGTAAAGTATTATTATTCTTTATAATATATGTTAGACTCTAAATTCATAAATATAGATTTTTTCAATAAGAAAAAAAGTTTAATATACAATGTTGTTAATTTTAAACAGAAATAAATGAAAGAAGGTTTGTATTTAAACAGGTATCTGGCACATGGTACAACTACGGATTACATGTTTGATGTGGCAAAGGTCCCCATGGCTTTCACCTTCGAGGTTTGTATATAAAAATTAAAAAAAAAAACATTTTGTTTTTTTGTAATTTTGCTGTTTAACCATTTATATGTTTTTTCAATCAAACCATAAAAGTTCCATTCAGTTTAACCATTTTTTGACATGATATAACAGGTCATAATGGTTAATTTGGAAAAATGTTTGAAACTTTTATGGTTTGAATGGAAAAAATTCAAGTATTAGGGGTTAAACTGCAAAACTGCCCAAAATATAATGGTTTTCCTGTAAATTTCCCTCCCTTATTTTCAACTGAACTTGTTAATTTGGCAGATTTATGGAGATGAAAAAGCATCTTCAAGAGATTGCTTCAAAATGTTCAACCCTGTGGATCATCCCACATTTAATGTAAGTGAAATAAATTTAATCATATCCATTTTCTATTCTTTTCAATGGATAACACATTAATTTTCTCAAAGCTTTTTTATCTATCTTAGAGCCATTGAATCACTTACAATACTACCATATATGTATTTTCGGTTTTTCTCTGATTGATTGAATACAATTTTCAAACTATAATGTTTTAACACTATTTCAAATTACTGAATCCACATTTTTTTTTTTGACTCCAGAGAGTTCTGAACGAATGGTCAGCCACATTCTTTACAATGTTCAACATGGGAGCACATCAAATGAAAGATCCACAAGAATCAACACCATTTAACATGGACCATTTGATCTCAATAGATGATTATTTAAATGGATATTTAATCGAGAGAAAAAATAGATATGGTGAAAAGAAGGAATTTCTGGACCTTGGTTTGCAAGAAATCCGAACATATTTCAGGCTCTTTTTGCTATCTTCAGTCATGTTAATGTTCATGTTTTGTTCTAGAATTGCAAAGAGTAATAGATCACATTTGCCTTCAATTTCTCTATGAAATTGAATAAAAAGGTGTGTATTGTTTTAGTTATTTGTTACGAGTTTTCTCATCGATTCAAGGTTTCTAGCTTCTTATTTTTTTTTAATGTATAAGGGGAGATTGGGTTGGTATATTAGTGTGATTTTGTGTAACATTATTGACATGTCATGAACGATGATTTGTTTGTTATTTATCTGTGCACTAATAGAAAAATGAAGGTTTTTGTCTTTTTGATATGTATCCCATTTTTGCATTTTATAATAAGTTGATGGTGTTGGATGTATGATCAATGCAGATGAGGCAACCATATGTGTCTAATGCCACTGCGAATGCGTATGTACTTTGTATGTGAGGTAGTGTTCCTTTTGTAGCTTAATTGATTTGATGGAGATAAAAGGGTAAAATGGTCATTTATCTTTGTAATACTTGATAGGAAGAACATGGCTTTAGTTTAATAAGTTGTAAGCAATATATTGATGTTTTTAATGCAAAATAACAAATTAATTGAGATGGTTTGGAAAAGAAGGGTTTTTTTTTTTTTTTTTTCACTAAGCTCTTTATAAATTTGAATTTAATTCTCCAAGTTTGTACTGATTTTCTCAAATGTTTTTATATCACTTGAAAATTCAACATATTTTGCGTTTTTTCGATTCATATGGTCCATGTTTAAAGTTTTTTACACGTAAACCAAACAATTTTTTTTATATTAAACAACGAGCCTAGAAAGTAAAATATGTTAAATCCTTTCTTTTGTTCCTTGGATTTGAATACAAATTGAAAGAAAGAATATCCAAGCCCATTTGATATTCATTACCTTTATTATATACATTAACTTTTACCAAATATTTGATATTGTTCCCAAAATCACATTATTATAATCACATTATCTATAATGTCTTTTCCTTTTGGTCATTGTAGTTTTCAAATAGACAGAAATGACCATGAAAACAAATTACAAAAATAAAATGTTTTTTTATTATTTTTTGAATTCGCACCCGTGGTACCCCATCTTTTAAAATTTTCATTTTTATCCTTTTTTTTTAATATTTTTCCCCAAATTTAGGCCAAAGTTAAATTTTCAAATTTATTTTTATATGTTTTCCAAACTTAGTTTGTTTTGAGCAATAATTTTGTCAAACTTCTTTTACAACCATGTTTTTTACAAAATTGTTTTTTTTACAAAATTACTATTTTTATATATTTGATTTTATGTATATCCTTATTTAGATTTTTCTTTTTCAAAGTTTTTTTTTTCAAATTCGGTTCTATTTTTGGACATATTCGTTTTCATATATATATATATATATATATATATATATATATATATATATATATATATATATATATATATATATATATATATATATATAGGTTGTAAAAAAGTATAAATTTTGGTTGCTATTAAACATTTAGACAAAATTGCAAGAATGGTCCTTATGGTATGTCCAAAAATACTACTTTTGACAAAACAGATTTGGACTAGCACCAATAGTCAAAAAGTTTTTATTTTGCAGTAGTTTTGGTCCAAAACAGTTTAAAAAATCTAAAAATGATGGATTTGCCATTTTCCATTTATTTTTTTGCTTTTTCTTTTTGTTATTTAATTATTTTCTAACTAAAAAAATATAAGAAAATATTTCTCTCTCTCTCTCTCTCTCTCTCTCCACCTTCTATCATCATTTTTGTTTCAATTCCAAAGAAACACATCTAAAAAGCATGTTTATGGTGTTTTAATTTTTGTCAAGAACCATAAATCCATCATCCTTCTGTATCATAGAAACAAAAATCATGAAACCCATTAAATAATAAAACCTTAACCCTACAAACACATACATTTTCAGAACCAAATCAAATCCAGAAACCCATTTGATAAGAGGTTTGTTTTTGTCAAGCAAAACCTGCAAATTAAATCCAAATGCACAAAAAATGATTGAATCCAAAGAGGTTTCCAATTAAGCATCGATATCTGACTATCTCCTTTACATTCAAACCCAAAATTGATTATTCTGAAGATCTGAAATTTAGGAAAATTTAGGGATGAAGAGAGTGGTATAATTATTCTGAAGACCCAAAATCGACTACCTACTCTATAATCAAACTTAACAGAAGGGCAAAAATGTGTTTCGTCAAATCGAAAAAGGATTAAGCTTCTTCATCTCTTCATTTCTTGCAGATTACAATAGAGAACACAATATGACCTGGCTTAGAGTTACGATGAATGTATGGGAACAATGGTGATTCTTGCGTCCACAAGTCGACGATGACAACAAGGGGCAGGCGGTGGTCGGGAGATGTAACGCAGATCGACGTTGCTAGGGTTACCAAGGGTGGTGTCGTTATCGGAATCAATGTTGGGTTACAATGATACATTTTTCTCGTCGGAGAAGACAAATCGATCTGGGTCCATCCACCGACTTCCTATTCCTCTACCAAAACAACCACCACCCTAGCTCCTATCTATAAACCGTTGGAGGCTGTCAACCACCACCTTCAGAACCCCTCACAACCTCCCTTCAGTCGTGTAGCACCACCAAACACACATCCCTTCACCCCTTGCTCGGAAAAATCGACCCAAGGTGCCTTCCCCTCGATTTCTAGCCGTTAAACGCCCCATCTGAAAACCCTAGCCGCCAAGAAACCCTAACTTTCATATCTCAATCTCCTTTTTCTCGTCGTCGGCTGTGGAGGTTTAAATGAATGGCAACAACGATCAAAAGCGGGTGTTTGAGGTGGTGCTACCTGACCGGTGGAAGGAGGATGGGCAGCCTAGGCTGGCGACATCCGCTGATTTATTCTTCTTGGGCGGTGGTAAGCAAGAAACGAGAGAGAGAGAGAGAGAGAGAGAGAGAGAGAGAGAGAGAAAGGGGAGAAGATAGAGAGAGTGTGTGTGTATGAGAGAGAGAGAAAGAAAAAAGATAAAGAGAGAGAGAAATATTTTCTTTTTTTTATATATTTTTTAGTTAGAAAATAATTAAATAACAAAAAGAAAAGCAAAAAAAAGTGGAAAATGGCAAATCCGTCATTTTTAGATTTTTTAAACTGTTTTGGACCATAACCGCAGGAAAATGAAAACTTGTGGACTATTGATACTAATCCAAACCTGTTTGACCCAAAGTAGCATTTTTTGGACATACCACAGGGACCATTCTTGCAATTTTGTCAAACATTTATAGGTGGAGATAAGCCTATTGAGCGCATTGTTGGGCCGAGTCAGACAACTAATGATTGTCCCATCATACAAATTGATAGTGAGGAAGTGAAGAGGGTATTAAGAAGGATGGGAGGGATAAAGCCATTAGTCCGGACTAAATCCCTATTATCGTGTGGTTGTGCCTAGAGTTTTGTGTGACAAGAAGGTGCCGCTTAAAGTAAAGGAAAAATTTATAGGGCGGCCATAATGCCAACTTTGTTGTATGGATCTAAATGTTGGTTAATTAAGAAGGAACATGAAATAAAGATAATGGTAGCATAAATGAGAGTATTTGTGGTAGATATGTGGTAAAACTTTATTGGACATGATACCAAACTCATTAATTAAGAATTCGTTAGGGTGGCGTCGATCATCAACAAATTGATGGAATGAAGATTACAGTGGTTAGTCGTCCATACGAGACAATTGATTGTTGTTGGTAAAGAGTGGAGTTGATTACTATTGAGGGTGCTAGGAGAACAGGTTGACGTAGACTTGAAGGTTAGCCCTTTCTGAGAACATGAGCTCATATAGGAAACTATGGAGACTTATAATCAAGGCATTTGTCTAGTATTGACATAGTATAGGTCTAGCTCCCTTTTTAGTGGTAGTGCTTTCTAGTAAATTCTCACCTTAAATGTGTTCTCCTTTTTAATTACAACATGTGTAATTAGTATATGCTCTTAACAACTTTATATATATGTCCACTACTTGTATTCATTCATGGTTGACCCTTGCTATCTTTATGTGTAAATTATATTGGTCTTTTCTTCTAGACATTGAGCATTTTATCTTTCATCATGAATTTGTATGTACAGAGATGTTATGCATGGATACTCCAAATATAAGCACGATAACAAAACTTTCACTTTTATACATTTATTTGTATTTTTTTTTTGTCAGCGGTCTCCTATGATTTATCGAAATAGACTCTCAAACTTAGGTGTTGTTTGTTTTTTTTTTAAAAATCACTTCAAACCATTTATTGCTGCGCCGCGCAGCACACGCGCAACACTTGGCCTTTCGCATCTGTTTGTTTTCCTGAAGACTTCTGACTTAAAAATTGTTGTGTGTGTGCTGCGTGACGCAGCATTAAACCAACTGCTTCAAACTTCTTCGCGTCTTACTTTAACTTACTACAGCAGTCTGCAGACGTTAAAAAACAAACTGACTTTTTATTAAATGCTGCAGCCTTTTGTTCCACCTCTTCTGCTACAGAAGATTACAGAGGTGGTCCGCAGACTTAAGATATTTTCGCTTCGAAAAAACAAACAACACCTTAGAGTGTGGGAAATACTAACCATCATACATCCCCCTGCCTTGTTTGGATGGGACCAAACCCTAAAAAAATAGAAAATGAGTGTTCGGTTTATAAATCTCACTCTCAAAAGAAAAGAACAAAAAAAATCCTAAGTGCACCACGTGTGTAACACGTCACTACTTCTATTCAAACCCTAGTTCTTCTTTGCCCTAATCTCGAGCCCCAAATTCCAACTGTATAATCTCAAAATTGAAACCCTAAAATTGTTCGTCTCATCAATTTCAACTTACAGGCGTAGCTCTTCTTCGTTCACGGTAGCGTTTAATCAACCATATTATTCAATTTCGATTGTTTGATCATGTTTCATACACTTGAGTTCTAATTTAATCCTTTTGGATTACTTGGATACATCCAGAATGCTTGTGATTATGTGACTGTAAACGTTAAGAGAACAATATCTATCGATAGAATGGCGTTGAAGCAAACAGCAGTGCTCTACCATTATCCATGTCCTGATGGTGCATTTGCTGCTTTGGCAGCTCATATTTACTTCACCGCTTCCTCTGTTCCAGCTCTCTTCTTTCCCAACACTGTTTATTCCCCAATCAAGTAATTTCTTAATTACTTTTTCTTGCTTTACAGAAAACAATGGGACTAACTGAAAAAGATGCAATCAACTGTGTTCCAATTTCTAATTTGGTTGCCATAGGTTTGAAAATCAACAAAAAAATGTTTGAAATTTGCTAAAAGTTTGATTTTGGGTAATTTGGGCTAAGGTGGCAGCATTTTTTGCATCTTATTAGCACCTAGAGTTCAACATGAAACTTTTTGCAAAGTTCAAGTTTTTATGGTTTTAGTGATTTCATGAACTTTAATCACCAAATTAGCAATTATGACAAAGTTAGCTGTCATTATTTGAATTTGATTCAAAACCAGTGATATATTTCTAAACTATGCCTGACTTTAGTCAATTGATTATCTTATTCTAATTCTAATTTCCCAAGTTGTAATAATCATATCAGAGTCGAAGACCTTCCTCTTGATCAAATCGGTGATGCTTATCTCCTTGATTTTGTTGGACCCCCGGGTTTTGTTCAGCAACTCTCTCCCAAAGTTGACCGGTTTGTTTCTCATTTCTCTGGCTTTCTCTATGAAGTCCATTTTTCTACATTAAGTCAAAATGCAAATGAGGTTGTAATGAAGATAGATCTACCAGTCTAAACATATGCTTATGTCTGTAATTCTGTATCATTCATGTCTTTTGTTTTAATTTGTGTAGTGTGATAATATTAGATCATCATAAAACAGCACTCAAGATGCTTGATGAAGGTGAATTTTCCTATAAGAATGTGACAAAAGTGATAGATATGGGAAGGAGTGGGGCCACCATTGCCTATGATTATTTCAAGGAAAAAACCCTATCTCTTAAAAATGGAAACAATTTGAGTAATCATGAATTGGGTATTCATAAGTTTGAAAGCTCTCGAAGGATATTTGAATATATTGAAGATGCAGATCTATGGAGGTGGCGTCTTGACAACAGCAAAGCTTTCAGCAGTGGTCTTAAAGATATGAACTTTGAATTCAACATAACATTGAACCCCTTGTTATTTCAGCAGGTAAATCTTTATAAATGGGGATGTATTTTAAATTTTTTAAATACTAAAGGTTACTATTGGTTTTTTATTTGTAGTTGCTATCTTTGGATCTGGAACATGTTATAAATCAAGGCAATCAGAGTTTATCACAGAAGCAAACTTTGATAGATGAAGTTCTTGAGCAATCATATGAGATTGTTCTTGATGATGGAGCATCTGGACATTGTCTGGTAAATTTCACTTATAAATCTTTAAGTTTATTCTGTTCTTTTTTTGTAATTGTTTCTGAAGAGATAAAAAGGCTATTCTGATTCTAATGACTAATGCTATTCCATTCCTGTCAGGCTGTTAATGCTGATTCCGTTTCCGATCTAAGAAGTGAACTTGGCCACCAATTAGCTGAAAAAAGCCGGAATCAGAACTTAAGGTTTGTCATACCTCCATTATTGACAAGATTTTTAGGACTATTTTCAAGAGTGAAGGTAGGAAAAAGGAATTACAATTGTTTTGTTGTCTTGTTTATTTTGGTGTAGGGGCATAGGTGCAGTGGTTTACAGAGTACCGGATCTCAAAGATGATGAAATTTTAAAAATAAGCCTAAGAAGTATAGAAGATGAAGATACAACAGTTATATCACAGGTTTTGTTCTTCTTCATTCAATTCCTTATTTGTGAACATTGTGAGTTTTGAAACTGAAGATAAAACCCTTTTTTAATTTTTGCAGAAACATGGAGGCGGTGGCCATCGAAATGCAAGTTCATTCATGCTAAAATGTGGGGAATTTGAGCAATGGAAGGTAGGATCTAATGACTCTCGGGATGTAAAGCAAAAATAGTTAGCAAGCTTAACAAAAAATGGTGGTAGATTAATGTATTTTATTTATTTTTAGTGGTTTTGAATCATCTTACATGTTAAATTAATGGTAGTAAGTCAATGTAAACTGATCTATATTAGACAAAAATATTAAATATGTTTTTACTAACGAAATAATCATTTGAACTTGCCCAAGATTGCTTATTATGTTTAGCATTTTTGTAGTATGTTGGAGTGATCCTTTGTTGTGAAGGTAGACTAGTTTTTTTTTTTTTTCTTGTAATATTTATTTCTTTACTAATTTATAACCTGTGGGAACCACGGTTATAAAATGAATTAAATTTTTATAGTAAAAACTCAAAATTACTAATCAATTATTTTAAATAAATTATTAATTAAGAGATTTTTTTAGTTATATAAATTTTAATCATTGATTGAAATAAATATGTGAAATTATATCACTTTATAATTTGTATTAATTTTATTTTAATTTTTATTCTAATGTTATTAATTTAATTTAATTAGAGTGGAAATTTAAAATTTAAAATTTAAATTGGAGAATCAATAGGTTGACAAGTGATATGCATTCATTATAAACATAATATGGTGACACGTGTCAAAAAGAGAATAAAATATGCATTAATTAGGAGGCATAATAAAGTGACACATGTCAAAAGAAGAATAAAACTATTCTTTTATTAGAATAGAGAAGAGATTAGGATAGGATGTACCTAGCTCAGGATGAAGGATACATGTTTTTTAAGGTTAGTTTTGATGATGAGGATACGGAGGGTATTTACGTCTTTTGAAAAAATGCAATATGGAAGCAAAAAAATATGTCCATGTCCTACCTTATTTCACCATTGTTTTTAATAGAGAAAAAAAATCAAATTTTGTTGTATTAACATTGAACTTAGTCCATATGAATAAATGGGAAATCCGAAAATTATATCTTGCATTTGAAAGTGAGGTTTAACCCTCAATTTATATACAAAATGATTACCTAAACATGAAACTAGATAAAAGCTACTTCAAAAACTAATAAAACCATTTACTGCTTATATCTTAACACTCCCTCTCAAGTTGGAGCATCAATAATGTCCGACTTGACTGTGAGAGTCTTGAAGTTGAAGTTAGAAAATGATTTGGACCAACTACAACTGAAACAAAAATCTTGATGTGGAATGTCATCGAAGCAGAAACATATATATGAGTTGAAATCTGGTATAGGAAACAATAAAGCAAAGCATATAAAAGAACTCATGCAAAACTTCTAGTGAGATCTAGAACTGGAGACAGTAACGACAGCAAGATCTGAGGGCAAGCAAGCGGGAAGAAAGGGTTTCAGGAGAACAAATTTGGAATTCTAATGAAGTCGGTGTCGGAGGGTGCTAAGGTTTTGGCCAGATGTCGACAACCATGGCCAGGCAAATAAGGGGAGCTAGAGCACGACTCGACAAACATTTTATGGTGCTGAAGGTTTCAAGAACGAGAGTCCGAAGGTAACTCCAAAGCCAACAAGGGTGCCGACTTGGTCAAGACTAATGGGTAACTCCAGAGCTAACTAGGGTACCGACTAGGTCAAGACTAATGTCTAGTTCCCAAGTTTTAGCAAAGAAAATAAAAAGAAAGGGAGAGAGAAGATGAGAAATGAAAGTGCAATAAAATTGTATTTTGTGTTTCCGAGTTTGAGAGAACTGAAAGGAAAGTTAAACATTTTGTTAATTTCTCTTTAAATCCTTCCAGATTGGAAGGAACGTTATGAGGGAAAGTTTTCCTTTCATTTCTTTCCACTTCTTTCATTTAATGAAACTTAGGAACACCAATGTCTTTTACTATCTTCTCACTTTCATCAGTTTTCCTTCTGTTCCCTCGTTAAGTTGAACTTAGGGACAAGGTGTTTCATACCATGTCAATAAACTAGAAATCTAAAAATCATATCTTGGATTTGATAGTGAGGTTTAACTAACAAATTATATACAAAAAAGGACTACCTACATAAGAAAATAGATAAAAGCTACATCAAGAACTAATAAAACCATATATTATTTGTATCTTAAAACTCCCCTTAAGTTGGAGTGATAGTTTGTTTTGTTTACTTCTTTTTATAGTTTATTTTAGCATATTTCATTCATAATTTAGATAATTTCCATGCATATTTTCCGTTTTGTTATTTTATGACTATTTCGGGTACTTTCGAACCTTGTGAGCATGATTGCAGGCTTTCGGGTCTAGCGGAGCGGGAGTGTTCGGGACGTATGGAAATTGATGGGAGTTGGTAGACAACAAGGATCTTAGGCTTGATGGGTAGTGGAGATGATGCATGGAGCGAGCTTGATGATTATTTGAAGGCTTGGAGAGAAATAAACTTTAAATTTGCAAGATGCGGGAGTATATTCAAGCGTGCATAGATTATTAATCGGGCGAGTTTACAAGTTGTGAATCATTTGGAGAAGCCAAATTGGGCTTAAACTGAAGAAAACTTGAAGAAAAATGGGCTAGGAGCTGATTGGACTCGAACTGGGCCAAGTGGGCTGAGCGATGGAGGCCCAAAACCTCAAAGATGCTACATCCAGGGACCACCCGCGCAACAGCACGCGGGTCGCGCAACCTCCTGCAGGGGCAGTTTCGGAAATTCTTCTTTTGAGCTATTTGAGGAAGGTTGGTGCCCATCTTTTGCATACTCTTGGACATCCGATTTTTGGAGATTCTCTCTGGAGTTTTGAAGACTTTTGAAGGCCAAGAACACCTTAAGAACATCATCTTTTTACCTCTTGATTCTTGCTTAATGTTTGGTACAATCTTCTCTAACTTTGTTTCTTTGGGTTTAGCCATGCTTGGCTAAACTAATCTTGGTTGACTTTTGGTTAATCCTTTGAACTTTTGTTGAATGTTGAAGAATCCATGAACATGTTCTCAAATCTTTATGCGAATGTTTTGTGTTTTAACATCTTATCACTACTTGTATGTTTTAGTTCATGAGTTTAAATGTGTTTGTGGTGATTAGTTGGCTAATTTCTTGATTAAGTAAAGGATCCTCAAATTAGCAAGCAACAAATGATTTTTGTGTTGTTTTTGCTTCACACAATCATAAAAACATTTCCTCCAACATGGTGGTGAAAGCATTTGACCCCTCTTGGATTTGGTGACTTTTTGGTTCTTAATGCTAGTTGACTTTCACTAATTACATGCTTAATGGAAATTGTGACTTTAACTAAGGAAATTGTTATGATCTTCTCTAACCATTTTAACAATTAAGAAAAGTCTAAGTAATCTCAAGCTTCTTGGATTACTATAGCCAATTTAAGGATTTAAATCAAGTATTGCACCATTGGATTCTAATGATATGTTCTTCAAAAGTCAAAATGAGGAAACCTTAAGTCAACCATCCTTCTTTTATTGATTTACATCAAATCTTGTTTTTGTTAAATTGTCAATTTAAATCATAGTTTAATTCTAGTTTGTTTCAAGTACTTCAAAACACCAAAACCCCCATTTTTAATTTATTGTCATTTAGCAAGTATTTTCACAAAAAGATCTTTCATAGAGTTATAAATTGAACCAATCTCCATGGATTCGATCCCTTTACCACTATCACTATTCTAGTGTGTAATATTTAGGGTTATTAATTTTGTTGGCCTCAACAACCACCAAATTTTTGGTGCCGTTGCCGGGGATTGGTTTTGATTTAATCAGTTTGTTTCTCTATGCCTACATCTCATTGTGCAGGTACTCTAATTTAAAACCCCGAAATTAAAAAAAAAAAAAAAGGTATGATTTGGAAATAAACACACCTTGCACCGAAGACCAACTTTCTGAGCTAGCTCAGTTAGTTATGATGATTGAAAGAGACCAAAGTGTGCAGTCCACACCTCTTCTTTGCGATTTTTGTGCCCAAAATGGACATCATTCCGACACGTGTCCATATTTACAAGGAGAATGGGAAGAAGTGCAAGATAAGGGAAGCTACTACCGGTCAAACCAATGGAGTTATGATTAGCCTCAACATGATCAATGGTGGGACAACAACCAAGTTTGGGAAAATAACCATTACCAAAACCCATACCAAACATGGGGAAATAACCAATACCAACCAACTCCACTGTTCCAAAAACCCTATCCTTACCCTCCTCAACAAACTGAAACGCCAAGCATGTCCTTAGAGGACATTGTGAAAAGCATTGCCACTTCTACCAGGAAACAACTCAAGCTAGCCTCAAAAGCTTAAAGCAACAAATAACACAAATTGCTCAATCATTGAGTATAGTGGAAGCTCAACACAAATTACCATCTGAAGAGAGCCCATGTCATAACGCATGTTGCATTCCTTTGAAAGATGAGAAAACTTTTGATGACCCAAGAGTGTTATATGAAGAAGGGGAAGAAGAAGTAGAAGTGGAATAAGTTGTCAAAGAGGAAGAAGAAATTAAGAACGTTGTCAATGAAACTGTAAAGGAAGTAATAGGGGTTAACGAAAGAGAGGTCGAGCCACCTAATAGTTCATTTTATTTACTTCTTTTTATAGTTTATTTTAACATATTTCATTCATAATTTAGATAATTTCCATGCATATTTTCCTTTTTGTTATTTTATGGCCAATTTCGGGTACTTTCCAGTTTTGTGAGTTTTATTGCAGATTTCATGGAGACTAGTGGAGAGGGAATGTTATGGACGTATGGAAAGCAATTGGAATAAGAGGACGTCGAGGATTTTAGGATTGATGGGTAGTGGAGATGATGCATGGAGTGATCTTGATGATTATTTGAAGGCTTGGAGAGAAATAAACTTTAAATTTGCAAGATGCGGGGGAATATTCAAGCGTGTGTAGATTATTAATCCGGCGAGTTCACGAGCTTTGGAGGATTTGGAGAGGTCAAATTGGGCTTCAAATGAAGAAAAACTTGAAGAAAATGGGCTAGGAGGTGATTGGATTCGATCTGGGCCAAGTGGGCTAAGCTATGGAGGCCCAAAACCTCAAAGATGCTACATATAGGGACCACCCGCGCAACAGCACGCGGGTCGTGCAACCTCCTGCAGGGGCAGTTTCGGAAATTCTTCTTTTGAGCTATTTGAGGAAGGTTGGTGCCCATCTTTTGCATACTCTTGGACATCTGATTTTTGGAGATTCTCTCTGGAGTTTTGAAGACTTTTGAAGGCCAAGAACACCTCAAGAACATCATCTTTTAACCTCTTGATTCTTGCTTAATGTTTGGTACAATCTTCTCTAACTTTGTTTCTTTGGGTTTAGCCATGCTTGGCTAAACTAATCATGGTTGACTTTTGGTTAATCCTTTGAACTTTTGTTGAATGTTGAAGAATCCATGAACATGTTGTGACATCCCCATTTTCACGGCCAGAAAAGACCGATTTGTTTATGCTTTGTTTTATAAATCAGAGTGATCGTTTAAAGAAAACGGTTGCGGAATTTGTTCCCAAAATAAAATATGATAACCATTTATCAAAACGTTTCTCAAAGAGAATGTATTTTTATTAAATAATAAAACCTCGGGATGTCATGTTCCGATACAGACCAAAAGCATAAACAATAATAAATAGACCTTACAACAGTTATTCATAACTACTGGCCTATAATCCAAAATCTCTCGTCAAGTCCACCAACTTATACTCTTGTGCCATTACCTGTAATGCAAAGAAAACTGAGTGGGTCAGGCTTGGGAGCCTGGTGAGCATATAGGGTTTTCAACCCACAATAATACAATTATTATATTCAACCATCAAACAATCAACTCAATTATTCATCCCTATTATGTTTCTTAGGATTTTACCCTAGGAATTCAACTACTCGTCATTCCTTCATTCCTAAGGATTGACCTAAGGGATTTACACAACTTCCATTGCTACATAAGGCGCATCTGCCAACATTATCCTTTAAGCGCCTCTGCCAGGATTACGTCATACACTATGAGGCGCGATTGCCAGGTTTATGACATTCTCTTTTAGGCGCATCCGCCGACATTATCTTATAAGCGCATCTGCCAAGATTACCCTATAAGCGCATCCGCTATTATTATGACAATCTTTATTTGGCGCATCTGCCAACAATATCCTATAAGCGCATCTGCTAGGATCACTCTATAAGCGCATCTGCTTTTATTATGACAATCTCTATTTGGCGCATCTGCCGACATTATCCTATAAGCGCATCTGCTAGGATTACGACATTCACTACTTGGTGCATCTACCGATATTATTCTACAGCACATCTGCTAGTCTTATGACATTCTTTAATTGGTGCATCTACCAATATCATTCTTAGTCATCTTTCATACCTCATCATTTCATCACATACCAACTATCTCATCTACCCATGTTCTACCCAACATATTTGTAGATCTAGAATACACATACAGTTTATCTCATTTTAAAACTATATAAAACATTCATGCCATACTCATCTCAAATAAACAACAATATATAAACACATAGCACGTATTTTATACCAAATACTTCATATTTATGTGTTAGAAGAAAATAACTACACACTCACACTTATAAACAACAATACTCTTAATACACTCAAACCAAACTCGTATTATTATTGTGTTTATGAAAGGTAGTATACACTCACTTGATCAGAAGATGATCGGACAACACTACGGCTTATAGAAGTAGTAATCCACAGCAGATCTGGAAGATCTCCTCGAAAATCGAACTTCTCGCGGGCAGAGCTTCGACTCGGGAACCGCACTTTTCGGGATCTTCGGGATCTCGGGACCTGCTTCGGGGCTTGAGAACAATACCGGGGCTTCGGGGTATTTCTGGCACGCAAACCGATGCAAAATGGGAGAAAGAAGAGGAGAAATTGGCAAAACTATCGGCTGCCTTCGGATTCCTTTTATAGAGGCTGAGCCTCGCACGTACGCGGGGCGTACGCCAGTACGCGGGGCGTACTGGTCCGAAAAACGTCACTGCGTGCGTCATCCGAAGCCACTTGCTGCGAATGTCGACACTTCGGAGTACGCGGCGCGTACCTCGGATCAGACCGGTGACTCCTTCGGATAATGCTTCCGAATTAAAGATTAAAAATAAATACAAATTATTTAATAATCTTTGGAAATTCATATCTTCTTCATACGAACTCCGTTTTCGACGTTCTTTATATCCACGCGAAGGTGAGACTACGATCTACAACTTTCGTTTAGACTCCGTCGGCTAATTTTGACTTTATTTTTTATTAATTATTTTTAATAGGCCGCGACATAAACTTTCGTTATAAATTCATAACTTCTTCGTTTGACGTCCGTTCTCGCCTAACTTTTTATCGCTTCGATACCAACAATGAGATCTTCGATTCTCATTTAGATTGCTTCGGCTAAATACCGCTCTAACGTAAATTCACTTTTTACGTTGCATTGCGTCGTGCCGGTTCTGTCGCGAAACTTCGACGGGCCATAACTTCTTCGTTATAACTCGGATTTTGGCGTTCTTTATATGCACGGAAACCTTGTGACATATACTACAACTTGGTTAAGATTAATCCTTCTAGATAATCTTCCATCAAAAAGTCATTTTTGACGCTTATTGTTTCTAAATTGACTAGCCCTGATCTACAGGCGTTACAATTATCTCCCCCTTAGGATGATTACGTCCCGGAATCATCAACGAAATAGGATTCGCATACTGACTCCATAAGTTATCTTTCCATTCTAAGTAATAACCTTGATGCTCAATCCTGCATCTGCTCTTCGTACTATCTTGGACTTTCAATCATAACCTTCGAGTTACAAAATAAGTCCTTATTGCGAACTCTTTCTTCTTCTTAGGATAAATATATTCCTCTATCCAATGTAACAAACCGATGGGTCGTGCTCTATCGACCTCTCATCGCACGATGCGACGCTTAGACTCGGTCTTTAATAAAGTTAAATTCCAGAATGGAATATACCTTCCTTCATATTCTAATGTGATATAATCACATTTCAGCATGTAGCATTTCTGCCTACAAACTTCTTTTAACAACGAGAGCGACACTATCAATCGCATTAACTTCAACCTTCTGACTTAAGTCAGATGTTACATCTAACTCGGTCCTCTAGACCACGTACATACTCCTCGCCGTCGAACTCAAATTAAACATGACCACTAGGGTCGGAACAAGAACCATCTTACTAGTCATCACCGAAACAATGGTAATGACATACCAGAATAAAATGGAATCAATCACTAGTTTCTTGGTAACCTTGCGACTTTCCCTGATCCAAGTGCGAGTCCTGTGCTTCCGGTAGTATATGCATCTACTACCTTTCACACCTACTCATACTCGTCCCAAGTATTGCCTCGTAGTCGACCAAGTCACCATACAAGAAAATCAGACAATCATTCAACACATCAGTTAACAAAACTAGGGTTTATATTAACTCCTTGAAACGGTTACACAAAAGTTCAAGTTCACCCTATACTATGCCTCTAATAGGCTACACCACATGCTACTTTTCATATCACTACTTTATAACTTGATCTTTAGATATAAGATCCTTATTCCTGATTCCTTGCATTGCCATCTGCTTCATCAAGGATCATTTGAAATGCTCTTGCCTTTAGCTTTGGCGGCGCCTCTAGCCTTGCCGTTTGATTTTTCCTTGGGCAGTCTTGCTTGAAGTGCCCCTCTTCGTTACATTCGTAACACACCTTTTTGTTGAAAATACATTCATCGGCGTAATGCCCATGCTTTCCACACTTGAAACATGTCACTTCCACGCCACATTTTCCTGAGTGCTTCTTCTTGCACTTATCGCACCACCGTGCCTCATCCCTTCCTCCTCCTCCAGACTTCGAGGATTTTCTTTTCTCATTAGAACCTGAAGTTCCTTCTAACTTTCTCTTCTCACCAACTTCAACCTTACTGTCAGTCCTCCCCTTGATCATATTCTCAACAGACTTGGCAGCCCAAATAGCTGCCTCTAGAGTAGGTGCCTGACGCACTGGCACCGCATACTCCCAAGGGAGTCCCTTGGCATACCGATCGACTTTTGTCAGTTCGTCTGGAACGATGCGTAAAGCAAACTCCATCTTGTCTGTGAAAGCATTAGTGTATTCATCCACTGACATGCTGCCTTTCTTCAATATCAGAAACTTATTCTCCAACTCCAATAGATTTTGAGCAGAGCAGAACTTGCGCTTGAATTGCACCAAGAACTCTGCCCAGGTCAGTTGCAGTGGCTCATTAGGACTTAGGATCTTCCCCAAAGTGTTCCACCAACGAACAGCCCCACCCCTGAACTGACGTACTGCATAGGTAGTCTGCAACTTGCCTCTGCAGCCACAAGTCATGAAGGCTAGCTCCATTTCCGATATCCAATCCATAACTCCGATCGGATCTTCCTTTCCAGTGAAGGTCGATGGTTTGCAAGTCAGAAAATCCTTATACTTGCATCCCATTCCATCGTTCCTTCCATTCTGGTTGTTTTGCCTAACTATCGGTGGGTTGGCTTGACCAACAGACCCACTGAAGTTTCCACCTTCCGAGTGCCCTTCATTTAATTCAGGCTCTTCCACTCGAATTGACAGTTCTTCACGATTCTGCTGAAGCAACCGTCTAGTTTCATCCATCTGACGATCCAACATCGTCTGAATCATCATTTGCACACCAGCCATGGTTATTGGCTCAGGTGCTGCTGCTACGACAGGTATTTGCTCAATCACTGGTGGTTGATTCCTGTTTTCATCAGCATTTCCAACTCCACTTCTTGTTCTCACCATTTTTGATCTACACACCAAATAAGGTGAAATTATATCCTCAATCACGATAGATATTCACATCGCCCTTATCACTCCGAAACGTTTACATGCTAGTTCTAATATCGTAGACGTACGCTTAGAATCCTAAACACATAAGGTTTCCAGATCCGGTCGGCAACAGACCATAGATCCGAACAAATAATAGCATCAATTTAGCTATCACACAAAACATTTAGCACATAAAAGCATTTTAGGCATCATTCCTAAAATGAACTAGTGCTTGTGTCAATTTAGGTGTACTGCCTAACATATTTTAGACACACTCCTCACAATCATTACTTAGCATTCTAAGTTTAAGTCTAGAAATTTCCTACAAATTCCTAGTTCGCTTAAACTAATGCTCTGATACCAACTGTGACATCCCCATTTTCACGGCCAGAAAAGACCGATTTGTTTATGCTTTGTTTTATAAATCAGAGTGATCGTTTAAAGAAAACGGTTGCGGAATTTGTTCCCAAAATAAAATATGATAACCATTTATCAAAACGTTTCTCAAAGAGAATGTATTTTTATTAAATAATAAAACCTCGGGATGTCATGTTCCGATACAGACCAAAAGCATAAACAATAATAAATAGACCTTACAACAGTTATTCATAACTACTGGCCTATAATCCAAAATCTCTCGTCAAGTCCACCAACTTATACTCTTGTGCCATTACCTGTAATGCAAAGAAAACTGAGTGGGTCAGGCTTGGGAGCCTGGTGAGCATATAGGGTTTTCAACCCACAATAATACAATTATTATATTCAACCATCAAACAATCAACTCAATTATTCATCCCTATTATGTTTCTTAGGATTTTACCCTAGGAATTCAACTACTCGTCATTCCTTCATTCCTAAGGATTGACCTAAGGGATTTACACAACTTCCATTGCTACATAAGGCGCATCTGCCAACATTATCCTTTAAGCGCCTCTGCCAGGATTACGTCATACACTATGAGGCGCGATTGCCAGGTTTATGACATTCTCTTTTAGGCGCATCCGCCGACATTATCTTATAAGCGCATCTGCCAAGATTACCCTATAAGCGCATCCGCTATTATTATGACAATCTTTATTTGGCGCATCTGCCAACAATATCCTATAAGCGCATCTGCTAGGATCACTCTATAAGCGCATCTGCTTTTATTATGACAATCTCTATTTGGCGCATCTGCCGACATTATCCTATAAGCGCATCTGCTAGGATTACGACATTCACTACTTGGTGCATCTACCGATATTATTCTACAGCACATCTGCTAGTCTTATGACATTCTTTAATTGGTGCATCTACCAATATCATTCTTAGTCATCTTTCATACCTCATCATTTCATCACATACCAACTATCTCATCTACCCATGTTCTACCCAACATATTTGTAGATCTAGAATACACATACAGTTTATCTCATTTTAAAACTATATAAAACATTCATGCCATACTCATCTCAAATAAACAACAATATATAAACACATAGCACGTATTTTATACCAAATACTTCATATTTATGTGTTAGAAGAAAATAACTACACACTCACACTTATAAACAACAATACTCTTAATACACTCAAACCAAACTCGTATTATTATTGTGTTTATGAAAGGTAGTATACACTCACTTGATCAGAAGATGATCGGACAACACTACGGCTTATAGAAGTAGTAATCCACAGCAGATCTGGAAGATCTCCTCGAAAATCGAACTTCTCGCGGGCAGAGCTTCGACTCGGGAACCGCACTTTTCGGGATCTTCGGGATCTCGGGACCTGCTTCGGGGCTTGAGAACAATACCGGGGCTTCGGGGTATTTCTGGCACGCAAACCGATGCAAAATGGGAGAAAGAAGAGGAGAAATTGGCAAAACTATCGGCTGCCTTCGGATTCCTTTTATAGAGGCTGAGCCTCGCACGTACGCGGGGCGTACGCCAGTACGCGGGGCGTACTGGTCCGAAAAACGTCACTGCGTGCGTCATCCGAAGCCACTTGCTGCGAATGTCGACACTTCGGAGTACGCGGCGCGTACCTCGGATCAGACCGGTGACTCCTTCGGATAATGCTTCCGAATTAAAGATTAAAAATAAATACAAATTATTTAATAATCTTCGGAAATTCATATCTTCTTCATACGAACTCCGTTTTCGACGTTCTTTATATCCACGCGAAGGTGAGACTACGATCTACAACTTTCATTTAGACTCCGTCGGCTAATTTTGACTTTATTTTTTATTAATTATTTTTAATAGGCCGCGACATAAACTTTCATTATAAATTCATAACTTCTTCGTTTGACGTCCGTTCTCGCCTAACTTTTTATCGCTTCGATACCAACAATGAGATCTTCGATTCTCATTTAGATTGCTTCGGCTAAATACCGCTCTAACGTAAATTCACTTTTTACGTTGCATTGCGTCGTGCCGGTTCTGTCGCGAAACTTCGACGGGCCATAACTTCTTCGTTATAACTCGGATTTTGGCGTTCTTTATATGCACGGAAACCTTGTGACATATACTACAACTTGGTTAAGATTAATCCTTCTAGATAATCTTCCATCAAAAAGTCATTTTTAACGCTTATTGTTTCTAAATTGACTAGCCCTGATCTACAGGCGTTACACATGTTCTTGAATCTTTATGGGAATGTTTTGTGTTTTAACATCTTATCATTACTTGTATGTTTTAGTTCATGAGTTTAAATGTGTTTGTGGTGATTAGTTGGCTAATTTCTTGATTAAGTAAAGGATCCTCAAATTAGCAAGCAACAAATGATTTTTGTGTTGTTTTTGCTTCGCACAATCATAAAAGCATTTCCTCCAACATGGTGGTGAAAGCATTTGACCCCTCTTGGATTTGGTGACTTTTTGGTTCTTAATGCTAGTTGACTTTCACTAATTACATCCTATTTGGAATTAGTGACTTTGACTAAGGAAATTGTTATGAGCTTGTCTAGCCATTTCAACAATTAAGAAAAGTCTAGGTAATCTCAAGCTCCTTGGATTACTATAGCCAAATTAAGGATTTAAATCAAAGTATTGCACCATTGGATTCTAATGATATGTTCATCAAAAGTCAAAGTGAGGAAACTTTAAGTCAACCTTCTCTCACTAATTACATGCTTAATGGAAATTGTGACTTTAACTAAGGAAATTGTTATGATCTTCTCTAACCATTTTAACAATTAAGAAAAGTCTAAGTAATCTCAAGCTTCTTGGATTACTATAGCCAATTTAAGGATTTAAATCAAGTATTGCACCATTGGATTCTAATGATATGTTCTTCAAAAGTCAAAATGAGGAAACCTTAAGTCAACCATCCTTCTTTTATTAATTTACATCAAATCTTGTTTTTGTTAAATTGTCAATTTAAATCATAGTTTAATTCTAGTTTGTTTCAAGTACTTCAAAACACCAAAACCCCCATTTTTAATTTATTGTCATTTAGCAAGTATTTTCACAAAGAGATCTTTCATAGAGTTATAAATTGAACCATTCTCCATGGATTCGACCCCTTTATCACTATACACTATTTTAGTGTGTAATATTTAGGGTTATTAATTTTGTTGGCCTCGACAACCACCATGGAGCATCAATAATGTTCAACTTAATTATGGAAGTCTTAAAGCGGAGGCTAGAAAATGGCCAAGAGTTACTAGTAGTAACTAAACAAGAATCTTGGTATGCAATGAGACCGAAAAAGGAACATATACAAAAATTGGAATTTGGTACAGGAAACTAGATAAAAGGTGAACTTAGGGACAATATGATAGGTGCATTTTATGCACCTATTTTGCATGTTTATTTCCGTCTTTTTATAGCATTCTACTTCATAATTCTTGCATTTAGTTGATTATTAGGGCCATTACATATTTCATTAAGAATGCCTGGTACTTCACTATTTTTGATTTATTTTGCAGGCATTATGGAGCTTGGATGCATGGATGCTTGGATGCTTGGAGCGTAGAGCTTTGGAACATGAAGATGGAGCCAACAGTGAAGACGTTTTGGAATTTTAGCAAAAAGCATGGGCCATGCTAAAAACGCATGGTCAAGACAAATGGCCATGCCAAAGAAAAACACATGGGCAAAAGGCATGGCCATGCTAAAAACGCATGGCCTCATGGCATGTCACGTGAACTTTAATAAAAGAGCAGGAGACGTCATTTTTGAAGGGGAGAACGGTTTTAGGAGTAGTTCCTGGCGATCTAGGGCAATTTTGGGAGAATTCTTGGAGCTTTTGAGAAGACTTAATCATTGCAAACATTTGGATTTCATTTTTGTAAGGATTAAACATCCCAATTCCATCTTTATTCTTGTTTGATTTGTTCTTAGCCATGTGTGGCTAAGAAACCCTAGTTTCTAGTTCTTGTTCAAAACATGTTGATTGCTTGACTTGAAGCATATGATTTGATGTTTGATTTATGATTCTATTCTAGTGATTATGTTTTTGTTTAAACTAGAATCCTTGAATTTGATTTGTGTTTGATTGGCCACTTTCATGAATTGAATTTTTGTGCAGTTAATTAACTTTTAGGGCACCTAATCGTTCTATTGAGTTAATAATTGGTAACAAGCAATAAGTTTTCTTATTGTAAAACATATATCACATGTTTTCACACTTCCGAGCGTATGAGAAGAAATGAACATTGTTGGGAAGCTTGTACAAAACTTAATGCGGTTTTTCAATACAATCTAAGAGCGTGTTTAGGTTGAATTAGTAAAGCTAGGTCTAATCAAAGAGCGTGTTTTGGTTAGATAATTTGGCAAGCGAGAGTTATTAGAGCGTGTTAATATCTTTCAGTACCAACATAGAATAGCAATCTTGAATTACATCAAGTCATAATCAAGTTGAACAACAACATTGAGAACTAGAACTAGAACCATTCAATCAATTTGTTTACAAATCTATTTCATTTTGTGCATGCTTTTAAAGTAGATTGTTATTTAGTTATTTACTTTTGCAAACAAACCCCCCTTTGTGACCAAAGTACCTTGTGCAAAAAGGTATAGACTTTTGTCCCGTGTCTCTGTGGTTCGACCCTGCTTGCCTTGTACTACTTTTTAGTGCATTAAAGCAGTGTATTTGGAGTCTATTGTACCCCTATTATTTGTTGGGTTTGACACGCCTAACAAATTGGCGCCGTTGCCGGGGACACGGTGTTACTAATTGTTTATGCCTAGATCTTTTCGTACAGGTACACCACTGCCAATTGACTCGGAGATAGAGAAGACTGCAAAGAAGTTAAGGAAGCAAGCCAAGCTTCGTAAGAGGCAACCGGTTTCCGGTACTTCTTCATCATCCAATCCCCCGGTCATTAACATTTGGGAGGATATTACCCTCTCAAGTGTGTCCGCATCCGAAACAGAAAGTCCATTACCTTCACCTCAACCATCCTCATCCAGAAATACCACCCCACCCTCTGCACCTACTCATCACAACCCAAACACTACACCCACAGAAACTTCAACCACTACTCATACCATGGGAGACAACCATGGAGGGAATCCGCCTCCAAATCCACCACCCGAACAAACCCTTCGCCAATGGGCGAGGCAAGAGGTTACTCAACAACCTCTTTGCATCACCTATCCGGCAGCCACAAACCTAGAATTAAAATCCGGTCTCATTCACTTACTCCCAACCTTCAGAGGCTTAGAAAATGAAGATCCCCACAAGTTCCTCACGGAGTTCCATGTTGTGTGTGTTGGCATGAAACCGCACAATGTCACTGAAGACCAAATCAAGCTTAGGGCATTCCCCTTTGCAGTGCAAGACTCAGCAAAAGATTGGCTTTATGACCTTCCACCGGGGACGGTCAACACATGGGTAGATCTTGCACGCCTCTTCTTAGACAAATACTTCCCAGAAATGAAAGCCTCAGCTCTAAGAAGAGAGATAATTGGGATCAAACAACACAAAAGAGAAGCCTTTCATACATATTGGGAGAGGTTCAAAAAGCTTTGTGCCCGTTGCCCAAAGCATGGTATTAGTGAGTATCAAATCCTTCAATACTTCATTGAAGGCATGACTCCTTGGGAAAGAAGACTTCTTAATGCTTCAAGTGGAGGATCTTTGACTGACAAGACCCCAACGGAGATTCGGGATCTCATAAAAAACATGGCGGAGGATTCAAAGCATACTAGTCAAGATGAAGATTGGTACACAGATGCACCTCGAGGTGTAAAAGAGGTGCACACTCCTCAAATTGAAGCTCAACTATCCGAATTGACTAAGGTGGTAATGATGCTTGCTAAAGACAAAGGTGTGCAATCCACACCCCGTCCCTGTAGCATTTGCACTCAAGTGGGACACCCGACTGATATGTGTCCTCAATTGCAAGAAGAAGAATATGAAGAAGCAAATGTTATAGGAGGCTATTCCGGACATAATCAAAGAACTTATGATCAGCCCCGAGGCAATCAAGGGTGGAACAACAACCAAAACATGGGTTATCAACAAAGACCCCCACTCCATTACCAAATAAGGCCTCCATTCTCACAACAAAATTACCAACCGAGGCAACTACAACCCCCTCAACAAGCTGGATCCTCAAATATGTCCTTAGAAGACATAGTCAAAAGCCTTGCCACCAGCACCCAAAGTTTTCAGCAAGAGACCAAGGCAAGCATCAAGAATCTTGAGCAACAAATGGCACAACTTGCTCAATCGGTGAGCAAAATGGAGAATCAAGGAAAGCTACCTCCTCAAACTGAAAAGAACCCAAAGCACAATGCTTGTGCAATTAGCTTGAGGAGTGGAAAGAAATATGACGGCCCGAAGATGCCCGAAGAAGAAGAAGAGGAGTTAGTGATAGAAGAACCACCAAAGAAGGATGCAAAGAAAGAAGAAATGGTGGAGAAAAAGAAGCCGGGAGAGAAAGAAGCAAAGATCACACCACCACCTTTTCCATCAAGATTGAGCAACAACAAAAAAGAGAGAGAAGATAGTGAAATCATGGCAATGTTCCGGAAAGTTGAAGTCAACATTCCTCTCTTAGATGCGATCAAACAGGTACCTAGGTATGCTAAGTTTCTTAAGAAACTTTGCACACCTAAAAAGAAACTGCGAGGTAATGAGACAGTGAAAGTAAGTGAAAATGTGTCTGTAGTTTTGCAGAAAAGGATGCCCCCAAAGTGCAAGGATCCAGGTGTTTTTACCGTTCCTTGCAAATTGGGAAACTTGTATGTCCCCCGTGCTATGCTAGATTTAGGAGCTTCAATTAATGTTTTACCATATTCTGTTTATAAATCTATTGGCATAGGCACTTTAACAAAAACAGGGGTAATCATCCAACTTGCAGATCGTTCTATAGTACACCCAAAAGGTGTATTAGAGGATGTTTTGGTGCAAGTTAATGAGCTTGTCTTTCCTGCAGATTTTTATGTGCTTGATATGGGAGATGATGACCATCCATCCTCGAGTTCCATACTTTTAGGTAGACCATTCTTGAAAACAGCAAGAACAAAAATTGATGTCTACAATGGTACATTGTCCATGGAATTCGATGGGGAGATCATCAACTTCAATATCTATGAACCAATGAGGTACCCAAGTGATTTTCATTGCATAAATTTTGTTGATATAATCCAACCTTTGACTGAAAAGTGTTTTGAGTTGACTAACCATGATTTGTTGGAGTTAGTCTTGAGCAGGAATTTTGATAGCAAGTCAGTCAAAGAAATTGCAGAAAATTTCAAGCTAGATGAAGAGTTGCTGGAAATTGTGGAGAGCATGGAAGAAAAGAAGCAAATAAGGTATGATAATAGCAATGTGAAATTGCCCATTTCTGACACAAAACTTCTCCCTTCCGTTTTACAGGCACCTAAGCTAGAATTGAAGACTCTTCCAGATCATTTGAAGTATGCGTACCTTGGGGAAGAGAAGACTTTGCCTGTCATTATCTCCAACAAGTTGTCCATGGTAGAAGAAGATGAGTTGGTGACTTTGCTGAAAAAGTATAAGAAAGCTATTGGGTGGACAATTGCTGACATAAAAGGGTTGAGCCCTTCCTTGTGCATGCATAAGATCCTCATGGAGGAGGACTTCAAACCAACTCGAGAGGCACAGAGAAGACTGAATCCACCCATGATGGAGGTGGTAAAGAAAGAAATCATGAAGCTGTTGGATGCAGGTATGATTTACCCTATCTCAGATAGTAAATGGGTGAGCCCCGTTCAGGTAGTCCCGAAAAAAGCAGGGGTCACAGTTGTCAAGAATTCTGAGGGAGATTTGGTGCCAACCCGTGTGCAAAACGGGTGGCGGGTTTGTATTGACTATAGAAAGTTGAATGCCTCAACGAGGAAAGACCATTTTCCTTTTCCATTTATTGACCAAATGCTAGAGAGATTGGCGGGTAAATCTCATTACTGTGCTTGGATGGTTTCTCGGGTTTTCATCAAATTCCGGTAGCCCCGGAAGACCAAGAGAAAACCACCTTCACTTGTCCCTTTGGCACATTTGCTTATAGGCGTATGCCTTTTGGCTTATGCAATGCACCCGCAACATTTCAGAGATGCATGATGAGCATTTTTTCTGAATATGTTGAAAACATCATTGAAGTTTTCATGGATGACTTCACAGTCTATGGAAACTCCTTTGATGAATGTTTGAGCAATCTAACAAAAATTTTGCAAAGGTGCATTGACACAGATCTTGTGCTTAACTATGAAAAATGCCATTTCATGGTGGACAAAGGATTGATTCTAGGTCATATTGTGTCCCGAAAAGGCTTGAAAGTTGACAAAGCCAAGATAGATGTTATCAAAAGTCTTCCTTACCCGACAAATGTTCGGGAAGTTCGTTCGTTTCTTGGCCATGCAGGTTTTTATCGGCGGTTCATTAAAGATTTTTCAAAGATTACAGTGCCGATGTGTCAACTACTCCAAAAAGATGCTGAATTTGAATTCACTCAGCCATGCAAGGATGCCTTCGATCGTTTGAAGGATTTACTCACCTCTGCTCCAATCATCCAACCACCTAATTGGGATCTCCCGTTTGAGATCATGTGTGACGCGAGCAACACGGCTGTAGGGGCAATATTGGGTCAAAAGGTGGGTCGAGCACACCATGTCATCTACTATGCATCAAAGACCCTTAACAGTGCACAATGCAACTACACCACAACAGAAAAAGAGTTGCTCGCTATTGTTTTTGCACTGGAGAAGTTCCGGCAATACCTCCTTGGAACTAAAGTGATCATATACTTGGACCATGCAGCCATAAAGCACTTACTTACCAAGAAAGATTCGAAGCCGAGGTTAATACGGTGGATGCTGCTTTTGCAAGAGTTCGATATTGAGATCAAAGATAAGAGCGGGAAAGAGAACCTAGTCGCCGACCATTTGAGCCGAATAGTTCAACCCGAAGATGCAATCCCCATCCATGACACATTCCCGTACGAGCATTTGTTTGCTATCCAACACCACCTTGGTATGCGGATATATGCAACTTCATGGTGACGGGAAAGTTCCCACCCGAGCTCACGAGGTCACAGAGATATAAGATCAAAAAAGAGGCGAGAAGGTACATTTGGGATGAACCGTACCTTTGGAAACATTGTGCAGATCAGGTAATAAGAAGATGTGTTGAAGAACATGAGGTACAATCTATTCTCAACTTTTGTCATAGTTATGCTTGTGGAGGGCATTTTGGTCCTCAAAGAACTGCCAGGAAAATTTTAGACTGTGGATTTTATTGGCCCCGACTTTTTCATGACTCTTACACTTTTTGTAAAAGTTGTGAGAGATGTCAAATGACCGGTTCTTTGAGTCCCCGAAACCAAATGCCCTTGACCCCCATCTTGGTTTGTGAAATATTTGATATATGGGGTATTGACTTTATGGGTCCTTTTCCTTCATCCTTTGGGAATTTATACATCCTTTTGGCTGTTGACTATGTTTCCAAATGGGTAGAAGCAAAGGCAACAAGAACTGATGATGCAAAAGTTGTTGTACATTTTGTCAAGGCTAACATTTTATGTAGGTTTGGAACTCCAAAAGCCTTAATCAGTGACAGGGGCACACACTTCTGCAACAAAACTCTTGGATCAGTTCTCAAGAAGTATGGAGTCCAACACCGGGTGTCCACAGCTTATCACCCGCAAACAAATGGACAAGCTGAAGTGTCAAACCGAGAAATCAAGTCCATACTTGAGAAAACAGTGAACACAAACCGCAAAGATTGGAGTTTGAGATTAGAATATGCACTTTGGGCATACCGAACTGCATATAAAACTCCAATTGGGATGTCACCTTATAGACTCGTGTTTGGCAAAGCTTGCCACCTCCCTGTTGAACTGGAACACAAAGCTTTCTGGGTTGTCAAAAAACTAAACATGAAGATGGATGAAGCGGGCGTTCAACAAAAGTTAGAGATCCAAGAGCTGGAGGAGATAAGAAATGAAGCATTCGAGAGTTCACACATCTACAAAGACAAGACCAAAGCATTCCATGATAAGTACCTCTCTCGTAAGACCTTTGAGATTGGTCAAAAGGTATTACTCTATGACTCTCGACTTAAATGGTTTTCTGGTAAGCTACGGTCCCGGTGGGTAGGACCGTTCATTGTTACTAATGTATTTGATCATGGTGCAGTTGAGATTAAGAGTAACAAAACTGGAAAAGTGTTCAAAGTTAATGGCCATAGGTTAAAGGTTTTCTATGAAGGTTTCCAAGAGAAAGATATGGAGGTTGATAGCTTGGAACGCCCGGACTACATTGACTGAATCTAAAGGGCAAAGTCGAGCCAAAGACTTGAAACAAGGGCGGCTAACCGAGAGGCAACTCGGGAGTATTTCTTTCTATTCTCTTTATTTTGATTTATTTCATCCGTGTTGCAATGTTTTTACGTCTTTTCGAGGGTTCCACGCAAATAACTTTTCTATTTAAAGATCAAAGAAAATATGTTTTTGTTTTAAAAAAAATAAATAAATAAATAAAAAATAAAAAAAAAATAATATTCGTGAGTTTCATGTTAACAGGAAGAAAACGCACGGGGTAAGCCAAAACCGCACGGTCATAATTTTGCCCATGCTTCCACTTCGAGGTTTTTAAGAAAAAAAAAATTTTGGCACGGGCTGGCTCCAAATCGCATGGGTAAGGGCCAAAACGCACGGCCTAAATCCTAGACCATGCGTGTCATCGCATATTGTAGCAAACAGAAAAAAAACGCACGGGCAATTAAAAAAATGCACGGCCTAAACACACGGCCCGTGCGAATTGATCAAGACCCTTAAAAAACGCACAGCCTTCATAAAAAAACAAAGGGGCACGACTGAAAAACCCACGAACTCACGGACGAAGCCAATCGTGCATTCTTCGACAGTTTAGGTCGTGCGACTTGGTAAACACATTGCCATTCGATCAATCGTGCATTCTTCGTTTCCCTTTCTTCTCACATCGTGTTACCCTCCTTCCCTCTCCTCATAATTGTCGACCGATCCCCACAACCCTAGGCTAGGGTTTGATTTTTTTCTCTCCAATTAATCCAAGATTGAGGCACAAAGGTATGTTACTATCGGTTCTTAACTTCATGATCTTCATTCTCTAGATCGATTTCTTCAATTAGAGGGTAAAAGATCGAATTTTCCTTCATAAACCCTATAAACCCTAGTTCTTGAGTTGTATAATTTGAATTAATTCTTGTATTGGGTTTCAAAAATTCTTGTATAGGGTTCAAGACCAATCTTGGGGAGGTGCTTTTGGAAGGAAGAGTAAAAGCTTTCATCTCCAATTTGACATTCCACCATTGAAGAGTTCAAGCCTTCTTGAGGTTGAAGATGAAGTGAATAATACAAGCCAACACCCCAAATCCAAGCGTTTAAACGGTAAATTCCTTCCATATCTCAAGTTTTACGTTTTGAATTTACAATTGTTTGGCTGGAATAATTGTGAATTCGTTCTTGTGCTTCATATAATTGTTCATTCGTGCTTGTCTAGTTGTGTTATCATCTTTGGGCACCACTCGTTTGTCATAAATCCGGTTTGTCATTATGCCAAAACGGAAAAACCCACAACCAAAAGAACAATGGGAATCCAAATATGGTGTCACCACCCTCATTCACAACTCTCTTGAGCAGCGTGAGCGATTCCTTCACCTCAAGGACCGCGAATATTCTCAACAACGGTTTGTAGATATTCCCACTCTCCAAGAACTAGGAGTTTATGATGGCGTCCATAAATTGTTTAGCAACATCGGCTGGGAGAGACTTCTCACTTTGGCACCAATGGAATCATATAAAAACACAACCATTGAATTCTTACAATCTTTGGAGTTCAATGACAATGCCAAATGTCTCTCTTTTCGTCTCATGCGTTTGCAATTTAAACTGAGTCTAGACGATCTTAGTGGGTTTGTTGGGATTTCTAAATTCAATACATATGGTCCTAAATTAGGCTACATGCGAGAGAAGAACAATCTTTTTAAAGCCCAAGCCAAAGCCTTTTGGAAGGAAATCACGGGACTTGATGTGTATGAGGCTCGATCCGCCAAAGCATCTCATATCATCCATCCAGTCTTAAGGGTGGCTCTCCGAATTATTGCTAATCTTGTCTTCCCCCAAGAAGACGTTAGCAGAGCCGGTAAAATGGAGCTGGAAATTCTTTGGTGCATGGTCACCGGATTGAAGAGACCTCATTTTGGCGCCTTCCTTGCTTCCAAACTCCTTAAGGTCTCCACTAGCGATTCGGGCCCTATTCATTGTGGCGGAATTATCTCCTATCTTGCCACCCGCCTTACTTGTGCCGAGCTTTTTGAGAGCAAGCGCCCGAGCCTCGAGAAAATCACACAAGGCACTAATGCCATCACCTCAAATGTCCTTGTAGCCTCATCTTTCTTCCGTCAAGAAGGTGATGGTAGTATTACATGGTTGGTGCAAGGTGAGCCACACTTCCGAGTTCCTGCTGGGGATTTCAGCTCTCTCCAACTCCAGCAAGACATCACTCAGACTCGGTGGTGTCTACCAAAGAACACTTCTGCAAATTCCACCCCACGCGCCCCCATGTCCATCCCGAGAGCTCCTGAGCGGCCAGTCGTCGACCACGAAGACGACATCCCTATTGCTCCCACTGCGAGGGGGTCCACTTCTGTTGCCCCAGTAGAGACTGCACGTCATTTCTACACCAGGCGGGCGACTCCGTACCACGACATATATATGAGGCGTTTTGATCACCTTGATCAAGCTGTTGCTGACATTCGCGATGACGTTCAACAATTGACACAAACGGTACAACAAGCCATGCAGTTCATGCAGCGTTGGGCCCCTCGCAGCTAGTAGATTGCCCTACCCTCTCCGAGCATCGAGGACGATGCTAAATCTTAAGCTTGGGGAGGGGTCTTTGTACATTAGGTTTTAGTTTCAACATGCATTAAAATTTTTATTTTTAATTTGCTGTTTTCTTATTTTTATTTTCTTTTCATGCATTCAAAAAAAAAAAAAAAAAAAATCAATCTAAAGAAACCTAATCCTCTTGAATAAGTTGAAGTGGTAGATTAGTCGTGGCCTGAGATTAGAACTTGTTCGTTTTTATTAAAAATCTTGAAGCAACCTAATTTCACACGAACACGTCTCCCAAAGCTACTCGTGCAAAACAAAAAATGATAAGGTTATCAACACCGAATCATGAAGACAGATATAGTTTAGCCCTTGGAACACACGACCAGTCTTATGAGTTATTGCTCATTCATATCCAAACTCCAATTTCAAAGAGTTATAAAATGAATATAAAATTTCAGTGACTCGAATTCTCCAGCGCTCTAAAAAGTTTTTTCTGTCTATTCCCTTCTAAATACCCTGCTTGGGGACATTGTTTCCGACTATACTTACGGGTCTTTGCGCGTTTACATCAGTCCTCTAAAAAAAAACATTCAAAAAAAAAAAATAAATAAATAAATAAATAAATAAATAAATAAATAAATAAAAATATTATTAAGTTAATTTGTGACCTTTGGGATTCGAACAAGTAAACTCCGAGGGGTGTTTTACACCTAATTGCCTAAAGCAAAACTGTTTGGGACTGATTGGGTTGAAAGTTCGCTACACGGGTTCCATAGAAAGTCATGAACTTAATAATAACAAATAAAGCTAATTTGTGGCCTTTGAGGTTCGGGCAAGTAAACCCGAGGGATCTCTTTAAATCTAGCACACTAAGGTCATCTGATTTGGATGTGTTGGTTGGAAGCCCGTTACACGAATTTCAAAGGAAGCCATGAGCTTTATTTGCAGAAAAATATAATTAGATAGTTTGTATATATTTATGTTTATAGTTTAATTGAATAATGTGTTTGAAAAATGTTTGGTTGTAAACATTGAGACTGACTGTAAACTACTTTGACTGGTGTAAGTGGTTTGAAACAGGTAACCAATCTGGGTAAATATTAGGGAATTTTTAGAAAATATTTTTGTAGAAAAAGATTGTTGTTAGTCAAAAAATAGCTGGAGTCGGTCATTGTCATGATTTGAAAAATGAAAATGAGCATATTTTGCATCACATGTTTTCACGAGAGTAAGACCATAATTTGTTCCATTGCTAACCCAATACCTGTAAAAGTGAACAAGTGTTGTAATTTTTTATTTTGTTGAGTTGCGTTAGGGAATGGCTAAAAACCTTGTTTTACATGTTATATATCTTTATGGGGTTAATGTCAAATTATCTCAAGGCCCGATAGGTACACCTTCGACTTAATGACATAATGAGGTTAATTGGATTGAATATGTTTGTTTTGTTTTATTTATTGCATTAATGTTAAAAAAAAATCTTTTTGTACATATGTTATTTTCATTAGTTCTTCTTTTATTGCATGCATGCATTCTTAATTCCATTTAGTCCTTTTCGTTCCTTCCATTCTTTTCATCTTAGTTTCTTTTTAGTCGCCTATCGCCTTCTCTAGGTCGATTCTCAATTTTGTTCTTTCTTGAGGACAAGAAAGGTCTAAGCTTGGGGAGGTTTGATAGGTGCATTTTATGCACCTATTTTGCATGTTTATTTCCGTCTTTTTATAGCATTCTACTTCATAATTCTTGCATTTAGTTGATTATTAGGGCCATTACATATTTCATTAAGAATGCCTGGTACTTCACTATTTTTGATTTATTTTGCAGGCATTATGGAGCTTGGATGCATGGATGCTTGGATGCTTGGAGCGTAGAGCTTTGGAACATGAAGATGGAGCCAACAGTGAAGACGTTTTGGAATTTTAGCAAAAAGCATGGGCCATGCTAAAAACGCATGGTCAAGACAAATGGCCATGCCAAAGAAAAACACATGGGCAAAAGGCATGGCCATGCTAAAAACGCATGGCCTCATGGCATGTCACGTGAACTTTAATAAAAGAGCAGGAGACGTCATTTTTGAAGGGGAGAACGGTTTTAGGAGTAGTTCCTGGCGATCTAGGGCAATTTTGGGAGAATTCTTGGAGCTTTTGAGAAGACTTAATCATTGCAAACATTTGGATTTCATTTTTGTAAGGATTAAACATCCCAATTCCATCTTTATTCTTGTTTGATTTGTTCTTAGCCATGTGTGGCTAAGAAACCCTAGTTTCTAGTTCTTGTTCAAAACATGTTGATTGCTTGACTTGAAGCATATGATTTGATGTTTGATTTATGATTCTATTCTAGTGATTATGTTTTTGTTTAAACTAGAATCCTTGAATTTGATTTGTGTTTGATTGGCCACTTTCATGAATTGAATTTTTGTGCAGTTAATTAACTTTTAGGGCACCTAATCGTTCTATTGAGTTAATAATTGGTAACAAGCAATAAGTTTTCTTATTGTAAAACATATATCACATGTTTTCACACTTCCGAGCGTATGAGAAGAAATGAACATTGTTGGGAAGCTTGTACAAAACTTAATGCGGTTTTTCAATACAATCTAAGAGCGTGTTTAGGTTGAATTAGTAAAGCTAGGTCTAATCAAAGAGCGTGTTTTGGTTAGATAATTTGGCAAGCGAGAGTTATTAGAGCGTGTTAATATCTTTCAGTACCAACATAGAATAGCAATCTTGAATTACATCAAGTCATAATCAAGTTGAACAACAACATTGAGAACTAGAACTAGAACCATTCAATCAATTTGTTTACAAATCTATTTCATTTTGTGCATGCTTTTAAAGTAGATTGTTATTTAGTTATTTACTTTTGCAAACAAACCCCCCTTTGTGACCAAAGTACCTTGTGCAAAAAGGTATAGACTTTTGTCCCGTGTCTCTGTGGTTCGACCCTGCTTGCCTTGTACTACTTTTTAGTGCATTAAAGCAGTGTATTTGGAGTCTATTGTACCCCTATTATTTGTTGGGTTTGACACGCCTAACACAATATGTTTCGTACCATGTCAATAAACTAGAAATCTGAAAATCATATCTTGCATTTGATAGTGAGGTTTAACCAACAATTTATATACAAAAGGACTACCTACACAAGAAACTAGATAAAAGCTATATCAAAAACTAATAAAACCATATATTATTTGTATCTTAAAACTCCCCTTAAGTTGGAGCATCAATAATGTTCAACTTGATTATGAAAGTCTTGAAGCGGAGGCTAGAAAATGGCCAAGAGTTACTAGTAGTAACTGAAACATAAACAAGAATCTTGGTATGCAATGAGACCGAAAACGGAACATATACAAAAATTGGAATTTGGTATAGGAAACGAGAATGCAACGCATATAGAAGAACTCATGCAGACTTTTAGTGAGATATGAAACTTAAAGCAGCGACAATGACAATATGTGATGGAACAACCATGCGAGATGAAGGGGTTTCAAGAGAGCATATATGGAAAATCAATAGAGCATATATGGACAATCAAGAGACCATAAAGGGTGAAATAAACCCAATATAACCTTTTGCTGACATATGAGTTGAAATAGACACGCGGGTGAAATCGACCCGATACAACCTTGAGCTGACATATATGTATGGTATGCGGTATTTTGGGAAACTCATTAAGCTTTGTGCTCATGGTTTTGTGGTTTAATCATTTTCAAGTACTTCGAGTTTTAAAAAGAAGAGTCTGGCTTGATCGCACTGCATCCCCTGAAGATTTATTCCACAATGATTATTTAAGATTTTACTATGATGTTTTGAGAATACTTTTACTTTAATCGTCTTTTGAGATAATGTATGAATGGTTTGGACTTATTTAAAATAAAAGTTTTACTCGGTATTTTTGGGATGTTACATATATGCATGTGTCTTGTATTTGTTCTTCTATTTGCATCTGCTTATTCACCCTATTATCTCCCTTGTACACATTCATGTATTCATATGATAGAGGTCATTAATATGAAATAGTTTCTCCTAGGGATGTCAAAAAGTCGTGTGGGACCCCGATCCCACATTGGGGATATTTGTTAAAATAATCGGGACGGGGGCAGGGGCAAGGTTAATCCCCATTTTATTTTTTTTTTTGGGGGGGGGGGGCAGGGACAGGGATAGGCAGTCTCATCCCGAACCCCCATGGGGGCCCATTAATATTATATATATATATATATATAAATATATATGTGTGTGTGTGTGTGTGAATAGGATCAATTGAGAACACCAAAAAGGTTGAGAACGCGATAACAGATCCGAATCATCTACAAATTTAAATCTAAGGTTATTATCAAATGGACCATTTATGTCAATTCAAAACTATTGGCATTAAAGTATAACTTTAAAATGTTAAGAAGGGCATATTAGTAATTGCAACTTTAGCTAATCCTACAATTTCTCACTCTCTACCGATTTACTTCCCATTTCCCGTATTTCTCTTCATCTCTCTATATACCTAGGGTTTCTTCAATAAAATAACATCATCTGCACACCAACATTTTCGTCCACCATCATAATCAAACATCGGAACCACGAAAGTCGCATTCAACACTGATTAAGAGCTACGAACGAAGATGATTGTGAAGAAGGCGATGACGGGGCTATCATCGTGATTAAAGCAATGAATCTCTTTTATATTTCTCACCCTTTTTTTTACAATATTTTCATTGATGTTTCCAACAAAACTTGCAACTCAATTTCAAGATCTGGATGTCGATCTCGTGTAACTCAATCCTCGCTCAACTGTTTTCTTTGTACCTACAACCACGATTTCAATCAAGATTGGACGGGTCTCTATTTTTCTTGAGATTACTTGAGGTGCGTATGATGCTCAGACATGTAAACCTCTTAGAGTGGTTGCTAGAGGATCTACAAGTCAAAGTCAAAGGAAGATATAAAGAGTAAGAAGGAAATATGGTATGTGGTTGCGTTATTCTCCTTCCAATGAGGTAAACTTCCATTTTTCCTTTACTACCTATAATATTATAATAGAAGAAAGAATTAGTGATTAGACATTGTTGAATAAAAAATAATTATAATGATAAATGTTGGAATGCTAGCATTAGGTTCTTAAATGATTTCATATTGTATATATTTAAAAAAAAAGTTGGACCACTGCAATTTAGAAAAATCTATATAGGTTACGGCTATTGAAATATTTATAATGACCAAGATTATATGATGATTTAATTAATATCTTATAAATATTAACAGAGGAAAGATGATGAAATTATTAGCGATTAATTTTCTAAAATTCTTAGATATCTTGTTTTTTTTTTTTTTTGTTTCTATGGTGATTATTAATTTCTCATAATGATTTCTGAATTGTTTAATCATTTATGACTATACTTATTGAATTTATTTATTATGATTAATCATTCATGATTATAAGTATTAAATTTATTTCTTATGCTTAATCATACATGATTACAAGTATTGAGTTTATTTATTTGCTATTATAACTTGCATTTATGTTTTAATGTTTGTAGGTTTCGCGACAACAAAAGAGCTCAAGTTCATATAAAGGCAATACGTTTCAAGTCAAAAGATTGAACGCAAGAGCAATACATTTTAAGTCAAAAGCTTGGATGTGAAAAAAAGGGACCGTGAAAATCGTTTGTGTGTTTTTGATTGTAACATGCCACTGGTTTAGATGGTCATCTCCAGATGTTATAACGATTTTTTTTCTCTTTTACCATTGTACTTTTCATTTATAATTACAATTGCACTGTCTACATTGTAACGTCCGTAAATTCGGACTAGTCAATTTAGAGACGATAAGCGTCAAATATGACTTTTTGATAGAAGAGTGATTAGAATGAATAAGCATAACCAAGTTGTAGTATATGTCACAAGGTTTCCGTGCATATAAAGAACGCCGAAATCCGAGTTATAACGAAGAAGTTATGACCTGTCGAAGTTTCGCGACAGAACCGGCACGACACAGCGCGATGTAAATAGTGATTAGTGAATTTACATTAGAGCGATATTTGGCCTTAACGATCTAAATGAAAGTCGTAGAATACGTTAAACCGAGAGCGTGCATGAAAAGAACGCCCAAATCTGACTTCGTATGAGGAAGTTATGATTTTTCGAAGTTTCGGCTTAGCAGTGTACAACCCGAAATTGAAATATTAGATCGAGCGATATTTAGCCAAAATAATATAAATGAGAATTGAAGATCTCATCGATAGTAGTGCAATGACGGAAAGACAGACGAAAACGGACGTCAGACGAAGGAGTTATAAGTTTATAACGGAGTTTTCCTGTCCCGTCCTACTAAAAATAATATAATAAAAATAAAGTCAAAATTAGCTGACGGAGTCTAATTGAAAGTTATAGATCTTGTCTTTACCTATGCGTGGATATAAAGAACGTTGAAAACGGAGCTCGTATGCGAAAGTTATGAAACTCTGAAGTTCGGGGCGTGAACCCCAAGGTTGTGTCAGAGCTCACGAGGTGAACATATGTAGTTCACGAGGTGAGCCTAGCTCACGAGGTGAGCATTAGTGGCTCACGAGGTGAACAGATGATGGACGTCTTCCAGGGAAAGTGTCCATGATGAACGCAATGACGTATCGAGCTCACGAGGTGGGCATATGTAGCTCACGAGGTGAATATTAAATATTCACGAGGTGAACCCAGAAAATTCACCCTATAAATAGAAATCAATGGTCAACCGAGTTTGGTTGCTCATCTCTTACTCTCCCACTCCCGATACCCTCTCTAAGCCCTATTTTAACCCCCTGAAGCCCCGATATCATCCCGAGACCCGAAGCGAGTCCCGAATCCCTGAAGATCCCGAGGAGAAATGAGTTTCCGAGTCGAAGCTTTGCGTGCGAGGAGCTAGGTATTTGAAGATATTCTAGTTTCACTGAAGAGCTATTACTCTTAGAGCCGTAGTGTTGTCCGATCATCTTCTGATCAAGTGAGTGTATAGTCCCTTTCATAACACGATTTTAATACAAGTATTGAATGTATTAAGTATATGTTTTGTGTGAGTGTATAGTCCCTTTCATAAACACGATTTTAATACAAGTATTGTTTGAATGTATTAAGTATATGTTTGGTGTGAGTGTGTAGTTACTTTCTTCTAACACACACACACACACACACACACATATATATATATATATATATATATATGAAGTATTTGCTATGAAATACGTGCTATGTGTTTATACATTGTTTGTTTACTTGAGATGGATGCTGAATGAATGTTTTATACGAGTTTTTAAATAGTTTTAAACTGTATATGTAATTTATATCAACAAATATGTTGGGTAGAACATGGGTAGATGAAATAGTTGGTGTGTGATGAAATAATGTGATAAGAGATAGGTGAGGATATAATGGTGATGATAATTAGGTGATGATAGATAGGTGATGAGTTACGAGTCCAGGCGATGTTGTGGCTGCGTATTCATGCGATGATAGTCTAACCCTTATTATGAATTACAAGTCCAGGTGATGTTGTGACTGCGTATTCATGCGATGATAGTCTAACCCTTATTATGAATTACGAATCTAGGTGATGTTGTGGCTGCGTATTCATGCAATGATAGTCTAACCCTTATAATGATTTACAAGTCCAGACGATGTTGTGGCTGCGAAATCATGCGATGACACCCTAATCCTTACTAGACACATATTGAGGGAGTGATCCCCGAATTAGTATTGTCTATGCAATGTAGGCGATGATCCTTAGGAAAAGTTCTTAGGAACAAACATATAAGGAAATAAGATGTAAGGAGATAAGAGGTAAATATGATATAGGAGATGACCCTTAGGATAATATCTTTAGGGAAGATTAAATGAAAATAATGGGGATGGGTAATTGGGTTGATTGTTTGATGATTAAAACTAATATAATATTTTATTGTGGGTTGAAAACCCTATATGCTCACCAGGCTCTCAAGCCTGACCCACTCAATTTTCTTTGCATTACAGGTAATGACACAAGAGTATAGGTTGGTTGGCTTGATGAGAGATTATGGATTATAGACCAGTAGTTATAAATAACTGTTGACAAATAATATCTTTTTTTTTATTCATTCATGTTTATACCTTTAATCATTTTACCATTTAATTTAAACTTAACCAATCTAACAAATTATGGTTATCCGTGTTTATACCATTATACTCAACCTACCAATAAATCTAAAATCTTTTATGAGTAAACCATGCTTATACCTTTAAACACATTTATACACTATTATATACTTTCAATTCCTTATTCATTGCCATTCCTTTATAAATGCATATTCATCTGTGATTAACACTTTCATATACTTACATGGCTACACGTTAACACTTCTAATTATATAATCTTATATGATTAACTGATGTTTATACATTTATACTCAACATACCACTTTTAAAAACTACTTATTAATCATTTAAAAAAACACAAATGATTAATTGACCCATGTATATACGATTATACACAACATACCACTTTAATATACTCACCCATACACCGTATTCATTAAGATTAACCCATAAATATACCATTACATACAACAAATAAAAGTAATACATACTCGTTTTTCATTAACCAATGCATACACCATTAACCACTTTCTATTCCATATTCATTTATAAATAACCAATGTTTATACTACTATACTAAACCTATCAAAAATCCTAATAATTATTTATGATTAACCCATATGTATACATTTAAACACATTCCTAAAAATATACATTTTCAATTCCTTACTCGTTGACAAATAAATCATGTACATACTATTACTCACAACTAACTGCATCTTCATATTGTCGTTGATTTATGAATAGCAAACTGCATACAAATATCAAAGTTAATTAGATACCAAAACACCATTATGTTACTCTTTAATTAAAAAAAACAATTACCAAAAACCAAAGGTCACTAATTCTTTTTGAATTTACTATTCCTTATTCATTTATGCTTCTTCTCGTTCAATTATTGTTCTACAACTTAAGCACTTCAGTATTCGTTAATGATTCATGACTTATAATTAACTATTCATAGACGATTAAAGTAAAAATACCCCATCAACTTTTATCGTAAAAAGAACATATGACATTCATTCTTCATTTTTATTACTAATTCATAAATGATTACACCAAAAAAAAATCTCTTTTTTTCCAACATAAAATCGGAGTAAACAAAATCAAAGTAAAAAAATATCAAATTTCTTTTTCCTTAACAAAGTCCAATCTATGAGTAAGCAAAAATATAATCAATTTAACCTATCATGATCACATTCATATTCTTAAGATACTAAAAATTAATAACTTATTTTAATTATCCGATTCATTGTATTGTACCCTTCCATTGATTTTCCAATTACACGCTCTCATTATTACTATCACCATTATTTTTCATTTGCATTATGAATTACAAAAATCCAAATCATGAAGAGTGACTTGATCAAGAGCACTTCAGTCCCTAATTTTACTTCTATGGTGATCGTTTAATGTAAATCCCTTGTCAAGGGATTACTGGTTCAATCGTGAATACTACTTAATCGATTTTCTGCTTCAATTTCGATCATGCTATGTAACCGTGTTTTGTTTTTGTTTGTTTTTTTTTTCTTTTGATCATGATTAATGGAATTATGGGAAGTGGTTGTTAGGACCCCATGATTATAGGCATAAAATAATCACCAAATGTTATTTATTAATTAGTATTAAAATGACATAAGTACTAATACACTCTTATAAAATGATTGGTCCATAATTGTTCTTGCATTCTCAACCTTTTAAGTGTTCTCAATTGATCATTTCTCTCTCTCTCTCTCTCTCTCTCTCTCTCTCTCTCTTTATATATATATATATACACACACACACACACTAGTCGTTTACCCGCGCAAAGCGACGGGTATGGATCAACAAAATGACATAAAAAATTTGTTAAACAAAATGACGAACAGATAGAGATTTCTTATACCTGGGCTAGGATTAAATGTAAGATATTTTTGGGCTTATTCGATTTTAATAGAAAGAAAAACAAAGGAGGAGGTAGTGAGCATGAGAGAGAACCAAAGTTTTGCGGTCAATGGCAAGGCATTCATGATAGACGAATGCTAGATCAATGCGCCTCTTCCAGTTTATATGAAATGTTTTATAACGTGTACATCGTATTACACCGATTCAAATGGATATGAAGAACACTTGGTCAAACTTTGACCCATTCAAAATCTTATCATCATCTTATTTGACTTTTTCATTATTATTGACAGATTCAGTATTTAGCGATTCAATTGGATATGAGGAACACTTGGTCAAAGTTTGACCCATTCAAAATCTTATCATCATCATCATCTTATTTGACTTTTTCATAAATGCTGACCGAATAAGATTTAGTATGTGACATCCCCAAAATCACGGCCTATAAGGCCGGTTTTGTTAATACTTTATTTCAAAATCAGAGTAATTTTTTAATAAAAGAGTTGCGGAATTTGTCCCAAAGCAATATTATGATAAAGATTTATCAAAAGCATTTCCTTAGAAATGTATTTCATTAAAAGACTCGGGATGCCATGTTCGATACAATACATAAGTATAAACAATACAGTATAAGCCTTACTACATTATTTCATATCTACAGGCCTATATCCGTAATCCCTCGTCCAAAACATCACATCTATGCTCATACACCACTACCTGTAATACAAGAAACTGAGTGGGTCAAACTTGGGAGCCTGGTGAGCACATAGGGTTTTCAACCCACAATAAATAATTTTATTAACTTTATCAAACCAATCAAACCCGATTACCCATTCCCGTTATCCTCACTTTACGTCCCTAAGACATCTAACACAAGGGACCTAGTCTAAGGACTATCATCGGGATGGACACTACTGGTAAAGGGATTCCTCAGCAATAAATGTCCTTAAGGCAACCATGTGGGGGATGGAGTACATCTGTTGAGCACACAGTTCAAATAAACACACAGTTCGAATAAACACACAGTTCGAATAAACACCTACAGGTTGCGAGCCTGCTAGTGTTCCACTGGACTATCTAGAATAGTCTGTGGTCGTCATCTATACTCCGCTAGATGACTAGATCATCAATAACATCTATAACGAGGCCTCTCATTATTTTATTTTGTCACACAGCAACTAATACATCTAACCATGTTTTACCCCAACATTTTCGTAGATATAAAATACATATACAGTTTAAATCATTGAAAACATGTATAAAAATGTTCATCCAACATAGATAGCAAGTATTCAGATAGTATGCACACATAGCACATAATTTATATAAAATACTTCATATCTATGTGTAAGCTGAAAGTAACTATGCACTCACCTGAAAGGTGGTGACTCAGCACTCGGATAGCGCTTGGGTACTCTCAAACGATTTTCCTTCGATAAAACCTAGTACCAATACCACTAGGGTTTAGTCTAACGATAACCGCGATTAATTAATAGTCTAGCTATTATTATTATATAAGCATTAAACGATACTTATATAACCCATAATAATTGCCCAAGTACTTATTATAAGGTTCTAATAACATTACTATATTTAAACGTAAGCTAAACTAAAGATAGGTTAGGCGTAGCTTGCTTACAACGGGTTTTCTCGAAAATCGGGCTTCGCTGGAGCAGCGTTCCCGAGCCGAAAGGCTCTTTTCTCGGGACTTCGGGAGCCTCGGGGCTTCCTTCGGGTGCTAGGGGGTTTACCTAGGCTTTTAGGGGGGTTAGGGGGCTAGAGAGAGAGTCTAGAGAAAGAAAGAATAGTTTAGGAGGGTGTGAAGAATGAGGGAACCCGACACCTCTATTTATAGGGGTGCTGACTGACCTACTCGCCGAGTAAGAGGGCCTACTCGCCGAGTTGGTGCATGTGGCAAACTTCTGGTGGTGCCACGTGTCCAATTCTAGTGGTGCCACGTCACCCCCTATCGCGTATCAGCCTTCAAACTTAGAAAAATCATAACTCTCGCATACGAGCTCCGTTTTCGACGTTCTTTATATCCACGCATAGGTAAAATCAAGATCTGAAACTTTCGTTTAGACTATGTTGGTGAATTCTAGACCGATCTTAAATTTAATAGTAGGAGGCGTTTAGACTGTTAAATGACCGCGAAGAATTCGTAACTCCTTTGTAACGACCCAAAATTCAAGACCAAAAATTTCTTTCAATAAAACATTACTTTAAGCAAAGTCATCATTCCAAAACATAATCTGAGTATAAGTTTTCAAAACACATGTTCATTATCAGAGTAAACATTCCCAGGCTGTCTAATCTACGGTGTGTGCCATGCGATCACCCCGAGCTCTTCCCTCCGCTACCGGGAGTACCTGAAACCAAAACTGAAAACCATAAGCACGAAGCTTAGTGAGTTCCCCACCCTACCACATACCATGCATAGCACATAATGCACATACTGGGCCACGCCCGCTATCTTGGGCCTCGCCCGATACAACGGCCCCGCCACTCCAGGCCCCGCCTGGCTTCGAGCCCCGCTCGGTTACAGATCTGTTTCCCTTAGGCCTCGCCTGTCACAGGGCCTCGCACGCTAACATATAATAGCACATATTCATACTGCAAAACATAAGCTAAACATATACAATGGATCATGTCCTAAGGCCTCGCCTATCCCGGGCCTCGCCCTTGTCCTGCTACTGACGAGACATGGAACCCCGCCCATGCTCCTACTGATAGTGAGATATGGGTCCAGCCCACACTCACTCCTTCCCTAACTTGGGCCTCGCCCCTACTTTGCTGCTAATCATATGTGGAACACCATCCACACTCTGCTATTGGTGAGATACGGGACCTCGCCCACACTCACCTCCCTACTAAGCACATACATGTATCACACAAACAACAAGTATAAATTATCATATAAACAAATCCTTGGGCACCCGCCCGCTATCATTGGACCTCGTCCTGAATATCATACTAGCATACTGTGCCTAGGGCTAACCCTCGGGTCTTCTACTCATAGCTACATGGGCCGGCATTGTGGCCTTATACCTACACACAAAGGGAAACTCACCTGCACCGGCTGAACTTGCTGATGATCCCACTAGCTGCTGCCCGAAAACTCTCTGAACTCCTGCTCCACTCGCTCCCCGAGCTACCAATATCAATGCAACACTGAGTGTAACTGACCCCCGAAAGACTACCAAGTCAATTCTGGTCTAAGTCAAAGTCTTGGTCAAAGTCAACCTTTCCAGGTCAACCCTACTCGCTGAGTCCACTTACTGACTCGCCGAGTTCATATACTCAGGGTCCTTCCATTCGCGACATGACTTGCCGAGTCCAACGATTTCTGAGTCCTGACCTATCCAACACGCTGAGTCTCTATCCGACTCACTGATTCGAGTCTCAACTCGAAGGGTTTGGGGCTTCGCGACCTGACTCGCCTAGTCCAAGAGCAGACTCGCCGAGTACCAGGCAATCTTCATCCAACTCGCCGAGTTGTTCTTCCAACTCGCCGAGTTCATGCCCAACTTCATCCAACTCAACGAGTTGTTCATCCCACTCGTCGAGTTCCTCATCATCTTCATGCTACTCGTCGAGTCCACTCAAAGGACTCGTCGAGTCCATTCAGATCTCCAACATGCAGAGGGCTTTTGAGTCATGCAGGGACTCCAAACCATAGATCCATACTTCCAAAGCTCAATCCCCATGTAAAGTTGCAAACTTTACGTATAACTAAAGAGATCTAGGCTCAAAACATACTAGGGTTTGGTTTAAGGACAAAAGGGCTTCACCGACTACTCATCTCCTGATGCTTTATGACATATTGGACCATCCCAACAATAGATCTGAAGTGGCAACAACATATCTAAGCCCCTAACTCGATTTGGGTCTCAATCAACCATAAAACCCCCAAATCTCATGAAAAAATAGATCTAGATGCAAAGAAGGAAAAATGGTAGCTTAATACCTCCAAGATGAACACAAACTGAAGTAGATCTCGGGTATACACCTCTCCTTTGAAGCAACCTTCTTGATCTTCAAGTTCCTTTCCAAAGTTTCCTTCCTCCAAATCTATTTCTCTCAAATGATGGAAGCTCACACGAAATATAGGGTTTACAAGTTCTCTGGGATGATATGGGGGCTGAGGGAGGGACATAACACCCTTTATATAGGATACAACTCCCGGAATTTGGGTTTTCCTCGCACATACCAGACTCGCCGAGTCTCCTTGGCCGACTCGCCGAGTCGGTCACTTACTCCTCGACCCGGATCCCGCTCGGACTCGCCGAGTCGACCCCTAAAGTTAGGGTTTTCTTTCCTTTCTTGGTTTTCAAAACTTTGGGTGTTAAATCCTTCATATGAACTCCGTTTTCGTCCATCTTTTTACCGTTGAGTTCCTATTAATGAGATCTTCAACTCTCATTTAGTTCGCGTAAGCCAAAAACCGCTCGAATTAAAATTCGAGTTTCGGGCCGTGTACTGCTAAGCCAAATCTTAGAAAAATCATAACTTCCTCATACGAAGTCAGATTTGGGCGTTCTTTTTATCGACGCTCTTAGTTTAACATATTCTACAACTTTTTTTTAGATTGCTAAGGCTAAATCTCGCTCTATCGTAAATTCACTATTTACGCTTCCCGGTGTCGTGCCGGTTTTGCCGTAAAACTTCGACGGGTCATAACTTCTTCGTTATAACTCGGATTTCGGCGTTCTTTATATGTATGGAAACCTCGTGACATATACTACAACTTGGTTAAAATTATTTATTCTAAATATTCTTTTGTCGAAAAGTCGTTTTCGACCCCTATTGCCTCTAAATTGACTAGCCCGGATTTGCGGGCGTTACATAGTATTTACCAATTCAACTGGATACGGGGAACACTTGGTCAAACTTTGACCCATTCAAAATCTTATCATCATCATCTTATTTGGCTTTTTCATAAATGTTGACCGGATAAGATTTAGTATTTACCGATTCAATTGGATATGAGGAACACTTGGTCAAAATTTGACCCATTCAAAATCTTATCATCATCATCTTATTTGATTTTTTCATATTTAACCCATTTAAATTGAAGATAAGCTTAGAAGACCTATTCAAAATCTGTCTTTGACCGGATAAGATTTATTATTCTCCGATGCATAAAATTATTGTATATGATGCTTAAAAGCTTGCACCTCTTAAAATTCAGCAAAATATTGTAAATGTTTTTTATCATCATCTTATTTGACTTTTTCATTATTATTGACAGATTCAATATTTAGTGATTCAATTGGATATGAGGAACATTTTGTCAAAGTTTGACCCATTCAAAATCTTATCATCATCATCTTATTTGATTTTTTCATAAATGTTGACCGGATAAGATTTAGTATTACCGATTCAATTGGATATGAGGAACACTTGGTCAAAGTTTGACCCATTCAAAATCTTATCATCATCATTTTATTTGACTTTTTCATAAATGTTGACCGGATAAGATTTAGTATTTACCGATTTAATTGGATATGAGGAACACTTGGTCAAACTTTGACCCATTCAAAATCTTATCATCATCATCTTATTTGACCTTTTCATATTTAACCCATTCAATTTGAAGATAAGCTTAGAAGACCTATTCAAAATCTGTCTTTGACCGAATAAAATTTATTATTCTCCGATGCATAAAATTATTGTATATGATGCTTAAAAGCTTGTACCTCTTAAAATTCAGCAAAATCTTGTAAATGCTTTTTAAGGTATATATATATATATATATATATATATATATATATATATATATATATATATATATATATATATATATATCAATGATTTTGGGTTTCCAAAAATCAACAAAAAAATTATGTTTTTAATTTGTTAGTATAACGTTTTTGAGATGCGATAACATTTTTATTTTTAACATTTAAAATTATGTTATAAATAACTATTTTTAACCCAAAAAACAACTTATTTTAGCCCAATAAAAATATCCCAAAATCAATCAGGTGATAATCTAGGAATTCGGGGTCAAGGCTGAGGAGGCTCGAAAGTTTGGGGGCGAGGGAATAGAGAAATTTCGGGGGTGGGGCGGAGGATGCAATGTTCGTCCCGTTTGCTCCCGTTAATATTGTTAGGTGACATTTGGTTCGCAAAATGTTTTTGATGGAATTGGAATTTGTTAATGAATTGAAATCTGTCAGGAATTGCAATCCAATTCTATATCCCGTTTGGTTGGCAGAAATGAAATTTAAATCCAATTCCATATTATGTATGGTTGGCAAAAATTGGACTGAAATAATATAAAATAACAAGAATTCCTTTTTTCTTTTTTTCTTTTTTTTACTTTGTTTTATAACTTATATGTAAAAGTGTATTATATAAATTATAAAATTAGTAAATGATGGTGATGGTGCCAATGATGTTGATGGTGGAAATAGTGGTGATGATGACAACAAAGGTGATGGTGGGTAGTGGCGGATGTGATGACGGTGGTGGTGGTAGTAATTGTGATGGTGATGGTGGCAGTCATAAGTAGTGGCGGAGGTGGTGGATGGTGTAGTGATAAAGGTGGAAATGGTGGTGGAGGCGATGATGGTGGTGGTGGTAGTGATGTTATGGTCATGGTGATGAGTGGTGGTGGCAGTGATGGTATGGTCATGGTGATGAGTGGTGGTGGAGGTGGAAGGTAGTGTGGTGGTAGAGGTGGTGATGGTGGTGGAGGTGGAGATTGATGGTGATAGTGGTGGTGTTGGGTGGTTCTGACGGTGGTGGGTGGTGGGTGTGTAGCGGGTGGTAACAATGGTGATGTGTGGTGGTCGTGGCGGAGGTGGTGGGTAGCGGTGGTAGTGGTTGACAGTAGTAGAGGGGACGATACTAGTGGGTGGATAGTGGTGGTAACGGAGGTACCGGTGGTGGTGATTGTGGGTGGTGGTGGGTGGTGGTGGAGGAGGTGGCGGTGGTGGCAACAATAGAGAGGTTTCATATGTAGTGTTAAAAGTAAAATGGGTAATATGGTAACACTCAACATTCTCATTTGAAATGAATTTTAATTCCTTAAGTTTTTGGATGAATTTTATTTTCCCTCATTGGAAGGAAAATTTGATTCATTTAGGAATCCAACTCCTTTCGAAAGCCTGAACAAAACAAAGGAGAGTGATGAAATTAGATTCCAATTCCATCTAATTCCAATGGATTCCAACAAACCAAACGACACATTAGTTTCTCCACCGCCTCATATTTTTTTTTAGAGATACATAATTATCAACATCGATATATCTCTCATTTATCCTATTATAATGAAATTATGGGTTGTTGATGTCTATTCATACTTATTAAATACAGAACTGTCGGTCGAAATATTTCTCATTAAATCATTCCATTTTTATAAACTTGTAGTTACACTTTTTTTTTTTTTTTTTTTTTTTTTTTTTTTTTTGTAAATATACTATCTCTAAATATTACTAAAAGAGAAACCTTATGACATCATCTTAAATAATCTGAACCCTTGATTGTATTTCAATCTTATTTTTTCCACCCTTAGATCAAATTGCTGATATCATCTTCCCTGTATGGAATATATTTAATCCAATAAATGTTTTCCAATCGTCAAACAATAACTTACATTCGTTGAAATGGAATGTATTTAATTTCAATAAAAGATTTCCATATTTTTAATCTTCAATTTCCAGTTATGAAGATTTTAATATGGTCAATTTAAAATCATATTACTAACAAAATCATTTCAATCAAGACATTAATATCAACTATTAATATAAATCAGTTTATATTAGTAAACCATTAATATAAAATCTACTTTTATTAGGAAATCATTAATACCGAAAAATCATATTCAAATTATCACATACATAAACGATTCATCATTGAATCTGCGACTCACAATTATTTTCAATCGTTTCTTTTCTTCAAACCTTCTCCTACAACATCATTATTATTGTTTATAGTTTACATCATCATTTTCTGCTTCAAACATCCGCTCTTGTGCATTAGAAGATCAGTACCTTCTTTTTTTTTTTCGATTATTTTTTTGTTCCTATATCAAATATATGTATTCATATATTTCGATTTTCTTTGCCACAAATTACATGAAATCGGTTAACTACTTTTCTGAAACTTTTCAAATAAACAGGAAAAGATATTACGCACCTTTAACAAAACAGAAATTAACTATCTTGGGAACTGACATTAATTACCAAAATGTTATTTTTATATATTAGAGATGATTATGATTTTTTTTTTAATTTTTATTTCATAAGAATCCGGTTAATTTTGGCATGATTTTAAAATATCATTGAAATTATTATCTTTTTGTATATCATATCAACCTACTTTTTTATCTTTATATAGTAACAATAAAATTTGTAAATCTACACATCAAATATACATATTTCAAATTTTGTAATATTATTATACCTTACAAAATACAACAGCTTCCAAAATAATTTTCGCCTATAATTTATCCATAATTTCACCAAATTTAAATTTTTATTTTCTTTATATAAATTTTTTTAATGATCCTGATTTATTTTCTCCAAAAGTATATCAAGTATTTACGTCTTAGATAATGCTGCCCCATTATAATTATTACTTTCCGAAAATATATTCGTTTAATGAGGAATTTGATATAATGAAAGAAGTAAATGTTAATTAAAATGAGATATATATTCCATAATTATTACACGGGTTTATTAAAAAAAAATTAATATCAAGGTGTAAACATTAAACATTTTTAAAGTGAAATTTCAGAATACATACAAACGATGATCTTGTACAATGAAATATAAAATTGAATAGACTGAAAAAAAAACTATTAAGGCAGTCAATTTTGAAAATAACATAGTTATGAAAAATTATAAAGTAAGATAAAAATTATAACATATTAGGAGATTTGTAAAAAGTACAATTAGTAAAAGCATTACAATTATTAGAAAAAAAATAGGACCGTTAAGATTATTAAAAATACAATATATAAACTAAATTATCACAATAGTAATGAAATGTCATTATTTGATATTTCATATAATTGAAAGATATACCAAATTACATTGATGATATACTAAAATTATTCAAAGTTGCACCAAAACTAATACAAAGTTCTTGCGGACACCAAATAAATAAGAACAAATATAAAAACTAGCATTTATATTGATAATCAATTTAAAATAAACCAATCATGAATTAGAAAAATCTCCATTGATGATATATTAAAATTAAATCCATATAATATTTAACATTCTATAACTTATATTACATAACTTTATTTGAATAAATGAAATAGTTGTCAATATTTAATGCAATGGAAAAAAACGGTATATTGGTTGTCAATATATGTTTAAATTATGTAACCTTATGGAATAAACGTCTAATTAAAATTCTTATAATTGTATAACAATATCATAATTATATGAGACATGGAAAGTCCTTCAACTAATAAAACAAAAAATGTTGTCTGCAAAGAGGTCCTTCAATGATTATAGATATATATCGTTTTCAATGTATTTTATACACATTTCAATAATACCAATAACCATATATTTTTTTATAATCATTATGCAATATCTGAAGACGATTATATGTTTTTTTGCGTTTCCCACGTTTAACGCGGGCTATAATCTAGTTATATACTAAAAGAAGAAAACAACTCGAGACCGGTAAGTTCTGCGGGCTAATTGATGTGGGTCTTAGCCCGGCCCATCCTATAAATACTTATACGAACATGCTTTCCGTCTCTAAAATCCCAGTTAGGGTTTATTGCCCCCCTTCACTTATTTCTTAGTTCGAAGTTCGAACAAGACAAACACCCAGACGTGTTCTTCAGCAGGAGCAACAATGGCGGGTGGTTCTCGAGCTCAAGTCAATAAGTCGCATAAGACTCGTTTTGCTTCGAAATCCTCTCGCAATGTTCACAAAACATCCGTCAAAGGTTCGAAGTTTTTTCGCACCTATTTGTGTCTTATTAATTTGCTTTTTTGATACAACACACCTAAATATGGAATTACTGCAAGATGTTAAATAATTAAGTGTTTGTTTGAAACATTACTACCCCCTTGGTTGCAAATATAAACGAGCTACACTATTGATTTCGGAATTTGGAATGTTGTTTCGGTGTGCATAAAAGTAGAGCTATACTTTGAAATTGGTTCATTCATCTTTAGAAAGTTGATTGTGATTTTGAAACTTCAAAATATTATATGAATTTTTCTAACGTTGTAACAAGTTTTACACTAGGAATGGTTGTGGTAGCATCCAAGTCCGGGTAGCTACTGTAATGTACCAAGTTCGATAGGCATATTTCATAATCTAGCTCTTTGAACCTCATCTAGCTCTCTTTTCTGGACCACCTGTTACTAAATTTAATAGCGTTTTGTTAAAAGTTATTGGAAACTAGCAAGTAAGGCTTATAAGGAGCTCACTTTCTCACAATCTTGGCTGTATTGAGATAGAATGCTACATTTGTTTAAAGTTGTAACAACATCCATATCAACATTGCATTTGGAAACTACATTTGACACTAAGAGTATGTGTAGCTTTGTTCGTTGGAGCAAATCTGCAAATGCAATATGATTTTAGAATAAGGATTAAGGAATTGTGTGTATTATTGAAAGATTTATTCACCACATGTTTTTGATTATTTGACTGGATATTAGATAAAAGCAAGATCAACAAGCCTGATCGCAATGCCATGAAGGGAGCTCGGGCTGCTCGATTACAACGTAACAAAATGGTAATTTGATTATCTTACTGGAACTTGCCATATATTAATGTTCCTTTTTGAATTGAATCATAAAGAATGACTTAATAAAGAAAGTCTGGGAAATTACGCTTTACCCATTAATTTCTGACTTTTTACATATTTGCCCCCATTGATCGTTTGGTTTGAATGATGTAGATGAGAGAGCAGAAGAGAGCTGCCCTTTTGAAAGAGAAAAGAACTACAAGTGCAACAACTAGTGCTCCTCGTGTTATTGTGAGTATTTTCCATGTTGAATTTACTTTATCGACCTTGTGCAACTTTATTTATTTTGGCATTGAGTTTTCCCATCTGTTTTTATACATTTCAGGTTTTATTTGGTCTATCTGCTTCTACAAATGTAAGCTCACTAGCAGGAGATCTTTCTGCATTATTGTCAAATGAGAATAATACAACTCAATTTCCAGCAGTTGCATCATCCGAGTACAGGCTAAGAGCAACGGTAGGTCCCACATTAAGTTACCTCCTCATTTAGCCCTATCATGATATTAAGTTTTTAAATTTTGAATGTTTTAACATTTGAATGGATGATAAACAATATAAGATACAAATAAATAAAAGTACTCTGCTATTTCTTGCATTTAGCTTTATCTTGATATTAGGCCTTATAAACCATCTGAATGGATGATAGGACTTATAAAACCCGAAAGTTTTAACATCTGGGTGAATGATGGGCCTTATAAAACTTTGAGGTTCTTTAAGTTATTTGATTGATGAAGGCTACATTGAGCTTTAAAGGTGAAAGTTTAGGTGTATAAGTGTATCTTAATTTTCTTGTTTCTATAGGTTGTAGAAGCACCTCATGGTGATCTTATGGCATGCATGGAAATGGCCAAGGTACTTCAATTTCATTGGTTGAAACATAATCATTTTATTCCTTTTCTTTTTTTGGTTAATTTATATTGATGTCCAAGTAACAAATTGTCAAATTCAATCATAGGTTGCAGATTTGATTGTTTTTGTGGCTTCTGGTAACTGTTCAAGTGAAAAAGATAGTTCCAATTATTACATGGATGAATTCGGCTCTCAATGTCTATCTGTTTTTAGAGTTCTTGGTTTACCAAGTTCTGCTGTTTTCATTAGAGTGAGTATCTATGAAAATTCTTTGTCTCTTAAAGGTAAGTATTTAGTTTTTATTGACAGTGGAATAACTTTTTTTTTTTGTATATCCATCACTGCAGAATTTACCTTCTGATTTAAAAAAAAGAAATGATATTAAGAAGACATGCATTTCTAGCCTTTCTTCTGAATTCCCTGAAGATTGCAAGTTTTACCCTGCAGACACAAAAGATGACTTACACAAGGTATGTCCCCCAAATCCCAATGAACAACTTAGGGGCTGTTTTTTTTTCAAACCATTTGAATGAGCCTAAGTTACTATTTTACCCTTACATATCAAACCACATTTCACAATATTCATCAATTTTAACACGAGAGGAGTTTGGAGCCATGTATAGCTGTCCAGATTAAGTGCTGAAGTTCATAATTCAGAAATAAACAGCTCTCTCTTAATATGCTTTGAGTTAAAGCATGATAAATGTCAGATTTATGTGGCTTAACTCTTAATTTGACATGGCTTGTATGTAGTTCATGATGCTTTTTAAGGAGCAAAGGCTTGTGATACCTCATTGGCGTACCCAACGACCTTACATCATGGCTCAGAAGGTAATCTCTCTTTGCTTTTATAGTCATAATAATGAGCAAATCCTTCACTTTTTTTTATTTGAAACAATATCTATCTTTGTAGTATGGTAGCTTATGTAATAATACCATGGCAGGTTGACATGGTGGCTGATGAGTTTGGAAAAAGTACACTTCTTATTACTGGTTATGTTCGTGCTCGTAATCTCTCAGTGAATCAGCTGGTATTTGTTTTTTTTTCTTATATATATATATATTGTTATTTTGTGGGTTGATATATTTGATTGAGTGGCTAACCTATTTTTCATCAGGTTCATGTATCGGGTGCTGGTGATTTTCAATTGGGCAAGATTGAAGTTCTCAAGGATCCATGTTCATTGAATTTGAAAAAAGAAGGTGATTTTATGGATGCGGATGAGATAAATGACTCACAGGTTCTACTATTTTTTGTATGAATAATGTTAAATGAATATTTGATTAGTTTGTATACTTTTAAATTTTAATATCTGCCAGCTGATTTACTTGATATTGCAATATGAAATGTTACAGGTCATCAAAACTTTAGTCCCAGATCCTATGAAGCAAGAGCCTTTACTTGTTGAAAATATACCTGATCCTCTTGAAGGCGAACAGGTAACTTTTACATAGGACTGTTTGCTTTTCTTATTTATAATAATTCTCCCTTGTTTTTTTTTATAGAGTACTTTATCTAATCTGTTAACTTTACTTTCTTTCTTTTTATATTCACTCTCCTTTGGAGAAAGATTTTTGGTGAAGTTGATATTCGTTAAATGAGCTAAATGCAAGTTTTCCTTTATTTGTCTATTATGTTTTGTAGCATCATATTTTCAATTCTTTCTATTACGACATTGTGCTTTCATTTTTTTTCTCATTAAGGCATTGTGCTTTCAGTATTTTTCTTATTAAGGCATTGTACTTTGAAAAACCTACCCAATTGTAGCAATGTACTTTTAATTATTTTCTTTTGAAGTCATTCTACTTTAGAAAAATTAACCCAATTATAGCTTTCTACCTTCAACTATTTTCTTGTTAGGGCATTATATACTGAAAAATGGTATATTATTATAGCAGTGAAAACAGTTTCTTATTTGGATGACGTTTCTATAATGAGTGAAATTTTCAATTAATTTGTATTTGACATGGTGGAAGTTCATATTTTGTTATTTCTTTAGACATGGCCAACAGAGGCAGAGATGGCTGATGCTGATAGAGTACAGAAGGAAAAGAAGCAGAAAAAGAGGTCTCTTCCTCGGGGTACTTCTGAATACCAGGTAAGCAGTTTTCTCAACATTACAACTGTCTTTTTTTTTATATATAAAAATAAATAATATAATTTTTAATTTTACAGGCAGCTTGGATTGTGGATGATTCTGATGTATCTGGTACAGATAGTGATGATGATTCAGAGAATGGTAATGGCATGGTAGTTGATGAAGGAGGAGAGTATGACATCCCTGGTCAAGGTGGTAGTAGGAAGTTTGACCTTGATGATGACCAAGCTTCACTCAAGCTTAGGGATTCTGATGATGAAACCGAAGCTGATTCCATGATGATGGTATTTTTACATATTATATATATATATATATATATATATATATATATATATATATATGTGTGTGTGTGTGTGTGTGTGTGTGTGTTTCATAGTATCTTTGGTATGTCATGCTAAGAATTGCAACTGGTAGTGTTTGGTATGATGGAATCAGGGAACACATGGAATGAAAAAAAAAGTTGTTTTGTTTTGTTCCATGGTATTAAATAGGAGCATGCATGAAGGAATGTGATCCATTTTGTTATTTTTTTAAACTGCATGAGTTAGCTAAATTTGAGTATCATTTTCTAAATTCATGAGGGAATGTGATCCATTTTGTTATTTTTTAAAATTAGCTTTTTGGCATGTCTATTTTTAAATTTCGTAAATGAAAAATAATTAAATATAAGTGTAAGTTACACAAAAACATATACTTTATTTCACCCTTTACCTAAAAATGATGTGTATTTTATTTATGGTTGCAGGATAATGACAACTTGACAAAGGAGCAGATAGAAGAAGATATTCGAAAAATAAAAGAAGCACATGCTGAAGATGAAGGTATTCACTGATTCCTTGTCAAAGAAAACATCTGCACAAATTATGATGAAGAATTCTTTCCATAAGTGTTGTCCAATAACTGATGTTTATGAATCATTTGAGAAAAAATACATAAGGCGAAATTTGCAAAAAAAAAAAAAAATTAGGACTTATTGAGGAATGTCTCTTAACCCTGACTCTTTCTATTAAGTCAAAAAAGTAAATAAGGGCAAATTTGTAAAAAGTTTAGTTGTTAATCCTATTGGTTGTTCATTTGGTTTCAGAGTTCCCAGATGAAGTTGATGCTCCTGTAGATATTCCTGCAAGGAAACGATTTGCTAAATACAGAGGCCTAAAGTCATTTAGGACTTCCACATGGGACCCTAAAGTAAGTCCCTCTTTTTTATTCCTCATTTATGATTGAACACAATGATTTTCGTTAACAATTTATTCTTTTAATATTTCAGGAATCTTTACCTCAAGAATATGCAAAAATCTTTGCATTTGATAATTTCAATAGAACACAGAAGCATGTTCTTAAAAAAGCTATGGATATGGAACAAGGAAGTGTAGATGAATGTGTAGTTGCAAATTCTTATGTGACACTTCACATCACACAAGTCCCCATCCACATTGCTTCAAAACTTTGCATTTTGGGAAAGACTATGCCAGTTGTCGCATGTGGGCTCTTGCAACACGAATCAAAGATTTCTGTCCTTCACTTCAGGTATCTTTCTAATTAAATGAACACCTTCCTATTTTACCCTTAATAGCAACATTCTTATATTTCCTTACCAAGAATAGTAATATGTTAAGTCTTTTTAAGAGTTTTGAATAATTTTTTGTTTGTGTAGGTTAAAGAAACACGAGACATACAGTGAGCCCATAAAAGCCAAAGAAGAACTAATATTTCATGTTGGATTCAGACAGTTTGTCACAAGGTAGCATCCATGTCCTTTTTTGTAATTTTTTACAACTACCCTTCATATATATATTTATTTAAAACAATTTACATATTTCATATATCATCAGATCTTGACTACTGATTAAAAAATTTGCAGGCCGACTTTTGCAACTGATAGTTTCAATTCAGAGAAACACAAGATGGAAAGATTTCTTCATGCAGGACGCTTTTCTATTGCTTCAGTATATGCTCCAATCACTTTTCCTCCTCTTCCATTAATTGTTATGAAGAGTAGAGGTGATTTTTCCACACCTGTCCTTGCTGCTGTTGGCTCATTAAAAAGTATTGATCCTGATAAAATCATTCTCAAAAAGATCATTTTGACCGGGTAAGAAACACACTTGATATCTCGATGGTTGTCAAATGACTAAACTACCCTTCCTCAATGACGAAATAGTAACATAGTTTGTGTTGAAAGCTTTTGTGTTATTTATTGTGTGTGTATGATGCAGATATCCTCAACGTGTTTCAAAGTCAAAAGCTGCAGTACGATATATGTTCCATAACCCTGAGGATGTCAAATGGTTCAAGGTACATACATACATACATGTTTATTTGCAGTAGCCAATGAGAAAAATAAAAGCAAATAAAAAAAGACGTAAATGCCCTCGGTATTATATTAATTTTATAATTTTATACAGCCCGTGGAAGTTTGGACAAAATTGGGTCGCCGTGGACGCATCAAAGAGCCCGTTGGTACACATGGTATGTTCTTTTTCATATTGCTATAAATAATTTAGTAGTACATGTTCCAAAAAATAACTAAAAATAAATTCTGCAATAGTAAGAAATGAAAGCAGGAGATTATTATATTTTATGATGTTTTTATTTGTAATTTTGTAGGTGCGATGAAATGCATATTAAATGGTGTGCTACAACAAAATGACACGGTGTGCATGAGTTTATTCAAGCGAACATACCCCAAATGGCCCCAGCATTGGTTCCCAATGTCGGCTTGAGTTTGATGTGTGAGTGTCAGAGTCACGTTCATAAAGGTTCCTCCTCCTCTTCCTCTGTAATGCATTACAGAGAGAGGGGAGGGACAAGTGTGAGTGTTCCAACACAACCATGGGAATGAAGCTTTGGTTCAGATTGTTTTCCTGCTAAGTGCTAATCATAGCGGGTGACAAAAAAAAGTTTTGCTTGTCTTGTATATATATACACTTTGTATTCTCTTTATTGTATGCGGTTTCAAAACTAAGATGATAGTGTTTACGGATTATGATTGATTCTTGTAAGTTGGGTGTTTTTCAGGTTCAAAATTGATTGTAATTGAATGCTTATAATTTATTTTCTTTATGTTCTTTTACTTTTAGGATGTTTTTTGTTACATGGACTGGTGTATTACTTTTTCGATCATCATAACTTGTAACTTCAACTACAAATGTGAATATGTGATGAGCCTTGACATACAACGACATATATGGATTCTAAAATCAGACAAGCTATACTAATCCGTAACCAATTTAGATTTATAGATTACCAGTTCTTTGCAATGACAAACTATTACCAAGTGTCATCATCAAATCTAACATAGATTTTGGGACTAACAAGTAGGGGTGTAAGTGAGTCGAGCACTCGTGAGCTATTCATGATTGACTCGTTAAAAGCTTGATCCGAGATCGAATTAAACAAGCTCGAGCCTAAATATTAAACGAGCTTGAGTTGAGCTCTGTGTATGTAAATATAGTGTATAAACAAATATTATCAATTTATTTAATTTATTATCAATGATGACATGAAGACAAAAGACTTTAGAAGATGCTCTATGATGACATGCTTTATCATAAAAAGATGGTCATTGATTATAATCGACAATTTTTTCAAAAGATAAGTGATAACCACTTACAAGCAATTATTTCTATTGATTGGCTATTTGATCATATGATAAATATCACTAGAAGATTTCAAGATTTTGAAGACCTCAAGATTTTTATAAATAGATATTATGTTTTAGTAGAGAGGAGAAAGAAAAATATTTAAAAATATTCATCTCATGTTTAAAAAATCCCCAATAGTTTCTCTTTCTACTTGTTAATGTTCAAAAGTCTTTAGATTTTCAAATAATCATTTCTACAGATGTATGTATTAATCGTAATTCAAGCTTAATTAAAGAAGGTACTATCTAGTATTTATTCAATTCTTTTTATTAAATTTATTTCTCCATGATAATTTCATTTCGAGTTATTCTAACTATTAATTCAACAAGATTTGAATTTTTGTTAAAATAGTGCTCGTTTTTAATAATCAAGCTAACCAAATTCATGCTTGAATTATTTAATTATGTTTAACAAAATCTTGATGAATTGTATCCCTAATAAAAATATTTTATTAACCAAACAACTCTGGTATCTGCCCCCGGACAATGGTAACAACCTCTTCATGGATTTAGAAATTACTAATCTATTGATTTTTTTTTTTTTTTTTTTTTTTTTTTTTTTTAAATTTCGATCATAATGGTTAATTGATATATAAACCACTATTTGTTAGTTAATGCAATATTGATTTTTATTTTTTTATTTTGTTAATTAATAAAAAACTACTTATTTGGAAAATTTTGAACTATAATAAAAATAATATTTTGATATTTTTTATTGGGAAAACTGCAATAAAGTCCCTATATATTTGCCTCATAATCGATTTAGTCCTTATGTATTTTTTTTATTCAATTAAGTCTCAAATACCAGTAATCGTATTCAATTTAACCCTTTGACCCGGTCAACAGGTCATCCAACTTTCAAAAATTACATTTTTGGCCTAGATTTCAAAATTTATTACAAATTTGGTCCAAAATTTACACTTTTGGCCCATATTTTAATTTTTTTTTTACAATTTTGGTCCAAAATTTACCCTTTTTGCCCAAATTTTAGAATTTTATTATGAATTCATCATAACTTTAGTTTTTTTTACAACTTTTTTTCTCAAAAATTTGTTTATAATATGTTTTTTCTTTATAAACTCATATTTATACAAAAAAAAAAGATATTTTCACATAAAAATCTTATTTTTTCTACATAAAAACTTTTTTTAAAAGATTTTTTGTATATAAAATATCTAGTTATAAAAATAGGTTTCGATTATTTGTGTGATATCTCTTAAAAAATCAATTAAGAAACTAAAAGTAACCCTAAATTATAAAAACAGGTTTGGATTATTTGTTCTTTAATCACATTTATATGAAAGTTTAAACTAGTTACATTATATATGAAAGTTTAAAATGTATATAATATAATAATATTATATTTTATTCGTAAGATTTTTTTTAAGAAAAAAGTTAAAATCATAACTTTGATATATCTTTTTATAACTTTTTAATAAATATATTATCTAAATAAAACATATCCATTCATGGCACGTGTCCGATCTAGGTTTTGATTTTTTTATTGCCAATCAACATTTTCTTATTTGGATTATTTATATTCTTGTATTTCCTTTATTATTTAATGTATGTTATACGAAATATCGGTTGCAATTTATTATCGATAAACATGTTTTTAGGGGAGTGAGAAATGACCAAAAATACAATAGCAACATAAATATATAAAATATTATAACTATCAATAACACAATATAATACTTTAACTAAAGTTCTAAAGAATTTACACATTAGTTTGGTTTAAAAAATTACTCAAAGACCTGAAAAATGCTTGAGTTGAGCTTCACAAGGAATTTTTTTAACCAAACTCATGTGTAAATTCTCTAGAACTTTAGTTAAAGTATTCTATTGTGTTATTGATAGTTATAATATTTTATATATTTATGTTGCTATTGTATTTTTGGCCATTTCTCACTCGCCTAAAAACATATTTATCGATAATAAATTGCAACCGATATTCCATATAACAGACATTAAAAAAGAAAGGAAATACAAGATTATAAATAATCCAAGTAAGAAGAGGTTGATTGGCAATAAAAAATCACAACCTAGATCGGACACGTGTCATGAATGGATATGTTTTATTTAGATAATATATTTATTAAAAAGTTATAAAAAATATATCAAAGTTATGATTTTAACTTTTTTCCTAAAAAAATTCTTACGAATAAAATATAATATTATTATATTATATATATTAAACTTTCATATATAATGTAACTAGTTTAAACTTTCATATAAATGTGATTAAAGAACAAATAATCCAAACTTGTTTTTATAATTTAGGGTTACTTTTAATTTCTTAATTGATTTTTTAAGAGATATCACAAAAATAATCCAAACTTATTTTTATAACTAGATATTTTATATACAAAAAACATATTAAAAAAAGTTTTTATATAGAAAAAAATAAGATTTTTATGTGAAAATATGTTTTTTCTTGTATAAATATGAGTTTATAAAGAAAAAACATATTAGAAACAATTTTTTGAGAAAAAAAGTTGTAAAAAAACTAAAGTTAGGATGAATTTATAATAAAATTTGGGCAAAAAGGGTATATTTTGGACCAAATTTGTAAAAAAATTTAAAATTTGGGCCAAAAGTGTAAATTTTGGACCAACTTTATAATAAAATTTGAAATTTGGGCAAAAAATGTAATTTTTGAAAGTTGGATGACCTATTGACCGAGTCAAAGGGTTAAATTGAATACGATTACCGGTATTTGGGACTTAATTGAATAAAAAAAATATATAAGGACTAAATCGATTATGAGACCAATATGTAGGGACTTTATTGCAGTTTTCCCTTTTTTATTTAGTTTGATTTGTCTTCTACATTTACAATATTTCATTTTTTCTAAACTATTTTGAAAATAGTATTTGAATATATATTTTAAGTTTATTTGATATTTGATTTATATTTGGAGTTAACATAAATTTAAATCAACAAATAAATGTTCTATAATAATCATTTTAAATATCTAACAATAATAAAACAATATTTTATATTTAATAACATATTTTAAATTAATAAATTAATAAATTAATATTGTAGATTTTGAATGCATGTGATAAGAAAAATGCGAATAAATATAGATTTAAATAAATAAAGTTTTAGGGGTGATCTGGCTACAGACAAGAGTATAAGGGCTTAAATTGCGATATGCAAATTCAAGAAATAAAGTTCAAGCATCAAATTTGGGAGGAATTTACAGAGATTATGCGAAGAAGCTATCGGCAGCTCCGGCGACCACCTTTGCAGCTCCGGTTGAAACCTTCTATCTTGACTTTCCACCCTTCAGTTATGCTTCCGGCGAAGACTCTTTATTTCTGGTGAACAGGTCCTCCACAGTAGAGATTTGTCATGTGTACTAGGGTTTCCATGTAAGTATATAATTCAATATCTGCACATTACTCCTTATCAATCTAAATGAATCAAATGCTTACCTTGTGTATTAAAATATGATTATTTTGAGCAGCAAGAAGCTATTTGCTCCGTCGTTTCGGAAGTCATCTGCAACTGAATTCGTACGATTCTACTCCTACTGATATAATATTTAAGGAAGATATGCAATTTTTTCCATTAGTTTTAAAGTTTCTTTTTTCACAGTTTTCTTCTGAAATTTTAAGAAGACATCAAAATTTGAAGTAAACAGGGTATTTTGACCTCAAAAGTCAAAGCTCTTTTCAACATCCAAATTAATTTGAATTTTAAGTTCTTTTAAGGAAAATGTGTAGAATGCCATGAACTTTATTGACTTATGAGCACTGTTGATCTGTAGGGAAGAAAAGAAATACTGAAGGAATGGAGACTTGGTATTACAGTCATCAAAGAAATGAAAGAAGAAGGTTAGAGTGATCATCTTTATCTTTTGGAGAATTATTATGAATTTATTTGATCTCAAAATTACAGACTTTTTTTTGGTCTTAGTTTTTCATTTCTAGATCTAAATGCAAGAAATAGCAATGCACTTTCATTTATTTGTGTATTATAGCATCTCACTCTGACAAATCTATCCAATTATAGCATTGTACTTTCAAACTTTTTTTCTTATTAGAATATTATACTTTACAAAATCTATCCAATTATAGCATTCAAAATTGCTTTGTATTTGAATTATATTGCTCATTGGGTAGTTTTTCAAAGGTCAATGCTGTAATAGGGAGAAACGAAATAGGTTTCCACAATAAACAAATCAATGAAACTGTGTTGCTATTTCTTGCATTTAACTCTTAATTCCATCACTAAACTACTATGTAATTACTTTTAATGATAATTCTATTACTAAATTAAACCATTGTGGTTTAGGCTATCCAGTGAATCCGACATCAGTGCAGAAGCAAATCATGAATGCACTTCACTTGGGAGAAAGAGAAAGGGCTTCCAGTCTGCTGTCTCATATTGGCTACAACAATCATGTGTTGAAGCCTAACAATTTTCTTAAAATTCTTGAATATTGTGCATCCACACCTGATCCACCGGTAGGCCTCAGAATGAATTTAATCAAGATTATATTTTAATTAGGAAATTTTGAAGTAACTAGAAGTAGAACAACCTATTATAAATCTGCAAATAGTTGACTAGGTTACATGCAAATTTATGCAACAAAGTGATTTTAATGCTGAATATACGTTCATGTTTCATTCTAGGACCAAAATATGAAACCATGTGTCATTCCATAAATTCTTATTTATGCAAACATTGTTTTACCTTTTTAAATATTTCTGTAACTGACACGAATTATGCATTTTTGTTTCAGCTGGTTTAACAGATCATTGGTAAAATATTGCATCTTTTGGTCATAAAACTAAATGTTGTTGCATATTTTGTATGAACTTGTAATTGAGTCCTGTGTCATTAAGGTGTTACATGAATTTATTCTTCTGTGTAGTTTGTTTTGGAGATTTGGAAAACAATGGAGGAAAAAGGAGTTGACATCAACAATGAATGCCACATTCTTATGATCCAAGCCCTCTGCAAAGGAGGTTACATAGAGGAGGTATAAACCTTTTATACACAGTTGTTCATATATCATTAACCTTATTATTCTTGCTGATGTCATTCTACTTACTTTAATGTCTTGTGCTCATGAAAAAAGACAGTTGTTAATCTGTTTTTTTTGGATTATTTTATGTAGGCATTCAACTTGATGAGTAATTTTGAGGAAAGTCCAGATCTTTATCCTTCTCTTAACAAATATAACACCATTCTGGAAGCTTCTGCTAAACTAAAGAGTGCAACTCATGCCAGTAAATGTTTGGATCTAATGGATCATGACATGGTGGGAAAGAATGAAACAACATATACTGAGCTTCTCAAGGTATGTAAAGCCCTTAATCATCATCATGTCAAAACATGATTAAATACTAAAGGGCTAAGTACTTTCATTCTTCTTGTGATATCATTGCACTTTTTCATTATTAATTATCAGGCGAATATTAAATTCAGAATCTAATTTGGCTACGTTGAATGCTAATTTCTCTGTTTGTTGTCTTCAAATTTCTATTCTAAAAAATTGGTGTTATATGAGTGAGTCTATTCTAAATTTATTCTTTCAGCTTGCAGTTTTACAGAAAAATTTGCCATATGTCCATAACATTTGGAAGGAGTACGCCAAATATTACAATTTCAACTTCATTTCTCTAAGAGAGTTCATATGGGCCTTCACAAGGTTGGGAGACGTGGGGTCCGCATGTGAAGCTTTACGACATCTAGTGGATTTAGTGTTCAGGGGAGGATTCACTATCAAGGAAAATGCCGAGGGTAAATTGGTCATTTCAAGATTAGATGTACCGATACCTTTCTACAGTAATCTAGAATGGGACAGATGTCAGACTGTTAGTAATGTAACTTCAGTTCCTTCCATATATGAAAATAATAATAAAGACCATATAAAGATTGGTGGGTTTGACTTGAAAGAAGTCAAACATGTTGGAAGAAATTCAAATATTGGTGTTGTTATGAGGATCTTGAGGTTGTCATTTGCTGATGTTATACAAGCTTGTGCACGGGAGAAAAACCATGAGCTGGCAGAGCAGTTATTTGTTCAGGTACTAATATCATTTTGTATGTTCTTTAGTTACAAAAAACTGCAGATTATTAGATTTTAGATTGTATTTTCTCTTTAGGCAAAATACAAAAAAAGTACCTATACTTTCAACATTTTATCAATTTAGCACTTCACTCTTTTCAGTACTGATTAAACCATTATACGCCTTTTCCCACTTAAAAAGAACACCATTTTTCCATTACCTGTTTTTGATATACTTATTTGATTTTATCACTAAATTATTATAATAATCATAGAAAAGAAGTTAAGTGGCTAAACCCGATAAAATGGTGAAAGTTTGTTGTGCTTATCTTTATTTTAACCTTTTTCAAAACCAGGTAACTGGAAAAAAAATGTTTTTTCAATGGTAAAAGAAGGTATAATTGTTTAATCACTGACAAAATCGATATTGGTGAAAGTACATTGTGTTTTGTTGTATTTTTACCAAAGTTGACAACTTGTCATTTTTTGATTTAATTTGTTGTAAATGTTTTAGATGCAAAATCTTGGCATCAAACCATCACGAGGTGCATATGATGGCCTTATTAGAGTGCTTCTTCAGGAGAAAGGCTTCCATGATGGCATGAAAGTGGTATTAAGTACTTCCATTCTTATTATAGACAGTATACCCCTCACATTTTCCCAAAAAAATTACCCCTTCCTTGATAAACATGTTGCTTGTTTTTGTTTTTGGGTATTTTGTGCATCAGGTAAAGTTGATGCAAGAAAGGAATATGAAGCCACTTGATTCAACTCTTGCATCATTATCAGCAAGATGCAGTAAAGACTTGGAGTTGAATTTGGCTGAGTCATTCTTGAGTGAGATGAGTCAATGTACAACTGCTTATCCTTATAATCAGCTGCTTGGAGCATGTGACACACTGGTTAGTAATCGATTTACATTAATTATTCATTATAGTATCATTAATTATCTTGAGAAATTTCTGTTTAATCTTGCAGGATGAACCTGAACGTGGGATTCAGGTTTTTGGTAAAATGAAGAAGCTGAAAGTGGCTCCTAATATTACAACATACGAGTTGCTATTTTCATTGTTTGGAAATGTGAATGCTCCTTATGAAGATGGAAATAATGAGTCACGAGCAGAAGCTGCTAAAAGAATAAATGCTATAGAGAATGATATGATCAGAAATGGCATTCAACACAGTTATGTATCCATAAGGAACTTGGTAAGTCAATCAGTGACTGACCTTTTTCTTTTATTTAAGTTTTAGGGATAGGTAGGTCATTTTACATTCATAAATGCTAAATATGATCAGAAAAAGCTATATTATAAAAGTAAAAGTAAAGCAACAATCCAGTTGTTTAGTTAAAGAAATTAAGAGGGATATAAATAGTTAAAAATATGGTTTTGTTTGATGTACAAATTACAGCTGAAAGCACTTGGATCAGAAGGGATGATAAGTGAGATTGAACATTACTTGCATGTGGCAGAAAACCAATTAACTACTCCAGGAGCTCCAATTTACAACATAGTCTTGCATTCACTTGTTGAGGCTAAAGAGGTAAATTCTACTTTCAATTTTTTTTCTGATTATACAAACCATTTTTCACTTGTCTTTCCCATTGAGTAGATTTTCAAAAGTATAAAATGTCTTAATAAAAAATAAATTGGAAGTACGATTCCGTAATTAGGTAGATTATTTATATCAAAGAAGGACAAGTGCTCAAACAGAGTAATCTCAGTTTTGACCATCTTTGACTTTGTGATTTTTGACCTTAATTCCTCTCCTCTCCATTTTGACTCTTCTTAATCAAGTTGACTCAACCTCATCTTTGGCTTTCCTAAAATGACCAAATTGCCCCTGCAGTGCTAGTCCAACATGCAAATTCACATAAAAAAATGACCAAATTACCCTCGGCACTAATCCATCCTGCAAATTTACATCAGAAACACAGAAAATGTCTCTTATGCAAACAAATAGAAGTAAAAGATTCATGATTTTTACTACAAATATTACAAATTAGAAACAATAAAAATATGGTTAATGAAAGTAGGGTGCTTTATATAATACATGAAAGTAGGTTGCTATATATCTTGAATGTTGTTTAAGTAATAACATGTGATGTTGCAATGTGAAAACAGGGTCAGAAGGCAATAAATGAATTCAAAACATTGATGTCACATGGGTATCATCCAAATGATGTGACTTATAATATCATGATTGACTGCTGCACTATTACAGGCTCTTTAAAATCTGCTCAGGCTTTTATTGCCATGATGTTTCATCATGGCTATCCACCACAAACACAAACTTATACATCTCTTATAAAGGTACTTTAACATTATTTATACAAAATTACCGATTCATTAATCATTATCATCACTTGGTGTGTTGAGTTTAATGATTAAAATCAATCTGTTTCAGCTTGTGTTGGAATTGGGTGATTTTGATGAAGCATTGGTTCTTCTTAACCAAGCCTGTTCAGAAGGAATTGAACTTGATGCTCTGTTGTTCAACACCATTCTCAGAGTAGCAAACTGGAAGGTGTTATCCTAATCATATACTTACTTTAAACATTAAAAATGAAATGATGTTTGTTGAATATTTGAGAAAAAATAAATGCTGTGCCTAATTTGTAAAAAAGTTAACTTAGTGTGGTAATTCTTTTGTCATTTGAGAAATCTACCAAGTAGCTATAATTGGGTTGATCTTTCAAAGCTTAATGTCCACATAAAAAAAGACTAAATTGCAAAACTGGTCCCCGTGGTATCCCAAAAGGTGCAGTTTGAGTCCATTTTTTTTTCATTCGCATGGTCAGTCCAAAATTGGAACTTCCATGCAGATTTGGTCCCTGTGGTATCCTAAAAAGTGCAGTTTGAGCCTTTTTTTTAGACGGCAATTAACTCAAGGGACAAAATCTGCATGGAAGTTTCAATTTTTGACTGATCATGCGAATGAAAAAAAAATGTACTCAAACTGCACTTTTTTGGGATACCACAGGGACTTTTTTGCAATTTACTCATAAAAAATGAAGGGTTAATTTCATAAAAAACCTTATATTTTGTGTTTTTTTCCGGATTAAACCTCAACTTCATTTTTTTCTTGAAAAAGACCTTGCATTTTTTCATTTTTTTCGATTCGGCCCTTTTAGTCATTTTTTTTTTCCGAAAAAACTTGTACAATGTGAGGGTTTTTTAGGAAAAAAACTAAAAAGGTTGAGGTTTTTTTGGAAACAATTTGAAGGATAAGGGTTTTTTCCGAAAAAAGACAAAGTTGAGGGTTTTTTGGGAAAAAAAAGACAAGGTTGAGGATTTTTTCGGAAAAAATGAAAAAATACAAGGTCTTTTTCAGAAAAAAAATAAAGTTAGAGGTCTAATCCGGAAAAAACACAAAATATAAGGTCTGTATGAGATTAACCCAAAAAATGAAAGTACCTTTCTATAATTGGGTAGATTATTCAAAGTACAATGCGATGATAGTAAAAAAAAAAAAGAACAATATTGTAATTTGTAATAGAAATAAATGAAAGTAGGATGCTATACCACAAACAAAATCATGATCATTATTTTGTCATTTCTACTCATTGCATCATCCATTAACTTATAAATCCTTATTTGTAAAAACTTATTTTACAGGATAGAATAGACATAATAGAGTATGTAATGGATCGTATGCACCAAGAGCGGGTCCCACCAGACCCCGACACCTGTGCTCATGTCTTCTCAGCATACGTAAACCGTGATTGCTTCACCACAGCTATGGAAGCATTGCAAGTTATGAGCATAAACATGTTGCCCCAACAAGATATCCAGAAATACAAAACGATTTTCGAACAGGATTTCATCTATGCAGAAGATTCAGAAGCCGATTTAAGAGCTTTAAACCTCTTCAAAGATTCCAATGAAATTCATGCGGTTGCCCTTTTCAACCTCAGATGGTGTGCCATGGCTGGGAACCAGATCTCCTGGTTGACCGGTCAAAGCCACTGGGTCCAGCAGCTCGCGGCTACAAACCGATCTTCTACATGAAGGGGCGGGCAATAAGGTAATTTTGCCATCCAACTCGTAATTCTCGAAGAAGCATCAGTTAATGTAATTTACTACCTGACTGAGGGTTAACATTGGTTTTAGGTGGTAAAGAAGTAGAATTCACTTCTTTAATGTTTCGGAAGTCACCCACATGGTTTGGGTATTTTACGTTTACAAAGTGTGTTAAGGGGCAATAATGTAATTTTACCACCTGACTTGGGGGGATTTTGGTTTTAGTTATAGCAAAGTAGTGGAATTTTGAGGTTTTGTTTACAAAAGCATCCTTGGCCATGATGTTGGTGATGCTTAGTTGTGTTTTGTTGATGAACCAATTTTTTTGTAGTTAATACCAAGATATACTTTTATTTTTATTTTGTTTATTATATCATCTTATTTTCATCTCTTTTTATTATAGTATTGCATTTTTTTTTGTTTTGTTATTAGTAAGGTGTTGTACTTCAAGAGATCCGCTTAATTATGGCATGACACTTTTAGTATTTTTCTTGTTAGGACTTGCACCTTGGATGAAGCTCAATCGTATCCTCACTCATATAGCAAAAACATATTTTAACATAAAAAACCTTAGGACCAAATTTATACCAAAAACATATTTTTTACATATAAAAACTTTTTTTTAACAAAAATGTTTTGTAATAAAATGTTTTTATATAGAAAAAAGAAGGGTTTTTATGTGAAAATATGTTTTTTTATGTATA